>NC_142605.1:36260787-36917665 GCF_041222555.1 Hakea prostrata | reverse complement strand
TTCAATCTTGATGTTACCATGTTGTAGCTTCATTTTTAATTGTGAAAAAATATATTTCACTTTGTACTAAGCATTAAACAGTGAGTTTGTGGAACTTGGTCAGACACTTGGATCAGATTGGCACCAAATCAGGCGGAGACATCAACATATGTGGATTCTAGCTGTGACCAGGTCAGGGTCAGACAAAAAGCCCCAGAAACAAGTAGTTCCATTTGATAACAGAAATAGAATAGCAATGGAGACCTAAAACTGTCCAAATATCAACCACACCAGTCTACGTAGTAAAATGGTTTCTCTAGTGCTTGGTCCACCCAAGATTATGTAAAAAAAATGCAAGGATATGCTTATAACAAAAATGCATCACAACAGCTACTCTAAGAATTGTCATGACCCAGCTAACCTTTCATTTGCACAATTTTTCTTCTTTTTTCTTTTATTTATTTATTTACTTTTTTTTTTTTTTTTTGGGGGGGGGGGGGGGGGGATGCACTTCATCACACCGACAAACATAACTGAGAAGTTCAAGGATGCATACCTTCCTTTGTGTAAGGTCAGGAATCTTTGGACCAAAGCAAGCAGACCCACTTGCATTCATAGATTTACCATCCACATTTTCTCTAGACTGCTCTGTGGCATCCACTGCAGGCCCCACCATGCAGTTCAATCTGCTGGATTTTGCCACAGCCTGTGGTTTTGAAGAATTTGCAACCCTCCTCGATGGTAAATTCCTCTTTCTCAAATTTGAATCACTATGTTCTTGCCTAGGAGCAGCAGGCTCTCCATATGTTTCAACTTCAGGGTCAGTCCTTATCTGTGCTTCATAGTCTTGTTCCACTTGAAAAACTGACTGAGATGAATCCCCACGCTGCAGAAATGGCTTTTCACTGCTAGACCTTTCTTCAAATCTTTCAGAAGTATGTCTAGGCCGAACACGAATACTTCTTTTCCGCTTTATTTTTGGTTGCAAAACCTGTTCACCTTCTCCATCATCGCGATCATGAGTCCAACTTCCAGATTGTTGAATATCCATGTGAGAATCACCAGAGATAGCAATTTCTCCTTCCTCTAGCTCCTCAGGCTGCAGAATAATGAACAGAAGGTAATTGAGAATAATGCACAAACCTAACAAACCCATCACACAGTATTAGCATATTCATGAAGATGATATATACCATTCTTTTTGAAACAGAACCTGGACGAGCATCCAAGGCAGAAAGAGATCCAAACTTCTGTGAAGATATAGAAGGAGATACCGTCTGAGTCAATCTTTGACTCTCTGAGGATGACCCAGAGGAACCAGCTTCTTCAAAAATGTGATTATTTCTGGCGCCATCTGAAGCATGAGGGTACTCATAACCACCTTCACAAGCAGGCCCATCCTCTTCTGATTGGTCCTTGTTAGTAAGCAGTGGACCAACAGCACCACTACATTCTTCGTCCTCAAACTCCCCAATTTCTCCATCCTCTTCAGGCAAGGAATATCCATTTCTCTCTTCAGAACTTGCTTCATAAAATTCCGCATCATCATCTAACTCCCTGTAACTAGTGAATTTTTTGCCATTTGATGAGCCCTTTGGTCGCCCCCTTTTCCTCTCTGTTTTCATGGGTGACAAATCTGAAACCATGCCACTGGATTCCACAACCACGCTGCCAGATAAAATGTTCTTCGTTGGCTTCTTAGATAAATTAGCAATTGCAACATTTACATCCTTGGTGCTGGCTCGAAGCCAGTCAGGCACCTGGTCATACCTTGTCATCTCCTCACTCCAATCCAGCTCCTCATCCATTTGATCAAAAAGTTCGACTTCTTCTTCACTCCTAGCAATCATGCGATTAACCTTCTGCAAGGAGGGGACATCATGCACTGTTTCTGAATATCTCTCTTCATCATGCAATAAAGTCTCTAAGGTCATGCGTCTTTCTTCATGTGTAGTCCTCTGATCAAAACGGCCAGCATTTATAACCTCATCTGCCATATCAATCTTATATTGCTGAATATTATTGCGAATAAGACTCTCAATGGATCCCATATATCGATCTTTACCTGCAAGGTCATCCTCTAAGTCAACCGTACCTCCACTCTGCAATTCATCTTCTTTTTGATGGCTTGAAATTTTGTCAACAACTGCTTCCATATAGATGACTTTGACCTCTCTCTTCTGTCCAATACGATGGGCCCTGGCCACTGCTTGTTCCTCATTTTTAGGATTTGGATCAGGATCATATATGACTACAGTATCTGCTGACTGTAAATTTAGGCCCCGTCCAGCAGCACGGATACTAAGCAAGAAGATGAAACAATCAGACCCAGGGCTATTGAAATCAACAATAGCTGACTCACGATCTTCTAAGCATGTTGTTCCATCAATTCGCCTATAAATAAGCCTCCGCCATTGCAAGTACTCCTCCAATATATCAAGAAGCTTAGTCATGGTACTAAATAGCAATACACGGTGTCCTGTTCTCTGAAGTTTTATAAGAATCCTGTCGAGTATCCAAAGTTTTCCACATGACCTAATAAGGAAGTCCTTAGAGAAGTCTTGATAATATGGATAATTAAGCAAAGGATGATTGCAAGTTTTGCGAAGCTCCATGCATCTATTATTGAGAGTCTTATATGTTTTTGGCTGATAATTTGGATTCTTTTCCATTTTCCGCTGCTCATCTTCAGGATCAACCCGAAGAGTGCCAGTGGATTTAATCCAATCATAAATGGCACCTTGAAAAGCTGACATTCTACATCTCAAAACAATGGACACCTGCAATTAATGACAAAATATAGTCATTAACTATGCACAAGTATTTAACTACCTAGGACTGTAAAAAAATATACCTTGGGTGGGAGTGACCCTTCCACGTCTTCAACACGACGTCTGAGCATAAATGGCTCTAGAATTTGATGAAGTCTATGGATAATGATCACCTTCTTCTCAGTCTCAAGCCAATCATCCTCAGCATCATGCGTAGGAATATCCTTTTGAAAAGGCTTTGAGAACCAATCATGGAATGCTTTACGATTATCGAACACTTCTGGAAGGAGCAGATTCAAAAGTGACCAAAGCTCCTTCAGATCATTCTGCAGAAGAGGTCACTCTACATTCAGTTCAACTACAAGTGAATATTCCATATATTGACTTAGAAAACACAAGCAATAATAAGAAATTAAGTGCAGAAAAATGGAAAACCATTTGACTATGGTGGTTTTGACACCTTTTACGTGCACACTAAATTTTAAGAAATACTTCTATTTCTGAGACTTATTAGTAGATAATGAAACCCAGGAAAAGTAGAAAGCAAAGTCAATATGGTGCCAATGAATTCAACACTACTCTTAATGGAGTTCACAATTCCTCACAGCATGAAGTATAAATTATGACCTAAAGCAATTGGGTCTGAGATCCTTAATAGCTACCGCTGTGTATGCGTCTTTTCTAAAAGATGCAAGCATATTCCTGGTCCACTTGAAAATTATTAGTTTCCTTTTTTTAGTCAAAGGATCTATCTACCTACTTACAAACACAAAAACAAAAATGGAAAGCTAGCCATTAGGAGCGACAAGCAATGGTTGAGACATTGAGTTGCACAGTATTTTGTTTCCTGTGCCATCATTTGATACAGAATTGGTGAATCAATTGGTTATATTATTACAATCTCCAAGTCTATATCGATGCAGATCTGAAAGTATATTCAAGGCGGCGGCGGCGGCGGCAGCAAAAGAAGAAGAAGAGACCAATTAGCTACATGAGGCACTGGCCATGATTTTAGGCGGCCACACCAGAAGCCATGGTTTCACATTCCACGATAATTTTAGTCTAGTGTCTCATTCGAGTCCTTGATACTTGATCAACTAGCTGAAGATACCAACTTTCTGTTTTTCATTAAGTAATAGTTTGATTAGTCTCTATTTTCAAGACTAGTAGGTGACAAGAATTAGTCAATCACGTCAGTTAAAAAACTGGTAGTTTCCTGTAACCAAATGACAGAGTCATCAAAGTTGGACATTTCTATTCTCAGACTTTCTAATTTTAATTGCCTGCTAGTCCTTTCATTACAATCTATAAATGCAAGAAAAAGAATCAGCATTTTTGAGAAAAACATGCACTCTTTCTGATACACCTGAACTCCAAAACAATCCACAGAGCCACCATCAGCAAGTAATTTCCATTTAAAAGGGTAGCCATCCAAAAGATAAACGAATTCACATTCCAACCCTCCCCCCCCCCTTTTTTTTTGTGGGGGTTGGTGGGGTGGGTGATTGAGTGAGTTGGATTTTTAACATACAGCTGAGAGATAATTAGCCAAACAGGAAAGCAAACCAGTGGCTTTCACCCAAAGAAAAACTTTCACACATGAAAGAGAGGAGTAATTGGCTTACCTGTAATGGTGTTCCTGTAAGAAGTAGACGCCTTTGGCAACGATATCTGTCCAGGTCACGTGCTAGAACTGACTCCCTATCCTTCATTCGTTGGGCTTCATCAATTATGATATACTTCCAATCAATTTTTGACAACTTTGAGCGGTCATACATGATGAACTCATAAGTTGTAACAAGCACATTAAATTTCATCGCACAAACCTCCTACAGAAGTGTAAATAAGTTAAATTGAAACAAACTATTAACTACTTCGACACCAGTAGAGGAAACAAAATCAGATAAGTCTTATTATCAACTACTTCAATAGTAATAGAGGAAACCTAAAAGCTTCCCTTACTTGAGTAAATAACTTTGATCTTTGATCCTTTGCACCAACATAGAAAATGCATGACACAGACGGAAGCCAATTATGCAATTCACTCTGGAAATAAAAATATTAAAAATATTAATAATATTAACGTTAATAATTTAAAAAATGGAGAAAGTTGAAGAATAATAATGTATTTAAAATCTATTTACACTTCTTTCAATTTTGAGTTTCTGGGAGATGAATCTGACCTTCCAATTAACCAAAACAGCATTTGGGACAATAATAAGATGTGGCCCATAGTTCCCCTTGAACTCCATCAAATAAGCAATCAATGCCATTACCTGTTAAGGCAGATAATTAATCAATACTGTAACCATTTCAGCAGTTTCTTCTGACATTTTCATACAATAGATAAAACAGCTCCTAAAGTAGCAAGAGTACTGAACATGCCTCTCCATTTAAAGTGCACTCACAAATAAGATTATAAGGCTTTTGGTTTTCACATATCAGATTATTCAAGTAGGAGGAGGATTACTGGAAGGGGAAGATGTCGAGCCCCATTCAAACTAGTTGGGGCTTTGTACAAAGTTCACATAACTTTAAGAACCATAAATCATGAGATAGTAACCTGTACAGTCTTCCCAAGACCCATCTCATCTGCCAAGATCCCATTTAATTTGTTGTTGTACAAAGAAAGCATCCACTGCAAACCAACCTGCAAAACGAGAAAGCAACTAAATCAAATTGCTCACATGGTGAAAGAAGAAATAGCCAAAGAAGCATGTGTTGAAATAATCTTAAAATTTGAGGCAGCAACCCACAAGCTGATAGTCCCGCAATGTCCCAGCACGTAACATCGAAGGCTGCCTCATGATCCTTTCATTGACA
This sequence comes from Hakea prostrata, assembly GCF_041222555.1. Classification (NCBI taxonomy): domain Eukaryota; kingdom Viridiplantae; phylum Streptophyta; class Magnoliopsida; order Proteales; family Proteaceae; genus Hakea; species Hakea prostrata. The sequence continues at coordinate 36,912,092 of NC_142605.1, read as the reverse complement.
GCATGAGCAAGATTGTAATACCTGCATTAATCAAAGTGGAAGGCAGTTTAACATCTTGATATGGTATTACGATATTCTTTTTAGGATGAAAAAAAGGAGCAATAGAGCAAGTAATTATCAATGAAAATGACATTAAGCAGTTTCACTTACATATTCGTCAAGAGGCTGACCATCTCAGCCAACAGTTCCTTGCCGTCCTGCCTATCTTATAGAGCACAATCTTTGTTCCATTTTTTCTAGTTGTAATAGCAACCCCTCAACCTCCCCACTCAATTATAACATACAATCATTTGTGAAAATTATTTATTTGCGGCCAGGGCTGTGTGTTCACCTAACACTCAACTCCCTAAAGATTTATAACCTTATATGCATCAGTACTCAGAGTAATCAATCAGTAAAATCAAAAAAGTTCCTCTAAATTTCTTATACCCAGGTCTCAATGTATAGATGATGCCTTATTTAATCTCTCCCTCCTGAAAATTGAAGAACATTTACACTTTACCTACACACAGTGGGTGAACAAGCCTTCAATAGAAAGCATCTAGCAAGAAACATCAAAAAATTCTCTCCTTTTCATACTACCAATTATCATATTTGGTCTCCCCCTTTTTATTCAACAGCTAACCACCAGAGGAGGAGCATTAACATTCTGTCTATGTCCTGAGGGAATACAGACTGTTATTATTATGAGCCTGAACAATTAACAATCAACGGGCAGGAGCTGATAGTAAACCGAAATTCTACAGTTAATTCCCGACTGTGATGGATACTAAATCCAAGAGTAAAACCAAGCTTGAGAACAGGTAAAGCATCAACAACAACAATCACAACCATCCCTCCCCCCCCCCCAAAGGAGACAACAGTAGCAGCAAAGATCTATGAATAAGGTTGTTACCTTCAAGAGAAACAACCCTCCTTCTGTTCATAGGCTAACCAACCAAAACTCGTTACAATGAGTGAGTTCAGCAGGCTGTAACAGGGTCAGGCTGGACCGGGCTTTTGCAATCCCAAGCCCAGCCCTATATATTATAATCTAAGCCCATTCCCGCCCTAACCCTAATTCAGGGCCAAGGATTATTGTCCATGACCCTAAGCCCTACAGGGCCAAGCCAAGCCCATTCCTGCCCTGATTGGCCCTGTCCTTGGCTCTGATTGGTCTTGTGTTTGGCCCTGATTGGCTCTGTCCCTGGCCCTAATTGGCCTTGTCCCTAGCCTTGATTGGCCCTGTTTGTCCCTAGCCCTAATTGGCCATGTCTCTAGCCTTGATTGGCCCTGTTTGTCCCTCGCCTGATTGACCCTATTCTTATCCACGTTCCTAATTCATTGAGATCAAGCATCATGGACAAAATTAGGGCCAAAATCAGGGCCAGGGTCAGGGACAGGTCAGGATAGGCCCAATGAGCCAAAGAGTAATCTCAGGCCCGCCCTTGGCCCTAGTTAGGGCCAAAATATTTTGGCCATAGCCCGCCCTCAGGGCCAAAATCTTGAGCCCAAGCCCTATTCAAGCTCAGGGCGGGTCAGGGCCAAACTTGCACCCCTCGTTCGGCCCTTCTTCAATAGAATTGTTGCTAGATCTGCATCATGAGACCATTTCAAAAGCAATGGTCCCATTGCATTCAGGTCATTCCAATACCTTTAATCACCTACAGGCCGTGACAACATATATATAAGATTGCATTTCACTGAAAATTCTCCTCCTTTAGGGAGAGAATTTTCCACACAATATTGATAGGAAGACTTCTTGGCATTTTGACCAGGGTCAGCTTGCCAAACAAAGAAACTAAAAAATCACTTGAACTTCAATTCACCACTAGGTGTGACAGCACCATATCATTCCACAATGCCCATCAAAGGAACAGATGACATTCCCCAAAGGCATGTTGTAAGCAATCTCTACAGTTTCTTACATATCTCCTTAGCCCAGAGTTTCATCACAATAGACCCAGTGAGGAGGTTGCACCACTCTACCTACACCAACCTTGGTGTTGACATAGCAGACAAATTCAAATTTGAAAACTAAGTTATTCCCCATAAGGGAATTTGGCCAAAAAGAGCAGACCATGGGATACACCTATATTCTGAATAGTTCTCTCTCTTTATTGGAACTATTAGGTTCCCAAGTATATCACAGATTATTCACAATGACTGAATATTTATAGAGTGCATGATCAATGCTGCCAAAGCCTGAGACAGCAGAGGAAATTAAGTGGAGTAATCCAGTATGCAAAACTCAAGTCTTGCATCCACATTCCGCAAGAAGAGCAAGAAAAAAATAGCTAAGTAGGGATGCCTATAAAAATACACTTCCATACTCAAGTCTTATTTTTATACTTAGCCATTCTTTATGTTCTATGTGAACTGGTTTTGCCTGTTTGGATCAGTGATTCAATTCAAGTTATGTTGGAATATTCCCTCTTGTCTAAAAAGATTACGCTTGTAATTAGAGTCCTCATCTGCTGTCCACGATTTTTCCAGGGAGGAGGTGTTAGTGCTTCAACTCAGCCTACGTTTCCAACTAGGCATCATGAATAGTGAAATTATCTTATTCGATTTTTCTTTTGGGGCGGGGGTGGTTTCTCACCTCATAATTTCCGAAATTTGTCTACAATGCTACTACTCTGCAATTTCTTCTTAATTGCTGAAGATTCAGTTTTGTGTTTGATCAAGATTGTTAGGATTTGTGCTTGATCCAATTGACACCAAGCAGTGTGAAGCCCATCTGATCCTATAGAAGCCTTCCTTCAAGATTGAGTTCAAGACTCATTTTTACTGAAGTTCTAGATTTGATTTGTATTCAAGTGCTTCAACCATAGAAGAAAATTCAACCGAAATTGTCCAAATTTCTGTTGACTGCATTTTTTCAAAAACGAAACGAAATTCCAATTATTTCGGAAAAGTGTCAAATTTCGACCGAAATTCCGGGGATTTACACCATTTCGACCATTTCAACATTCCAACTTGTTTTTCCTTAGTTTTTGTTGATTTCTATCCCATTTTCACCTAATTTCCATAACTCTTTTGCCTTCAAACACCTCTTTTGCTCATTTTTTGCCTCCAAACACCTCCTAAACCACAACAACTACAAAGCAAACTCCAGCAACAATAGAATGTGAAGCATGAGCCATACCCAACAGTTTCAAACTTCCCCTTTTTTTATTTTTGTTTTGTTCATGCCTTAAATGATCTTGTATTGCCTTGAAATTAATATATGTTTAACCCAGGACTATGATCTATGATTGTGTTTTGTTATTTGCTACAATTTTTTATACTTATCTTTTTGTTATTTGCTACCATTTTTTAAACTTCTGATTTTAATAATTATTTTCTAAAATTATGTATGTTTATTTTATGTGTATATGATATATAGGCTTCAACTTAATATATGTGAGACACGGAGACACCATCACTTGATCGAGTCAGTCATTTTATTTTGTTGATTTGTTGTATATGTAACCATTCTACCAAACAATTCATGTATGCTGATGATTATATGCCTATATGCAATACATTTTGCACTTGTCGGAACCAGGCATTCGTTAGTATACTCGAATGATAAATTTTCAATGGTTTTCTTTTCTTTTGGCAAAATACTAGTTCCATTGTGTTTATTATGCTTGAAATAGGTAGTATGCAAAAATCCAAATCATTTTGAGTCCATATGAGGCCCGAAATTGAAGTTCCAATTTCCATAAAAAAGTGTCCAGTTTCAACCTAAATTTCAACCGAAACACCGAAATTTCAGCCTTCTGCAAGGTTGAAATTCCTGTTTCGGTCAAAATTTCTTCCTTGACTTCAACTGCTACAGTTGCAGCGAAGGATTTTCTGAGACCTTGAATTTATCAACACCTTTCTTCTAGCCCTCTAAACCAACCAAACCCAAGCTTCCCCTGCATCTCAGGACATCATTCCCAAAGCCCAAAAACTCCTAACAGCAACTAAAAAGCCTTCATATATGAATCAACTTTTACTTACATGCAGGGAGAACTCAATCAAAAGACCTGCCCTTAACTCCCATCATAAACCCCAGATTCTTACATTATTCACCTTCTCAAATAGGAACCTAACCCTAAAACTTGCTGCCAATTCTGATTAGTAATTTTACATCCACTGAGAACATCACAAGACCACCTTCTGCGCTAGAACCCAAATCTCAACCTGACATAACCCACAGACCACCTATTCCTAAGATTGACCAAAATCCTAAATTAAACTAGCCAAATCTAACTTTTCATAGCAGATCCAGGCTATTGGCTCCTTGTTTTGTATCCAAACACCCATAAACATTTCACTAACACAATGTGATTTTTCTCTCTCACAAGAAAATTTTCTAATACCCCTCCTTTCAAAGAAAGAAACACAGCTTTCTGTTACAAAATTTGGTTTTTCCTTAACAAATTCCCATGGAAATTTGCTTCGAAGTGTTTTGCACAAACCATGCCCGCAGCTTTGTAAACTAAGAAGTGGTAAGCATGAAATTTTAACACTGGCTTAAGGTAATTTTTTCCCCTCCATTTAATTTTTTTCCCTTTTAAATTAATAAAATCTAATTCCCATACTATCTAGCCATTCTCTTTTTCTCTCTCAATCTTTGGAAGATTGGCTACCAAATTTTACCTCAGGCTTCATACTTGTGGTAATCCTATGAATAGCTCTACCAACCTAAAGCAGGCCCCAGGTTTGAGTTAGAACACAAGTTTACCAATCCATCCATCTAAAGAGAAATAATAGGATGTAACTAGAGAATTATAATAAGTTTTCTGATTGGCCCTTCTTTCATGAAACAGGTTACATCATGAACTAAAAGATCAGGGAGCTGGTTTAAAAAACTTACTTGTTAACAGAAGAATTATCCTTAGGGGCATTCATTTTCGAGAACCGGTTTCTTATCATCACTTCTTCTCCAGCGCAAGCTGCAGCATTCTTCACTTCTTCCTCTGAAAGACCCTGAGAGCAAGAGCAAGAGGGGTGAGATTTAAAAATTGGTGAGCACACTCCCAAAAATGAGAGCAATAATGATTATAATGAACCAATCCATAGTGATACATGTGATATAAGAACTAAAAAGAGAAATGGTTGCACAGTTACAATACAAAGATAATGTATAATAATTTTTGCATGCCTGAGCTCGTGCAGCAGCCGCAGCAGTTGCAGCTGCCTCCTCAGCCTCTTGCTGATTCTTGGCAGCTGTTATCTTTCCTCCAAGTTTATGAAGATACTCTTCTGTCTGAGAAAGAAATGATGAAAGGACAGCATATCTCTGGGCAGCATCACCCTGTATGGTCGTCTGCTGCTCCAGCAACATTTCCCGATACCTATCGACATCATTATTCTTCAATGCCTCCATCCTTTTATTACGATCATCATCCTTTCTCTTTGAAAATTCCCTGAGCATTCTCTCATGATATTTAGCAACTCCTCTATTCCGTGCAGTCCTTGCATCACGAATAGCCCAATGTGCCTCAAGAAGCTTTTTCCGCCATAGAAAAATGGATTTTAGTTGCTTCTCTCTCATCGTCTTCTGAGAAAGCTGCACTTGCCTAGCAAGATCCATTCGCTGACGTTCACATAATCGAACAAACTTTCTATATGGCCTGTCAGGCATTGCCATAATCTCCTGCTGTTGTTGGTCAACTTCATCTCTCACACGTGCTTGAAGATCTAAGAGTCGAAGTTTTCTTTCCTCAATTTGCAACCTCAAAACAAGATCAGGCCTGATCCTCTTCCTCTCCAAGTTCACAGCCAATAAACCACCAATCTTTTTTAGATTCTCTGTCCTTTTCTTGTTAAGTACCTCTATGCCTTCCTCAAAAAGCAGATCCTTCACATCATATGCCAGCGTTAAATTATGCATGTTGTTAACACCAATTGCAGAGCCAAAAGAATCATGTTTCTTAGTAAAGTAAGGAAAATCAAAGAGCGGTCCGTGATACTTTCTTGTAGGGCCAACATCTTTTGGCTGCGGTACAGGATTTGCTTGGACTGGTTTCTTAATTTGGCCAGCATCTGATACAGCAACCTGAGATGGAACAGCCTTTCCCTTATCTGCTGTGTGATCATTTTTCGCAGCAATCTTGAAAGTACCCCGTTCAACTTCCTGCTCAGGCTTAACAATTAATGATGGGCTTTGTAGCTCTTCCTTTCCAACAGAACCCATCCGCAGGGGCTCCTGCGTCACAGCTGTCACTCCTTGAACATGAGCTGCAGCTGTAGTAGCATTTTCTTCTGTGCTAGATTCCTCTTTTGGCAGACTCAGACCTCTGGTAGAAGGTACAGCCTGTGCAGTCTTGTCATTGGACTCCAAATTCCTTGCAGGTTCATCAGCATTCGCCGTAAGAGATCTATCATTATTAGTCACTAACTGGGGAGGAACCAACATTTGCTGCAGTTGAAGCTCAAGTGGCGGTGGAGCAATTGCTCGAAGAACTTCTTGTGGAAGACTGCCTTCCCCACGCTGCCAAGTAACAAAACAAGGAATTCAATAACATAGAATCAAATTCACATAGTAAAAGGACAGAAACTTCACATACCTTCAAACGCCTAAATGCTAAAATTTGTGCTTTTAGGACGTGCAGTTGCTGTTTAGTAAACCCAAGATGCTGATGTGGCAGGGCAGCACCACCCTGAGATGAGGAGGAGGTCACTGTGCTATTATCATTCGAGGATATTAGAGATTGTGAAGAGGATCGGTTTGACTGTGGCAACTGCCTAAAGTATTGCATCTGCATATTTTCTGCACCAGGAGTTGTAGTCTTTGTATGAGGAGGATTATCCGATCCATGGCTTGTGCTCACAGAGGACTGTGGAGGATGTGGTGGAGGCATTCCATTCCCATATGCAATTTGCTGTCTTGGTGACTGGTTTTGCCTGTTGTGAACACCAAGTTGTTGCATCTGGATGTTATTAGCATTTCCCATCACAGCAGTTGCAGAATTTGAGAAAGCCCCAGAAGGACCCATCTGCCTTGATTTCACAGAGCCAGATTGACCAGACATATCACTTGATGAATTCCCATGGGCAGAACTCTCACCAACGACTGGTGATGAAGACATGATGTGTTGCTTTGATGTATGCTGCCGTGAAGACAGAGCACCTGTATTGCTTTCGTTTGTCTTTGGAGGCCCAGCCATTCTTGATTGCAACATCGGAAGGAGTTGAGCAATCAGATGGGCATTGGTGGGTAGAGACAGATCAACATTGTTTTCCATAGCCCAAGACTGCATAGCCTGCAACTGAGCCATTGCAAATTGGTTGTTTGCAATGTTTTGAACACTCTGTTGGGTCTGTGGTGCTTGAACAGGCCTTATCATGTTTGGTGACATGTTTGGTGACATTAACTGCCCACCCAATGCCCCTTGCGAAAGAGTCTTTGGTTCACCTTTTTGATCAGGAGTTAGCTGAGGACCCTGCTCCACCTGCCTCTCACCATGCACAAAATGCTCAACTGACTTCTTAGATGCAGAAGCCTGAGCCTGATTAGCTGCTTGGATAGCAGTGAGATTTTGCATTTTCATATTCCCCATGCGCATATCCTGATCTTTCCCAGTTGGCAGGCCAACCATACCCAATTTACCTTGCGGATGAGGCTGCACATTTCCATGAACTGACTTCTGCTGAGCAACCTGCAAAGCATATTGAACATATGCTTGATGCATTGGGTTCTGCATGTGTTGTTCCGAGCCCTGGCCCTTATTCGGATTATCCTCACGAGTTTGACTGGCTCCGTGCTGTTGAGACAAATCCATAAACTTCCTAGACTGCTGAGGCAAAAGCATGGAGCCAGAGGAAGAGGGAAAATTGCCGCCACCCATTACTCCATGAATACCACCAGCTTGATAAGACAGGAGAGCCTCATCCCCTTCAGGTTTTCTAAGCTGTTGTAACTGGATGAACAGTAATGAATCAAAATATTAAACAATCAACCTCATCTACTGAATTATATATAAATAATTAAGCTGAACATAAAATAGAGACCAGTAGGTATCCGAAGGAGATAATCACGGCTTTAAAGATAAATAACACCAAAAAAGGACCTAATGCAGAATACAAACTTATTGACAACAATACAAATACCTCAAAACAAAGACTTGTGACTGTAGCAATCAAATCGTGGGAAAATAATTTAACATTTCATAGTGTGTGATCAAATGAAGTAACAGCCAAGTGCAATGCAAGATTTTGAAAGAACTGGAAAATTTTTAGTTCCACATAAATGAACCTAACCATCAGAACCTTCCCAGAAACCAGCTTAAGTTCATGAGGAAAGACCCAGAGAGGAAAGAATTGTAGCTGAAAGAACAAACTGCCAACTACTAGAACATAGCCATAAAGTTAAACTAATGAGTTTCCACAAACTCAATATATGACACATACGTTACAAATAAGGAAAAGAAGAACCATCCAGCTTAGCACAAAAAAGACTGAAGATTCAAAAACTAGGGCAGCCAAGGGAATTCAGGTCGCCAGCCCAATCATGCAGAAGGTTCCTAATTAATTTTCCTAAAAAGATATCGCATCAAACCCCATAAATTGAACTCAGACTCTGCCTTGGGGTCTACAAGCAAGAAATTGCCAACCAAATATTAGGTCAAGCCAAAAGTTGAAGTAACACATTGAGAAACAAGGAGAGCTGCATCGCACAAGCAAGTAGGAATTAAGATGTTCCAAACTAGATTCCAGCAAGCCGCTGTAAGTTGAGCTGATGAGAAGCTGAACAGAGCAAATGAGTCAGAAGAAGAACAGCCCGTTGCCCAGTTCTCATTACTAGTTTTTAGGTTTTTTATTAGGACACTGTCAGACAAAGTCCCGCTAACTGTCTCATAGGGAAAGATTTTCATAGCAAATGCCATCTTTTGAGGAGGCAGGACCGTCAGCAACAAACTTGCCAGTTTGACCTATTCTGGTCAATAATTTGGTTCCACAACATAATTAACTGAGTTAGGAAACTGGACGCTCAGCTAGATCAGTTAGCACCCGATGTTCCAGGTAAAAGAAAATTCAATATAGGGTAACCAAAGCCAATAATTGTTTAATACTCAATCAGATTCCAGAACTACTAGTCGAGTGAACAAAAATCACTCGATCGCAAAGCCCCCAAATAATGCAACCATTAGAGAAATTTTCAGATTATCCAGTAGTCAATCGTGTAACTTGAGTGAATACCAACCTGCCGAAATGCGAGCTGCTGTTGTTGTTGCTGCAGATGCAGTTGCTGCAGTTGCTGTTGCTGCTGGTGGTGTTGTTGCTGCTGTTGCTGTTGGATAGCATCAAACCCTTGATGTGGGGCGGACACTGCTGAAGAAGAAGAGGAAGGTGATGCTGAAGCAGAGGACGTTGACCGGCCCGGCGGCGGCAGAGCCGCGCTTCGCCCATGACCGGCAGCACCAACGCCGCGCTGCGCGCCACCAGATTGCATGCAAATAATTCAAAATTAAAGCCAAAAAAAAAAAAACTCAAACTAATTCACACACCAAAACCGCTTTTACGAGCTTAGCGCCTTTTTTGCATAACGATCCCGACAATCAAAACCACCTTTCACTCTCTCTCTCTCCTCTTCCTCTTCCTTCCCTCACTCTCCAGCATTTTCGCTGCACTTTGAGTGGCCTGGCTGGCTTTAGGGTTTTAAAAGCAAATTCAATTCCCGCCGATTTCTCCACCAATACACGATCGATTTCTGGTTTTAGAAGACCAGTTTCGCAGATCGTCCACCGGAATCTCGTGAACAGCCTGGATTCCGAAAATTTAACCCGATTTGCGATCCCAGTCAAACCCTAATAAGCTTTGTGCAATTTTTTTTCCCCATTTTATTTTTTCTCCCACTCCTTTCAGAACTCTGGTTCGATAAACCAACCTTTTATACCAATCCCTGGTTGGGTCCGTTAACTGCGGTATAAAATGCCATAATCAAAAAGATCAACTCCACTGTCCTGGAATAACCCTCCGAATCTCACGTAATTACAACAGTGTCCCTAATGGCATAACCGTAATATTTCCAAACATAAAGGACAACTTTCTTTAGCTGCCCTTTATTCTCTTCTTTCAGGTGACGGAAAACCGCCTTTATCTCTCATTGGCCTGTTTTTTTCTCTTTAGATGGAAATTGCTTTTTCATTAAATAATAATTAAAGCAGTAGATGAGTAACAGCGTTTAAGTACCCCTGAATATCGATCATTCTACGAAATTACCCTTACCAGTGTGAGAAGGAGAAGGTTATATTCGTGATTTAATTGAAATTTGAAGACAAGAAAGAAAGTCATTCCACACACGGTAGTTCCGTGATGGTTTGATATACCTTCAAAGTACGATACTACCCCTATATAAGGGATGACGTATAGTGGACTCAACCGGCTATGACAGGTAGGTGCAGTGAACTCTTCTCCTTGGATCGACACGTGGTGTTAAGTTAGGGGTTTAGGAAAATATGTCAGAGCCAACAAGCTTTTGTGGGGTCATGTTTGTGGGCCAGCATGTTGGTGGGGTCATGTTTGTGGGTCAGCATGTTGGTGGGGTCGTGAATGGCCCCACACTTGGGTCGTATGGTAATTACTCGGTTCTTTACAGTTTCCTAGTGGGTCCCAATCCCACTTATTTCTTTATATCTCTCCATCAGATCTTTGAAATACGTTTTTTTTTTAATTTTGATAAAATGAATCAAATGTTTAAACTCCCAGTGTGAAAGAAACATAAGCTTATATCTAATGGAAAAGAATTCTGAACTATGATATTCTTCGCCTATCCATTTTTTTTACAAAAAGGAATGACAACAGTGAAAAGAAAATCTTCCCTTTGTAAATATAAATCTAATCTGATATGAGTATTGTATGGAAAGAAATTTGACCCTCCCAATGGATCTCAAACATGTATGGCTCTTAATTGACAATCAAATTTTAGACACAAAAAAATTAATAAATAAAAGACAATCAAATGGTATAAGAGTCTCTATTTGTATAAGAATCTCTGTTTTTATTGAGTCTTTATTCCATTGTTGCATTTACCATATTATCTTAAATTTACAGAGCAAAAAGTCTTCATCATTTATAAAATCTCCTTTTATGTGACCTTTTAGGAGTAAATTTTTTCAAATCACTATGACCCACAACAAAATTACCCAAAATAATATTTATGTTATAGATTTTTTACATGTGAACTTCTTCCATATTCATTTGAAACACCCTAAAATCTTACAAAACTACCCTCCATACTTCACACTAGAACATGACCATTCATTTGGGCTCTCAATTGAAAGGACCTCCCTAGCTAGGATGTATACTAATACATTAGCTTTCCTATGTACATAAGAAATCACAAAACCCAAAAAAACTTTTTGCCAACTTACAAATGTAATCCACCAAAGGCTTCACCATAGGGGGGGCAACTTGTGCTATGATTCTTAATTGGATTGATTAGTAGTTGGTTGTCGGATTTCGCATGCACATAGTCAATACCATCTGCCAAAGTGAAAAGTAGTGCTTCACGAGGTGCTAAAGCCTCTCCTTCTAAGACTGAAGAAAAATGTGATTGTATGGACTATGCAATATTTGGCCTCCTATCCCAATTGCACCCCACAAATCCATCCAAGACCCCCTTTCCTCTCATTTTCTTTCCATGAAGCATCAACATTCAATTTGATGAATGGGTGATCCGAAGGAACCCAATTAGAGCTGTTACTCTCATGAGAACTTCTTATCATTGTTTCTTTAATATGATTCCTCCCATTCTCCCAAAAGTCTTTATGGGCTCTTAATGCTCAATGTGTCAGTTCATAAGATGTCCATCTTTTGTCTCCTTTTGCACGATCATTTCTTGCCCTCCAAAGAGTCCAAGCTATATTTTATTCCTTTTCAACATCAAAATATAATTATATAGCTTTTTTTTTCGTTTTGTTGGGAGAAATGACCCACCAAATATCATCTCACCTCATTTGCACCTTTCGAATGGGCGACACATGTGCACATGAAAAAGGACGCCAACGCTCTCCTTGGAGGGGTGGGATCTGAATTTGAAGATAACTAGACCTAAAACAATAAAAATATGACATCAAAGCCATCCTTTTTCCCTACGGCTTCTTCTGTCAATTGTATAATTAGATATTATCATTTCAAATATTGTCTATATCATCAATTATATTTTTTTGTTGGTAAATAGATATTTTATTAGAAAGAATAAACTACCAAGAAAACCACCTAGTTGGCAAAACACTACACAACCAGGGATCGGATAACGACTATACAGTCATACTTGGAAAAATAGACAGAGCCTTCCTAGCTAGGGAATATGTCAAACCATTAGCATCCGGCCGACAAACATGAAAGAAATTACAAGAAACACAAGTGGAGGATACGAGTAATGCATCCTCCAAAATACCCTCAACTTCAATAGGAATATTTCCACTATGAATAACTAAAAAATAAGCTACAAATTGGTTATCAGTAAAGACACAGAGATGATAATAACATTGATCTATAACATTCTCCAAAGCTTGACGTATCGCTAGTGCTTCACCAGCGATTACATCGTGGAAATGTAGAAGTAGATAAACTACTAGAAGGACCTCATTTGTTGGAGATATTAGAGCATAATCAATGCCTCCTGAATTACCAACCTGGATTTTAACTTGCATTACAAAACACCAAAGAATCTTCATCTATTATTACAATACTAGTTTTGAGGTTCAGGAAAAAGGTTGCTTTTAATATTCTTGATTGTAACTAAGTGGATGTGCTTATAGCACAATAGTGACAGTCTCAGGAGTAGAAATGATAATTCAAACGAGACCTTAAATTTGAATGTCATCCCTTCACACCTCCCCCTACTCTGTGCCTGTAGACCCCAATCTTTATGACTTGATATAAAATAACCACAAAAAATATAATTAACCCAAACCCCATAAAAGTAAAACAATCTCAAATTTCATATTGACATCCTTAAAAAACCAAGTCTCTTCAAACCAGCCCTAACTACGAAAAACAAAACAATTAATCACCCAAGAAGTCAATATTTTGAACCTAAACCTTAGTTGAATCACCAAGGCCATATACGTTACACTAATGTCTGCGCTTATGCTATGTTTACAATTTTCTAATCCTCATTTGACTACACCCAGCAAGTGTACACAACTAGAAAAATATATAAAAATAAATTTTCATATGTTAGGCTATTCAATTGGTTTCATCTTTTATGTCTTATCACAAACATTCAACTATATTTAGTGGAAGCTTCTAATGCATGGGAAAGGTATCAAATAAATAATTTAGAAGTTACCTAAACCCTTAATTAGGTTCCAAAAGAATATGTTTGCTTTTCTTTTGCTGTTTTTCTTATAAAAATTTACCATCGTCTCTTTCTTTTTTCCCTTCAATCATATGTATTTGACATGCATGATTGTTCACCAAAATCTCAATCTCAATCATTGATTTCGAATGGAAGGTCGATAAAACTTTTACTTCAGAGATCTTACCATCGAATCGGGATCTGATTTCGACCTAGATCTGGATAATCATTGGTTATCAACTGAAGGTCCATAAAACTTTTACTTTTAAAATCGTACCATCGAATTAGGATCTGATTTCGACCAAGATCTCCATCTCAATCATATCATTGATTTTCAACTGAAGGTCCACAAAACTTTTACTTGTGAGGTGAATAGTCGTCATTATGTAAAACTTGCAGGAGCAATGTTTCCCATGTTTGGCAAGCCACTAGAAGAACACCTCCAAATTTTCAAAAGGTGTTACCAGCGAAGCTTTCATTGTTAATATTGCCTTTCCGTGAATCAAATAAACACAAATAGTTTATCTGGGATTATGAAAGGCTTCTTTCAGCAGTGAATTTAGAACCATTTAACTTGATTCTAGGAAAAAACAAAAAGAGAGCAAGCAATAATAAAGTGAAACCTCATGGCAAAACCACCATAGCTTCAAACTAACAAAATCTAAAAGTAAAACATTGTTTCTTCAATTTTCTCTAGCATTTCAGTTCTAGTTAACTATTCCCCAAAATACAAACTAATAAGACACCCCCTCCCTTTCCCTTGAAATATTTTTGACAGTTTCATCATTAGAGTCCAAGAACAGTCAAAACTGGAAAGATAAAAATACTCAACCCAAAGTTACAAGTGGCTGTCAGATACGAACTCTATGACGCAGCTTTCTATTTCTTAGGTTTCCGATATCGTCCAACCACGCAAGCATGATCTCGCTCGAATGGCTCAAGTGTAACCTGTTCGGATGGGCTGAACCGATTCTCCTTCAGTTTCGTCACTTCCTGAGCAAACACTGCTTCGGCAGGAACAGTAGAATCTATGCAGTTTGCCTAAAAAAACAGAAAAAGAAATACATGTGATTTCACGATTATGATTTACTTCCTCAGTGGGTGGACTAACAAAAGAACAAGCATCCACAAACAAGTCCATTTAGCAAAAGTTGAAGCTTATTAATAAAAAAGACAACTGTTTCTAAGAGGAACATTGCCCTTGTGCGCATGAGTGGAGGGATGGAGAGGTCCTTTAGTCATGTGTGTGAGCACAAGAAGTAATGCTTGTCCTTCTATTTTTGTTTTTTTTCTTCTTTTTTTTGGGTTGGTGGGGGGGGGGGTGTTCAGTAGGGTTCTAGAAAAGAACTTGAAAACAATTTCAACCGACCAACCTTGATTGATATCATGAAATGTCCTCCAGTTTTCAAGAAATATGAAGCATTCAGAGATAAGATCCTTGCCTGCCAAGATAAATAATTGTGTCAGAGACTCTTTAAGTAGTATACAACATGAGGGGTCCAATTGATTGGCTACAACTGACAAATCTCTAGTCTCCAAGATGCCAGGAGTATATGATGAGAATGTAAATGAATCTCTAGTTTCGAAACACAAGCATAAATACCTGGGGAACAAGTAACACAATAGAAAAGCTAAACCATGTTCAATTCAATCAAGCAGAATCTAAAAAGCTGGTACTGGGTGAAAAAATTAGCTCAGCCAACAATATAAAAAGTCAGTGTGGTTATTAGTTAGCATGCAGAGGAACATGAGAACAAGGGATTAAGAGACACAGTGAATCAGACCATACCTGATCAGGTTGAGCAACATCAGAGAATAAAACATCCACCATTCCTACCAACATACGATACTTTGCAGGATGTCTAGCATCTTCAATAATGGGTATGACATTTGTGCGCTTCTTAGCCATGTTGACTAAGTCTCTCCCACTTCTATGAGAAAATTCCACCGCATACACCACACCAGTCTATAAAGCATAAAATCAAATTAAACAATTTCCAGTTCAAGAGCAAACATTAAAAATATTTAGAGAACTTACTTAATAACAGCAGCAAACAATACATAAAATAACATAATAAACAGTAATACAAGGTTCACTTACAGGTCCAACAATATCAGACACATGAGAAACCGTTGTCCCTGAAGCAGCTCCAAGGTAGAGAACACGAGATCCAGGAACCTTTTATAAGAACATATAAACATAAAATGAGAACCAAGACATTTAAAAGGAATAGCTGCAACCGTAAATAAAATGAAAAGGGGAAGAGAGGAACGAAAAGAATTAAGTAAAGAACAAAATGTGCATTAGGTGAATTCACTCACAATACAGGCGTTATTAATACCATCAAGAATGGCAGCAGCTAGCTTCGAGCGGAAGGGATTCCAAACCCTGTACTCAACTTTGGTTCCATCTTCGTTCTAGAAACCCAACCAAAGAACAAGGAAGTCAAACAGCCAACTCGACTCAATACAAACCTAGACAACATATACACCTGATGCACTTGTAATGTTAAAGGACGGATGGGAAAATATATATAACAGCATGAACATGACTAACTGCTATGAACCACATAGATGTATAAACTGAATACGGAAGAGATCAGTCATAACTCATAGGCCATTACATTACCTTCTTCTAGGGTTAGAAACGGTCAAGTAAGATATTGAGAACCCAAAAGAATTAAAACTAAAAAAATCACCTGCACGGAAATCCTCTTCTCATTGTAAACTGCCTCCCCGGGAACCATGTTTTTAGTGACCAAAGCATCTTCTTTCCCCCTAGCAATGAAGACTCCTTCGTGTCTGTGGGGCTCGACAATGATCCTGTTTCCCCCTTTCATTCCACCTCCACGACCACCACCACGTCCCCTTCCTCCGCCACGACCACCACCGCGACCGCCGCCACCGCGGCCTCTGCCACCACCATCACCGCCACCTCTTCCCCCGAATCCCCTTCCTCTACCTCGTCCACCATCACTTCGTCCTCTAAATCCACCACCACCATCACCTCGGCCTCTAAATCCACCACCACCACCACCTCGGCCTGCAAATCAGTCGAAATAGTGAGATTCGAAGTATAACTAGACTGCAGAGAGATGCTTAGCTAGAGATTATATCTTCTTCGATTTATTTAGAAGACTCGATAAACTGTAAAACAGAGAGAGAGATTGAGTGAAAGAGATTTACCCCTTGGCGGTCTCATGGGTGCGAGTTCGAGCGGCGGAGCAGAACAAAGTTTAACAGAAGAGAGCGAAGAAAAGAAGAGGGCGAAGGAAAGTTCGCAGCTTCGACACTGAGGCCGAGTGTGGTTATACAGTTACACTTATATACCTACGTCTGCTGTGTTCTCAGTGTTCTCTGGGTTTTGGCGAGTGAGAGTTTTATTTATCTACGTCTGCTGTGTTCTCAGGGTTTTGGCGAGCGAGAGTTTTATTTATCTACGTCTGCTGTGTTCTCTTTGTTCTCTGTGTTCTCAGGGTTTTGGCGAGCGAGAGTTTTATTTATCTACGTCTGCTGTGTTCTCAGGGTTTTGGCGGGCGAGAGTTTTATTTATCTACGTGCTGTTTATTTACCTGCGTCTGCCGTGTTCTCAGGGTTTTGGCGGGCGAGAGTTTTATTTATCTAGTCTGCTGTGTTGTCGGTGTTTTGGCGGGTGAGAGTTTTATTTACGGGGCGTTTGGTTCCGCAATTCCCTGAAATCAGATTATAAGGGAATCATGAGTCTGCGAAATTAGATTCTGTAGAATCATATTTGTAAAAAAATTGTTTGGTTACCTTAATTTTGGTGAATCTGTCTTAAAAATCATTTGGTTACCTTGATTCTGAAAGTGAATTTGTCTGAAAAACTGTTTGGTTACTCTGATTCTGAAAATCTATTTGAAAAACTATTTGGTTATCTTGATTCTGAAAGTTAATCTGTTTGAAAATTTGTTTGGTTACCATAATTCTGTGAGTAGATTCAACCGGAATCACTTTAAACAATCATTTATTACTAGGTTGAAAGCTATTGAGATGACAATTTTTTTTTCTTTAATTTGGATTAATTTTTCCCCTTGTTAAGGGTATTATATAATTTTATATAAGTGTAACTATATAATATAAAAAATGGCAAGTTTTGGGGGACTTGATGTTCAGGCAGCAGCATCCAAAGATTCTCGCGCGGCATGGTCTCACATCTTGACAGGTGCTGCAGTCCTCAGTTTCAACCAGTACAATTTAGCATAATTAAATTGAAAACAGAAAATCAGGAACCAATGCAAAACAATTTGTGAAGCCAACGCACCTAATGCAAAATCTACCTTGAACCAGGGAACCACCAGAAGGATGACTAATAATGGAACTATGAAAAGTAAATTCTTACATGGAAATTCAACACAAACCCACATTTCATTGCCGAACTACTACTATTTGAAGAATTTACATAACTGATCCACACATATATATGAGGAATTCATGAAACGAACACAACAAGTCTAGACCCATAAAGGAGAAGAAGAGATCATGAAGAAACCATAGAAGCTAGCTAACCCAGTTAGATAGACTATCCAAACAGAAGAAGAAGATCAAGAAGAAAACCCAGTTGCAATTTGATGTTGAAGATGAGCTATTACATGTCTCTAACTTCAAAACAGTTACAGTTCTTGACAACGATGTCATACATGTGCATGGACTTGAACATGGTGAAGTCCTTAGGGAGAGAGATGAGATGAACCGTGGAACGCTTTAAAGCAGTTAAGATTACACGAGTAGAGATGTTACATTTTTTGTGGATATCTTTTGCAGAAATGGGTGTGAAGCCAAATCGAAGCTCAGAAAACAAGAATGGAACTCAACGAACCAGCAATGGTGCACTGGGACGACAATCTGCTCTTCTGAAGCCAAATCGAAAGTCAGAAAACAACAATGGAGCTCAACGAACCAGAAATGGTGCTCGACAACAACATTTTGCTCTTGTGAAGCCAAATCAAACGTCAGAAAACAACGATGGAACTCAACGAATGATTGCTATGCTCGTTCCCAAACTGAACGGAAAACTTACTCTGCGGAGAAGATGAACCCTAGAGAAAATTTTCACACTCCGCGGAGAAGATGAGCCCTAGAGAAAACATAGAATATGAGCCCTAGAGTGACGTTCATGCTCTGTTGAGAAGATGAATCCATAGAGAAATTTTCACGATAATGGTGATCCTATGCGAATCATCCATATTTATATTTGGGGTTGAATTAGGTGAGTCTGTTTGGAATCCAATGGATTCAGTTTTTTAGTGTAAATTGTAGATTCTTGGTGAATCTTGAAGAATCTGAATCCCGACTAAACATCTAAACCAAACGATTTATTTTAGGGATAAGTACTGTTGCCCCCTTTTATTCTGATTTTATTACTACTTTATCCCCTCTACATTTTAAAATTACTAATCCAACCTTTAACTTTATCTAAAATTACTAATGCCCCCTTCCGTTAAGCTCAGTTAGTTTACTGATGATGTGGCATCTATATATTTTTTTAAAAACCCAAAAATAACCCTACAATTATCTCTTTACTTATTTACTCTTTTGCAAGTTATAATACTATCTTTAATTAACTATGGAGAAAATTTAACTTTAAATTAAATTTTCTTTTCTAAAAAGAAACTACCGAATAAAGAAAAGACTTGATTTTTCTTCTCTAAAAAGAATTCGCAGAATAAAGGAAATATGTGATTAAATAAAACTTAAAATAGAAACTAAAATATTAGGAAATATCAAATGTAATTCAAAGTTGAAAATTGAAAATTTCCTAATATATGCTAACCATTGTACAAAGTGTGTGGTCCCACCAAAGCCAAAATTTATTGTAAAATATAAGATTTTAAAGATATAATTGATATTCAATATAATTTCTAAAAATGAGGGTAATGTCACATTTTTTAACTTCTTAATTTTAATGAAGGGCAAAATAGACATTACATACTTAATGTTAACAACCACTTAACACCGTTAGAAGTGAGGGGGGCAACAGTAATTTCATAAAGAAAGAGGTTTGATTAGTAATAAAACCAAAGTACAAGAGAGCAATAGTGATTATCCCTTTATTTTATTAGAGTTTCCAGTGGATTCAATTTTTTAGTGTAAATTGCTTAAAAAGTTTCTTTTCCTCTTGTTACAAGGACTCTGTAACTCTAGGCCCCAATCTTTATGACTAATAAAATGATCGCCAAAAATATGATTAACCCAAACCCCATGAAAGTAAAACAATCTCAAATTTCATATTGACATCCTTAAAAAAACAAGTTTCTTATGCCAATCTCCCAATAAGTCAACATTTTTAAGCTAAACCTTTATTGAACCACCAAGGCCGAGCCACACCCTATTTGATAGGTTATATTAATGCTTGCGCTTATGCCATATTTACATTTTTCTATACCCTATTTGACTACACCCAGCAAGTATACACAACTAGAAAAATATAAGAAATAAATTTTCATATGATAGACTATTGGTTTCAACTTTTATATCTTATCACAACATCCAACTGTATTTAGTGGAAGCTTCTAATGCATGGGAAAGATATCAAATAAATAATTTAGAAGTTACTAGGTTCCAAAAGAATATGTTTCCTTTTTCTTTTTTGCTGTTTTTCTTATAAAAAATATTACTATGCACAAGATTGAAATCTCAATTTCAATCATTGATTTTAAACTGAAGGTCTATAAAACTTTTACTTGGTCATACCATGGATCTGATTTTGAGACCAAGATCTCGATAATCATTGCTTTTCAACAGGTCATAAAACTTTTACTTCTGAAATCGTACCATTGAATCAAGATCTGATTTCTACCAAGATATCGATCTTATACATTGATTTTCAACTGAAGGTCCAATAAATTTTTACTACTGCGGTGAAAAGTCATTATCATGTAAAAAAACTTGCAGGAGCCATGTTTCCCATGTTTGGCAAGCTACTAGAAGAACACCTCCAAATTTTCAAAAGGTGTTACCAGCGAAGCTTCCATTGTTAATATTGCCTTGCCATGAATCAAATAAACACAAATAGTTTATCTGGGATTATGAAAGGCTTCTTTCAGCAGCGAATTTAGAACCATTTAACTTAATACTAGGAAAAACAAAAGGAGAGCAAGCAATAATAAAGTGAAACCTCATGGCAAAACCACCACAGATTCAAACTAACAAAATCTTAAAGTAAAACATTGTTTCTTCAATTTTCTCTAGCATTTCAGTTCTAGTTAACTATTCCCCAAAATACAAACTAATAAGACACCCCCTCCCTTTCCCTTGAATTTTTTTTTGACAGTTCCATCATTAGAGTCCAAGAACAGTCAAAACTGGAATGATAAAAATACTCAACCCAAAGTTACAAGTGGCTGTCAGATACGAATTCTATGACGCAGCATTCTTTTTCTTTGGCATCCGATATCCTCCAACCACGCAAGCATGATCTCGCTCGAATGGCTCAAGTGTAACCTGTTCGGATGGTTTGAACCGATTCTCCTGCAGTTTCTTCACTTCCTGAGCAAACACTGCTTCGGCAGGAACAGTAGAATCTATGCAGTTTGCCTAAAAAAAAACAGAAAAAAAAATACATGTGATTTCAGGATTATGATTTACTTCCTCAGTGGGTGGACTAACAAAAGAACAAGCATCCACAAACAAGTCCATTTAGCAAAAGTTGAAGCTTATTAATAAAAAAGACAACTGTTACAAAGAGGAAGATTGCCCTTGTGTGCATGAGTGGAGGGATGGAGAGGTCCTTTAGTCATGTGTGTGAGCACAAGAAGTAATGCTTGTCCTTCTATTTTTCTTTTTTTTTCCTTTTTGGGTGGGGGGGGGGGGGGGAATCATTTCTTCAGTAGGGTTCTAGAAAAGAACTTGAAAATAATTTCAACCAACCAACCTTGATTGATATAATGAAATGCCCTCCATCTTTCAAGAAATTTAAAGCATTCAGAGACAAGATCCTTGCCTGCCAAGATAAATAAATGTGTCAGAGACTCTTAAGTAGTATACAACATGAGGGGTCCAATTGATTGGCTACAACTGACAAATCTCTAGTCTCCAAGATGCCAGGAGTATATGATGAGAATGTAAATGAATCACCGAAACACAAGCATAAATAACCTGGAGAACAAGTAACACAATAGAAAAACTAAACTATGTTCAATTCAATCAAGCAGAATCTAAAAAGCTGGTACTCAGTTGAAAAAAATTAGCTCAGCCAACAATATAAAAAGTCAGTGTGGTTATTGGTTAGCATGCAGAGAAACATGAAAACAAGGGATTAAGATGTTAACAATTGCAACAATAACAGGAACAAATGAAAGGACTAAAATTGAACAAAGTGAAAAATAGGCCGCCAACTGTTCCACTTTTAGATCCCCATTTCTATGTCTAAGCGCCCCCCCCCCCCAAAAAAAAAAAAAAACAGAAAGAAAAGAAACAGCCAAAACATAGGAGGATATAGCAAAAACAAAAGGAAGGCCAAAACAAAATTCATAATTTAAAATAGCCATTTGCATCAGAAGCTCGGGATTTCATCACCCACAAGGTCTTGAAGGGGAATCCGAGTAACTCATCATCTGCTAGCTCTTAGAAAACTCGCTGAAATAAATAAATGTAAAATTTGTTTAAAAAGACGGAGGAATCTCAAAAAAGCAAAAACTATTTAGCTTTGAAGTATGTGAAAAGAACAAAACACGATAGGAAAAAATATAAAGATCCCAGTGAAAATAAGTTAAAGATGAAACAACATAACAACAAAAGAAGGATATGAGATCATTTCCAAAGTAAAAAATTATGCATACACACCAAATCACTGAACTTCGTGCATGAACCTCAGTGTATTATTAAGAAGGTTAAAGACACTGAAATTAAATTTAAAAAACAAAAAAAACACTTCAAATTTGAGGCAGATACTTAATGTATAATAAATAAATCATATGATCCAATAGAATCAGACCATACCTGATCAGGTTGAGCAACATCAGAGAATATAACATCCACCATTCCTACCAACATACGATACTTTCCAGGATGTCTAGCATCTTCAATAATGGGTATGATATTTGTGCGCTTCTTAGCCATGTTGACTAAGTCTCTCCCACTTCTATGAGAAAATTCCACCGCATACACCACACCAGTCTATAAAGCATAAAATGAAACAATTTCCAGTTCAAGAGCAAACATTAAAAATATTTAGAGAACTTACTTAATAACAGCAGCAAACAATACATAAAATAACATAATAAACAGTATTACAAGGTTCACTTACAGGTCCAACAATATCAGACACATGAGAAACTGTTGTCCCTGAAGCAGCTCCAAGGTAGAGAACACGAGCTCCAGGAACCTTTTATAAGAACATATAAACAGAAAATGAGAACCATGGCATTTACAAGGAATAGCTGCAACCGTAAATAAAATGAAAAGGGGAAGAAAGGAACGAAAAGAATTAAGTAAAGCAAATGAGGTTATAAATTCCACTAGGAGAACAAAATGTGCATTAGGTGAATTCACTCACAATCCAGACGTTATCAACACCACCAAGAATGGCAGCAGCCAGCTTCGAACGGAAGGGATTCCAAACCCTGTACTCAACTTTTGTTCCATCTTCATTCTAGAAACCCAACCAAAGAATAAGGAAGTCAAACAGCCAACTCGACTCAATACAAACCTAGACAACATATACACCTGATGCACTTGTAATGTTAAAGGACGGATGGGAAAATATAACAGCATGAACATGAATAACTGCTATGAATCACATATTCATACTTCCAACAAAACAAACTACCGACAGTGTAGAGAAAGAACTTTGACTACAGAAGTTTCGTTTATTAGGCTGCCCATTAAAGCAGACAAGCCCTTTCAGCGAATAATCTCCTGCAGGAATCTCACTATTTTCATTACCTCCATGATGGAGCCAAAATGCATTCAAGAAACTAAGTTTTAGTGCTAGAAATGGAACACGCTGCTAGACTGAAACTTTAGCTTTCTAAAGAATTTAAAGCGAACAAATGAATGCTCTACAATAGACACTAAACTAGTCATAGAAACCCTAGAAGTACCCAATATGATAAAATCAACCCTTTCTATCATCAGAGAAAAAATCAAGCTTTTCGACATGAAGATGTATAAACTGAATACGGAAGAGATCAGTCATAACTCATAGGCCATTACCCTCTTGTAGGGTTAGAAACGGTCAAGTAAGATATTGAGAACCCAAAAGAATTAACAATTAAAAAAAATTCACCTGCACGGAAATCCTCTTCTCATTGTAAACTGCCTCCCCGGGAACCATATTTTTAGTGACCAGAGCATCTTCTTTCCCCTTAGCAATGAAGACTCCTTCGTGTCTGTGGGGCTCGACAATGACCCTGTTTCCCCCTTTCATTCCACCTCCACGACCACCACCACGTCCCCTTCCTCCGCCACGACCACCACCGCGACCGAAGCCACCGCGGCCTCTGCCACCACCATCACCGCCACCTCTTCCCCCGAATCCCCTTCCTCTACCTCGTCCACCATCACCTCGTCCTCTAAATCCACCACCACCACCACCTCGGCCTGCAAATCAGTCGAAATAGTGAGATTCGAAGTATAACTAGACCGCAGAGAGATGCTTAGCTAGAGATTATATCTTCTTCGATTTATTTAGAACACTCGATAAACTGTAAAACAGAGAGAGCGATTGAGTGTAAGAGATTTACCCCTTGGCGGTCTCATGGCTGCGAGTTCGAGCGGCGGAGCAGAACAAAGTTTAACAGAAAAGAGCGAAGGAAAAAAGAGGGCGAAGGAAAGTTCGCAGCTTCGACACTGAGGCCGAGTGTGGTTATACACTTACACTTATATAGATCTACGTCTGCTGTGTTCATCAGGGTTTTGGCGAGCGAGAGTTTTATTTAGGGTTTTGGAGTTGGGAGCAGATTAAATTTTTAGGTCATCGTTTATCAATCGGTTCAATACTGGCCATCCGGTTTGACTGGTGTTTGCAAAAATTTAACCCACGACCAAACCATATTTTCCCGTGGATATAAAACCAGACCATATCCCCCTAGTCCCACCTAGTAGGTTTTGGTGGCATAGCCCGTGATCACAAAGGCAGGACTTATATTCTCTTTCGGTCAAAGAGCCGGAGCTCAAGAACTTCTTGTTACATAAGTCGTGGCTGTTACACTTCACCCAGTCGGTTCCGATCTCACCCGAAATACTCGTGAGGGTGATAACACTACAGGATCCGGTTCGAATTCTAATCCATAACATAAATACAACATAGCATAATTTAAGAGCAAGAGTGTACAAAAGAGTAATTCAAGAGTTATTACATTCTTCCACATAAGCACACAATAAGATAATCTACGATACAAAAAAAGTACACAGGAGTTATACAGCGGAAGTTATATTATATGATGTTTTACAGTTGAAAGGAAACAAAGTCTTCCAATCCCAAAAAGAGTCCCCAAGCTCAAAGAGACTAGCCTCCGTATGCATAGTAGGCACATACGCACGATGTGTTATGTACATTGATAACTTGCATGGCCGGTTCTACATAGGACTCTTCCGACTACATGCTCTCCAATTAGCATGAGTCGTCACAACTAGCAATAGAATCTAAGAAAATACAATATTCACAGAGGTTGAGTCCTACATAACTCAGTGAGCCTAACATATCATACATCATGCATTTATCATGTACACAAACACCTATGTCAGCATACACATCTATGAAATAAATGATGAACATGAAAACATGATTATAACTTCTACCATGTAGTCTTTATAGTAGACACGCTTTAAGATAACACATTAGCCTTCTTGGGTGGTCTCATCACTCTCCCTCATGGCACTTAAGCTTGTCTGTTGAGTTATTTGCAGTAGTTGGGTCCTGTCACATCAACCATGGCTAGGGATTAGATCAACATTCTCTCACATCACCATTGGTCTAAGAGCTGGCGCGTGTCAAGGATTTACTCTAGCCCAATGCAAAGTCACTATGTATCGTACTATGTGTAATCCAGATACCTTTCCTCATGCATATGCACCATGTTGGTCCGGTATCATTCTTACCTAGGAATGGGGTTCCTCACGCCGCCTAACTGCCCTTTTTTGGTCTACCATTCCGTAACCCCTGTAGTCATCTACATATGCTAGGGTGGTTGCCACTCATGTCCCCTCACAACACTCAAGCCGTCTGTTGGGTAATCACAGTCCCATGAGTCCCATTCTAACACATGTCTCTATACCAATGCATGATAACCGTGGGTTTGCCTAAAGCACACAAAGCCCTATCCACTATTATCACGGGTCACTCGGCTTCAATACCCCTGCCGAAAGGGTAGTAGCACTCTCGGAATTCTTAACCAATGCATATAAACAAACAAACCAACTATGAAAAGTGTTGGGGACATTAGAGGACAGTGTCCTATACCACAACCCCTGATAACCCAAGCTAGGAATACAAAAATAGGTAAACCCCATTTCAAAGTCACATACATTCACATACATCAATCAAGTGATGTAACCAAACACATAACCACATACGATTCATATTTAATCATTCAATCATAAATGCAATATAACATGCAAGATTATCGAGATTATAGAAGGTAACGACAATTATCATGCAATACTATATTATTCACAATCCAAACACACAATGATATTACATAATATGTGTGATATTATCCTCACCTGTTAATTGAGAATTAACGCGTAAAGTCCCACAAATTCACAAAATTAACGAATGCTCAAGTCTCAATTAACCTAGCAAAATAAACAAGATAAATAGAATTCATATCGGGATTCAATTTGAACATAGATCAAATGTGGGTTAACCGGGTATTAATTCCAGTTCAACAAGGCGGGTCAACTCAGCCCCAATCGACCTTGTTAATTCGGCGGGCAGCTCACCCAGTCAACTAGGTCGAAAGTGCTCGGTTTCGCACTAGGTTCGACCTAGATGTGCACAACAGCTGTGCAAATCTTTCTATAGAGTTAGAAAACTTAGTCCTCAACCTAGGCCCTCCAATATCATATTTAAATAAAATTATCTATCAAAAACCTCATGAAATTTGACCAAAATTAGGTGAGGTGAAGCAGTCTTACCTCCTTACGCAATCAAACTTCCAAATCCCGATTCGACACATCAAGACACACAAACCCCTCTTCCCTAAGCTTGCTCCTCTCTTCTCTCTCCTCTCCCAAGTGTTCTTTCTTCAAAAGATCTCACAAAAACATTTGTGAGAGAGACTTAAGGTAAAAAGGCAATTTAAGAGATAAAAAGACCATTTTGCCCTTTGTGGGTAGGGACATGTCAACCTATCTGACCACCCCTATCCGACCTCCCACCACATCTTCCTCATGCGAGGGCTGATCGCAATGGTCTTCGGAGGGTAGGTACCTTACAAAATTACCAATTCAATGGTATATTTTCCTTAAGGTTTTAAGTCCTCTTGCATAGCTTTTCGGGCACATCAAAATCTCGCTTTAATGCCTTTGGAAGTAATTCTCTCTCTCTGGTGAAGTCAAACAAAGTGGCTGGGTCTTCATCACAATCATCCAAATCCATGGGTTCGATTCTAGGATCTTTGGATTCAACCCGGATGGTCTAGAGTTGATCTCTTCCTAAGTTCCAGGTACGCGGACTTAGGGTACCAGATAATCGGGTTAGAAATTTAAGGAATCTCACAATGGCAATTCGCAAAGCTCTCCTATGAGCAATAGGCTTGCACACACCCTCGACTCCTACTTGAAAGTGACAACAAAACTATTATTGATTTACTCAACAACCCTTCTCAGACCCTGGCGTGGAATATATCTCCACTACTTATAGATATCCAGCACTTGGCTACCTCCTTTACAAAGATGTCACATTCATACATATACACAAGGAAGGCACATTTGAAGCAGATGTGTTGGCCAAGACAGCCACTAAAACTCAAGAATCTTTTTGTATCTTAACACCCACCCCTATTCCTGTACTGACCACTACTACTAGATTCTCTTGCTTGTAACTTATCTCGAAGTTTTGATCTTTATAAAGAAAATTTCATGCTTCCCACCAAAAAAAGAAAATGAAAAAGGACCATATTGCAGTCATGGTAATCATCCTCTTGGTATAAAAAACCTGGACCTCTTTTTTTGTTTTTTGTTGTCTTGAACTCATCCCCTTAGCAAATGGACTTGTACTCACAAACGAGTTAGCTATAGGCCGACCTAGGTTGGTAGGGGAACTGCCTCCAACAATCAAGTTAGTCTAGACTCTAACATAACTACTCCAATCATGATTTCCTTGGCGAATGCAAGAGTAGGATGAAGTTGCTCGTACCTTATGAGTGCATAAAGGCTGGTTTATATATGGTTCACCTCTATGATCTTGGTCTTCAATCTCTTGGGCTCATAATTGCGCTAATGATCCTGATCGTGGATTGCGATTCCTTTCCTTCGGAAGCACGCCTCCCACTTAAGTAGTTAGTCAGATCGGCTCTACTAGAGTTGTTGGTCTCGGAATCAACGCATGCACCCTGTTCGACCAGACTCGATTAGTGAGCGTGGTCTCACTCTCAAGTCGGGGAGGCCCCTTGGTTGTACTCGTCCTGGTTCCGTCCTTTTCAACTCGGTCCTTGGTTGGCCCACTACAGTTGGCAAGAAAAACCAAACCATATTGCAGTCATGGAAATCGTAACCTGGAGATCCTATATAAATTTAACCATGGTACAACAAATAAACCATCCTAGTGTTGTGCCATTTTGCACCAAAATGTGATCGCTTGGTCCTGAATCACAGACTATGAGTTGAGCAATAGTAGACCAATGGGCTCAACCCAATGAAGATTCTGCTCCAAGGTTGAATTACGGGTCAAGTGGAGCTGATGCAATTATTCATGGGTGACATACTAAGGTAATGGAGGACAGAGAGCTCACAAGTTTGGATTGCTCAAAGGTTGGTAAGGATCTAGCATAGCTAATAGCAATGGTGGATGACCACTAGCCATTTTTAGCTGTAGTGGAGCACGGTTGCAAATTAAGACGTTGAGTGAAGCCGGGGGATTTGGGCGGATTAGAGAAATTTTTTTAACCATAAATTTTTTGGAAACTTCTCCATTCCTTTCTTGAAATTTTAAAATTTTTTCTCCGACCCTCTTTAACGATAAAAATAATGGAGTACAAAATTCATTACATTATGTGTAAAATATCAGTACTTGGCCCCGCCCAATATTAAATATCGACTCTGCACTCTGCCCATAGGAGGCAGAATTGGTTGCTAAAGCCATAAGCCTCAAAGAGACCACCCTTCATATACATGCAAATAGGTTAATGTGAGGAAAGCATGGGTTGTGCCCTGTGGCGTCAATGATGCTATACAAGTAAGTTGAGGCTTGAAGCGATGCTGGGTGTTGCACCCAAATCTGACGCAAAGATTTGAAGTGGAGAGAAGGTAGGGAACAATGGGCTGAGGGCTTTTAGAGTTTTTCATGAACACAAAAAAATAAATAATAATAATAATAAAAGAAATAATTAATGCTCCTTTATACTTTGGTTTTATTACTAATCAAACCTCATTCTTTATGGAATTACTATTGTCCCCCTCACTTATAACGGTGTTAAGTGGCTATTAACATTAAATATGAAATGCCTATTTTATCCTTCATTAAAATTAAGAATTCAAAAATATGACATTACCCTCATTTATAGAAACTATATTGAATGTCAATTATATCCTTAAAAATCTTATATTTTAAAATTAATTTTGAATTTAGTGGGACCACATATTTATGGTTGTTAAAACTCTTACATTCTATTTATATTTTTCATAATCACAATGATGAAAATTTTACAAACAAATTAGCATATAAGATGCTAACTAATTTGAAATTTGGTAACATGCATATTCAATATATATTAGATGATTTTCAATTTCCAACGTTGAATTAATTTGATATTTCTTAATATTTTCGTTTCCATTTTAAATTTTATTTAATTACATCTTTCCTTTATTTGGTGCTTTATTTTTAAAAAAGAAAAATCACATCTTTCCTTTATTCAATGGTTTCTTTTAAAATTAATTTTTTTCTATAGGTAATTAAGGTTAGTATTAGTATTATAACTTGACAAAAGAGTAAATAAAAAATAATCATAAGGTTATTTTTGAAATTCTATAAAAATATGCAAAAGTCATATCATCACTAAACTAATCTAATGAAACGTAATGGTAGGGAGTATTAGTAATTGTACACAAAGTTAAAGGTTGAATAAATAATTAAAAAAAAAAACAGGTCATAAAGTAGTAATAAAATTAAAGTATAAGGGACAACATAATTATCCCTAATAAAAAATAACAAACTTGATTTGAACTCTTAAGAATTCAAAAGAATGTTCTTTCGTCTAATTTTTCAACATTGGAGAGAACAATTTCACCAGTAATATTACACCAGCGATCTTTGAGAATTGAAAAGAGTGCTTGTTTTGACATGAAGAAGATGGGAGAAGAGAATCAATGAGTAAAATAAGAACTTCACTTAAATCTATTTATTAACTGAAATTGTAATCTCCCCTCAGCCGTTAAATAACAATCAACTTTAGAGAATATTTATAGGGTCTGCAAAAAGTGGGAGAGGTGCACAAAATAAGGAGGTAAATGTAAAGATTTCTTACCATCACCGTCTCCCACAATCTCCCTCACAGGCACTGGCACTACTAATGGAAGATAAGCATTTAGAACCATAGAGAAAAAGAACCATAGAGAAGGTTAGAGGGTAAGGCGCTACCTTTGAGAGCAGGCTTGCTGGAAGCTTTGGGGAATGGATTTGATTTAGTGGAAGTGGAATCACACTGTAAACAGCTAAAGGATAACTAAAACTAAGAAACAGAAGAACCTGGAGAATTTCTTCCAAATAAAGAAGCTAACCACTTGAAGATTAATTTACCATGAACTATATAAATGTCAATGTACAAATACAGCCAGTTGAATGTTGCACGTTTTTTATGCACCTGTAGACTAGGGATCAGCATGGCCAGCCACTGCATCATCACTGGAGTCATATTCATCTTCACTCGGTTCTTCATCACTGGATCTTTCCTCTTCTTTGGCCCCAATATCTTCAGGTTTGGCATACTTCTCACAATATTCTGGACCACGGGTGCGAATGAGCAACAACAGTAAACACACATTTTGATGAAAATCGCATCACAGAGCCCATAGATTAATTTAAGATAGGATTTTGATAAATCTGAACACAGAGCACATTAGTTCAGGGGTGCTTAAAGAGGTATCAACGCAGGAACTACAGTAAGAGTAAATCCTATCAGCAACTGTTTAAAACAAGCCTAATTCTGGAAGATATATGTAGTGTCTAAAAACCAGAATTGCCGTTAGCTCTTTAGGAGTCATGCCTTTCCATTCCTGTCACAATCATTATTAAAGCCAACAATGAAAGGCTGCTTGCAGCCTAACCCGCAATTTATCCATAGACGGAGATTAACTTTTGCCCTCTAAAATAGAATTCCCCCCACTTGAGGTGATGCGAAGACTAGTAATTCCAGCTAATTACGGCTTTAATAGAAGCATGTATGATATAAATGCTTTGGTGTATAACAGAGTTCCATTTCAGAATTGCCAATTCATGGTTAATGAAGTAGTCCAGGATTCAGATTCCAGACTACTTTTCAGAACAGTGATACACACAACTGATAAGTATAGTACTAACACAATCAAATTGGAAGACAAGGCATGACATTTGACATTATTTCTAGTTGCATTTTTAATTTTGAAATGATCAGAAATAAAATAATATGCAAACATCACATACACATCCACCGATATGAGCAATTGTGCTAGTAACAAGCTTTCTCATCTTGAGAAAAGCGGATCAGAATCTCGTTCTTCACTGACGTTCTATAAGTTAAAGAGAAATAGAATCGCAAAATGCCACAGCACCTTTACACCATACAGCAAGTTCTAGTCAACGGTCCCCCTGCCTCTCACCATTTTTTGTTTGGTACAATTCACTCGCTCCCACTACACAGAAAGTAGAGACAGCAAGAAAAATACAGAAAGAAATATCTATGGTGAGGTGGAGTTTTAGTTGTGAGAGTTTCATTTGTCTTGGTTTATTACCTTTTTGTTCAATCTATCTGTTGTGTGGTCAATAAGATGAAAAATGAGATACATCTGATGTTCCTCTGCTTCATAAAAAAGGGTGTGCCTAGTGCATAAGGCTCCCACCACTGCAGTCTGGGGAGAGTCATAATGTACGCAGCCTTACATCTGCTTTTACAAAGAGGCCTTTAGTAGACTTGAACTTGTGAGTTGTGACCACTCGGCCACAATGGTACAACCTCAACAACTGGAGCAAATGCCACCCTCCTTTTCTCTGCTATATACACCATCCTTAATTTAACCAATTCTCAACCAAGGATGTATCCGAGGATGACTAAATTCGACCAATCAATCATATCCCAAACTTTGAATAAATTGGGGTTTATAAATTGCCCAAAATTGGTTCCTAGCTGATACTGCTGCCTGTTAGTACATCTTTCTTCCCATTATGGATTAAGTCTAGCCTTAGAAGTTACCATGTTGATTAGCAATATAAACATCAGCTTTAACAGTAAAATGCACAGCTACCATAACCAGCTCTATGACATCCCACAGTACCACTTCCTTCCTTAGGAATGTTGTTTTTACTATTTCTCTTCTTTCTAATAAGGGGTAAAACCTATAAAATTTCTCTACTTAAAACAGGGAGATGACAAAAGGTTCATAGAATCTAAACTCCATTTTGAAAACAAATCTGGGATGAAATGAATCTAGAAACATCTCTTCAGGGCACACAAGACTGCTAGACAGGGACAGTCTGGTGAAAAGAAAGAGCAAATCGGTACATGGTTTCACATATTTAATCTAAATAAAAAAGTCAAGCATGTAGAAATTGTGACCAGCCAGCAGTTTGGAGGTTACAGTTAAATCCCATAAGAAAAGTTGCTATATAAAGATGAAATGGGCCCCCATTTAAACCAAGTATAGATAGCCAATGGACATCCAATGATATTCTACAGCCCAACCACAATTAACAGGGAGTGAAAGGAAGAGAAACCAAACAGGAGATCACTTAACAAATTCCCTAAATCAACTATCATGTAATTTAATCTGGACCATGTAAGAATTGCATAATATCATTAGATAGATGCGTAGACTAGACTATGCAAGTTCTTCAAGTTCACGAATAAGTTCAAGATTTTCCTAATAAAATAATTGCATAGATTTCTATAAAGATAAACCATAGCATTATCATTTACCATCATTGTACTAAATTATATACCGCAAACAACACTGAATGACAATTTGGGTTTATAATCCCAGCCTCCATGTTCAGAAGAACCAATAACCATATCTGGTCTTATGCAGAGCTGGTCACTATAAAGATCAAAAATGACTACACATTTTCCCTTTACATTGCAAAACATGGTCTGTACCAAGCTTACACAACTAGGAATCATCCAGATTTTTTGGAGGAATATCTACACATTGACATTAAGAGAAACGAAAATAGAATAAATTTCCCACCTTCTACAGTCAATATAAACATTAAGTCCAACTAAACTAGAACCAATATTCATATATAACTTATCTTTAAGATGAGTAAAGAGGTTTATGTCATGCCTCATTCAGTTCACACAAACTTACAAATAAGCAGGATAAATGAACGCTGAGAGGGATCTCATACCTTTCACTCTTTGTTCATAAGCAGTTCGATCACGCATCATCAGAGCAGCAGCCTCTCCATTCAATGGGTCTGATGGGTTGGGGTACAATAGTAGTTGTGGAAGAAACACTTCAAACACATTTACCAGATCTGTGAAACATGGAAATCAACATCTGGAACCAATTATACAGAAAAATAAATCTGAAAAGTTGCATGAATTCATAGTACACTCTGCAGCATTACAAACAATATCTGATTGGATAATTGAATTGTAGAATGAGCTGATTTACCAAACATGGGGCTCCAAGTCTGATTGATTACATCCAAGCAAACAGACCCTGACCTGATATTTGGAACTCATCAGGATGATAAGTTGTAAAACAACCAGAGAACTGTAAATTAGCACATATCTTAAGAAATACAGGAATAATAAATGAACATGAGAAGCTGCCACTATAGCCAAGTCAAAACTCCGAATATGTACAATCATAGCTTACATTTCATCGACATTTGGGTGGTATATCTTATTAAGAAAACCAATTGAAGGTGACTTATAAGGATAAGCATCTGGTAACTCCACCCTGATCCTCCACACACCACCATGGTAAGGACCTATCAAAAGCCAGTAGATAAATAAGATAATAATTACTCCACCATGATAGTACATCCCCTCTCTCTCTCTCACACATACACACATATTTAGAACTAAAACTTCCTGTTGCAATGTACAAGTAGATACAGGAAGAAATTGAGACACAAATAAATAATGCGGTATTGAGACATCAAGGAGAAATGGAACAACTGAAGATGAGTGAAAAATAAAGCTGTTCTAGATTTTTGTAGTAAATTGATAGGTATGACCGTATGGGGAAAAAATTGAAAGCTCAGCAAAGTCTGAACTTTCTTGTTCATATCAGTACAGAAGTAATACAGAGCTCCGACCATTTCGGCGGTAAAGACGATGGAATCAAACAATTCAGAATTAAATTCCGGAAATCGAACAGTAGCAACAGGGAAAGAGAAACATCTGCAGTAATAAACGGGAATATGGAAAAAAGATACACCAGATACTGTCTCTGTACGTGACAACAAGATTGAACCAAAACCATTTCCCCCTCACCTCGCCAAAAAAAAAGTAAGGGCACGATTTTGCACTCCAAGAAACAAAAATCCAAAAACAAAGAGAAGACAAGTATAAGGGAATAGAGGTATACTATCATTCGGTCCATGAAAATCCACATAGAATTCTTGCATGCCATCGTTGATCATCTCCACCTTGTAATCGCTCATCATCCTGAGACAAAGAAAATAAAGCAACAAATAATCTGAAAAAACAGAACAATTTGAAACAACAAAGAAAAAAAGGGCGAACGAATCGAAGAACTTACAGCTTCATCAGGTCCATTTCTCGGCGTTTACTTGGAGAAGACATGATTTTACTTCTGTAATGAGAAACACTTTGCGGTTTCAGAATTCAGTGAGCGATGAACTTAGCCGAACAGACGAGTTCTTCACGACAAAAAGCTAAAACAGCGGGCTCTAGAGAGAACATGAGAGTTTACAGTGACGAGAATGTCCTAAAGTTCATTTTTTAAAATGGAATTAGAATATGTAATTAAGGGTAATTAATCACGGTTTAAAGAAAAGGGCAATTTGGGTATATGACGCCTAAATGTCTAGATGATCGTGTAGTGACTAGTGACTTAGTGAGAATATACAAATGAACGACGCGGGAATCGTTGTAGTTGAGATGCTTGAAGAGGGTTCCACGCGTCTTTTCACGAATCGTTACGTCACAACTTTCTCCGGATTTCAAGGTTAATAGAATCATTATCTCCTGGGAGTCAGAGCCTCGCCACCGTCCTAGCCTTCGTTGCAAAAGGGTCATTTGATTTCTTTTCATAGGTGAATCATAAATTGGTCGAACCGGATCCATTCGAACAGACCGGGTCCAATTGAAATTGGTAGACACATTTACAGTATGTAGGTGAAGGTACATAAAATATTTTATTTTTAATTTTCAAATAGTGAAAATAAAAAGGAAAAATATTATACTAAGAAGAATATTTGATATCACACCCTTATTTTTATGGACATTACTTCAATTAATCTTGACCAGATTTCATTCTGATGGACCGAAATCTCGCTTGACAGTCATGCACATTAAATGCACATGATTGAAGGAATTTCGCATTTCTATCAAATGATGCTAACATTTGATGGAAAGGTGTTTGTCATAGACCCACATTTGTGATTCATGATGTCATGGACCCATCAAGGTGCAAGTTGACAACCTAATATAGTGACACCCATCACCTCCTTTGAAATGGAATAAATATTGATCCCCACGATACCAAACAAATCTTTTTTATTTGTGAAAATAGATGAAGTTCTTCCAAGCCAATTTACTTATACCTCAAAACTACATCATCATGATAACTTTAAAGATAGTCCTTGTGGTGGAATCTAACTCGTCCAAGACTATGTCCTTATTGAAAGGTAGTGCACACAAGCAGGGAGAGGGGTGTGACACTTGCAAAAGAAGTCGAAACCATCTCAAGGTTCAATGATAGCACACACTTCAGCTAAATATGCGAAAAAACAAATAAAATTGTTGACATGTCGAAGATTCACCTGAAATAAGGGACTTTTTCAGTATTCTTTTAGAATCCCCCTCTTGGCCTCTTCCAGCAGATTTTGTTGCATTTCTTGATTTTGTTCTTAAATCGTTTTCCTTTATATAAGAAAGAAAAAACATATATATATGATGAAACTTCGATCCTAAACCCATGGAAATTTGAACTCTTGACCTCGATTTAGGAGAGAAAGAAGACAAGAATTGGCTATGAAGCTTTGATTTTCTATCCTTAAGATGAAAAGTGAAATCCTTGGAAGGTCTTAAAAACATAAAAATATCGATAAAATATAGAAAGGGTAGGTAAAGAAATAGCAATCACTCATTCATTGCTTGCCTGGCTGCAAAACATGACCACACATTGTATTCTAGGTGATAACGCACTCAAAAAAGTACTACCAAACACACCCCAAAATCATTCACCAATCAAACACATCCTTAAGGTGGACCCGTCGTTTTTTTCAACCTCAATTATTTTCTGCATCTTCAACGTCAGAAGATCCCAGTTCCAAATTATGATTAAAGGAAAGGAATTCTGTGGTCACAGTCACACATTGAAATCTTCTGGTGGAAATTTTAAAATCAGAGCAAGATTTGGTATAATTTCTAATTAAATGTTTTTAAATAAGGGCACTAAGAATAATAAAAAAATTAGTTGGCATTCGCCCAATTTTAAGCAAAAAATTGTTTAATGAAGAAAAGATAATGTTAGAGATGTTTCATGCTTAATTTGGAATGGTGGAATCTGTCCGGAGGAATTGATTACTCTTGACTTTATGAGAGATGGGCAGGGAGGGGTCGGAAAGGAAACACTTTCTCAGACCCAAACAGAAGATTAATAGAGAAATTCAAAGAGGACGGTTTGTTGATTGATGCGAGATGGAGAAAAGAAGAGAAAGACAGAAAAGTATAATAGGAAACCCAACAATCGTATTGTCCTCTTCTTTGGCAAGAGGTAGCCGAAAGTGGATGCTTTGGGTGCATTTCCATTTCAGAAAAGTCCCCCATGTCAGGGTTGAACTTCAGTGTTGCACATTTATGTGCTGACGACGGTTGAGATCAAATCTCGACCAATAATTCGATCTCGACAGTCTGTTTTGGTTTTCAACACCTTCAAAGTGGTTAACCTCCACCGTCGGCAGCATATGCTGTGCATTAAATGGGCAGCATTCAAGTTCGACACCCCATGTCATTCACTACCTCTACATTATAGATCTAAGCCTCCTATAAAAATAAACATGACCAATCAGAGAAAGCAAGAAACCAATATTCCAAAAGGAAATTCAAATTGAATCCTGCTTTCCTTCCAGAAATGAGAGACAATGAACACAACAAAACCCTTTTCAAAGCTGACCCTCAAAAGATATTGGACGGATTAGACCAAACCAAAACTGACCCAATCAACCACTTTCACATCTCTAAATCCATTGGCTGCAAATTGGTTATAATGACTCAGAAATGAAGAAAAAGAAAGATGAAACAGATTTAACGTGGTTCACACGTCCACAAACCCTCTATCTCCATGCCACCACCATAATATAAAGAGACTACACAATCAGTTAGCATTCTCTTGCCCTGAAAAATTAATGGAAAAATGAAGGAAACCATGCCCAACAACCTTCTTCCAAAAAAGAGAATATAAATCAGAAAAGAAAAACCATCCAGTCAACAAACCCATACCAGAAAACAAGATAACAGATAAAAGGAACAAAGTAAACAAAGAAGTATATCCTATAATGCTCAAAGGCATAAACCAATAGAGAAAAATAATCTATCAGAGCCACTTTAAAAAAATAAATAAAAATAAAGAAAGTATCATCTACCTAAATCTGCGAATTACCATGTTTTAAGTTTCTCTCTCTCTCTCTCTTTTTCTGTTTGTATATGTGTTTTTGGCATTCTTCAGGTTTGAGTCAGCCTTGCTTTACCAAGCTAAAATTTTAACAGAGAAAATGCAATCCCAGTATACCTGTTCGGTCCCTGTACCAGATGCTTCATCCACCTGAGTGAAACAGCATATCATGAAAATATACACTGCAAGAGTAAGAATAACTGGCTCATCCACCAATTTCAAGGAATTCCATAAACTTCAGGATCATGCAGCACCAAAGCACCAACTATAAGCAGTTTCCTCTAGCATGGGTGATGTCATCTGTCCAAAATTGTTTCACCCATAAAATTGTCAAAGATCTTTAGCCCGTCCACAATCCAATTTTCGAGGTTGTGATTGATGCTGTACCAGGGTCAAAAGAAAAAACCATGTAAATTTCCACTGAAAAATCGACTGATTATTTCCATTGAAGATGGTTGAACAATTCATAGAACCAAAGTGCACCTCCGCGCAGAATCCAGATATCCAATTCACCTAGGCCTGTTCTTCCAAATCAATACATTGCTCATTTTGAACACACACAATAGGATTGTTGTCTGCAACCCTTACTGCTTCATGCCCAAAACCATTACTCACACATCCAAAGTCTGATTCATCATCATCACTGTCAATACTCTTTGGAGTCGCACGATTCTGGTAACTCCGGCGCCGAAGAAGAAATACATTGAAGTAATAACTCACCAAGTCTTTCCTCTTCTTGTTGGGAAAGTATTTGCAAATTTGGTTCCAGAAACTCCTGTTCAGCGATGGAGGATTTAATCTTACTACAGCCTTGAACCTTGTTTCTTCTTCCTCTGTCCATGAAAGTGAAACCTCTTCACCCATGTAATTAAATTTCCAAATATGGAAAGCAGACCCTAATTCAACCTTCAGTCTCATCCTTTTCTCAGCAATGTGAAATCTGACACATTCAACTGAACCTCGAAGCCGGCAATCACACGAATCTTGTCTACCTTTTCCAATAGGATCGCTTTCAGTGAGCGTATAATACTGACCTGTTTCCGGTGGCCAAATCCGTGTCCCTAACCATTTAGAGTCACTTTCTACAGGAACACCAGTCCAATCCGGTACTTGAGCTTGATAAAGTGGACCAACAGCAACATGTTGTCGGAGGTGATCATCACCATAGACACCAACTCTAATAGGAGTTGAAGAATCAGCAGACACATGGGGTTTTCTCTTGTCATAATTTCCAAGCACCGCAACAAAAGGAGTAAGGTTTATTTTTGGATTACTTTGAGAGGTGGAAGATAATGGGGAAGGGCTAGGTGACAGAGAATTTCTCAAAAGAATTCTCTGGCTGCACCGCAATCTTTCTGTCAACTGATGATAGCCATCTATAGGATCCTCGTACATGGATGGATGCACCTTTTGCTTTTTCTGCAAGTATTTTACATAATATTAGAAGAGAAGACACTTTTTTCTCTAGGAAAATCAATGACCCCTACAACACAGTATATTCTGCAGTACCAAAGGGAACATTTGACAAGATCATCCTGCAAAATATGGCGAAGCTCTGACAAGAGAGGCTGGATTAAAAAGTGACAAGTCAATTGACTAAGATCACATGAGGCCCTTACAGTCTAATCAGACCTATCATGTTTAAAATCATTGTAAATTTAACTGAGATTATACAGTAACTTCATTAAGATCGATTTGAAATAAACCAACTAGCAGAAGTGCATGAGTTCTCTTATAATATTAATCAGGCAATTGGAATGGAAATACTATTGAAAACATCACAAGAAGCCTGATATGGCATAAGCCATAAGGTATAAAAGAATCCAAAGCTACAGTAGCAGTAGCTCTATTCCCCTTGCAAGGCTGAGAAGTTCGCCATCCAAATTAAACTGATCCTCAGGAATCAGGACAAAACACTATAGCCATCCAAAACCCTTAACTTGGAGTGCCAGAAGGATGAAAGTGTCAGGGCAGGGTAGGGTAGGCATTCTTCTTTTTTTTGTGTGCATGAGGGGTGTTGGTTGGGGGGGGGGGGGAAGGTGGGGGGTTTGTGAATTCCATGTTTTGGCAGCTCCGAATATACACAAGAAGAGACATCTATGTCTCAGGGATATGTCTGAATGAATGCTATAGCCCATGCATGTACCAGATTTGTGGTTTCTTGCATACACAAATACAAGTTTTAACAGAAACAGTAAAACTTTTTGTCAGGAGACCATTTTATGGGAAAACTTACAACAGATAAATGTTTTCTTTTATCCCTACACAAAAATACGTCTGTAATATATGAACATAAAAAATGCTCCATAGGATTTTCCTCAGTACATAATCCAAACAACATATCATAAGAAAACAGCATTTGAATCCAGAATTTTTTTTTAATATACTGTATACGTTGCTACTCAATACATAACAAATGTAGAGCATGGTAGGGATTAGTTTCTCATGAAAAAATTCACATCCAAGCACCCCTTGTAGGACAGAACCTTGGGTTGTCTAGACACCTTCTGGTGTCTCCTTGGTGTCCCAGACTCCTGCCAACACGTTGCATCACCATGACAAATATGACCAAATTAGATATGCTTCTATCATAGTAGATGAGCCAAGGCCAAGCCTACATGAGGGCAAGTCAAAGGACCCAAGGTGAGCACCATATTATAGGTATATTTTCCATATTCCATGTATTTCCCCTTATCTCAGTCATGTTTTCAATATTGCATGCATATTTCCATCATCATCTGGGAATGGGTGCCTCAAATATGAGACAACTGGTTGCCTAACATCGTGACATGAGGCACCTTAACAACTATGAATAAAAAACAGTTGAATGGGAAAGTTAATTAGGAAACATGTGCCACATCCATCATAGAGAAATACTAGGAAACGTAGGTGAATAACAAATTCACACAATAAAACATGCAATTTTAAAAAAAAAACTACAAACATGAAATGAAGTATAAATATAGCATGCATGTAAGAGTCAAGTTAAAATTGTTCTATACCAATCATAGGATGTTCAACAAACCTTTAAAGACCTTGATGCTCTTAACAAATGGAGAAAGCTCACAGTACCTAAATTAACTATTATGTTATCAATTATCTTTAAGCACAAAACTTTGAGGCAAAATTGATACAATACACACAATATATAAAAGTAGGTTCATCACACATGGCACACAGCCTTTGCTATGATGGGGGTTAACAGGCTGAACTGAAAAGATGGGGCAAAGGAGGCAAGGTTGAGGTTGAGAAAGAGATGCGGTAACTAGAGGATTCCAGCTACCACCAAAATGAAGATTTTGGCCAGCTGAACATAAGATGCTGTCCAAACAGAGAAGCTCATCAGCAAGCAGAAATAGAAACCAAACTGCAACACCATGATTATCCATACCCAATAAAATGAGCTTAGCAGTGGTAGTCAGATTGAATAGTTTTCTGGCCAGAATTAAAGAGCAAACAATTATCCCAAGGTGGAGAACTGCTCAAGCGATTGGTCTCCCAGGGTTCTCCTGATTGCACCAAAAGGATCACTGCCTTCAAACTCTTCTTTGAATACCATACATGTTTACATGTTGCATCTAACCAAGCTGTCCCCGAACCACCAGCTTACGACATCTGTTGGTGGAGACCCAGAATAACTAATAGCCCTCCAATGAGGGAAATTAACCAACTGGACCAAGCCTATTTCCTAGTTTTTGCAATGACAACTCTACTGTCAGCAGACCATGTGAACGACCACCACCAGCTCTGTCATGCCACCTGTCAATGGTTGCCAATTTTCCATGTAGCTTATGTTAATGAAATATCTAGTCAGCCCTCAGGCTTATGCTAATTGATCCCCAAGATACTCTCTTGGTATGCCAGCAAGGCAGATCATGTTCTGCCAGTTCTCATTTCACCATGCGGTGAAGTTGCTTTGTCATGTGACCAAAAGACTAGTCTCAAGTACTTACGTTAAGGCTTAAGACGCAAGGAAGGCATTAATCACAAGGAAAGTAGTGAGAATATAATCTAAGGTATCTACAACATGAAAGAATACGCCCTACAAGATACGAAACAGTAGTTGAACAAATAAAACACTTTCCATGCTTAGTTTTGATTATGTGATACTAGATTCAGAAACAAGGTTCAGAACTCATCAAGATAACTGCTGTCTCTTGTGCGACAATACTTTTCTTTTTCCAATTTGATGTTGTAGTTGGAAAACAGCAATAGCT
The DNA here is from genome assembly GCF_041222555.1 of Hakea prostrata. Classification (NCBI taxonomy): domain Eukaryota; kingdom Viridiplantae; phylum Streptophyta; class Magnoliopsida; order Proteales; family Proteaceae; genus Hakea; species Hakea prostrata. Next base: position 36,870,425 of record NC_142605.1, on the reverse strand, counting down.
GGGTATGACGCTTTAAGGGAAGCTTATTTTAGGCTTAATAAACATATTTTGATCTTGATGATTATTTAAAAACTACGCAATTTGGTGTTACAGAATTCCACCTTCGTTGGCAGTAGACATCAACCTCTTATGTATTATTGCCTATTCTACACATTTTTTTAATTTTTTATTTCTATTAGACATTGACAAGTAAAGCAAGTAGATTATGCAACAATAGATGAAAACCTATAATATTTAAGAAATAGTCAAAGACGAGATGTAGAAAGTACAGGTACAGTGACCTATGCATAGTACATATAGCAAACAATAAATATGTGATAGACACTCTAGGTCTTCCATGTCTCACCAATACAATATTGCGAATGTCTACTAAATTGTGATGTGCTGGATTGAGTTCATTCATGGTCCGGTAGAGCCAAACTGCATTGTCCTCCATTTGCATGGCATATGAATGCGACATCATAGTGTTTGAGAAGAAGTGAAAGCAGTTTCTTCTCAAACAGGTCAACATATCTCAGCTAAAATTCAGCAAACTTGACTGAAACTACTTGAGTTTGAGATCGAGAATGCAATCTTGTCTCAATCAGGTTGAGATCTTGCCTAGATTTTGAACTATGCTTGGAGGAGATTAATGTCGCAAAGGGGATATCATTATATTCTGAAACTAATATTAATAGAAAACCTATGCAATAAGAATTTATAATGTACAGGAACTTCAATAAAGATGCAACTAAGAACCCTGAGCATACATTAAAATACAAAAAGGCAGAAAATCTTGCCTGTGATATGATTGGATAAACCAATAAACAAAGAAGAATGCATGTTGTCCAAGTTCTTTTAACTTCAAACATTGGAGAGAAAATCAACGGTTATAAAAAAAAGAAACCAAGCAAATAGAGCATACACAATCCTAGATCTGCAAAAGTGGATACCAAACCAGCCATGCGTTGAGGAAGTACCGCAGTTGCCAAGGTGTCAAGGTTTTTTTCTGAGGTATAGGTGACTGTTACCTTAGTGGCAACAAACCAGGTTTGACCCTCATTTTATGCTAGGTATCATTAAAGTAAAGGAAATAAATCTGTTGTTTCTTTACTTAAATTATTGATAAATAAGCAAAAACTCCCCATTTGAACCCAATAAAAATAGTTAAAACCGAATTTCGAAAGGATAAAGTCAAATCACTTCCCCCTAAAATTAATAAGAATCAAGAACAAAACAAGTATTTTCTACAGTTGATTAATTATCAACTTTATTTCATTGAGGTTTTCTCAAATCTAAAAATCCCATAAATCTTAACAGGATAAAACATGGCAAAAAATTAAAATAGCAGTAAAATATCATTTGATTTGATCTAAAAAAGATGTTTTCACTCATAAGTCATAACTATTTTAACAACATTTCTACACACCATATGGTGTAACCAAAACATAGCTTCTTCAATATAAATCAGACTCATGCAATCTTAGACTTGTTTCTTCCAGCTTGAAATATTTATTCGATGACACTATCTTCCTCTTCAGTTTTCAATTTCAACAAGATTGGAATGGATTGGTTTGGGAACCCGAATGCCCTTGATACCTGCTTTTTAAGTCCAAAAAAAAATTCCTAAAATCGGGTCCAATTGGTTGTCAATCCTCAGGTACAAAGATACGAAATGGGGTTAATAAACAAATGAGATACATAAAACTGGCATGTCAAAAAACTAATGTTAGGAATTCGAAACGTCTTCCTAGCTCTACCTAATACAGAAAGTCACATGCAAGAACAAAATCAGTTGACCAGTCAAACTTCTTACACTAGAAGAACATTTCTCTAAATTTTAGTAGTTTAATTACTTATGGATCCAATCATATTTTATAAGAACCATGTAAGCCAAATGTAAGGCATAACGACCAATTCCAAGAATAGTGAACCAAATTTATATTTGACTGTTTCAAACATCCAATAACTTTCTTCTTCTTTTTTATTTTTTATTGGGGGGGGGGGGGGGGGGTTAAGAAATACCTTGCTTCTTCAATCCTATCATCTTCTAGTTGTGTTGATTTTGATGAACTGACGTCGCAAAGTTTTGATTTGTGATGGTACAAGGTAATGTTGATTTTTTATGACTAGATGTGTCTTAATCTCAATCTTTTATAAGGCATATATTGTAGCATACTAAATAGTTAGAAGCGACGGGAAATAAAAAACACATCGCTTGGGTGCTATGGTTACAAAGCAGGCACATCGTCACCTATGTGTTGAAAGACCATTTGTAGAGAGGCAGGGGTGAAGAGACGAAATCGTTGGACAGAAGAAACTGCTGCACAAGTCAAATGGGAAGCTGAGAAAACTTGCTTACAATCCTCAAGCCACTAGGAACAGACCTTGATTATTCTATTCTAAGTAAATTACTAATTGCATCGTTTACAATCATATAAGTAATTCAAAAAACACATATTAGGACTTTAAACAATTTAAAACTAACTAAAACTAAAACCGATATATACTATCCAATGAAATATCTCCTTACATAATTATCCCAGTATGAAAACAAAATCCAAAACGCCTACAAGACTATAACCCCTATTTGGATCCCGTGCCTAGTTCGGATTCCCCTAATGACTTTCGGGATAGTCCAACATAGTCACCAGCATCAATTCCCCCAATGTTGAGAAAAGGCTCAGCCATAAGTTCTATCAAATGAAAAAATAAGTACCACTCGATCAGTATTGGAGTCAACTTTGATGGGGCGATGATCAAGCCAATCTCATGACCAATCATCAAGATCTTCTGATAGTCATTAACAAATGACATCACTTTGATTGGTATCTGATCATAGGATTTCATACCTAAAGTCAGAATGTCAATCAATTCTTCAACTGTAATCTTGATTGGACCATTACTGCAGTTCAATTGCCACTTCTGTTGTCCGCATTTTCTTCCATATCTCATCTGCCTTATGATGATTGTATCATACTTGGCACATTATCATGGAAGGTCTTACTGCTTTCGGCAGGCTCCCGAAAATCTGTCTTCAAATTAAAAAGTTCATTCGCAATTTATAAAACTTATCTCTAATCGAATGGATAAATTTAATTGATAAACCTCCGTAATGTAGTGGATTTAAGATAACAATACCAAAACTGTAATCAAATGGACAGCAAGCTAAAAAAGTATCGGTGAGGAGGGGGTAATCTTGGAACAATGGGATGTAAAAGAAATTTATAAAAAGACTAAAAGAGGGATAGTTCTGAAGGGGGGGGGGGGTAAGAAGTATGACCTAAACAGATTATCGATTAAGTGGACAATGCAAGATGGGATAAATGCATTTAGAGGGAAACTTATTTTATTGAAGGCACAGATGACATAGCTGAGTCTTCTACCAGCGTTCAAGCAGAAAGAGACTCAGACGGCATAAATCTCAGAGAAAATGCAGGAGATCAGCATGACTAGTGGCAGGAGTCTGAATTCCACTAGGATTATGTACGTGCAATTCACCAGGGGTACAATGACTCGAAGGAGGTCATGGATGAGGAAGCTGAAGGAGGCCATAGATGTGGAAGGTTAATTCGCTATAAACTCCTTGAACTAGGTATGACTTTAACTGATGCCACGGTCTCTTGCTCCTCTCTCTCCCCCCCCCCCTTTTCTGGGGAATCATGGGAGGTGAGGGCTGCAGTGGAAGGGAAAGGGAAATTGGGGTTGCTTTTGATTGAGGTTTCAGTGATATAGGGTATATTCTTTTTTCTTATTTTATTTTTCCCCGTACGCTTCAAAAATGAATAAAAGGAGAACAAGAGAAGACAACATTATGACAGAAATTCACAGGCAAGGCAATGAGATAGGTTGATGGGGGGGGAGATGATCCTTCAGCTTTGAATACAAACTGGTGGACGGTTAGTGGAGGAGAGAAGTCATTATTGCAGGAAAGGAAGAAATCACACTACAAGAGAAGGGGAAAGGAAGAGGGGGGGAGGAAGAGAACTCGTACACAGCCTCCAGAATACTCAGTCCACAAAACTCAACTATTCCATTCTATTCAATCTACTCAATGCATGGATTACAAATGTATAAATAATAGAAAGACGGACTTCAATAAGGAAATAACAATACTAGAACTCTTTAATAATTTAAAAAATGCTAAAACTATTTCTTCGTATCCATCCTAAAATTATAGATCCCCTTATATAACAAAAAAAGGGCCCACAACTATACTAATACTCTTTAATGACTTAAAAATTGCTAAACAATTTCAAGTATCCATCCCAAAATTAAAGATCACCTTATATAACAGAAAAAAGGGTGAACCCGGTGCCAAAGGCTTCCGGGGCACAAGCAGTTTTCCTATGCAGTCTTGCCCCAACAATTTTTTGTCGGGCGGCAGTTTTGATGCCTTGAACTCAGGGCTACATCTGTGGTACGCGGCGTATGTCAACCGTAGAGCCAAGGCTGGCCCATAATATAACAATCCCAACAATCTTAAAAAATAAATTCTATACCTACCAGACTAGAACCCATATCTGGATGTCTCAAATCTGGGTTCCCAAATAGGTTTGGGTCTGTCCAAGGCACTGAATCTGCATCCCCTCTCCCCGCATTGGTCACCTTGCTACCTTGACAACTGTGTTGAGTAGAGCTGAACTCCATGCTTTAGGTAGCAAGAAACACTTCTAGAAGCCTAAGGGATTAGGTAACAAGAATTGCACTGAACAAACAGATGACCAGATTCCAGAAATTAATCATCTAGCATTCAACAAGTCAGATTGAAGTGAAACCTTGGTCAAAGTTCTGACTTACGAGTAGAATTCTTAACAAACAAAATTCCGGAAGTTACTATCTATGGCAAATATTGTGGGACTCAAACCAGCAGTCAAAAGATTATTAAAATTCTAGAACACCAACATATTTCTGCAGTAAGACAAGGATCCTTAACTGAAACAGAAAACAAAAAATGATAATAACAAAGAGCAGAACTGAAATTTCCACTAGAAGTAGGTTTCTGAGAGAAATAAAGATCAAATTTCAACAGTAGGTGGGTTGAGTATACCATCAGATAACCAAGCACGAAGCACAAAGTTTGATATAAATCTCAGATGTAATCAATGGAGAAACTGAAATCAATTCACAACAGAACTAGTTTTTATAGATTTCTGATTCAGCAGCAATTATGACATGAAACTAACCAAAATAGGAAAGAAACTGAAAACAGAACTCTACTCAATAACTTTCAATGCAGTTACTGTTGAGATTAGGAATAATTAATTCTTGAAATTTCAAACTATTCTTCTTCTCCTGGAATTGCGACTGGTGCCAAGATACTGCATCCATAAAACATGTAATTACAGCAAAATAAAAGAACAAGAATTAAAGTATACCTGGAGAATGGACTGTTCAGAAGCTGAGCACGTGTGCTTTCTCATTAATAGTGATTCCCGAGCCAACACAGCTTGAACCCAGAACTCATTACCCACATGAGATTTCCACTCAGACACTTCAGGCACTTTTCCAATGGCAGGATGACAAGGATTTTTGGCAGTCTCAATAACCCAATTCAGCATTTCTGACAATGACGATTCACGTTTCCTCTTGTGAGTGAAAACATCAGCTTCGCACTCTGACATATCAACTTCTCTGTCATCTTCATCATAATTGTTGCTACCATTGGTTGGCATCGCACTAGGCACCTCAAGCGTATCATTTGAGTCTCCCGTAAATGGCAAGCTAAACTCATGCGTCCCTGAACCGTTAGCTGGTAAGAGAAAGTCACGAGTCCTCGTATCCATAGCTGGCAAGAGAAACTCATTCTTCTCTGAATCCAATTGAATGTGTCCACCATCTATCATCATTTGGTCCTTTAGCTCCGTTAACATACCTTCAAACTCCGTTCGAAACTCTGCAGGTAACACACCTAGTTCTCCACCACTGTCCGATGAACCTTTTCTCAAGCTCTTATCTTTGAATATTCTCTGCAACCATCGATCCAATATATCCAAATACTTAACGTATATCAGTTTCAAAGACGACGCGATTTCCGAACTGAAGCCTGATTCTTCTGCAACAGAAGACCACAGTTCATTCTTACACACGCAATCGTATCCACCCTTATGTCTCACGACCCAGAAAAGTTTAAACAAATCTACAGGCTGTCCATCTCCAAGCATTGAAGGTAAGGTCCGCAGTTCTTGCCCAACAGATATCTCTTTGAGAAAAACAGTCAGAATGTGATCGAACAAACATCGGAGCTTATCTTTGCAACCTGAAAGATTTTCATTTACAGAAGCATCGAGACCCAAGCAGAAACCATTTCTCTGAAGATAACGAACTATTTCAAGGCATTCTAGAACTGACCCATCAGCCAAAATCGACCATCCTGCCATGGATTTCGAATTCAAACCCTAAACAAACACAAAAATTCTTACTTCACTTTTTTCTTTTTGAACGTTCAAAACATTTACGAAAAAAAGAAAGAACGAAATTGGAGAAACCCAAAAATATAAAAATATAAACAGAATGATACCGATTAACATCTGAGGATTTGGCGGGAACCCAATGATCTACGGCGAAAGAGCTTCTCTGGCCCCCCAGTACCTCTCATTTTGCGTCCCGCGTTTTCTCTCTCATTGTCTCACGAAATACATACGACACCCCCCTTGCCCACCCCCCCTTTTTTCACTCTCTCTGTCTCTCGCAAAAATGCCAAATTAATGGAGACGGGTTCCTTAAATTTTGAACAGATACATAAACCAAATCTTCAAAAACGTTTTCTTACTGCGAAGATCGCAACAGGACTCATGAGAGAGAGACACACAGACAGAACAGAACAGACGTACCAGTACTTGGGTGTGACTATCCTTGGCCATCACTTGCGCTTTCCTGTTTTATTTTTCTTTTTTTGCCCTTTTTTCTCCTCTTCTGATATTCTTCAATTCGTAGAGACAAATGGTACAAAATATATTTATGGATATAACTACGACCATATAAGGCCCAGGAGAAAAGAACGAATTTCTTTTTGGTTCAGTAATATTAGGGTTTGTTTCATTGGGTTAGATCTATAACTCTTACGGCCTCTAAAAACTAACCCTAGTTCTTACAGCTTGGAATGACAAGGTTGGGGTGAATTGGAAATAACAAAAAAAAAAAAAAACGAAAAGGGTTTGGTTTGGTTTGCTAATGGTATGTTATTTATATTATTTTATATTTTCTCTTTCCTTTTTTATATAATTGATAAATTATTTTGGTAGTATTATACAATCGATAATTTCGATAGCACTCAGTGGTGTTCTTGAAACAATGAGCTGCATCAGATCGATACACTTCTTCTTTTTTATGCTATGGGATCCTAGCTCTCTGGTTTTTTCAATTTTCTGCGAGGCTTCCACTCAAAACATAAAATTTGGGTTTTTTTTACAAAATCGATCTCAATCAACCTTTTGAAAAATCCAAAATTGGCCCTTTAAATTTAGAGATCCACAAATGTTAGGGTTTTTGATCAAGAAGAACTATCTGAGATAGCAAATTATATTTGGATCAAGCATACAGCCTTTGCATCCAAACTTAAGATTAGTGCTTAACCAAAAAAATTTTTTTTTTTTTTAAAAAAAATGAAGATCAGTTCATCAATCAACAAAGGGAGAAAGAAAATGTTACCTTAGAACTGCGATTGATGTTCCACTTCTAGATAATAGCTCTGTGACACTGCTTGAACCACATAGAAAGCAAAGATATTCAACGCTTGAAAATTCAATTCAAAGAAGTGACAATCAACTATCACACACCATACCGCAGAGTTTAAGGTGTCAAAACCCCAAACCCTAACAAGACCAAACTTAGAGAAAAGATAGACAAATGAATAGGCCTGGTTTGGAATTCTCCCCTTATGCCTTTTAAATAGCTTAATCTACAAGGAGAGTTGGGATCCTCTACCCGTCAAGGTAACGTATGTGCTCCCCTCATGCCTTTTAGCCACACAATAAAGGGGGCCCACATGAATCAGATATGAGACTCTAGTGGATCTCCCGTGAACCTCAGCCTTATTGTGTGATGAAAAAGTATGAGGAAACACATACTTCTCTCTTGACGGGAAGGTAATCCGGATTCCTATGAAGATTGGATGTCTCAAGGAATCTCATTTTCGGTTTCCTAGGTTAGATTTGGAATTTTTCTTTTTGGAGAATTTGGTTTCAAAAATGGCAAGAGGTAAAATCTAAAAAAGATTTGATATCTCTTTATTTGAATCAAGCCTTTCTACCCCGCTTTAGGGTAGAAGATAATTTTAATCGAAAGTCCTCTCCACCACACATTAAAGAGGGGGCCCATCTCTAAAAATTGACAAAATATATTCCCTAAATATATGGTGGTGGAGTGTTAGAGTTATCCTCTGTACTCAGAGTAGAGGTACCGGAGTCTCTTTATTTTTGGTTGAGTAGTTTATTAAGTATATTACGATAGTTAAAAATAGGATAAAAGAAAGCCACGATGCAGGCTTCCATCCTTTTCACGAAAATGCATGGGAACATCTCCTCACATCCCCTTGAGTAAGGTTTAAACTATCCACGATATGATATGATACTAACTGATACGCATACATCAATACGTCTCTCTACTGGATTGCACTAAATGACATTAGCCAGTTCGATACAACACTCGATACGAGAATATGTCTCGTAAAATCACATGATTGATATGATACTCGATTCCTATACTTTAAACCTTGCCCTTGAGGACCCCCTCCCCCAACCAACACACACAACCCTTCTCCACCATATAATCACGTGGAGTTCCACATCTGAAAACTATCGAAGTGGAACCCCCTTGAATGTACATGTTATGAACTAGACTCCTAGCACCCCTCTAGCATAGGACTCAAATTATTATAGCATCATCCATATAAAATGTCAAATACATATGCTCCTTTCATTTTCATAAAACGGGCGAATCCGGTATCAAGGGCTTCTGCACAAGCAGAGCTCGGGTGGAAGGGGGGTTATTTCCAAATACATCCTTAAACTGTATGAAACTACATACTATCTATGTAGATCATTTCTTATAAAGATAACCAATTATATTGTGAGTGGTGAAACTTGATGAGAAGGAAATTCTAGAAGTGAACTATTTTATATACCTTGGCTCAATCATAAATAAAGAAGGTGAAATAGAGGATGACGTTTTCTATTCAATTAAAATGCAGTAGTTGAAGTGGAGAGTTGTGTTTGGAGTCTTGTATAATTGGCGTATTATTTTAAAGCTCAAAGCATAAATTTATAGGACTATTTGCAATCAATTATATATGATGTATGATGTAGAATATTGGGCTATTATAAAACATCATATATATAAACCAGGTGTAGCAAAAATAAGGATGCTAAGATGGATGGAAAAAGTATTAAGGGTCAAATACAAAATGATCATATTAGATCTAGTCTAAGAGTAGTTCTCGTAATTGATAAGTTATGTGGAAGTTCATTAAGGTTATGGGGCCATATTCTAAAAGCCTCTGTACGTAAGAGTGATTTAATCAAGATTGAAGGTGCTAGAAGAGCCAAGAGCAAACTTATAATAACTTTACGAGAAATGGTGAGAAAGGAATGACCAATATTGCTAGGCTGGTGTGTCTGATAGAGTGGTGCCTATAGTGCCCAACGTTGGATGAACACCATGTAGATTATATCAATTCAAGTGAAACAAATTGGTTTTTCGTTGATCCTAACTGAACCATTCTTTTGTGAGACTGATTTTAATGGAGTCCATGTGAAGTCCATCCAATGCTAGGCACCCCCACGTCAAACGCATTAGCCTAACAAGATCCTATGCATGACATAGGCCTTGTATATTGTAAAGCCTCAAATAGAACAGATTGGAAGACAACGATCCCTGTGGTCGACCCCATTTAGTTGGGACAAGCAAGGTTTAAAGTATCCCATGATACAATACAATACTAGATGAAACGTATCTATATTGAATACAACTGATATGTCTCTCTACTAGATTGCACCAAAATACATTGGCCCAATACGATACAATACTCGATATGGAAATATACCTGATATTTGATACAGATACTTTAAACCATGCGGACAAGGCTCTTTCTTATTGTTGTAATAAACGTCATAGAAAACCAAACTCTTTAATTACATTTAAGACTTTCTCCAAAATTTAATGATGCTGTATTACATGTAATTCTGTAGATGTAAGTATTAGAGGTTTTATGATCCTAATCTAATGCGAAAAAACATAATTAAACATCAATTAAATTGCAACGACAATTAATTCAATGAAAATACAACAAGCCAAACGTTTTTTTTTCCGTTAAAAGGTCATTATTATTATTAAAGAAGCTAAAAAAATATATCCAAAAATAAGGAGCAATTAATCTCCTCAACCACATGGAGAAGAAATAGTTGACTAGTCAAACAAATATACATCTCTGTGTAGTTCCATCCGAATCATATATCTGCCATTGCATTGGTTTCTCTGTAACTATTTGTCACCTTCCTCTAAAGACCCTCAAGATACGATTTGAGACCTTGCTGCCTTTGTTCACACTTAAAACTAAGAACTTTCATTTCTCAATGTTGTAAATATGTTTAAAAGTTTATGTTTATTATTTTATATTTTAATATAAACATAAATATATGTTTTAATCGTGTCTTTTATCTTATTGGTTTTTATTTAGTCCCACGTCGGATTGATAGGAGCTAATTATCTCGTTTATATATAATAAGTACCTATATAATATTACTTTGAGTTAAGGATCGAACCCTGTGCGACGCGAATCAAGCCTAAACCCTATTGTGACCCAGTCATGGTTATATAGATATGTATTAATTAATATTAATAATTTTATATGACGTGGGTCGTAGGTCATAGGCCTGATCCGAAATGTCATGATGGGCCCTAATCCAGAAAGCCGATGGCTGGGTGAAAACGAGGAGATGCCATTAGAGAGGTAAGTTGGATAGGTACCTTCCTATAAGAAGTTGAGCTGAATAGCCTAATCCAAAATGTCCATTTTCGAGTTTATATAAATTTACTCATCTTTCTCTCTCCCTGCTGTTATTTTGTTGGATATGTACTCTTAAATAACCTTTTTGGGGTGCAATCTTAAAGATTTGGGCTGACTGATCTTGAGGTGAAGACACAGTTGGAACCCGTATTGCACAATTTGGGGTGTCTAAATACCTGAAAGAAAGTTCCTCTGGTACATGTTCAGCTATAAATAAGTATTGTGATTATAACACCCGTTCAAGTATTTGTTCGGATTCCTCAACAAGTTTCAACTCTCAAGAGCACATAATATGATGACCATATAAACAAAATTCCAACTACACCCCTAGTTTTGAACAAGTTTAGATGAAGATCTCTGAACAATCACAACTCATGCATTAATATCAAACGATCTTTTTGAAATTGACTCATGTAAACTTCTAAACATATTTTTAATGGACACATTGCCATTACGTTTTGAATCCGATTATCGGATTCATTTAAGCACAAGAAAATGAGTAGCTGCTTTAGTTGACTTAAGACAATGCCATACTCTGAGAGAACCTATCCAACTCCCCAAGAAACCAAGCAAAACCCAAACATTGGATCTCTATAGACCAGTACACCCCAATTTCTAGATTCTGAGATGGAGATCATGATTTTTAAAGAAAGCACAATCAAAGACTCCCCCATGATCTTTTTACTCTTTTACCTCTTTAGTGTGTTTTCTTGTAGGTTAAGAACCTTAATCTTCTTCAATCATAGAGATGGAATTATTGCCTTCAAACAAGGAATTGGGATCTATTCACTGGATGGAGAACACACTCTCTTCACATTTTTCACCATATATTTGGGAAGAAAGCTTATTTCTGGTCTATCTTCTCAGTGCCCATAAATGGATCTCTTTCCTAAATTTGTGATAAAAATATGTGAAAACTATAAACTCACAACGAGACAAAAGAATATGCAAATAATAAAGCATTAACCAATCCATGAAAGAGAAAAATCTTTCTTCTTAGGATATGATATAGCTAAAGGCTATACCCTTGTCACTTAATCTAAATTTCGTGGGGAGGTGGAATTAACTGCTTGATATTCATCAGAGCTGTATTATCTCTTCTTCAAAGGGAAAAAAAATAATAACCTTATAAAATCAAAAAGAATTATTTCATTGTTTAACTAAACATCCTTAGTTGATGTCATAAATTCAGAAATAAAATATACCATAAAAAAAATTTCAACAACTAGAGCAATTTTCTTAGGAAAAAGTGAAAAATGGTTTAAGGTTCAACAACTAACAAAAAAATTATCATTTTAAGACTAATTTCACTATTATCCAACTTCTACAAAGTAAAGAATAAGAACTAGGCCAACGCAGAGCCGCTCTAGTGGTTGAAACCAACACCTCTTAGTGAAGAGGTCATGGGTTCGAAATAATGCCCATCCCGGGGCTTAATAAAGCCCTTTTGAACCAAAAAAAAAAAAACTAGTGAGAATCTGTCTCAAGCTTTTTCTTCACTCTCAGCTCCACCCCACTTTCGAACGCGTTCTGTTGCCTTGTCAGCCTGCAATATATTTGTTGAATCACAACTTTTCATGAGTATAATCAATCCGATTAGATTAAAACTGTTAGGTGGTGAGACTCTTCAACTATTATATGAAAATATCCAAGACCACAAGAATAATACTTGGCAAATTTAATTTAAGAAGCTTCCTTAAGGTCTAATCTAATCTAATGGAAAGCAATGTAACCTCTCTAATATTTACCTCATCTTTCCAATCGGTTCTCCAAATGATGAATAGTAGGATCAATGTCTGAAGTCCTGTTCCACAAAGCATGCCAGACCAAATTCCCTGGAGCCGTAACACATGTTAGTGTAGGTTTTCATTAATTACCATCCATGACACTAATGCTACACTTGGATAGCTGGTCATTTCTTGAAGATCAGAATATGTCTATGATGCATGGAGATTTTCTCCACCCAACTGTCCGTGTCATTATCCTCCCCCTCTCACAAGTCCTGACATAAGTACTATTCATGTTAGAGGCTTTTGTGAGAAGAGGAGAATGGATGGGGGCATGAACAGGTTGGGTGGAGAGGATCTGGACTCATCTATGAGAGAGAGAAAAATGAGATACCTCTGCTCCAAGTTTCTTTTTGTAACCTAAAAGCATCCCTAGTGGAAGCCCAAAAATATAATAACAGCCCAAATTAATATAAGCAACCAGTCCTTGCCATCCACCTCCAACAGCAACACCTGCAAAACAATACGAAGATCAAATTATCCAGGGTTGTTTATCAACAAGATCACAAATAAACATGAAACTAATTCTATGAGAGGGAGGGAGAGAGAGAGAGGACTAGAATGGAAATAAGGATCAGAATTCAGAACATGCCTGAGATAACTGGTTGGACACTGTTAAGTACCATGGTTAGTCCAAGGTAGGGAGCTAACAGCGAGACAGCTCTCTGCAGTTTTTTACTGTCTGTAAAAAGTACAGCAAACTGATCTTTGGTAGTCAAGATAACAACCATGAAAACTAACCCAATAAGAAGAGATTGACCAACAACAACGTAGACTGCATATTTGGCTGTTCTATGGTTTCCTGATCCAAGCTCATTTGAGATTCTAACACTGAAACAGAAGAAGAACAAAGAAAAAAAAAAGAAGCAGAAGCATCAAGGACAAGTCCATGAACACTATATATAGTCAGATTATGATGCCATTAGATCCTTCCCCTCTGAACAAATAGAGCTATGAAACCTATAGCAGATATGAACTTCAAGAATGATTCTGTTACCTTATTGCAGCATTAATTCCAATAAACAGCATTGCTTCCCACCCATTGACATTCATGCTGAAACAGAAAAAAGAACAAGAAAAATAAATAAGAAATGGTTAAGACACTGTATTTGTGCAAGTTAATTGAAAAGTGAACATTTTCTTTCCTTCTTTCTTTCATTTTTTTCCCCGTCATTTGGAAAGTGAAATTTTACTCCAAGACCTTATCATCCTAGATTTTGAAACTAGAACAGGCATTAATTTATGGCTAATGGCCATTGTGGAAAAAATATTAATTTCTTAGTTCTTATGCCTGCTGAAGTTCACATTTCATGACCTAAATTCATTGACCAAAACTAACTCATAGTTTTACCTTAAATTTTCAAAAATTAAGAAAATAAAACGGTTGTCCACAAACCATTGCGCCAAGGTATGCCCTTTTTCAAGGGCAAATCCTGTGCTGTAAGCTTCCACACTCAGGAGGCAATTCTCCTATGTAACCCTATACCAACAATTTTTAGGCTATTTAGGTAAGCATTTTTGGGTAGATTCCAGTTCTAGAAACAATTCTTTAACAGGATACTCCTCTACTATTTCATTTCAGAATGTATTCTATACCCATAATTTAGTCCGAGAATACATACCAATCACAGCTTAGAGTTCTTACTTTTCTGACTTGTGATCGAATTTTTAAGAGATCTGGTCTGAAAAGGAAAGTGAATTGAGTTTCTATTGCATATAATGGAACTCAACCACAAATCACATTGCGAGTGAAATGACTTTGACACTAGAATTGGGGTCCTTTATCACATGGAGTAACACATTAAGTTGCCCAGAACGTCTTGAATCTTGAGACTAGCTAGGCCAGTCTTTTATGCTAATAGTTGTTTTTAGGAGGGCTTAGTAATTAACTTACCAGATAGAGATAGAGTCAACAGCTATGACTGCATTATCAAGGTGGCCGGTGAGGACAATTAGAGTCATCATATACCATATCTCAAGGCAAAGCATAACAGCAGAGGCCAAGGAAAGCCTAACAAAAGCCCAAATTTCTCTGAAAGCCAGCCAAGACAAGCCTTTCCAACCATCCTTGCACCAGTTCACCACATAGATGACCTGAGTTATTGCGGCACACCAGGAACTTATGTTGAAAGCCCAGGCTGCTCCAGACAGTCCCACGCGAAGCACATCTATGAAAATCCAGAGCAATAATACATGTAGGAGAAGGGCCCCTAAGGAAATCCATGCCAGCACCCCAACCTTACTTTGGGACTGCAGGAACTTTTGGGTTGGAAAATTGATGGCCAGAGAGAACATCTGGGGAATGATCCGAATTGAAAATTTACCAGTGAGCACTGCGACATTATGTTGCTGGCCAAGGAGATCGAGGATAGGCAGGGCAAAGATGTACACTGGGGTCAGGAATACACAAGAGACTGTGAGGATTATCCATGAGCGTTGCATGTAAATGCCAAGCATGTAGATCTGCCCAGCACCAAACGCCTGCCCACATAGTGTCTCCAGTGCGCTACCCATACCAAGCTGCCATTTTTAACAATACAACCCAAAATTAGTGAAATGGATAAAGAAAACTGTTGAGAGAGGTATAATTCCACAAGGGTTCAGGAATCAAAGTCAAAGAACATTCACTTGTATCCAAGAAGATCTCAAACGGATTGAAAGTGACTGAATCTTCTGAGCTATTTATTTTTGGTATGGGGATCTTTAGAGTATTAAGTATGAACATTTGTTATATTTTTCGCTGAGGAATTCCGACAAACAGTCAGCAGTAAATTAACATCTAAAGACAAGACTGAATGAAGCGCACCTTAAAACAAACCTATAAACTTTTACTAAAAAAGAAACATACAAGTAAAATATTTAAAAGGGAAGAATGAGAATGACAGTTCGATCTGGTCTTTATATTGCAACTAATTAAAGATACTCAGGAGAAGAGTCATGATTCAACAATTCCTAGTGTGTTCAACTTCACTACCCACATATAGAAAGCAATCATCCTGGCGTTATTAATTCTGAAAATGAGCAACAAAGAAAACAAAAAGGGAAACCTATTTCTCCATGGCCAATGCTCTATGGATAAGACTAGCGCCCTTTCCAAGTGTTAAATGGGAATTGCATTTTTGTCTCTCTCTCTCTCTCTCCTCCTCCTATATGAAAACGCCCACGGAAATATCGAAGGTGAAGTCTGATTTTGAGCGATGTCTCATGTTTAGCATGTTTTTGAGAGGATGTATGTAAAAAGTTCAAAGTTGACCTGCAATTTTAACAATGTGAGTTTTGGATGACCTAAACTTTTTATCTAGAAGGATGACTTAAACTTGAAGGTACGATTTTCATGGATACAGATTCCAGCTGCCTAGTGTTTTCTGTTCTTCCGTGTTGTTGGATGAATGCCAATATGGATTAGTAAATCCAAAATATTAGATCATATGCATAAATTCATACGGCTAGCATCCTATATGAAATATCATATTAGATTTTTCTGTTCACAATTTAGAATCTGTGACCAAAGAGTTCTCATTAGCCTCTTAGTAAGGAGATCAGGGTTTGATACTATCACAGGTTGACTCAGTTGTTAATGGCCAACACCTCTTAAAGATCAGGGTTCATTCAGATGATATACTTGAATTATACAGAGAAAAGCTCAGAGTTTAAATGTGACTTTTGCTGAGATTTGAATTTGGACAATCTATGCGGACTTCATCAGCGATCGAAAGGAAAGGAAGGGTTTACGTATCCAATATTAAGGGATTCCTTGATCTTTGTGTTCTTCAAGAAGTTGCACGTAAATGGGGGAGGTCTGTGCTCCCCTTATGGTTTTCTATCATATAATCTAAGTGCCGGACAAATAAATTAGAAACATGACCTCACCGACCCTACTGTGTGGCGAAGAAACAGAGGCGAGGGGAGCAGATTCCGGCCATGAAAAAGACATCATCGAGAAAGGCAAGAGAGAGAGAGAGACAGCACTTACCAGGAAGCCAAAAGTGAAATTGGAGATGACCGACAAACCAATGGCGACGGCGGAGAGCTCAACATCACCAACGTGACCAACGAAGATCTGCGTAAAAGAGTTAATTCCATAGTAGCAAAGTATATTGAACGCAATCGGAGCGGCGATCCCCCAAAGCTTCCTCGATTCTTTCAAAATCACAGATTTAACATCGGCAAAGCTCTTCACCGGAAGGTAATCATCACCTTTTCCAGATTCTTCTACTCTAGGTGGCGCAGGCTGAAGATCGCTGGTTGCGACGGAGACGCCGGCGGTGATCAGCGGCGCCTCTACCCATGGAGATGTGCTGCTCCTAGAAGACCTCGATTCCGATCTCTGTGTGGAATTTCTCGATAATGTATTGCTTACTTTATTTACCTCTTTCCCAAGCTCTACTTCATTGACACTCTGCTTCTTATTCGTCGTCTCTTCGTTCATTTCTCGAATTGTTCTCTTCGTTGTCTCCTCAGTTGATGAAGATTTTCTCTTCTCTTCGTTGCTCCTCTATCTCTCACGACATAGAGGTGTTTCTCTGTGACCTGGTTCACATCATTCGTCGCCATCAAAACATCATTGATTCTGCTTTGCCGTTTTCAAGATTCGTTAGGAACTGAGAAGTGAAACGGATTTGAAACTCCCAAGACCACAATGACGATTCTGTTTTCACCTACCTAGTTTTCTGTTATTTTTCGTTGGTCTTTCCGCTTTTGGAATTTCAACACATGGTGCATCGCGGGCTACCAATTTAAAACGACGTCATCCAAACGAACGATGATCCCTCGCGGGATTGACTTGCGTGTACATTACACCAAGGAACAATATATCGCCCTATATCGCCGGGTAGCGAACCCGGCGATATTGGGAAATCTCCCCAAGATTTCAGCAAGATTTCGCCCAAAGATTCGTCAAATTTCGACTCCGATTTTTTAATCTATTTTTGGAAATTTTGAACACAAATTTGACGTCTATTCTAATCACATTTGATATGCTAACTTTTGAGGACTAAATCACTGGATTATAACTAGTAAGATTGCTCATTAATCTTGAAGATTTTATATAAAATGTCTTCCTAATTTGAATTACTTTCAGAAATTATTCTATGTAGATTTTCCTCCTAATTACATTTAACACATTACTTTTTGAGTCTTGAATCATCGGGATAAAATTGGTAAGATTGTCCATTAATTCTAAATATTTTGCTCTAGAATCACAAGAGAAATCACCTAAAAATTGCAAGAATAGCATAAAAATCAAAATAAATAATGATAATAAAATTTTGATATTTTCGATATCGCTGTATATCACTGAGAAATCTTGAAGATTTTATATAAAAATGTCTTCCTAATTTGAATTATTTCAAGAAATTATTCTATGTAGATTCTCCTCCTAATTACATTTAGCACATTACCTTTTGAGTCTTGAATCATTGAGATAGAATTGGAAAGATTGTCCATTGATTCTAAATATTTTGATGTAGAATCGCAAGAGAAATCCCCTACAAATTGCAAGAATAACATAAAAATCGAAATAAATAATAATAATAATAAAATTTCGATATTTTCGATATATCGCGATATTTATGGCAAGATATCACTAAGAAATCTTGAAGATTTTATATAAAATATCTTCCTAATTTGAATTATTTTCAAAAATTATTATATATAGATTCTCCTCCTAATTACATTTAGCACGTTACATTTTGAGTCTTGAATCATTGGGATAAAATTGGTAAGATTGTCCATTGATTCTAAATATTTTGCTGTAGAATCGCAAGAGAAAATCGCCTAAAAATTGCAAGAATAGCATAAAAATATAAATAAATAATAATAATAAAATTTAGATATTTTCAATATATCCCTGTATATGGCGAGATATCATTGAGAATCGGTGATATATGGCGAGATATCATTGTTTTTTTTTTTTTTTTTTTTTTTGTTTTTTTTTGTTTTTTGTTCCTGGTCATGTCCCCTTCACTAGACCATCTAAAATAAATAATAAATATTGGGGGTATTTTTTAATTAATTTATTTTGAGACTTCAGAGCCACATAGGTAAAATCTATCGCCAATAGAGTTAGTATAATGATGGTTAGGAACTTGAATTCTCAATGGAGATGGTTGTAGATTCAATTCTTACGGGCAGTAATATCCCGATCTTCAATTTCCTAGACTTTGCTTAGGTCCTGCATTAAATATGCAGGACTATCAAGCCACACACTATGGGCCATTGGATCGAAACTTCGGTTTCAACCAATGAAATTCAACGGTTGATATTCAATTTCGACCGAAATTTTGGATCTGACGGTCCTAAATCTAGGCTTGACAGCGCATGACCCAATTTCGAAATCTATCACTTTAGAACCATAGAGAGCCGCACAGAAAATGCCTACGCAACTACATACTGAATTTGGCTTTTTCCAACTTCGGCTCTTTTTTCCCAGTACATGACTTTGGCAACTGTACGCTGAGGTGACTTGCCGAAAAAAAAACATTACTGAGCACAGTCATCGCTCGCTGTTCTAAAAAGCTCTGGTTTCTATTTTTTGCTTCCCAAAGAAATTTAGAGTTAAGTATCACAATGCACAATCAAATCCACTGCATAAGGAGTATATTGCAGAATACAAATTGTTGATCAAGGGTAACTATTAGAATATCTAAGATGGATGGTCCAACGCCACCTTGCTTTTGCTCCTTCAAAACTATTAACAGGAAGGAAAAACAAAACCCAGCTTATATCATTGTTGTTCAACAGATCAAACGATGAGCTGTACAGAACAGGAAGAAAATGAATCCTGAACAGGAAATCAATAAGGAAGTGTAGAATTTAACAATTTCTATAAGAGAAAACGAAAGAGGGACCCTTCAGAAAGCATGCAGCTTGGATTATTCTTCTGCCAATCGCATCTGAGCACTGCAGACTATTTTGACATCTTCCAGGTCAGTCTCCTCCATCTTTGGCAACTCTAACCAAAACCACTTGGCAACTGAAGCATAATCTGACATTGACAATTGCTATATATCAATCGATCCCATGCATCCATACTAGAATTAGAAACTCGCATCAAGTTCAACCGAAGAATTAGAAACTATCCACTCTCATCATTCATGACTGGCTGAAAATCATTTCCTGCAACATTAAATGAAGCAGAGTTTGTTCATAAATGCATATCCATGAGAGAGGCCAGCCAGTGTGAATAAAGAATGCAAGAGAAATGAAAACAAGTTTGCTGAGGAACTATTCAATTGATAAGAAGGAATGCAGTTAAGAACTGAATGATAAAACAATGCCAAGAATAATTTAGCTAATCATTCTTTCAAGAAAAAAATGTATCTGTTGCAAGGCAGAGGCAGTAGTATTTATTTTACTAAGGGAATATTTGTCTTGTTAGGTTACTTTTATTATTATCTTTGTAATATTCCCATACAAGGAAGATTTATCCTATTTTTGGCCAGTTACTAGTATAAATAAAGGCCCTGTTGTGTCTCTGTGACACACGTCAGGGTTCTCTCAGATCTTACAACAGTAAATTCAAAATTCTATCCAAACTGACCTGATCACATATGGGGCAGGTGTCACTTCTTTCCATCCATTCAAGAATACAGGAAAGATGAAAATGATGTTCACATTTTGTGATGATTCTTGGGTTCTCCTTATCATATTCTGCAGGCAAGAAACATCAAAAGGTTTATTAGCAGCCATCTAGTTCACCTGCTACCACAGCTAAGAGTAATGAAATAGTTGTCACCTTCAAAACAGGTGGGGCAAACATCCTCCTCAACCACTGGAGCAATAGGTTCACTCAACTTTGAGGGTTCAACCTCCAACTCCTTTGTAGGTTCAACCTCAGACTCCTTCGGAGAGGCATCAATTTTGCAGTCAGATTCTTTCATGCTTCCACATGTAGCTGATATTTCATTACCACTGGCACTGACTGTTTCTCCAACAGCTTCAGCATCTGTGGGCTGCAGCACATTGTCACTCTTGTCAGCATTACTTCCTTGGGTGACAGGTGGGGTTTGTGGTCGGCCTAATTCAACATCATAGGGTATGGGAACAGGAGGCGCACGGTAAGTATCAGGAGACGATAAATCCAGATTTGTATCAACTAGAAGCCCAGTAGAGAGTGCAGATGCTGCATCATGTTGTGATGATAATGGTTCACGCTCCTCCAATGTTCGAGGGCACTGCAGAGAGGGGGGATGACAAATTGAAAAAGGCTATCTGAAGGCAAATGCAATCTAAAGAAATGGTTCTCTTTTAAAAGACAAGCAACTGCTTACATTTCTATGCTAAGTGGTTACATTGAGAAGGCAGTACCAAAACAACAAATCCAAGTTTTCAGGGCCAGGAACATCCGTTCCAAGTCAATCAAATAAAGAAATCCAGAAGTCACATAGAGGGGAAAATTGAACTGTATAGAGATGCACAAATGCAAGATCAATCGAACTAAGGAAATTCTATACAGCCACATCAATAAAATAAAATTATCTCAATCATTCACTCTCATCAAACAAAGCTTTAAAAAGAAGGTTAAAATGGAAAAGATTATCTCAAAATTCTAGGCTCTGCACAGAACTTCCAATGGTGCCATTAGGTGGTGCATCACCAATATTCAAACAAATGCCAAAATTTTGTGTCTACATTCTGCTGCTGTTTTTCTTAATTCCCAGAAAGCAGATGCAACCATAAAGCACAAGACCCCACATTTGGAATCCTGATATCCAGAAATGTATTCTCCAAATCTACAGGTAATTTAGCACATTCTACAAGAAATAACCCAAGATAAATCTAATTTCAGAGGGCAGAAACTACTAACATAGTAATATACTGGTGTCGCGTTAAGTTGAGACCTTCTGGAAGAACAACAACAGCAACCTCCCATTTCTTTCAATTATCTCCAATATCCAGCAGAAGCTATTTGCAGTTGGTGCATCCTTTTCCCTTTCCCCAAAAAAAGGAGGAATAAATGCCATCAGAGGAGTGAAATAATCTCCTAGCTGAGCAATATTGAAAGATGCAAATTAAAGAAACATGAAGCTTAGGGAAAAAGAAAAATGATCATTCAAGTACTCTGTGGGGAGGAAGAGGGGCAACAGACAGACACTAAGCAAGCATCACAACTGCATGGAGAAGCTTTTGTAAATTCATATTGTTTGCAATATTAATTCCCCGATAACTCTCCTTTCCAACTGAGAAGGTAGTACTACCATGCTAGGCAGCAAAGTGTTAAGCTTAACAAGATATACAACTATGAGATATGCAGCAGCAGCCACCCTTGCGCTTACTTCCTGCCCCGTTCACCACTCATTGCAACTTTTCTTGACCTTACTCCCTCTAACATCCAGAACCTCAACATGTACAATCTTTTGTTCTGTTTTTAATTTCTTTGTGTCGGAATTTCCTTTCTCTGCTTAATTTTTTGGGTTTCTAGAGTTTCTTTTCTCACTCTCACAAGCCCTTGCTTCTCTCTGATCGTTCTCTCACAAGGGTGGTGATTATTTTATGAAAGACTTTGGGTCATCATTTTTATGACAGATAAGGGGGTTCTTTTCATGGAAGCATCAAAGTGACTTTTAAAGTAATTGGAGTTTTCTCTTAAAGCTGTTAGCTTAGCACCTCAAGGGCACCACCCATCACCCAAATAGTAATACGTGACTTTGATTACAAGAGGGTAAGCACACAACAATCAGTAGATAAAAACACAACCATTCAAATTCCATCAAGGCCACCACCCATCACCCAAATAGTGATACGTGACTTTGATTACAAGAGGGTAAGCACACAACAATCAGTAGATAAAAACACAACCATTCAAATTCCATCAGCCAAAAAACTCCTGAAGATTCAACCTATTATGTAGTAGGATAACAAATTTCCGAGTTACTCTGCCATTAGAGGCCATCTATGTCTCTCTTGAAGATCAAACTGTTGAGTATACCATTAAACAGATTAATTAAAGCTAAATGGTTGAACGGGAAAGAGAAGGAGAGAGGGTTGAGTAGGGGACAGCAGATACCAGGCAGGAGGAAGAGCATGGGGGGAAGAAGCTGCGAAAGAGACACCGCAAAGCAGGGTGGTGGTGCAGGGCTGGTGGTAAGGGATAAGAGATCACTGTTACAGCCAGTTTCAGGCTAAGTGTTTAATGGCTGAAACTCTTTGTTGTTAGATCAATGGCTGTGATTTAAAAAAAAAAGGCACCTGCCAACTTATCTAAAATAAAGATAATCTCATCCATGTTGAGTGGACATGGGTGTGGCTATTAGAATCTGTAAAGAAAAACAAAAATCAAAATTCGTAAATACTGTTACCTCAGACATGTAATCTCTATGACAGAACATTCAGCAGAGAGGAACAGGACTCTTATTTTATGAGATGCTGATCTATGTGATGCAAAGAAATGGGGAGGATTCTGGACAGAGAAAGATTAAACAGTGATTACAACATAAGATTCAAAAACATGGGGATCAAAGCATAACTAATGTGAATATAAATATCCACCAACTCCAAAAGTATACCTGATCCTGTCACTAACAATGCACATAAAGTCACTTATCTGTGATTCATATAATTTGTGGCTTGTTTCCTCATAAACAGTTCAATGTGATATGTTAGACACATTTGGAATATTTGTTAGAAATGTGTTTGCAAAAGCTATTTATTATTATTATTATTATTATTATTATTATTTTCCTTTCACCCCAATTTCTATGTTGCTAAGTCAATCTTTTACCCCATGTCTTTTGTTTCATCTAAACAAGCCTCAAGAATTGCAAGCCATGAAAAGAATACCAAACAATTGACATTTTAGATAGAGATAATGAAAACCATTAAAATAACAATAAAAGCAGAAATTAATCATATATAAAAGACCTATAGCTTCCGTGTATACACTTTCGCGTGAAAACCAACTTAAACAACAATGACAAGTGCTTCACTTAGTGGGAACAGATTTCCGTATGGACCATTTTAAGAACATCTGAACTCATTATTCCATCAAACAGTACACATAACAGATCCCAGTACCAGTTTCATTAACATCTGAGTGGCAAAATACAAGCCAGGAAGATCTTGGAAACAACCAAATACTTGTAACTCTTCTTTTTTTGGCAAGGGTTGGGGGAGGTGGGAGGTGATTGGTGAAGACTTTAACTGCTGCTGAAACTATGACTACAAAGATAGCATTTCTACAGTAGAAAATGGTAAGACATCTAACAGTAATGAGAATATGATAAATAAATTATAAGGGCAAAAGCAAAAACAAGCACATGAAGATTAATAATACCAATAACTTGCCAGTAATATCTAGGCTTGAATCTGAACCTCTCATCAGTCCTCATAGCAAACTTGAGAAAAGAAAAGGGATACCCTCAGAACCAGAGCCAGGAAAACCTTTTCTATGATCTTCGAACTCATTTCTATAAGAAATCACCATCAACAATACTCAGTTAAATGCTGGTTCGTCTATAACCATTGGACCCCACTGGGGGTCATACGGTATCTTCCATGTTACAGTATTTTTCAGTACTTCAATTCAAATCCATGAACGTAAATGCATCATTCACAATTCTTGTAGTAGATAAAACCATAACTCAAATTTGAAGCAAACCCAATACTTCTATTTAAAGAGAGATTTAAAGAGGAAAAGCAGAGGTGTATATTAAAAATATTTTATGTTTCATCAAAATTTATATAGCATTGCAAAAGTCTACTCCAACCCCAAAACCAAAGAAGATGAAAAATATAACTGTAAGAAAATACAAAGTGTAAGAATGTAGAACTTAAATTTGCAACTCAAAGAAAGATTTCAAAATTCTTTCCCCTCCTTCGCCACCAAACCACCCCAAAAAAAACCCAAAAAAGGGGGAAGTGCAAAACTACTCTTCATAGGGAGAAAGCACTCTTCGATTCCCAGTAAGGATGCCTTTGGTATGTGAGGAATCAACAAAACAGAACTTGTCAAATTTTCCAACAGCAATTCTTCTGCATTTGGTTGTCCAGAAAATTTCAACTTAATTATTGATCTAAACAAGGGCAAACCAAAAGATAGATACCTTTTCTTTGTCCTCTGGATAGCTCCACGACTTAAGAATTTTTTTCTTCTTAGCACAGTCACCCACTCCCACAATTCAATTAATCAATATCTTTTCTTTCAAGGGGACTCAAAACAAGTTGCCATCATGCAACATCCCTCTGCTTTCCAGCCTCTTGACTAACAAGAAGAAAATCTGCACAGATTCCATCAATCAATCAAGAATCAGACTTATTGACTTAACAACGGTTGATTAAAGTTGCCTAATTAAAATAAATCTCAAGATGCCAATGAGAAATAACTGAATACGGAAGCTACTGAGTATCCCCAAAATAGAATTCTGGAAAGCTTCCTTAAAAACTGGCATAATTCATGAAGAAACACTCAACTGGCAAACAAGCTACAAAACAGTTGCAGTACCCAACAACTTGCTAAACACCGGAAACCAAAGAAATCCAAGTACGCAATCACTAGAGAGAATCCCAGAACGAGAAACAAGGCAATTTCCTCTCGAATAAATGAGAAAGGACTCTGATAAGTACGCAATCACTAGAGAGAGTCCAAGAACGAGAAACAAGGTAATTCATTTACCTCTCGAATAAAGAGGAAAGGCACCGATAATCCAATTAACGAACCAGGATAAAATCCTGAGCTCCACGTTTTTGAATCAATTAAAGAAGACATTAATACAGAGTTCTATTACCCTAAAATTTGAAAATCATACCAATTTGGATTTTGGATATTGAAAAAAGGACAACCTAATCAATAACTCACCTAACAAGCATAACCTCTTGAAATCCAAACCTATCCAAACTCATGAAGGAGAAGAGCTATCCAGTTAGTTTGATTAAAGGAAGACGAAAAAGGGGCACAAATTCAACCCCTCTCCACCTCCCAATAGAAACAAAATTCGGTGATTCTTCCAACGATTTCAGCTTTGGTAAATCCAAGTTCCGGATTGACATAAACCCTAAGCACAGAATCGAGTAGATAATAAGCTCACAAGCAACGACGCACCAAAAAGCAATTCCGGCCGATGAAAAAGAAAACGAGAAAGGAAGTACCATGCACCAATCCATCAACTCGCAACTACAAAACTATCTCTCTCAGTATGAACGCCACTTAAGCAGAATCGTGACTGGAGAGACTCTCACTACACTCTACATTGCTTGTGCATTTCTCTTCCTCCATCTCAACTTCTCAACCGTTGATCCTCTTGATCCAATAGACCGATTCATATCCGTCGTTGATAAAGTTGACCGAGGACAAATCTGACCAATCGAGTCGGTGGAGATTCATCAAAGACCAAATACGGCAAATAGTCAATATCATTGAAATTCCTGGATTGCCCAGAATGTTTTTAAGTAAAGAATGTGCGGTAACTGCCTGTGACGCTCCAATTGCTTTTATTCCTATTTTTTTTCAGTTTTATTAAACACGTGGGTCCCAGTTAAATCTCTAACTGGGTGGGGCATTATATATAATTTTTTAGATTGGAATCAAAGAATTTGGGTCCACTTGGCAGTAGATAAGGATATTCTCCACATGAGACACGTGACAAGCGTCCATATGGGGTAGGGAGGAAATATTGGTGCAGTTTGATTTTGGAAATTCCAGATTAGGTCAACCTATCGAGTAGGTGATCTTTTTTCCTCAATTTGGTCTGTGCTTCTTACATATTTTTCCATCAATCTACTATATATTAAGAGATGACTTTCGATCATCTTTTTGTTCAAAAAAAAAAGTTAAATATAAAATTCTCTATGGGTCCGTGTGGGCCCTATCTCCTACTTTGTGATTGAATAAATTTAGAAAAACACATTATTCACCCCTAAGATATAATTGATTTGAACTCTTAAGAGATAAGCCCACTTTTAAGTTTGAACAAAATGAATCAAGGACCCTCGCTCCGCTTAGGGAGACTTGATTCTTGCTTACGTAATATATTTTAAAATAAATGTTAGATATGAAAACCCCGCGTGAATTACACATTTTTATTTTCTTTCGAGTACAAAGACGGGGCTAAACAACTGAAGTACACATTTATTTGGACAAAAACTATAGGCATTTGATAAAACTTGATAAAACTATAAGCATAAATAAAACCTTCTTAATAATACCTATAGGCAATTGATAAAACTTGTTTAAAGAAGTAGAAATAACAACTATTCAAGTTTGATAATATTTACTTTTTAAAATAAAATTTAAAATTGTAACAAATTTTTAAAAAAATTGTTATTGTTATGCTTAGATTGCCAAATACACCTTCTAAAACTATTTTATTTAAACCAAAATCATGATATAGCAGTGAATCTGTCATGGTGGTGTTCATGGTGGCCGTTGTTGGTTTCATGCCGTGTGAACTTTGTTGAATCTCAACTGCTTAAAACACCATATGCCCATAAGGGTGTCAATTGTGTATCAAAATCGTTTAGCCGTACCGAATTGCATTGTCTAAAACCACACCATTCAAAATTCGGTATGATACGTACTGAACCCAAATTCCTTTGGTACTGTTTTGGTTTCAAGTACTCATACGGTCGGTATGTACCAAAACTATACCGTACCAAATTAAAGGATATTAATGTAATTTACAATTAAAACACTTAACCTTTATAGACTTTATCCTATCCATACTTTATTGTTTCAGTTTTTTGTTTCATCCTTCACTCATCTTCTTAGATTTACTTGTTTTGTCTATTATATATAGATTATATCGATAGTTTGATCGCAATATCATTAGGATTTGAATGAACTAATAACAAAAGTGGCATGGTTCATTTGTACACAAAATGTACCACACTATATTATGGGTTCAAACTATTTTCCTATACATAACCGTTTGGGATCATTTTTAGTATGAATTTTGTTGTGTAGCTTAACTTGAGATTAATAAACACATTGGGAACGTTATTTTGACTTAAAACATCATCTAAACTAATGTTTTTGATCGACACATGCCCGGTTGTATGCGGGAGAAGCTTGAAATCTTGTTTGATCAATACAAACAATATAATAGTCAGCCGTAACGAAGCAAAATGTACTTGTAAAGGTCGAAGATTATAGCAAAATAGGGTTAAAAACTTAAAATACAAGAAACAGGAGAGAGAGAGAGAGAGAAGGGATGTTGGCGATATATTAGTGACATTGGCAACATATCGATGACATTTGTGACATATCAGTGATATTAACGATATATCGGAGACATGTCGTTGACATATAATAATTAATTTAGGGTATTTTTCATCTAGACCCCCCGAGGTTTGATCTATGTCATTTTTAGTCCCAAAAAACAAAGATTTTGCATATGCCTCCCCTATACTATAGAAAAAAACAATTTATAGAACAAATTATTATTTTTATGACCAATTTGCCCCTTTTTTTTTTTATATTTAAGTAGAATCTTAGCGAGATGGATGAAGAGATTCTTCCTTCACCCATCTTCTTCATTGATTGAGTTGAGCAAAAAGGGAAGACCATAATGTCTTTTTGTATTTTGTTATGTACTTTTTCTTCTTAATGAAAACAAAACCTAAAAGAAAAAGAAAGAAAGAAAAAAAAAAAGGCGGATATGGATCCTTAAGACAGACACAGAAAAAACAAATAACAAATGAGTAGAATGAATATACAC
The DNA here is from genome assembly GCF_041222555.1 of Hakea prostrata. NCBI lineage: Eukaryota > Viridiplantae > Streptophyta > Magnoliopsida > Proteales > Proteaceae > Hakea > Hakea prostrata. Next base: position 36,842,004 of record NC_142605.1, on the reverse strand, counting down.
AATATTTCAAGGATTATTTCCTTCCAAGCACTTCGACATAACCTAATGAATTTCAAAACTTCTACACAAAAACGAGAAAAAAAAACCCCAACTACGACCTTCAACCGAAACAAAACTACATACGAGAACTCAATTTTTTTTTTCATAAACGATTGGAGCCCAGAACACACTACTAAACTTTATGCAAAGGATAATTACAAATAAACAAACCATACAAAAACAACATCCATTCATTGAGTCATAAACGATGTAATGGAATAGAAGAAAAAAAAGAGTACACAAATCATTCACATTCCCATTCCAACCTGAAAACCCACACAGAAAAACTAAGAAAAGAGCACGGATTGGAATGGGAAAGAAAAAATGAATCAACTGCATAACAGTAGAATGCATAATATACACAAAAATTTCAAGGATTGGAACAGAACAAACCCATATTTAATTGCCGGTTTTAAGCAATCTTGATAGCTCAATTTCTTCCGTGCGGGCTCCGGATCCTTCCCTAGATTGAACATCTTTGTCCCAACCCCGGTATGGGCCGGTGCTTGCAGCCCCTTCTTATGTGGTGGTGACAATCGAAATGAATCTTCGGTTAAATTTTTTCTTAATCGGGGAGCGCTCGATCCATGGCCGAGGCAATGTTGTAGGCAAAAGGTGGCTTTCGCATTGTTGAGAAAATAAATTTTTCCCTTAATCAATGAAGAATATGGATGAAGGGAAAATCTCTTCATCCATCTCATTAAGATTTTACTTAAATAAAAAAAAAAAGGGGGCAAATTAGTCATAAAATTGATAGTTTGTCCTTAAGTTGATTTTTTCTATAGTACAGGGAGGCAGATGCAAAATCTCAATTATTTTTGGACTAAAAATGACATAGAGTCCGGATGAAAATTTACTCATTAATTTATTATCAATCGGATTCATCCGATGCGAACCAGCTCCTGAAGGGAGAAAACATTAAAACAAGGGTTTTTGAAGAGGTGGAATTCAACTCTCTACCTCTCTCGCTACGAGTTGCAGAGTAGTAGTAGCCTCTTCTGTAGCTGCTGTTCCGGTGACTAATCCTACAGTAGTAAGTAGTAGCCTCTTCTTCTTCCTCTTCTTCTTCGACCCCACTCCCTTTGGTTATTTCTCCCTCCTCCTCCTGGTACCCTGCCGCCCACTCTTCCTGCTAGGCTGCCTCAACTATGTCCAGCGTTCAAGGACAGAAGCCCATTTCAAGGTTTTCTCTCAGAGATCTTCAGGTAAACTTGTAATCGCAGTCATATATCTATGAATTATTAGTAATAATAATCTGAGCTTTGTCACTTGGGTTGTAATTTCTTGTTATCCGATTTGGTGGTTTGGGGTCTCAAATGTGATTAAGAATTAGGATGCAATAGCTTCCATGTTAATAATACGGTTTGGTTGTTAGGTATTTACAGGAATATGTGGATCAACCCGAATTCATGCTTTTAATGTTTATCTATCTTTGAGTTTATCGTGATTTTTTACTGTCCGCAAATTGAGATAGTCAATTTACTGGTTTTTGAAAACCAATAATATAATAAAGGGATATTTGACTGTAATAGACCAGTAAAGAACCTTACTAGGGGCTAAAACCAATAGTTGATTGGTTTATTCTTGTATAGGGTATTACGATGGTAGAGAATACAAATGAGTATGTTTTCAGGGCACTAGTTCCTGTTTTTGATTACCTAGGAAATGTTTCCACAAATCTTGAATTTAGGCTTTTAAAGAGTAGTGTGGTTCCAGAGACAGAATTCCAGATTGTTGGTTTAAAACAGGTATCTGTCATTTATCTACCAAAAAGTTATCATTTAGTCATTGATGGCTGATTACTTGAAAAGCTCCATTACTGTTATGAATTTAAAAAAAAAAAAGAAGAAAAAGAAGAAGTAATGCCAGGAACTTTTTGGATGATTGTAATGTCTTTCTATCTATGTTTTTATGTATTTTCCCTCTTATTAGGAAAAAAAAAAAAGCTGAAGTGTTCATTATTACAATCTTGGTTTCTTTTACTGGTCACTGAACTTGAATGAATGTGTTTGTTTAGAATAAGATTTTTCTATAATAAATAAAATCCGATCTAAAGATGTGTCATGTCTTATTGGTGGTTATGAATTACACATGTTTAAGTAATAGGTGCATGATAGAATGATTATTTATTAGCTATATATGTATTGTTTTATGTTTAAATTAGATCATTTCCTTATGTACTTTGATCATTTCCATTCAGTTCCACACTCAACGATAATATCTATGATATGAAGCTAAACGTCTCTTACAATCGCCCGACTAATACATTACGGATACGCGATGCTTTAAAGCTTGCTCGAGGGAATTCCTAATGCATCATTACTCATCTGCACCGAATGTTTTTCAAGTTCCATGCCCTATAAATTCATCTCACCTTTCAAGTTTGTTACAAATGACAAGCGTCACTTATCAGCTTTCTCGTCTAATGTTCTTATTCGAACTACCGGATGCGGTGAAGAAAATGAAGACGACCCATGTAATAAGACTTCAACTTTTCCTAGTGGAGAACTCGGGTCTTCAATGGAGACCTTTGGACCGAACCATGCCAATTTATCCCACTTAAGCACTTTGTTCTGTTCAAACGTCTTGAGAATTTCTTCGAAAATGGGTCACCTACCTGAAGGAAGACAAGTGCATTCGCTCATCATTAAATTAGGGTACAATCGTAGACAGTCTCTGGGAAACCAGCTATTGGGTATGTACCTCAGATGCAACAAGTTTGCAGATGCATGGAGGCTGTTTGATGAAATGGATGAAAGAAATGTCGTGACATGGAATACAATGATATCCACGACAGTTGGCTTTAGTAAAAGAAGTACTCAGTCGAACCACAATATGACTTTGTTATATTTCAAGGAAATGCTTATAGAGATGGTGGAGCCTAACTATATCACTTTTGTTGGGTTGCTTCGCAGCTGCATTGAGCTAAATGACCTCAACACTGGGAAACAGTTGCATTGTCTTGTAATCAAATCAAAACTAGCTCTGAATTGTTTTGTTGGAAGTACTCTTGTTGATTTATATTCAAAGTGTAATTTTGTGAAAGATGCACGACAGGTATTTGATGGGATTCTTATTAAAGATATGGTTCTGTGGAATGTGATGGTTTCCTGCTATGCGTATAACAGATTGGCAGAAGAGGCCTTTGGAGTTTTTAAATTGATGAGGTCTGAAGGTATAAAGGGGGATGACTTTACTTTTAGTAGTCTTTTAAATTCTTGTGGGATTTTGGGTTCTTGCGAATTGGGGAGGCAAGTGCATGGTCTTATTATTCGACTCTCATTTGATGTGGATGTTCTCGTGGCTAGTGCACTCGTTAACATGTATGCAAAATGTAAATTTATCATGGACGCACGCAGGGGTTTTGATGGAATGATTTCCCGCAATGTTGTTTCTTGGACAACCATGATTGTGGGTTATGGACAGATTGGCAATGGAATGGACGCTATGAAACTTCTCAAGAGTATGATTCAACAAGATTTTGTGCCAGATGAGCTTACATGGGCTAGCATCCTCAGTTCATGTGCCAGCATGCCTGCAACCAGTGAAATCTTCCAATCTCATGCCCATGTAGTAAAGAATGGGTGTGATGCTTTCCTATCAGTTGCAAATGCACTCATTAACGCATACTCCAAGTGTGGTATTATAACTTCTGCGTTTCAGTGTTTTAGTTCAATTGCAGGCCCAGACATTGTTACGTGGACTTCTATGATAGGTGCTTGTGCATTTCATGGTCTATTTGCAGAAGCCATAGAAATTTTTGAGGAGATGGTGTCCAAAGGTTTGAAGCTTGATCAGATTGCATTCCTTGGGGTCCTTTCTGCTTGTAGCCACGGAGGCCGTATAGAAGAGGGCCTACAATACTTTACCTCAATGACCGAGGACCATGAAATTCTGCCAGATTCAGAACATTTTACTTGTCTCATTGACCTTCTTGGGCGAGCTGGCCATCTGGAGGAAGCGTATAATGTTTTGGCCAAAATGCCCTTTGAACCTGGTTCAAATGCCATGGGGGCATTCTTTGGAGCCTGTAAGCTACAGGGAAACTTAGAATTAGCTAGGTGGGCAGCAGAGAGGCTTTTCATTTTGGAGCCAAATAAGTCTGTGAATTATACACTCATGTCTAACCTCTATGCTTCCATCGGGCATTGGGTTGATGTGGCAAGAGTACGCAAAATTATGAGGGGCAGGTGTGACTATAAAGTGCCAGGTTGTAGCTGGATGGAAATTTCTGGTGTGGTTCATACATTTATGTCATGTGACAGATCTCATCCTCAAGCTTCAGAGTTGTATGATATACTGGGAAGATTGTTTAGGCTAATGAAGATGGAAGACTACATTACTGATGTTGAATTTCCCGTTTACCCTGTTGAAGATGACTCTGTGTTGAGCTTTGTCAACTAGGTTGAGACCTTGTTTTTAACAAGGACAATTAATGTCGGTTATCTCATGGGATCATCTTTATTTTTCATGGAGAGGTAACAACTGCAACAGCCTTAATATTTAATTAAGCTTTAGTGATTCTCGTAGTTTTGTGTGTTGCTGTTGGTTTTTGCAAAAGGTAAGTTTGAATTGCTAGCTATTTACAACGTCCTACCTACCAACAGTCCTATCAGCAAGAAGAATCTCTGTGTGCTGGATATTCTGAGCTTTGCCTGACTTAATCGTTATGCACAACTTTTTGAACCCCTTTTTCAGTTTATTTTCCTTGGGGAATAAAAATATATAAAACACCCCGAAGGGGAAACGAAAAGAAGTTACAAGAAGGGGGGGGGATGGAGGAGGAGGAGCTCGAGAGCTTGGGTTAGCCTCAGAGCTACAAAATAGAAGTATCCAAACCCCTGGTAACAACAATAAGTCTGTTCTTAGTGTATCTACAAAAGGTTTTTGGGGGATGAGAGAGAGTTCTAGAGGTAAAACCCTTACAGATGGATTTCTAAGCTGGTCAGGAGATCTCGATTTGGTGGTCCATTGGCAAAGATTATGCTGCTTCCAAATGGGGTGATGCAAATAGTCTACCCCAATTACCTGTTGAGGGGTAGGCTATTTGTTGTAAAATATTAATTCATTCCTTGACAGCCACAAAGGCCAATAGGTCATAGTTGCTAATCTAGCACGATGCCCCCTTTTCTCACCTGGACAGTCAAGCTTTAGCCAATCCACCATGAAGAGACGAAAATCTGGCTTGATTGATGGAGGAATGCAGGAGAAAAGTGACCCAAACCAATTGATTTGGCAAACTCACATTCCATAAAAAGATGATCTTCCGATTCTTCAGCTTGGCCGCATCTCTGACATGTTGCATCCCTTAACATTCCTCTTTTCTTTCATCCCCATACTTGGTGCTTGATTGCAAGCTCTCCAGATGAAGCTGCAAATCCTGGGAGGTGCATTACACGCCCAGACATTCTTCCACAGCTGAGAGGGGAATTTGGTTGATTGCCTCAATTCCTTCTTCATGGCTCATGCTCCTTCAAATTTGTTAAATGATGATATGCCAATTTTGTTGATTACACCCCAACTTTGCAGGACCCCATGCTTACCAATCTTCTATTTGAAATAAACCTAGGTTAATTTTCAAAATCTCCTTAGCATCATCATCCAGGTGAAAAGAACTTCGAACTAGCCAACTTTCCATTTGATGGCCTCTAAATCAATTAACTCAGAAACCTTAGAAATTCTAAAACCCACCCTATACTCTATACTCGTATGCTGAATCTTATAATTCCGAGTAGTTTTCTCAACCAAGTCCACCTCTATCCTTTGGGTTTGCACATTTTATTCCATAAAGTCTCCTTGTCCTCTTTTGTCAGCCCAATTGAATTGAGTAATTGTCTGTGCGGGCGCCATTCTATACCACCATGGCCTGACCCTGTAGGGTTCCTGGGTCACCTAAGCGGCCTGGCCTGAGGTGTCGTGTATCAATAAAAAAAACATGTGGCTGACACAGTCAGACGAGTATGGCCACCACACCACGCCACGCCAAGCCACCGTTTGGTTGGCGTTAGAGCACATCATCTGCAAGCAAAGGCAGGCAAAGGCAGTAAGGCATGCAACACAGAATCCCTTCAGACACGCAGCTTTTTCTGTACTCGGTAGCATCACGCGACAATCAATGGGGGTGATGATCCGGATTCATGGTAGGAAACGGAAACCTAGCTCTGTTCGTCGAAATGACAACAATGAACTTACCACGAGAAAAGAAGCAAATGGCGTTTTGCTTGCGTTCGTCCAATCACCATCTTCTTATAGATAGAGAAGACAAATTCCTGTGGTGACTTTCGTGCACTCTACCGTCTTTGCCGCTGACCCGTTCCAATCACTAAATCTGGCTATGCCCCATTCGTATCTCGTGACATCAAACGACAGCCTGTCATGGTCCCCATCTCCCATAAATTTCCCATCATCTTCCTTCCAGAGCCCCTAAAATATCGTACGCTTTAACATTATTGTTTCCGGCACTAGTAAACTTTTTGCAGGATGAAACCATGGAGCGTCTCCATCATGATACAAGCATCGTCAAAATTTCATGGAGAAAACACAGATCTCTACCTACTAAAAGAAACACGAAGGCTCTCAGACAAAAAACGCATTTAATGAATATCGATCATGTTGCTATACAAGACTTGATCCCAAATACTCGTTAGGATTTCCTTTCAAGCTCATTGTGCGCATAAGCAAGAACTGAACTGAGTTTTTCATACTGGTTAACTAATGATATTGTTTTCTTGGGGGAAGAGAGAGCAGGTGGGGTAGTTCGCTGCAACTGTTTGATATAATGCATCATTGAGCAAACACATGCACTAACTGATGATAGTATGATAATTGATTACATAGGACAGTTACTGTACAACAGCCATTCAATAGTCTTAAGGTTCACCTGTGGGTTCCCAGATGATAATTTCGGCATAATTCCACAGGTCCACTTGGCTAACTACACGGTAAGGAACATAAAGACGATATAAATTAGAACATCAGAATCTGGATTTGACTCATCAGTACTCACAAGGGCCAAATCGAATTTACTTAAGGTTAGATTGATGATGCGTATAATACAAAGCATTTGGAAATCCCGCAATTCTTCTTCCTGCAACCCAGATGGACACGAAACATCAGAGTGTACCAATCTTATGAGTCCGCAGGTTTCAACTTCTTGGCAGCATGAATAAATTCCACGATCACTTCAATCTCGTCCAATTGCTGGAGCATCAAGATGGTTAAATTAGTGTTAAAATGATGAAATTATCCACAAAATGGAGAAGCAGGAAGTCAAAAGAGCCACCACCTGTGATGAAAAGTGCCGCTTCACAGCATCCACCAGTTGCTCCCTAGAAGGTGGATGAGGAAGATTGTTCCTCGCCTACAATGAAGATTCACCCAGTTCAGTTGCCAAGAAAGATAGAGATCATAATTAGGAAGACACAAAAAGACTTCTATTTAATTGAAAAATTATATCTATAAATGACCATTTGGACAGGAGAGTAAGAATTTAATAGTCCATTGATGGATTCTAACTATAATAAAATACACAAGAAGGTTTTCTGGTCCGGTGGACCACATAAAAGTCATGGTTGGGTTGCTTTTTTGGGAACAGGGTTTATAAAATAAGGATTGAATCTGCAAATCCCATTCCAAAGTCTAGAACAATGTCAACTTTGGGCCGGTGCTGATTGATTCCTCACCAATCTAATCTAGCAAGGACCACTCTGGTTTCTAGGTACTAAAATCCTAGTATATCCCATGACAATTTGGGTTTGACTAAAAATATTATAGACAGGTTGATCCCAAGGTTGCCAAGACATCAGATATTGGATTCTGATCTTCGCAGCCTGGATGCCCTGTCACCATTATACGATCATAGAGACAACCAAAATAGCAGCAGAATACATCCAACGTTACAACAGTTTTCCACTTACCATTGAGTGTATTCCACAGCTTATGTGGCATGATCTCAGTCAACAACAGTATTAGCAAGCAAGGCGCTAGACAGCAGAGTATCAAAATTCTCAGATTTCAAACCAATAGCATTGGCCATGTGACAATAAATGAATCCAAGAATATTACATGGGTGTAAGGGGATACAAGTGGAATTAGGTCTACCAACGAATGAAAATTTTGTCACTGAGATTAAAATAAAAACTACTTTGATCTCAGATGCAATCCACCAAATATTTGTCAGTTTAAAATGATCCGGTCCAACAGAACAAGTTGGACCACTTAAGCAGGATATTATATCTAAATTACCATTTTAACAAAAACACATGAAGCTTTGCTGCATCAGACAAAGCCGTCAATGTACTCATTTGCACGTGCCTTCCCATCATTCATAAATAAAATAAAATTACCATTGGAGTTAGTAAACTATGTAATAATATAACGTTGAAACATAAAAAGTTAGTGAACCTACAAGATTGAATTGTTTCCAATATCTCCACAATGAATTCGTTCCTAGCTTTGCCAAGTTCACCCTCTGATGATCCAAGAAAAACTGAAAAATGAGATTATTGTTGCATAAACTTCACCAACAGATATTAATTAATTATATATCCTAACAAAGCTTAAGAACTTTATAGACATTTTTGCTCCTGAATTCTTACCAGTTGATGTTTGTGGTTATTTGAGTGTGTTTCTCTGCTATGGCTTCTGTTAATTGATTTGGAAGATATCCAGGGCCTTGTATGCCTCACTCTTGGCTTGCTTGATTTGTGTAACTGAATACTACTAGCTGTTCACGCAGCAGTAAACTCACAGTAAGAAAAAATTGAGCTCCACTTCAAGAAAAGCATGTATCCAGAAATTATTTACAAGTTAGGCTTACAAAAATTATTCTTCTTCTCACCCATATCTGAGCTACTGCAAGAATTATCTAAATCATGGTCATCATCATCCTCTTCATTTCCCGTGGGTGGTTCTAGCACACTTAAAGCATTCCTTTGTAGCTTAACTTCCACTCCATTCTTCAGAACCTGCAACTCCACAGATACAGTTTTCTTTACTTAAAAGAAGAAAAACAGTGAAGTTATGCATTCAAGTGCTAGATTAAATATTTAGAATCAACAAATAGAGTTAACGGCAAAATCTCCTAATCTACCATCAACAATACAATGACATGATTTTAAGATTCATTTATCAAATGAGTGTTTTAGAAGAAGAATGCAATCACCTATGGCAGCTTCAGATCTACAAAGGTCAAGCATTGTCATGCAATAAAGTTGAGATGGCTTACCCATGGATTTTGGAGGGCATTCATACCAGGAATGTTATCTGTTTGATTGAATGTTCTATTCTTTTCAGTGTGTAAAATGTATTTAATTAATACATAAGATGGAAAATTCCCCGTTGAATTGCTTTGGAGCAATGTTCACAGCCCATGGAAAATAAAGTTTCTTCCCATATGCCAATTTATATAAACCCCAGCATCCAGATTATTCGTGCAAAAGCTCAAAAATGGGAATAGTATCAAATGTAAGCAAAAATTTCTTACCCCCACATTGAATCAATTACCAATCGGGAAAAGAAAAATGAGCATTCAAGGCATTTAAAAATTACAGACATGCAAATGAATATAAGCAAAAAAGGCATCGATACGACAATGAACACAAATCTATGGAAAAGAATAGAGGAATACCAGCCAGTGCCAGCCACCAAGGCCAACAGCCTTCTTAACAACCCCTTGCAGACCCACTAAAACAGACTTGGTTCGATTGTTTCCTGTAACAATAACTTTGGTGTGCCGGGGAAGAACGGAGAGCTCCTCATCACCACTTTCCTCGCGAAAAGGTGACAGAATCCGTGAAGAACACACCTCAGGTTCCAGCATTTTCTTGATAACTCTTGCCTACTCAGAAGTAAATTGAGCAATCTCGGTTGATCCAAAAAGGAGCAACCCAGTAGACATAAATCCCATCAAACTTCAGAAAATCTAAATATGTCAAATCCTTTGAAGTCGGCGATATTGCAGAGGTAACTTCCTATTGATCTACCTCCAAACTAACTCGCCTCACTGATCCATCAACCAAGCTTTCGAACGGGCAAAAATATAGAAACAATAATAAGAAAGAATGATCTTGGTGGATAGATGACGACTTCAACGGGATCAGGCGCAGTAATTCCTACATTAAGAAGGGGAAAGAAAAAGAATTGATTGGGATCACAAAGTTAAAATATTTGCCTCCCAGCATCTTCTAAATAAGTGATTTCTTACCCATTGACACCCTGGCGAATTTTCAACACACCGCACCAGATAATAATGATACCATTCCTCATATTTCTGGACTTGGTTGGTGGAAATAAATTGGAAGGAAGTAGCTTCGTTTGGAAAAGATGCCGATTTTATGCGTCGGTACGAATTAAGAACCGAAGGATGACATCATACTGTGGTTGTAACCTGGAAGCACAAGCCTTAAAATCAGTTGGTTACATTGATCAGTCTAGAATCCGGAAGACATACAAGTTCCACTGCAATATCTGGAAGCAATGAAAGAAAAAAAATAGTCTTTCCCGAACTAATTACCTTCCCCTATTAGATTCTGATTCCGTGAAATAAACCGTGGATTCCGCTGTCTAGAATTGAATTCGGAGGGAAGAAAAAGTAATACTTCTGAAGCACTGATCGAACTTCTTCACAATCAAAGTTTGGAGTAATCGTAGAAATCTGAAATCAGCCACTGCTACCACTCTTATCCCTGCATTTTAGAAAAAAAAAATAATTTACAGATTACATACGATTATCGTTGAAGTAGAACTCTGTAAAAAAAAGGAATTAAGCAAGAAATATCAGTATAAACTCAATCGAAGCAGATTACAGTATCAGTAACCTAAAAATGCATAAATGAACAAATTCATAAGATCCATAAGTTTACCAGCCAAATGCATGCAAAATTCAGCAAATAAACAGAGATACCTGATCGAAATTCTCAATTTCGAAGAAACAAGGATCGATTCGCAATAACAAACGAAATGCAGTCGATTTCAATCGTTTTAGTGAACAATAAGGTTTTCCGGCATCGGAAAAAGAAAATCAAATTCCACTCAGAAGCAGCGAACCGAATCGAATCCAGATGAAGTTATATCGAGAAATCGAAGCGAAGAGAGAAAACGAATAGAGAAGAGTTGAAGTAAGAAGTGCTCTGAAATGGCAATCTTCACAGATCGAAGTCCTTTTCTGATACTACGAGCGAGATGCAACACAGTAAATGCCTACCAACTGCCATGGGGACGACCTTCTCAGTACTCTTTTCCTTTTAACAAATAAGTCCACCGGCTGACCGAATTCACCCGGTCATCACAGGTCCTCGGATACTTCTTCTGGAGAGCCGTTAACAATATCGGCTCGGCTTTAAGTCATCACTAGCCAAACGAGTTTGGGGAGAGGTATAAGCATAGTTCATTCGGCACTTCCGCCGTTGTCGCTCCCCCGCTTTGTCGCCTCTCAAGCGGCGATGCTCCCCACTTCGTTTGTTTTTCCGATTTTCGTTCTCTTTTGCCAAAGTGATGTGGGCCTCAGCTCGGGGCGCCCCCCCCGCCCCCCGGCCCCCCCGCCCCGGGGGCGGGCCCCGTATCCGTCGGCACAATTGTAGCTGGCCATACTCAACATGTTATATAATGATTGTAAACTTGTACATCTCTTTTACTTGTGTTGTGTTCTCTTTGCATATTTACATTGTTTATGAATTTTCCAAACTTCTTTGCCCCTATAGTTGACATGTCCAATTATAAACTTTGGTTGGTGTGTTTAGGTCTCACCCCCTGTGTTTATTGCCTCATTGGTTACCGTCAATTTCGTCAAATGCCCCTACCCTGGGTTCGATTTTCATCACCCTTACCAGCGCTGGCGCTGGTCCGACCGGCGCACGGTCGAACCTTGGGTATAAGTGTATCAGCTCCACTACACAATGGTGGGACCCATATGAATAAGAATATATTCATTCCTCTTCATTGGGAGATTTGCTGAGATTTTTTTTTCCACACCCTATATATGGATCTTTTTAAGACACATAGATACTCTCACCTCTAAATTTATTTATAATATTTAGATGTAGGTGCCACATATAATGTATGGTAATAAAAGTATTTGAGAAGCACATATGCAAATGGAGTTCGAGTCAATACGCGAGCAAGATCCTTTCCGTTTTGCACTATGGTTCTTGATTCCTTCTAAGTCTTTTCCAATCACGTGCGATAGTTACTCCTTAACTAAAATTCAAATTATCGTACTCCTATGCTTCACTTACTCTAAAGGGTGTGGCCACCAATAATAATAATTTTTTATTACTTGATAAAATACTGAATTATTTTATTAATTTCAGACATGAACCCACATAATATGTGTGCTTCACCGTTCACCCCACGAAGACGTGATCCAGACTTGATCGTAAGTGATTTGGACTCCATCTTTTTACCCATGCATATAAAGATCTACACATAGCGAACTTACGTTGTACCAAATACTGCATTAGAAGGTGACGTGTCATATTTAAGTAACCAGTGCGGTTGGCGGGTCGACTCCTCTTAACGCCACCGAGGAGCAAATTTTGAAATTTGAATTTTAGAAGTTTGGGAGTTTGTTTGAAATATTAAACGGCTTACGAGCCAAGTAGGGGCCAAGTAGGAGCCAAGCCGAGATTGTGAAACTGAAATAGAGAAACAGTATTACTTTTTGTCTGATAATTGAAATAGGTGAGGTAGACTGGTAGAGAACGTACACGTGTCAGAGACCAGCTGTCGGATCTTATCCTGGCAGCTGCCGTGAAATCCGAATTGGTTATATATTTGATTTGACTCTTGGTTTGGAGTCCGCTCCGGCAAGCTGGAGCGCACTTAAAGCCCCATGCTTTCGTAATTTTGATTCGGATTTTAGAAAAAATAAAAATGGGTCCCACATTGCTCGTATTCATTTCCTTCCCAGTCTCTCTCCTTTCCTCTCCGTACAAACTCTTCACTCACTCGCACTCCGAATCCGAGGCAAGTTCTTTAGTAGGTCCCACCCAAGGGTTCACAAGCAAAAATGTACACCCTGATGCAGATTGCTTAGATTCTGCTCAGCCGTTCAGCAGAGTCGTCCGTTACTTTTTTAACTTTGGAAATTTTGATTCATAACGTTTCTGGCTCCGCTTTCTTTAATTTTCAATAAATAAATAAATGTCATAAATGCTGAAACTTCGACTGTTCGAAATACACTAGGATGAGGCCCAATTCCGAGAACAAAGCCCATCTTTAACAGTAGCGTATTCCTGGGCCAAAACATTGGACCTGAAGTATGTGTTGGGTCCAAAGGTGTGGGCCTGAATAAAGCCTGAATAAAGCCCAAATAATACTTTGGCAAAAAGACTGGCCCAATCCTACACCTGAGCCAGCTACCATTTCTCTTTCTTCAATTTTTTTGGTAAAAATAAAAATAATATTTTTTCAATATTTTTCCAATTTTGCCACCTTGACTTGTAAGATTGATGATTTCCAAGTCAACCAATTTCTTTTTTTGAAATTTTAAGTTTTCACCCAAAAGGCAACAACTGCTGGGTTCGACTCTTCTAGACTTCTACACCTGGAAAGGCACGAGCCGCACGACTGACCACCATATACGGCATCACTACCTTCCTTTGTAAGTCTGATCCAACGGTTAAGATTTTAACCCCACAAAAAGCTTCAAAAAAACCGTAATCTGTGGTCTGTTATACCACCTTTGATAAGGACACAATTGGGGCCCAAAAAGATAACGATACAATTGATTGACGAACAGTGCTCTCAGTGTTATTTTTTTTTTTTGGTAAAGAGAGCTTTCATTCCAAACAGCAAGAAGGGGATGGACCTCCAACAGGCTGGAGGCCCATAGTAGAATATGACCACTCAGTCTTCCTTGCCAAAGTGAGGGCCTTCTGGGCTAGGGAATGGGCAATCCCATTATCCTCCCTAGAAAAAAACAAGAAAGAGCAAGACTCAAATTTCTTGTACAATACCAAAATATCATCCACAATGGGGGCAACTTCTAACAGGGCTCTCAGTGTTATAGGCTACAAAATAGAGTTTTAATAACCACCATTTCATGGAATAGGTATGTGCTCTCCTAAAGCTTCTTTATCACTATTGGGAGCTATATTGGGAGTTAGGGGCATCTAATCCCCAAATTTGTAAACAAATTTTTTTTTTCATACGTTGAAATATCAATACTTGATTCCTCCTTTTTTTTTTTTTTTTTTTTAATTTCTCTATTTCTTTATCAAAATTTTGAAATTTCTCTTTTGACCTTTTCTTTGTGTGAAATATCAATACTTGGACCCTGATTTGAGGAAAAAAAAAAAATTTAATGATAAAGATAATAGATACAAAATTTATTGTGTTCGTGTAAAATATCAGTACTTGACCTCTCCCGATGTTAAATCTTGGCTCCACCCTGTGAACCACTATAGAATAAGAGTTGTATAGAATAATCCCATATAGGACTCATTGGAAGCCCATCTTTTTATTCATCTTATTAATATTCAAAGGTGACCCTACCCTCTCTAAATATGTTACAACTTTTTATTGTCTACATATGTATTTTTATTTGCCTGAGAGTCATCACAATAAGGTGAGAATAACTATGAGTAACTGTACTTGGGGTTAGAAAAAATCATTAAATATGATCAACTGGTGTCATGGACAATAATGTGTAGATCTAAATAAGATGGATGATTTAGGTTAAGAGATCCCATTTTACATAATAGGGAATTTTTGTGTAGAGTTAGTTGCATGGAAGCTATGATAGGAACCCAACTCATTATGAGGTCAAATCATGAAGGTTATATTTTCAAAATTGTGGATTGTTGGAGGCCAAAGTGGGCCACAATCCTTCAAATGCATGAAGGAGTGTATTGGTGGGTTTTAAAGCTTAAAAGCTAGGTTAGTTAATGTGGCAGTTGGGATCGGGTGAGCTTATAGTCTCTTGGAACGATAATTGGTTATCATCTAAAGTGGATTTTAAGGTAGTGTGCCGAAACCTTCTTTGTGCTCCTATCACTCACGTAGCCTAGTTGATTGAACCTCAATCATGCATTTGGAATCGGGATATCGTTAATCAAAATCCATTATCAAGGTGAGGGTATCGATATGCCCTAATGAAGACACATTAATTTGGGAGCATGTAAGGAATGAAAGTTTCTCAACAAAAAAGCCTACCATATCTTGTTAAATCTGAGAGAATATGCAAAGCAATGACAACCTACTACATCTAGAAGCCATGAGTGGGAGTCCATTGCTAAGAGGGTGTGGTCATGTACAACATAGGCTAAGATCAAGAATTTTACCTGGAGGGTATATGCAAATGATATTGCAACAACTAGTGGTATGGCCCAAAGAGGAGTACTAGTGGATCCTATGTGTCATAGGTGTGGGTGGGGGTGGAAGGGAAACTTTTACTCATTTATTGTTTCAGTGCCCATATGCCAAAGTTGTCTAGTTTGGTAATGGATTGCACTTATTGATTCCCATAGATCATTTAATATCATCGGTGGAGGCTTTGAAAGCATGGGAGAAAGTTACATTCCCAAGTAAAGAGGTGGAGAGAAAGGTTTAAAGACATTTTGCCTTTGTATGCTGGAATTTGTGGCTATCTCAGAATGGGGCAACATTTAGGTACAAAGGCCCAAAACCATAAGAAGTTGTAGCGAAAGCCCAACGTGCATTCTTGGCATGTGATGGGGAACCTTGAGCATGTGACCAATCAAAATCATTCTCCAACTCAAAGAGAGGACCAAGGGGTAGGTGATGCAAATGATAACCTATTTGTGACTATTTGATTTGATGCAATTGTACCTTTGGAGGGTCATGGGGGAGGTGTGGATTTTGTTTCAATGGATCACAACTACAACGGAATTTTATCCAGTCCATTTTCTTGTAGATGTATGACATGTGTCATGACATCACATCAAATGGTTGAAATCCATTTATAAGTCATATCAACCTTTTAAATGATGTGATTTACAAATGAACCTCAACCTTTTGAGGCAATTTGGGGGCACATGTCACTTATCTACAAGAAAATGAATGGTCCATTTCTTTGTCAGAAATGAACAACATAATGGTCCCAACTACAACATCCTATATAATTTATTTGAATCGATTATAGCTTCAGTCAAATTGGTTGGGGAATGTTTAGTATCTTATCTGCTATGCAATGGGCCATGGCTCTATTGAGGTGCAATCAATTGTGAGAGACATCACCTATGTTCTTCGCTTCTCAATAGTTGAGATACTTTTTATCGAACTTTGAGACCAAGGTTCAAAGCTAGTGGAGAAGAAGATCTGGAGTCACCAAAAAAAAAAAAAAAAAATGAACGTTCCCACGTGTTGACTAAAAGTGTTTGACTTTTTCAAACATTCGACCTGAAGCTTGCCACTGGCATCGGATAATGAAAAACTCTGAGGGCGTATTTTTTATTTTAGACAACTTCAAACCGGCCAAATACGAATGGAATGAGTCGATTTTTGTTTATTGTCTTGCTCAAGCGTTAGCCAGAGCCTCCGCCGCCATTTCAGACATGGTGGGAAGTCCGGCTTCTTCGCGGGCCAGCAAGAAGAGCTCTCTGTTCGGGGAAAGCCGGAGAACTGCATCGGAATTCTCTGGAAGTTCTCCTTATTCCGATTTCTCTTCTGTTAAGAATTCCTCTTCAGGCAGAAATCCGTTGGCGAATGCCGTCAAATCGGTAGCTGAAGTCTTCAGTTCATGCTTTAGTCCACCAGAACCGACATCGTCTAAAGATCCTTCTGGTAATTTACTTTGTTCTTTCTATTCGCATTTACACCTTCAAAACCTATGGGAGTTCCAAACAAACTCAGTTTTTTCTCCCGTTTTCTTTCTTAGTGGGGGTTGGGGGATATTCACGTTTCCTTTATCTGGATTCTCCTCATCTTTATTTTCCTGTTCTCTTTTTGGAAGATCTGATGCCCCAATTCTTCTGGGTCAAGCTCAGAATCTCTCTTAACATGGATTTTTTTTAATGATCTGAAACCAAACTCTGAACACTGAGGACTTGTGGGCAACTGGGCATCTTCCTTTTCCTGTAAATTGGTTACTGTTACTTACAATTTATTGGTCAATGCAAAATTATGAAAAATCAAGATAGATTAGAACTGTTGGCTTATCAGGATAGTGATAGATTAAAACTTTTGGCTTATCAAGATAGATTAGAACGTTTGGCTTACTGTTTTAATTTTTCTTTAGTTGCTAGTAGCGAAAAAAGACGTCGTTCCAGCCTTGGGATCTATGGCAAATCCTATAATTCGACCCAAGCGACGGAACCTGGGGGTGTTAAATTCTCTTTGCCGGAGATTTACAAAGCTACCAAGGATTTCTCCCCTTCCCTGAAGATTGGACAAGGTGGTTATGGGACTGTTTACAAGGGAAAGCTTCAAGATGGTACCTTTGTTGCTGTTAAACGAGCGAAGAAGGTTGGAAAAGCATAATTTATTGCAAGTGAAATCTTGAATTTTTGAAAGTGGTTTTGAAATTGAATTAGATTGAGCGAAATGGGACTATTTTCTTGTCTTTGGCTCTTTGCAGAGTGTTTATGATAAGCATTCAAGTGTGGAGTTCCAAAGTGAGATCCAAACATTAGCACGGGTAGAGCATTTGAATCTGGTCAGGTTCTTCGGATATTTGGAGCATGGAGAAGAAAGGATTGTAGTAGTTGAATATGTTCCCAATGGTACCCTCAGACAACACTTGGATGGTTAGTGCTGGTTTTTCTTTTTCTTGTTCTTTATTTTGCACCTCAGCTGCTTTAGTTTCACTTTCAATGCTTAAGGGGGTATTTCACATTTTGACTTTGAGAAGCATTGTGCAGGGGTGAATGGCAAAACTCTAGACTTTGCTGCTCGATTAGATGTTGCCATTGATGTGGCTCATGCAGTTACTTATCTCCATATGTATGCAGGTAATAGTCTTGTAAGCAATCCTTGTTTATTTCTCCTTATTCTAGTTACATTTGTTCAGACACACAGATAGAGATCAGCTTGCATATGATGTCTTTTTTGGTCACAATCAGATCACCCAATTATCCATAGAGATATCAAGTCTTCTAATATCCTGCTCACCGAAAACTTTCGGGCCAAGGTGGCCGACTTTGGGTTTGCTCGCTTGGGTGTGGACGTTGATACAGACGCAACTCATGTATCTACCCAGGTGAAGGGAACTGCTGGCTACTTGGACCCTGAATACCTGAGGACTTATCAGCTCACAGAAAAGAGTGATGTCTACTCATTTGGGGTGCTGCTGGTGGAACTCATGACAGGAAGACGCCCAATCGAAGCAAAGAGGGAGCTTAGCGAGCGGATTACTCCCAGATGGGTATACTTTCTCACTGTAACTAATGATTTATCCATGATTCCTATCATCTGTATCCGTGTGGGTGTGTGTGGTTGTCATTCTTTAAGATTTTCAGATTCTATTTGCCATTGCAAATGTAAACCCATAAATCAATATGAACTGATTGAATTAGTGAAATTCAGGCAATTAAGAAGTTTACAGATGGAGATATGATTCTGGCATTGGATCCAACAATAGAAAGAACTGCTGCAACTAATCTTGCACTTGAAAAGATTATGGAGCTTGCCTTACAATGCCTGGCTCCAACCAGACAGAGTCGGCCAACTATGAGGAGGTGTGCGGAAATTTTGTGGAGCATCCGTAAGGACTACAGAGAGCTATCTGTACCAGAATATAACCATTCAATCTCCTCTCGTTCCCACGTAAGTTCATCAAGCAAAGAAGAGTTAATTTGAATGAAATCCAGAGCTTTTTGAACCCTGTGTTAGTACTTTCAACGAGTAATGGCAATTTAACTTGGGTGGAATCGCATCAGCCTCTTGAAAACCAGGCATTCTGTAGCTTCAACCAAGCAGATTTGTTCAAAAAGGATTGGGTTTGGGTGCCACTGCCACATTTCTCTTCTAGTGTTTAATCTGTCGGTGTCTGTGTATACTTAGTTAAGGAGGATTTGTTGTCTCTCTCTCTCTCTCTCTCTCTTACCTAGAGAGAGTTGTGGGACTTTTAAGTAATCATTCTTTTAAGTCTGGGAATGTTTCTGCCACCTTTGTCTATCCCCAAAGTCTGCAACTTTGGTTGGGGAACACTTGTGAAAGAACCATGAATACAAACAAAACTTGTCTCAAGTGAGTATGTCTTCTCAATTCATCGGTAAACTTCTTACCAAAAAAAAAAAAAAAAAAATTTGTAAACTGATTCTGCATTCAGGTCTTTATGTAAGATCCCTCCATTGAAACCATCATATATAGTACAGATGTATAGATAGGAAATGCAGCTTTTTGCATCTCCATAGGAGTAATGTTAGATCACAACTTAGGCATTCAAGCTATCGCATGAGACATGTATTATTTCTTCTGTCAACTTTGTATCCCACTGTTGTATATTGCATTCTGTTCACAAATTGTCTTTGATATTAAAGATCATCAGTTCTTCTGTAAGATTATGTTCTTTGGTATGGTAAAAGTGTATAAAGGTTTCATTCTTCAGATATTTCTTACCTGCTTGTCGGGTGCGTGTTTGAGAAGTTTGTATTTTTTGAAGGAGAAAACTTCCGCATTGGGAATCTTTTGCTTTTGTGAAGACCTTTACCCACTGTTTTCACTTTCTAGACGATGTGAGAATAAACAATGACACAAAGCAACCTACACCACCGAAAAATAAACAAATAAATAAATAAAAATCTACCTACCACAATGGGAGAAATACCCTGTCACTACCTAAACAATTGAAAATCTTAGCTTATGAAAGAACGGGTTCATGTAAAGTTTGCAAGGAAGCTACCTTGAATTTTCCCTATAAATGGTATTTAACATGAAGATTTAACTCTCAATTTTTTTCCCTCTCTTATGATCAGATTTTGTTTTTTTTTTTTTTTCAATTTTATGTAAAAACAGACAGTAGAAGACTTGAAGTGCTATTTTACAGGAAAATTCTTTTCCAATTTTTTTACATGGAAACAAACAAAGCCCAAAGAGAAATACAAGTATAGATACTACAGAGATTCAGCGTGGCAACAATAATTGACTCCAATGTTACAAAACAGAGAAAGAAATGGGTGGTCTGGAGTGTCAAACTCAAGAATAAGATTAACCTGTTCTAGCATTGCCCTCACTAACAGTTGATAAGGAATGGTCTCTGCGCCTCTTGTATGAGTCACATTCTTCACCCCTCCTCCCATATGGAGAGCGAGATCTTTCTCTACGATCCCTCCAATGATCTCTATCTTGGCGTCTATGTGGAGAATAGCTACGAGACCGTCTACGTCCACGTCCTGCAAGATAATGGCCCCATGAAAAATAGGCAAAGTAGAAAGTCATTCAAGGAACTTTAAGTGAACAATTAGGCTGGCAAAGGGATTGTGTAACAAACAGCACATATCCAACATGTATCTATTATTGGTATTGGTATAAAAATAAAATAAAAAATATAAAGAGAGAGGATGGACCATCCCTCGACTACCCCTGTACAGGATCAGGACAAAGCTAATGCAACCATGGGACTTTATAATGATACACTGTCCCCTTCATCTGCATTTTGGTCAAACATATGGATGAGGATGGGGAGCATCCTTCTGAAACCCTAGATTTCACCTCATCTATAAATTATCCTCCTTGTGATACCAAATACTAGACCAGAAATGCTAAAAGGCAAATCACTCTAAAGAGTTTGGCTTCCATAGTGGAAATCAATTCCAAGAGTTAAGGTGAACTTCAATCCGCACTGCTTGGATCTGCTTTGACAGCTAGTCATAAATGAACCAAGGCCCAGCCTATCTTATCAGGCACAAAAACACCATAACATGGGCTAAATCCTAAATGTGAATGTAGCATATCAGAGCCAAATAAGGAGGCCCAGGTATACCATAAATAAATAACATGCATTAACCTAGTGGTAGAGGCATAATGCATGCTAATCCATAGGTGTTCAAAGGGAACTGTCCTTTCACAAGTCTCCTTCCAAGCTTGGATTGGTTCACAGGCCATCAAACACATGAAACTTGCACCTACCTCTTCTGTCCTTCGAACCCTGGTATTGGCCCGGTGTTGGTGTCCTTCCACGCTTCCTCTTTGCCTGCATATACATGCATAATACAGAAGGTAAAACCAAAATAATGAAAAAATGTTGCTACTTTTTGTTTTGAAAGAAATCATAGCACGATCATCATGTTACTAGTAGGCAGAAAGTACTCCGAATTTCTTAGGAAGAGCAGACATTCCCCCCCAGAATGATGATACTGATGAAAAGTGCAGACAGTCTAAATGAACTCCAGGTCGTTCTCATCAATTCAAGGTCGATTCCTGGCATTTTGAAATGGAAATGCTATGTTGGGTATTGTATTTCAGGCATACAACCTATTTAGTCTCTAAATTTGACTAGTACAGTATTCACCTTCACCAAAATACAAGAACATGAAAGAAGACCAAGAAGAATTGATGCATAAAAATCTAGTTTACTGTTTCCCTAAGGTTTCTATAGATGTTGACAAGAAACTACTAGGAGAGGAAGGGGGGATGAAAATGAAATCAGATGATACTATTAACTAAGAAACATACAACCCTCTGGTAAATAGTCGGATTAAATCACGAGTTTGAGATGTTGATGCAGAGCTCATGTCAAGCAGGGGAAGGTTCAAGGTTTAGAGCTCAGATTGGGAGTTCAACAGAGCTACACAGCCCAGACTTGCTACAAAAAGCTATCAGGCAACATTTCTGAAGATATAGAAGTACAAGAGTATCATGTAAGACTATTCAAATCACATCCTATGAAATTATTCGTTGCCACCTATGACAAGTTGTTACCTTTTGGACAGTGATTACTCGACCTTCAAGCACAGACTGGTTTAGATGTTTGATACAGCGGTCTGCATCCTCAATGGTTTCCATGGTCACAAATGCAAACCCTCGAGATTCCCTAGTACGAGGATCAGAAACCAGATGGCACTCCAAGACCTGCAGAAAAAAATTAAAAATAAAATTTTTTTTTGAGATCTTGCAACAACTAATCTCAGAAAATATAATCAAATATGATTGCTTTTCAGCTACTAGGGTTGACAAAAGTTACTCAAGCAACCATTCAGATGACAGATTTTCCTATAACCTGAGGACTGTGGGACTAGAAAATTGGAACCAAACTAGTTGTTTTCTGAACAGCAAAGTTCAAACTTAAAGTTGCATGAACAGACATGCCACAAACTTAATTACTAGTTAGGCAATCTTAAAACACCAGATCTACTGATTCTCCATTCAGCAGGCTTGAAATCTAAAACTTCAGATCAACTGATTCTCCATTCAGCAGGTTTGAAAAGCATCTGAGGAGTAAAATGGGGAATACATTAGCAGCCCAATGTCCAACAAAGTTATCATAGTGCTTTTACCAACCTTTCCAAAGTCAGCATATTGATGGCAGTCTACAGTGTTTAGATTGTAGAAACTATGGTAGGGCTATGAACTATAATAGGTGAACCAGTAGAGAAGAGTACCAAATCCAATGACCACCAGTCAATGAACTGAATAAACCCTGCATATGGATTTATCAACAAAAACTTTAACAGCAAAAAGCTCTGAAGTATCAAGAGAGCGTCTAATTGAAGGGCAAAACTAATAGTAATCCCTTAAAAATAATACAAATTGCAAGCACTAAATTAGAAAATGCAAATCAGCATTTCCCAAATTTTAATTCAATGGCCACTTGGAATGAATACTGTTGTTCCTTCCCTGTTACCAAAAAAAGTTAATAAAAAGGCACCTCAGGCTGGGTTACAGAAACTTCCAAGGCAGTGATGGTATGATCAAATTTTGACAGATGAAATCTCAGCACAAGCCATTCATCAAGTTCCATAAAAAGAATTAAGAGCCTTGTCAGATTAAGAAACTTAATGGAACCAACAGCTTCAAAGAAAAAAGCCATGCTTTGAACAAGATAACATGGATTGTTGAAATCTAGATCCATGAGAAAAGAATTAAACATTTTGGCAATATCCCTTAAACAAAGGGTGCAACCAGTGCATCATATGTACGCAGCCTTAAACCCCTACATTTTTTTTTATGGAAATGCTGTTTTATTATTTGGCAGTATTCATTGCTCCTCAGATATGTTCATGAATTATGGGTTTAACAAAACAGATACCCAAGCAGTTTAACTAGTGAGGTTTTGTGAGGCAAATCAGCACCAACTGGCAGCAATACTCGGTTTAAGAATTTAACTCGTTTTACCCACAAGTCGTCATCCACGTCCACAAAAACTGTCTTGCCATGACAAAGATCTCTAATTTATAGAAAAGGCATATAACAATCTAAGAGATAAAAAAAAAACATTTTTTTAATCTGTTTCGAATCTTTCATGAATGACTTAATAAACATCGCACAAAGCTTAATCAACAAGGTTTCTACAGGAAGAAAAAAAAATCTCACATAAGTTGCAGAAGTTTCATAGGCAATGCAAATTAATCAACTCTTCTTTTGCACCAAATCCTAGCTTCTCACTATTATAAACATAATAAAACTTAGGATGTCACATTGGAACATGCATTTGGTTGCAACTGGCAATACCTACCTTCATGTGTATTGTATTTTGGGAGAGTCGCTTCTTCAGCATCTGCTTTCTGAACTTCCACCCTATATTATTCTCGTAGATTGGAAATTTCTCAGCCGTTTCCAGTGCAAGTGTTTCATAGAGTGTAATTACTGTTATGAGGTGTCATCTAAGACACCAATAATTAAGTAGACCTACATAATGTCACTTGCAATGCATCATCAACAAGAAACTGAAAATTGAAGACCAATCACACAAAGAATCCTAACCTGAAAGCATGCTTAAAGATAAGACAGGGAACTACAACAGGAAAGCCCAAACCTTTCCTTCACGGTTAAAATATTTCTCAAGATCACTGGTAGTGACCCTTGTTGATAACCCCGTTACATATAAGTTGTTTCCTGGATTGCCTGCATCTTCAGAATCTCGGCTCCTGCCACCAATATTGGCACAAACATAACAAAATCCAAGCTGTGATAACTAAAAAAAATATATTGAAAAGAACAGAAATTCAGAAACAATGAACATAAACATAAATGCCGAATAAGAATCTAGAGCAGTAAGAAAGCTATGAGTGAATATGCAGAACAGATAAGTCTCAGCAAACTGGTAGATGTACCTAGAGCGACTCCTTTCCCTTGATCTTGACCTTGACCGTGATCTCGACCGGCGACCCCTGGGGGGAGACCTGGTGTGAGAGGGGGATGGAGACCTGAGATCACAATTACCAAATAATTATTAGCTTCTGTTATGTACCAATCATTGCAATTCAAGTGGCAAAAACTGTAACTTCAGTGTAGAATGACTACCTTCCTGCTCTTGAGTAGGACATCTAGAAGAAAAACAAGGACTAATGAATTAGTATCCAAACGCCATAGTATCAACATGAGATTCAAACTCAACGTGAGAAGGATAAAACTCTTACAGAAAAACAGGATTTTGCAGCCTAAAAATGAGCAACGACTGAATTTAGTTTCCACAAAGCGTAAGGTTCTGGCGACAGCACAATGCAACAGAACAAATACAGATTTTTATTTTTTTTTTCTCCTTTTTTGGGGTAAAAAGAATAACTAAGATTCAAATAAGAGAAAAAGAGAGAAGGAAACGAAATTTCGGTCTCTAACCTAAACTGAAAACTTAGAAAAAAAGGATAATAAATTAAACTAAAATTCAGAGACTTAAAGCATATAAGTTGCAAAAAATACAAAAGAGAAATCACAAGGTATGGAAAACACATTTGAAACATTGAAGAATCACCAAAATAATGAAAATTTTATTCGAAATGGTCGAAACAGGTAATGAAAATTATCATAATACATGTTGATTTCACAAGAAAGAAATGGAAACCTAACGATTCATAAGAACAAGAATTTTGAGAAGAATGCAAGAATTTTGTAAGAGGTTGTGACTGGAAACTTACCGCTTAGCTTCGTTCAGTTTCAGATATTGATAGAAAAGCAGGGGGAGTGACGACGACAAGGCACAGTCCGTTCGTCGGAAGAAAGAAGAAGAGAGAAAATGGAACTAAGGAAGGGTAGAGATCCTCATCTTCTCTTCCTCCAGTTTAGTGTTTCTTCTCTCTTACAGTAAATGCCATAAACTGAAAAACTGGTGAAGGTCAATG
This sequence comes from Hakea prostrata, assembly GCF_041222555.1. Classification (NCBI taxonomy): domain Eukaryota; kingdom Viridiplantae; phylum Streptophyta; class Magnoliopsida; order Proteales; family Proteaceae; genus Hakea; species Hakea prostrata. Next base: position 36,816,790 of record NC_142605.1, on the reverse strand, counting down.
TTCCAGTACGCCCTAGGTGTACAATACTCCTACGCTTAAAGAAATATGAGCCGTTGGATTCAACAAATGATTTATTGAATTATAGATGGCCATTCACGTTGCATCTGGACCGTTGGGGCGTGCTACTTGGGAACATACGTGATATGCCAACCAAAAGTAAGTAGGAGAAATGTTCTAATTGTGGAGAGAGAGAGAGAGAGTTTGAAAATTGACATAAGGAATCGGATTGGTTCTCAAATCGGAATGCGACATCAAACGTTAGAACAGTAAAGTTGGTATAATGACTCTGCAAGGGGCCCAGCCGAGTCCATCGAAAGCGGACAAAATCGGGAGTCAGAACGTTTTCCCCCGAGTCTGGGCTCCCCAATGGGTATTGACACAAATTATAGGGCCACATGATTTGGATGACGGGTTCTTTTTAAAAATATATTTTCTTATTTTTTACTTGTGGGTTTCCTATAGTTTGTGATTGTAAAGTCATTTAGGGGAGCACAGAGGGGAGATGATTCACATTCAAATCGATCGGCTTAAATCCCCCAGAATATGAGAAATCCATCGATTGTAGCCATGATGATGATGGCATTTGCAAGAAGGCAAATGGCTATGAGTGGGATTGTTATCTCTTCACATTTCTTTACTGCATAATAAAGTTCAGATCAGCCCAACGTCACGAGAGAACAATATACTGCCCTAACATTTTATAACCACACAATAGGAGGCGAAAACCACGTGGGACCCACAGAAGTTCACTGCTGAATTATTATTATTATTTTTTTCAATATTCTTAAGATGTGTGGTTCAAAAGTGTGGTGGAGGACACTAATCTCCCTGACGAGAAGCGGAGGAGGTAATAGAGGTGAATTCAATAGTTGAATGTTGAGAAAATGAATCAAAGGTGAAACTCACAATGACTCCACACGAATTCCAACCTTATTGTGTGATGAAAAAATGTAAAAGAACCATAGAAGCTACCCTAATAAATAAATGATTTGGACTCAAAGAAGGGATTGGTCAGTTGACCTGCATTGATCTATCTAGTGGTTCGACCTGGATGAAAAGATAAAAAGAGAGAATCAGAATCCATCATTTTACTTTTCGAATTCAAAACGATGTTGTCTCACCATACCATTCACAGGATCAAAGTTTTCCAACAATGCCTCACAATTTTGCATGTCTCAGGTGAAAGAAATTATTTCCATTTTCTGTAAAATATATTCACTTTCGACAGAGGTCATTATTTTAACCGTTGGAATGATGGAACTAAATGTAACCTGTAACCCAGAAACTACCTAACATCAATGATGAACAGAAGCAAAGTTCACCAAATCCTTGTGGGCTCTTGATGGTTCTCATTTAATTAGCAACTCTCATGATTTCTAGATTACAAAAATGTAAAATGGTATACAGTGATCTCTATGATCGACAGAACAGCATTTGACCCTTTATGTAGATCGGTAAACAGTACAGTGAATGGAGCAAAGCATTACTTCTTAGAGTAGGTGGAGTGAGGTTGATTTATCCTTCTATGTATATGAATATTTTACATCAATCCCTTCGTTTTCATTGGGAACTCGACACACTTCTTCAAAATCAAAACCTTACAAAGCGCCCTCCACATTTAGTTTCAAATTTGCTTTTACAATTTTATTCTCACTTAAATTTATTCAAAATCCTAGATAATATTTGTAAAAAAAAATTTATATAAGGCTCCATTGTTTTCATTGAAAACATGACGCACCCCTCTAAAATAAAAAACTTATAAAGAGCCATTCACACCTAATTAAAGTCAAATTAATTTGTTAATATAACCATATTGACCATAAAGTGATAATATGATCATGCAAGAGTTTTTTTAATTGAACAAATTTAGGGTAATATGGTGACATTAATAATATTTTTTTAGGATTTTAAAATAAATATTAAAAATATTATTTAAGAATTTATAGGAAAAAAGTAAAATTATATTCACAGTTAAAATAAAATTACTGGTGTGAAGTATGGAGGAAGGCTTTGTACGATTCTGATTTTGTATAAGGTATGGAGAGTTTCCAATAGAAATTGAGGAGGCTCATGCAAAAATTCTTTAGGATTTCAAATAAATTTAATAAATGAGGGTGTAAAATCAAAGTTAAAACTTATAAAAATTTGACTATGTTAAATGTGGAGGGGTGATTTGTAAGATTACAATTTTGAAGGGGCACACTAGGTTTATAATGAAAGTGGAGGGGCTCAAGTAAAAAATTATATATATACACACATTGATAGCCGAGCAGGATTTTAGAACATATATATATATATATATATATATACTTGACAAACCACCCCAAAATATCTACTTCAATCAAAGATCCTTTACTCTACCAAAAAAAAATCAAGATCCTTTACCACCATAAGTATTTGCTTTAACTGGGATCTTTCACCCTAATCAAGTTTCTCATTACATTTATACAATCCTTTCCTCTGCTATAAATAATCGACAATAAACATTTATGCACAGGTAGATGAAACGGTCAGCTCTAACAAAATCTATATCTTGAAGTATTTACTAGGGGAAGAGAACTAAGCTCTACAATATAAATAGATATTAATAATTATCTTACTTAGGCTGAGCTGGTCAAGCTTTACTTCTGGCCTTCTGGGTTCTGAAGCTGAACTACTCCCACTATGTCATAACCAAAATTGCCACCCCATTGGGACTAAATCATCTCACTTCCTCTGTTTATTCTCTTCTTGGAAGTGAATCCTGCCGAGCTAGCTCATATTCAATGTCCGCAGGTGCATTACTTTCATCATTTATACTAGTCACTTTTGAGCATAGGAAAAAGAAGGACGATGTGAAAATGGTGACATGCCAGACGCTGCAAAACCATTAACAACATAATTGAGGGTTGAGTCAAAGTGACTGACTATGTGAGGTATCTGCCCATGCACTGATTTGGGGGGGGGGGGGGGTTGGGGAGTTCAGTTACATTATACCTGTGCCAAATCCAGTAACTTTCAGTATTTTCAAGGTTCCAGCTAACTGCAGCCATGGACAATGCAATGAACCCCATGAAAACAAAAGCCCAACGAAAGCGTTTGAGCAATGTCGCGAAGAAATGGCTCATCGATCCTCTGATATTTTGCCATCTGCAGCAGAAAATATTCCTAATTCGTTTCAGAATTTATTTTTTATCAATATGAGTAACTTCTCCACTAGCCACCTACAATACTTGTACATAAAATTGTAGGACATAATCATGTTAATAGCATGTTACTTCATTCCATTTTATTTTGTCATGGTTTACTAAAGGGATGCTCATGGTATCTGCTAAAACAATGGTTTACTAAAGGAGAATGTGCTTATGCTTTACAGAATCGAGGACTTTAAGCCTGGGTCAGAAGGGGAAGTTTGATTTGGAGTATTTTCTTTGCTGCATATCCATCCTAGTCCACAAATACTATCTTTTGGAGGTTCACCAAGTCTAAAACAATTTTTTTTGGCAGTTTCCAGCAACTGCCCCTGTATTCATGTGAAATTGTCCACTTGTCATCACCAGACCACTAGAACCTTCAATAACTGAGAATTTGAGAAAAGACACATAACTTAAAACAAGCCGCAGCTTGTCAGGTGAAGGGAACATACCTTTGAGGAATGTTAACACAAAATACTGGTGACCAAGATATTGATCTACCTTGAGTAGATAACTCTAACAGCCATCCCGTAACAAGGCCTAGAGCTCCTATAGAGATGACAATAATGATATTGGAAGACCTGCAGAGACAAATTACATTCAACTATCTACCACAATTCCTCTGAAAATAATACATAAGACCACAGTCACTTACCTGGTTGCACCAGTTTCAGCCATAAGGGCTGTAAGAATTGTCACAAATGTCTGGATTGTCCTCTTGGAGCGTTCATCAATGTCAGCAAGGTACACAAAAGTGGTCACAACAGCCATGAAAGAAAGCCAGAAGTCCATAAACTGAAACCGCATCACATTTAAAAAAAATTACTAATAAAAGCAGAAACGAAATTTACGATGATGACTAATAACATAGACATGAACAAGGAGGTGAAACAGATATTGAGGTGCTTCCATTTTTCTGTAGATCCTTCACACCCGCTGGTAAGTTATTGTTTGGTGCTTCATGCATACAATTATTTATTTAATTTCTGTGATTTTGAAATTAATGAATACTTATTTTAGTAATTATCAGACTGATACCCAACAACAGGGTTCTAAAGCACCTAGGATAGGGTTTAGAATTCATTCAGTATTACTTGATTACCAACCTTTGGGTTTCTCATTACCAAACTAGTCAGATATTGTCTGTGTTTACAAAGGCAACCAAAAAAAAGGTACATTCATCACATTAATGAGATGTGCCTTTGTCGCCTCAGCAAGTGTTTTGGTCACACTGCTGGGTTGCCTTGCATCCAGCCCCCTCCAATGCCTTGGTCCCTAGTCCCCATGACAATTATGCTGCTAACAGACACAGAAATCGCAGAACCAACAAGTTTGGTAGTTGTACCCCCAATGCAAACAAAATTCACATATTCTAGACCCAAAAAATATTGAAAGCATCCAAGTAAATTTTCCCTTTGTTTGTTAATCACTAACGGGAACTCTAACACCATTAATTCTTCAACCTCCCTTTTAAAATTTTCACCTAAAGATTTACAGATGAAACCCAAATACCTGTAGAGCATGGAATGAAAGAATGCACCATGTGCCTACATCGCATGCATGATATAATCCACTTGAAATTCCACTAGAAGTAAAGAGAATCCACTCTGCCAATGCCTATAAAGAACAACAGAAATTCATGGAGTTCGTGGGTTATGGTCTATCACTAAAAAAAATAAAAACAACCATGAAATTAGAATTAATGGAAGAGAACCAGAACTAAATGATAGAACAGGGATTCTGTACGGACATTCTGCTGAAGCAATTAAAAGAAAATGAGAAGTACAACTGAACAGTTGGATTGCAGTATATGACATAAAGAGGCTCTTGGTTCAAAAAACAATACTTTTAAATAATTTGAAGCTGACAAACTTGTAAGAAATTAAAGAGAAATAATACATTCAATTGAGTTCTTCATGTTTATCAAGAACTATGGTATAAACAAGAACAACCCCCTCAGCCACACAAGCTTTGCTTTAGCTTGTCTCAACAACCGATTTTTAATACTCCATAATTTCAAGACATTGAGTACCAAAAAGAAAGTTCACCTTTTGACGAAGTGCCCAGAGTGCAGGCAGTACGGCTGCTGCATTTGATGCAATAAGAGCAATTGATTGCCATATATGCCCTGCATTAAGTCAAGAAAACATGCAACAGGTTATTTATTTTGCATGAATATGCAACAGCAACATTATTAGGTCGAGTAGATGCATAACCAAGTTGAATGACAGATTGATTGCAAGCCACTTGAGAGGCTGTTCTAAAGAAGCTCCTTGATAACTTAGCTGTTATTAATGAGTAATGCAACCAGCTGACCCATAACAAGTGGTTTCAATAAATTGCGGCCAGCTTACCATAGATTTTCTGGTCAATGGAACAATTTGAGTTATAAACCACTGCAGAGTTTGGAACGGCAAACCAACCCAGGTATTAGTCAGACACAACCAAAACATTTTGAAATCTAAGTATGAGTAGTCACGCTAAAGGTAAACATTTTGCACCCCTCCCCCCTTCTGTGTATGAATACCATTTTGGCCTCTTGAATTTGTTATTTTTGAGAACTGTATATCTCATGCATGCATTAACACTCTGATCCTATAACACTTGCAATCCTATAATCCTTGTTTAAAGTCTCGTACACTTAATGCACATTTTTATTTGCAGTCAGAACACAGCACCACTGTATGACTAGTCAGTAGTCACGCTTTAAAGAGTAAACCATTTTGCCTCTTGACTTCATAATTTGTTATAACTTTATATCTTTTTCAACTTTATCCATTGAGCCCTCAAAAAAAAATTGTTTCTGTTCATTTCCTTCTTTATTTCTTGGTATTTACCACTCCAATCCTATAACATTTGTTTGATGTCTCATAACCTTAAATTGCATATTTGAACACTTTATTCCAGTCAGAAAACAGAAAATCATAGTTTTTGGTTGTTGAATAGTGAATAGTCACCGCAAAATCATCAATTCAAGAAACCAAATAACTGGGCTTGAAATGCCGTATGATCTACATTGACAACCTTGGAGCTGATCCTTCTCCCAGATATCAGAAAAACAGTAACATAAAAAAATAATGCATAACAACTACTCCATGAAACAAACAAATTTGTTCACGGCAAACAACAATGGGCAAATGAGAAATTTAAATTGACATGGTTTGGTTACATTATATAAGTCACAAGAAGTCAAGAGATGACTGAAAGGTAATTCAGCCAAAGTGGTCAGAAAGAATGAATGTAATGTTTAAAAGGATATAGATAGGGGTGCCAGACATTCACCAAAGTGCAAGTAGTTGGGAGAAGGTTTTTCCCCCCTCCGACATACAATTACTTTTGATTTTTCTATATGGGATTTAAGTGAACTTCTAACATGGAGGAATCCATTGCCAAATATACAACAATTCTAATAAAATTTGAAATGAATTACCCGTATGTGAAACAATCTCTACACTGCAATCAAAACCTCCGTGTCTCCGATCACAAGCACAGTAGCTGAAAATTAGCCAACATGCTATAAGTTAGTAATAACAGGTTCTGCAACTAACTCATGTGGAGAATAAAAGTGAATTTAGTCTGAAGTCCTTGTGCAGGATAACACCACAATCATTCAAAGGATCTCAAGAAAAACATAAAAGATGAAAAGTTCACCTGTATAAGGTCAATCCACTGGCATCCACAGCAGGCTTGCACGTTCCCTGAGAAGAACATCTTTGCGGGCATTTCTCAACAGAAATAGACATGGTTGTTTGAGAGGAACTGCTTCTATTAACTGGGTGCTTTAAACCAAAACTCCAAGTTCCTTCTCCAGCATATAGGATATAAAAATTGGACTTTTCATCACTTGAATCATACACGTTGAAAAACATGGATCCATTGCTATAGCTCGTCATGTTCGAGTAGTAATAATCCCAGGTATCAAGAGATGGTAATCCTCCAAACCTGGCATATATTTCAAAGTCCAGTTTTGTATCTGATTCTAGTTGGATATGTATACTTCCTCCAGCCGCTCCACCGGGAATGTCCAGAACAAAATAAGTCCAAGCAAAATTTAATTTGTCTCCAACAGAGTTGTTGCTTAAGAGGGGCTCCAGATGAAAATCAGATCTTGACTGTAAGGACATCTTTCCATCCATCGGCAAATAATAAGATTCAAAAGGACCAGATGGGTTTTTCCTGACCGTCTGCAGACAACCATTCTCAGCTGGTCAATACATTACTCCTGCAAATAAGTTTCTTCAAGCATCAACTATAAGAAAAACATAACAAAAATAAGATGCATTTCCACTTGATTTACTACAATGAGACAACAAGAAATTTGGAAGCAAATTCTGGTACCCCAAGAATTATTTTTGAATATGAGAAGTACGGTAAACAAGTTCTATGAGATCCAGAGATTCAAGGGAGGAAATGTATATGTCTGATAAAAGAGATGGATATCATTTTACAATCACAGATTCATAGGAGGAAAACTGAAAGAACTACAAATAGTTATGTCCAAATGGTTGAACCCAAAGGCCAAGTAGAGTCAAAATAGGTGCCCCACAAAAGGGAACCTATCCAATTTAATCAGGGCAGAGGGATGGGCGGGGATAAACCAAAATGCCTTCTAATTCTTTTCTAAGCATGGTTGGATCCAGTGGAACTTTCAGGCTCGAAAGAACTTTGGGAAGTGTAGCTGTTGGAATTTTTGGAGATATCCATCCTGAAAGAATTTTGAACAATGTATCAATCTTTAGATCTGAGAGGGGCAGCAATTTTGGTGCTTCTATTTTCATGGAGTGGTAATAGCCATTTCTGTGCTTGAAGTGTACCTGCTACCCAGTAATAAAGTAACTTATATTGGTGAGAGAGAATTATTTAATGATATGGGATCTTTGAAATTGTTGTACCTAAAATTCCCTGCAGTATATTTAGGTCAATATCATCTTCGCCATCCAATACTCCATGAGGAATTTCTACCGAGTTATGTGGACGAATGCATGGAATCAAAGGAATAATCTGAATGTCAAGTATATTTACTTTAATGTTTTTCTCTGCCAAAAGTAAATACCCACTGGGTAAGGCTTCATTTATCTATTTTAACAATCACTACAATAGATAGAGAATTCCTAGTCATCCTTTCCCTTTCCATTTTATCCCAGGCAGAAACAGCGGTATTTTTTAGCCATTTTCTCTGATCAAACACAACCTTGTGAATGTCTTTTTGTTTCCCTGGATTGGCTAGGAAGAAGACATAAACCCTGAAGCAAGATACGAATTAAGACATTGTAGGATTGGGATAGTTACTGTATGAGATCTACCAAATGCCAGACACAGCTGTGATGATAGACTGGTATAAACATCATCTGCTATCGCATACAAAACCAGTTAATTTCTTGCTCTTTTCAGATACTTCTTTCCTAACACAAACACATTGATAGAAAGAATTCCTGCGGTTACATTTTCGGCCTTTTTTGAGTCTTTTGACATGGGCTGTATATTCTCTGCTTTTCAGCGCTTAGTGCTTACATACCCATCACTCATCATCCTAGTAAATTCCTATCCATTAACTTGGTTCATCATTTCTCTGCCAAGTTCACTCAAAAGGCTTCTGATTAACCCAAGTTGAGAGTGGATATCCATATTGATAAAATAGGATCAATCAACTTTAAATACTAATGGGAACTCAAAACAGGGAGAACTTGGCAAAATAAATATTTAGAAAAAAGAAAAAAAATCCATCATTAGTTTCACCTGGAGCATGTATCTTTGCCCTGTACAGTTTGTTCCGCTCTTTCCCACAGGACATTCAATTGCTTTCCACTCCATAGAATAGCAAACTTTACTGCTGATATTCTGTTCTACCATCCTCTCCTGGACATCTGACTGATTGATGATGGGTTGAATAGTAAAGTACCAGCTACCTTCCTTTGGAAAATCAATAACCAAAGGCTTTTTACTTATATCACTTGAATAATCATGCAAGGTTGTCAACGGAATCGAACCATGCCGAGCATAACACATAAGAATAATTTCACCAGATTCCTCTGTGCCAATTGCAGAGGGCGTTTGATTGAATCTGACATCTGAAGCCATAATTGACAACTGCACTGCTGTCCCAAGTATATCCAAAGAGTATGTCTTTCCCTCATCATTTCTCTGACATCTATCTTCATAAGAATTTCTGCAGTCAATGACATTTTTTATAGTCGTGTTGTACACGTCAGAAGCTGAAGGGTTTTTGGGATCCCCATATACATCAGATCTCACACAAGAAAGTAGATCAACAGTCTGGTTGCAATATGGGCCTAACATTGTCAAGGTTGTGCATCCTTCCACACTTACGTTGGCAGTGAAGGAGATTGATGAGCCTCGAGAAATCTGCAATGTTGCCACAGAAGTGGTACTCAGTGGATAAATGTGAAAATTTTGATATTTAGACTGTTCGACTATGGTTGACAAAAATTCTTTTATCTTCTTGAAGTATTGTAATGCTGCTAAAACAATAAACTCAAATGAGAAAAGATTTTACAGAACTAATGCAGAACGTATCCAGAACCTTGAGTTAATGGTGCCTACCATTTTCGATTGTGTTCTCACAGGTCCATTGCCATTGAAAAGGCCAAAATACCAGACTCCTGGAGAGATCTGCAAGAAAACATCCTCAGTTTGATATACTTCTGGAATGGCAAAAGCAAGATTCTAAAGATGATAAGGGAATGGCAAAAAACAATAATGGAGAGGAAGGAACAAAAAAATAACTCCTTTCTCATTGAACACCATCTCACCCAGGTCATCTAATGAGATAACGACATTTTCCACTGCGGTCAGATGTTGAATAAGATTTGTAATAATGCATAAAGTTTGGACCTCAGAGTTGTAAAGTTGGCGCACTTACTGCTTGTATCCAATACATTCCCAGTCATTCTTCATTAAAAATGGATCAGACGTCAAAAGTAACTTAATTTATGCAGCATTCCAGAGAATATTGTCAATCATCATTATTCAGAAGCCTGTAGGTTTGAACCAAGACTTGAGAGGCAGCTAGTATGCAGAGTCGCAGAACTGTTTCGAATTATCTACGTTAAGGGTACTTGAGGGTTGCTCTGTTGTGAGCAAGTGGTCACAGGTTCAAGTCTATAAATAGCCTCTCAATAAAAGCAGGGTAAGGGTGTGTGCACTATGACCTCAAAACCTACATTTGTGGAAGCCTGTCACTATTTACTTTTTCACCAGATGAAATACCTGGACTATAAGTTCAGCTCGGACCTAATCAGACTATGAGAACTTTCTCTGATAAATTTTACATCAGCATATTAGTTAGTAGAGACCACATAATTAGTTGATTCAATCCTATTGCTAACTCATTTCTGCAGTGAATGGTATACAAACAACAACCACCATAACCTTATCCCAACTCAATGAGTTCGGCCACATGGACCCTTGCAGGTTAAGTAAAAGAGACAAGAAGACAATAAAATAATTAAGGGGCAAAGTCATATACATTTTTTTGCAACAAATCCCTATCTTATTCACATTGACAGCTTGATGTCACAACTCAAAAGTATTTTAGTTTCCACCTAAGAAATACCTGGCATTTTACAGATTATCATAACAACTTCAATTTTTTTACTTCAACACAGACCTGTTCATTTGTCAATGTGACTGTCGTATTTTCCTCCAAAATATGGCACAGCTCCTCACTCAGATGTTTTCGCATTCCTCCAATAGATAAATTTGAGAAAGTACCTAAAGCTTCAAAAAATAAAAGATTCTCAGTAGCTGCTAAAATCATCAAGTGGTTGGACTAGAAAAACAAACTGGTGTGATGAGGAGTACCTATACAACTGGAGTAGAAAGAAATAGATTCATAAACCAAACTCTACCTCTATTACAGCATGAATTACAAACCCACTCCCACACAGTGGGCACTTAAGCTTCCCACTACAAACCTAAATCGACTAAGGTGGAGCATAACAATAATTTCACAAATCAGACTGCAATTCCGATAACAGAAATATTATGGCCAATTGAACCTGATCTTATGACATACTAAACAGCAATATAAAAGCCGTAGCCACAGTTATTGAAGTAGCAACTCAACTAGACGCTGTTAAGTAGGCGAAAACAGAGGCAGAATCAGAACTCTTCAATAAATCCAGATTGCAAGGCCTGATCAAGGTCAAACTATGGTCAAAGGTCTCCTTGAGGATGACAAACAACTCTTCAGACTTGACAGCAATCTGATGCCCAAATTTCCGCAAATGTAATCCATGTAAAAATAAAATCTTGCATATGAAACCCAGATTAGACAAGAAATTGTTTAAAAATAAAATAAAAAATAAAAAGGAACGGAAGAAAGAAAGAGAGAGAGAAGAAAAGAAAAGAAAAGAGAGAAAAGAGACAATTCCTATTGGAAGCATTGGAGAATAGAATTGAGGAAAAAGAATAATAACAAGAGAAAGAGAAGGGCACCCGATCTTCCCACTAAAAATTGTTTGGATGGATTAAACACCACCCAGCCTTGACCAAACAAAAGGTCTTCACATATAAAGATAGTAGCAGTCTTTTAATCAAGATTTGTGAATGACGCTGACCTTGTAACATACTTACATACAGTACACAAAAATAAAAACCTAATCCTACATTAGGCCTTAGCTAATAAGGTAACATAAACTGAATATGAACAGATTCAAAACAGAACTAGGTTTGTAGAATTCTAATCCAGTCTATCTAAATCACTTAATTGATATGCAATTGAAATAAGAAACAAATATACTTAACTAATCATGGATGCCTAGCCTGTACCCATATTCCAGGCCTATTACAATGAAACACAAGGGATCAAAGGCCTAAGACATACATAAACCAACACAAAGTTTATTTCAAATCTGAATGCATCAGAAAAAAATAATTGCATTGTAATTTAATTCTTAAGACAGTCCCAAGAATAAGCAAATAAGGAGTTGCAAACAGCATATATCATTAATACGCAAAAAAGAGAAACTACTATATCCCAATTGTTTTCTGAATATGATATAAGCCTTGCCTTTAATACGTTTGAAATTCCCTATCCATGGTGCTAAGACATTCAGTAATAAACTTAGGCTAAACTCATCAAAAGTACCCTCCAACACTTGATAAACTTGATCAGGCAAGACACTCGATGTAAAACCAAAATAGTAGCTTCACTAAGACGTGTTGTCCAAACCTTTGAAAGAAGAGTCTGGAAAATCTGGAAGAGGGAGACTGCGGCCTCGGAAACATATTAAGGGTTGTGTATTCCTATGTAACCCTATTATGGTCCGTTTATCCTGCACACATGACACATGACAAGAAAGAGTAAGAAATCTAGAAGCCTGATAAGCCAACATTTTACCCGTAACACTTCAAGGTAACGTGTTTAAAGCAAGTTAACTAATATAATCACCATCACCCTAAACATAATATTGACCCAGAGAGTGGTGTGAAACTGACATGATTGAACCAGCAAACTAACTTCGGTCAGCCCAGCTGCCCAATGACATTATGCATACCTTAAATGAAATTATCAAAACGGATTACATAGTTAAGTCCAGTAGTCTAACTGGCTATGTTAACCATCTTATCCAGTTTAACTACCTAATTCGGTGGCTCAATCAAACGTTTATGCATTTCAAATTATGAGATCAGACAGGATGCTTGAAGAGTAAAGTTTCTAGATCATCCAATGATTCTAACATTGATTTTAGCCTAGTATCTGTATACTATAAAATTAGAAAATGTACCCAGCTCCTGAAAAACTTAAAATTCACCAGAACAAACTTAAAATTCAGATTTCAGACAACCATCTATGAATCAAATAGACTCCGGAATTTTATGAGGAAAGTAATCATACTTACAATATCTGCATTAGTCTTCACTGAGATGGACATTGCAGAGAACCAAAGCGGCAGCTCAACTAAGGGAAATAAAATGGAGAAAAACACGATTAGTAATACAAAGGATCCCAGTGAAGACAAAAATACGCAACATCTTTGATGCTGCATGTTGACATTAGAACATTTAATAATTATACTAATACTTATTTAATATCACTGTAGCAATTATTAAAACCAACACCTCATGATTAAGAAGTAATGATCCCATCTCTATATGGGAAATGAAAAACGGAAATTTCAGTTTCTTAGGGCTTTGGTTTAAAATTTCCAGTTTTCATTCACTCAAGAACCAGAGTGAGCACCTAATTTACAAACGCAGGATAGAAGTTCCACAAAGTACACAAGAAGTAGGTAACCAAAAATTCATCTGATCTTCAACTACTCTCGATTAAAAAAACCAAAGATTTAACGGAGGAAAAAAAAGAAGAAGAGAGAGAGTCAACGAGCAGGTGAATCAAAGTAGGAAATTCAAAGAGAATCAAGGATACGGACCTCTTATATAACTCCAGTCATAGGAATTGAGTTTGATATCCGGATAATGGAAGCTCGAAACCGTATAGGTATTAAGTCCAAGTTCCCCGTCAGAGGAAGAGCAGTGAACCAGAAGAGAAGAAAAATACAGTAAAAAACAGAGTCCAACACCATGTTTCAGAATCCGAATCTTCGCCATGATTCTCCTAGCAACTCGTTAAATTATTCCGTATGAATAAGAGAAAGAGAAAGAGAAAGAGAAAGTGAAGAACGATGATATTCAAGAGAGGGAAGACCGTAAGTGGTTTTCCTTCTCTTTTATCAGTTACCACTTATCACCTTTCTTTTGAAAAATTGTATCTTTCAAGTTTCAAGCAAGGAAGAAATTTCGCTGCTAGCAGTATTCCGAACACTATATATGTCTTCTTCTTAATTTTAATTAATTATTTTCAGTAAGAATTTTTTATATTGAATATACAAATAAATTATCAGGACAATATTCGATCCCATGACCTCATTGTACCATGGTCGTCTTCGTTTCTTCGAGTCAACACCAGGAAATTACGGAAATAGGTACTCGTCGAACCGACAACACCAATCCGGTGCGTTGGATTTGACACGTGGATCCAGCTTTCCAATCAAATCCTTTCAACGACTGAAATCTTTTTTTACGAAGATCTTTGATTTACTAACTTTTTCCCTTTTTTAGATTGAAATCTTTAATTTATTATTTTTTTTGTAAAAAAATCTTTGACTTTATTCGCTTGCCATTTGCGACTCGCGTCGTATTGGTAATTTCCGGTACAGATACGTATCAATGTATCATTTTTGTTTTTAATTGTAAATTACGATACGTATCAATTGAATTGATTCACCTTTCCATTTCTACCTATTAAAAGGATAAGTCTTTCGATAATGACAAGTTTTTAGATAATTCTTCACAAAGATTGCTCATATAAACTCTAGTCTTAATTGAATCTCATGGCATGAACTATATGCACAAGATACAAGTTCAAACTATGATTAGTTACATGCGATAATAGCTTATCAACCATAATGTATTTTCTAACATATAATATGATAACAATTCAAGGTAAATTCTACCTAAGCTCAAGCTCATGTACAATTTAGAATAATTTGAATTCAATATTTGTAAATCTTATCAGAGATCTAAACTCAATAAAACAAGTCTACAAAAATTTTGAAACATGTAGTGATATTTCTATAAGAAGAGATGTAACACATTGTTTTGGCTGTAAATTGATTACAATTGAACCACTCTCTCTCTCTCTTCTCTCATTTTCAACACTACAAAGAAGAAAAAAAATCACTTTTCTTTATTAACAAAATAAGGAAGAGATCCCTGTAAGGCTGTGTGGCCTAGAAAGTGCAAGGTTGGATATTACATTTAAAGGGCATGTTAATCATGAAATCAATATTGATTTTGGTTGTTGATATGCTTCTAGCACAACGGTGATAATCTCCTATGTGAAGAATATAAGACTAAGTAGATTCAAACTTCTGTCTCTCCACACGTTCTCACCTGCCTCATGGGGCTATGGTCCCAGTATATTATCTCGTCACATCAACTAATGTCATTGAGATGTACTCATTTGGGCAATTTTAATGTGAATATGTCTTGTCACGTTTTAAAACACATTTAGATAATTTCGACTCATGTAAGAGGACTATAAAGACGAAGAGCTTTTTGTCAACGCCTCTTTATTAGGTGAAGCATTGTGATATCGTTTCACAAGTCACAATGAATGATTTTTCTTTCTCTTGATAAGATACTTAAATTTCAATATAAGAGTAAGGTAAAAATTCATAATCAAACATGGTATTTGTCCTCATTACTTTATATTTAAATTATATCATAATTGATTGATATCCCCAAATATTTAAACTCAAAAAAAAGAAAGAGAATAAGAGAGGAAGATTACATGTGTATAAATCCATTGTTGGCCTATAATATATTAATAATAAGACGTTATTAAATATATATTGTTTCGTTGGATGAAATACTGGATTAACAATTCGTGGATGGAAAAATATAATTGCATGGTGATTGGTGGTGTGGTTGAATACTGACGTCGGCTAATATTGATTTCTGGGTTGGATTTCAATGTGTATTTATCCTATGTTGGACTGGACTTTTTTAAATTAGTCCAAGCCCATATAGCTTATATTAAACAAGTTTTATTTATTTATTTTTTTTTTCTGTGAAAATATAAATTCATATAGGCTCTCTAGAGCAATAACTCTAGAGGCAAAAAAAAGAGACTGGTTTACAACGAAACTTGGTGG
This sequence comes from Hakea prostrata, assembly GCF_041222555.1. Lineage (NCBI taxonomy): Eukaryota > Viridiplantae > Streptophyta > Magnoliopsida > Proteales > Proteaceae > Hakea > Hakea prostrata. The sequence continues at coordinate 36,800,937 of NC_142605.1, read as the reverse complement.
ATCACACCACCATACATGAGAAACACTGAACTATTTAGAACTACAAATTGGGAAGTCTGTAAGAAAACCTATAGATCGAAGAATATGATTAATGAAAAGAGACTCAAAACTAGATTTACAAGTGTTGAACAACTTCAACCAAGCTGTTGCTCACCCACTCTAAGCTCTAGAATTGCCTATTAAGGGCCAGTATAGCCGCTTTACAGCCTGAAAACAAATGCAGTTGGGGAAGATTTAGGAAAAGAGCCACATCCATAGAGTATCTAATGGATTCAAGTTCAAGGGAAGTGGTTGATGTGCCAAGAAAAGCTACAGCTTTTGTTGCCAAAACTACTCGCAAGCATTCATAGGAAGCAATCTCTCACCCTTTCTATATGATTTGTTCCCATATAGCATCCTCATAAATAAGAAAGTGATTTGGTTATTTAGTGGAAAAATTCCGTGATTAGTTGCTTTTAAGTTTCTCCTTACAAAAATAGTCACTCAATGTTTTACTTTACAAAACTAGTTAAAACTGAGTTTGCATTTACAAAACTAACTAAAATAGTGCTTTTTCCTTTTGGCTTTTACCCCTAAAATTGTCATCCGGCTGGGGTGAAATGTCCGGGTATGAAAATAATGCTTTTCCTTTTGGCAATGTGTTTTCCGTTCGTCGTTTAGGGGTGAATGAAAATCATTTTTGCCTGTTTGTTGCTCGGCTTTTTGTGTGCTGGTGCTTTTTGTGTTCCTAACTCCGTTTTTCTCCCTTATTTAGTTGGTTAATTTGCAGCTGATTGAGATTGTCCATAATTGGATGATTTAATTCCATGTAAGGATTTGAGCAACATTGTTAAAGCAGAGACTCTACCTTAGGGATGCGAAGTGCCTTTCAATGGGCCACTTGACTCAGAGGTCAAAGCTAGGGATGTGAATGGACGATCCTCATGTATTATTTATACTGACCAGATTATCTTACTAGATTATTTCGATTTTTTATGAGTTTAAATTTATTATTAAATAAAAATACAATTCATACTAAAAATTTAATGCTAAAAAAAATTGAAAAATATATAGAAAATGTAAGAAAAACAAAAAACTAAGAAACGTAGAGGACATGATGGCTGCTGAAAGCCTGAAGTCTCAAATTTTAACCCACGTCAACAAATCAACAAAACCGTAAAAATACAATAAAAAAAGTCATATTCAATAATTTCAATTTACTTTAATATCCAAATGTCAATTCAAAAAATAATCTTCTGAATCTGAATCCATTAAAAGTTAATAAAACAGCACTTGAATCCATCAATCCCACTTTGTCTCTTTGGCTAGAAAGATCTGATGACTTTATTCATAAATCCATCAAGAACGTGTGAGAACACGAAAACATTTATCCAGCCACAGAGTGGATAAGGGTCAAATTGTCACACACAGTATTACTGTAATAACAAGATCTCCTTTGCAGAGTCCGGATCATCTCCTTGTTGAGGGGTAGCACTCCTTAAAAAAAAAAACTATGTGGGGTCCACAAGTAAAAATAATAAAATAATTAAAAATATATATATATAATCTTTATAATCTCTTGTGAGTTCCAGTGTAATTTGTGGTTGTAAAGCCGTCGGAGAGCATAGAGTGCTTTCCTAACGGAGAGATGATCTCACACTCCTATTTTGCTAGTAATCAGCCTCTATATTAGGTGTGTAAATCATCTCTCATAACTGAGGAGCAATCTGTGCTATCCCAACGACTTTATAACCACAAACAATGTAGAGTCTATAAGTAAAAAATAATAAATTTAAAATTTTTTTTTTATTACCCTAATCTTATGGGCCCCGGTAATTTGTCGTCAATAACCCGTTGAGAGAGATGATCCAGACTCCCATATTGACTGGTGTGGATCACAATCAAAAGTACAGTCAAGAAAAAATATCGGAGATCAAACGTTGAACCCCAAGAGTAATCCCACCACGTCTTGTGTCATGTACTTTATGTAGCGTGGCTTAGTGAAATGACCCCTTTAGCCCTTTGCCCTTTGGTTTCAAATATCTCGATAAGTTTTCAGTTTTTTCCAAATATACCTCTCAATTAAAGCGGAATTTCCCGCTTTCCCCCAGCAATGCACCTAAAAATTAAAAAAAAAAATTTCCCTCCACCCTATAAAGAAAAACCCGGGAATTCAATTTCGACGCTTGTGGTGTGGGTTAAACCAATTTGCTCATAGATTTGAGGAGGGATGGAATTAAGAACTGCCTGTGTTGGTATGCATGGCGCTGCAAGCAAATCAACTACCACGTAGAAGAGTTCTTCGAATTACAGAAATGGATCTTGCAGTCGTCTTCCGATTTACGAATTGCGAATTTGAACCTGAATACTGGCGCTCTATACCTCTGTCTATGTCTCTTTCTCTGAGAGTCCGTCATTAGATCTTGAAAGAACTTCCTGTTGCAGTCGCAGTTATTCCGAGATGAACAGATCTTGAAAGGTAAGGCGCGTTCACCTAGTTTTTGTTTGAATCAGAACAGATATTTGCTATATCATTTGCTTGTTGAAGAAAGACGGTTAGAGATTCTTGGATTTACTTGTGGCTAACTTCACAGAGTTTAATTTCATCATTCAGAGAGCTTCGTGTTGGCAGTCGCAGTTGTTCCGAGATGAACAGATCATGAAAGGTAGCGTTCACCTTGTTTTCATCTAAATCAGAACAGATCCTTGCTGTATTAGTTGCTTGTTGAAGAAAGACGGTTAGAACATTATGGATTTACTTGTGGCTAACTTCACAGGTTTTAATTTCATTATTCAGACAGGGAGATGGATCATCGACGATGAGAGTTGAGTTTATTACAGAATGCCAAGCATGGTGGTTCTGTCATCTGTTGATTGGGGTAATTACATGCTTCCGCCTTCTTCCATTCTCAATCTCTCCGAAACAACTCACTGGAGTTAGGGTTTATTGAACCAATCAGACTAACCATTTGAAAAACAAAACTAGAAATGCAGCAATTGGTAGAGTGATAAATCTAAAATTTGCCGCGTTTTTCCATTGAAGGTACCACTGGCAAATCGAGAAGAGAGTATGAATGGATCAGATTGATTATCCTTTCATGAATCAGCAATTGCAGAACAGGAGATGGTATGGTCGTGAGCTCATGAATCACAAAAGCTTGATTATCATGAAGACAGAGACTTCATCGGTCGATTGAGGTAATTATATGTTTCCCCGGTCCATTCTCAATCTCTCCGAAACAACTTACCGGAATTAGGGTTTATTGAACCAATCCGACTGACCATTTGAAAAAGAAAACTAGAAATGCAGTAATTGGTGGGTAGAGTGATAAATCTGAAATTTGCCGCGTTTTTTTTCATTGAAGGTGCGCGACTGGCAAATCAATAAAGATGAATAGATCAGATCGCATCTCTTTTTATGAATTAGCAATTGCAGAACAGGAGAGAACATGGTCGTGACCTCATGAATCATAAAAAGCTTGATTATCATGAAGACAGAGACGCGTTATCGGGTAAGGAATCTCTAGATAATCACTCTGCTTCGATTTTATATTTTATTATGGTCAAGAGCTTCGATTGAGATTATTCACATTAAGATTAGACCATTAACTTATTAATAAATCAAAAAGATCACGTAAAATCCGCAAATAATGACCAAAAACGCCATCAATCGTTTGTTCCATATTATTATCTATGGATCAGATGGTATCGTACTGGTCAGCTTGGTATCCTGGCGAAGGAAGAGAGATTTGTATTTCTCAAAAGTTGAATCGATTTAACAAAGGAAAAGAATACAGTTGTACGGCACAACCAGAAACATAATAGTAGATAAGAAAAGTGAGAATACATCATCGAACGGTTCTCCGATTTTGACATTTTATGAGAATATTTTTCATTCCCGAGTCATCTCTCTCTCCAAGCTCTTTTCCGTTTTCTGTCTTTCATAAAGTATGGATTGAAGCGACCTCGCTTTCACCGGCTTCCGGATTCTTTTTCTTCCAATACTGTCATCGTATATGGAATCTTCGTCATCATCATCATCAACATACACTGTATCATCAGAATGATCAAGTCGAGCTGATGAAGGTGAAGAAGGGGTCGAAGTTTGAGGCGAATGCACAGAAACAAAGCGCGAATCTCTCGTTCCGCCGGTGTTGGAATCAATATCTGCTCCTACGGCTTCTCCTCCTCTCTTCTTCCTCCATAAAGGACCAAACCCAGAGTAGTAAAAGAACTCTGACAACGGCGTCGACGATGATACTGTTCCCAAATTCCGGGGCCGAAATACTTTCTCAGCCATCGATGGTTTGGATATGTTAGAAGATTTCCTGGTAGCGGTTGTTGAAGTATGGGTGGAATTGTGATGGTATGACCTGATCTGCGTAAGGTGGTGTTCGCACAAGGAATGCCCTTGTTTTGCCTCTCTTCTGCACTTCCATCCCTTTCCATCCGTTTTGTTGCAGTATCTGGTTCCATCTTTCCTTGTGGTCCCAATTTTCTTCTTTCCGTTCTTCTTGACAAGTAGAAAGTTCCTTTCTTCTTGTTGTCGCTGCTGTTTCTCTTCCTCCTCTTGTTCTTCCCACGATACCTTCAGCGAAGCAAGGCTGCAAAAACTGCACATTTAAGAGATTCAAACAATCATCAACATCATTTCTGTTCTCTTCTAATTTTAAATTCCCGATAGTTTACTTATCTCTTCCTATTTGGAGAAAAATTGCGGGAAACAGACAACGGTAAATTATGTAAGGTACGGAAACCCTAAAAATACTCCACAAGATACAAGACTGTAAATCCAAAAAAGCTGACGACCTCTCCATCGCGATCAGGGATTCGGCGTCGCTTCCGTTTCCTGAAACTCTATCAGCCCCATTCACCTGCATAAGTTAGCAACACTGTAAATGAACCCTGTGGGCAGTAGAGTGATTAAGACAGAAATAAATACACGACACAACAGGAAGCAATGGGATTAGGGTTTCCATAAATTTCAGCACAAGAGTCCCAAACACAAAAACCCTAAACGCGAAGGTAAAACGAGTTAGTACAAGAAGATGGAGAGAAGGAATAGACATTACCGATAGTCACGGAAGAGGGGACTGCGAAGAGGGACTTTTCTTGCAGATCTGAAGCAGAATAAACACATGAACAGAGTAGAGAAAAAGAATACTGACCAGGTACTCTTCTGGGTAAAGTACGTCCGATTGGGGAGGGAACACAATCACATCCCAAGGAGACCGGTTGAGCTCGCACACGTTGTTCGTCTGAAGAACCACTCTGTTGTAGGAATCGCTGGGAACCTCTGAGAGAGAGGTAGGGGAGATCTTAGCATATTTTCGGATCCTCATGTTCTAAAGAATCACCGGATTCCGATTCAAAGGCGCAACAACTTGGCTAGCTTCTAGATCCTGCCGCTCCTTCCACACTGTCAAAACACAGGTGGGATAATCAGGTTTCCTAGACTTCTGTTACTTTCCGACCCCCCTCAGGATGCATTTCGACTCCCGTGACGGCTTTACTAAACTACCCTTGATTTGTGTTCAAATTACTCAAATAGCCCTCAAGCGGAGTGGGATATTAAATTTACTGCACACTCTGAGTTAGGAGAGGTTACACAATTCGTTTTGGTTTGGTTTGGTTCAATCAAATTTAAAGTGTGGTAGGCGGAAAGCGAAAGTTCGAGACGGAAAGATTCCGGTGGAGGCCATCAATTGAACCGTATCATTGTATCAGGCTTGATTTTCTATCGGTTTGAGGAAATGGATCTCGATTTTAAACCTATTTCCAGGATTTTTTCATCCTCAAGGCTGAAGCAGCTTTTATCTGAACTTTGTCACCAGCAGAAAACCTGACTCGTGAGTTTAACTACAGTTCTCTCCCCACTTTGAGGTCCCATTGTTCTCATGGGCCTGGGATTTATGTAGGCCCAACTTGGGGAAAAATCGTGACATAGATGTAAATTATGTAATGCTATCCCTTTATGGTTTTTTTTTTATAGAATTGATAACTTTACATTAACGAATGAAATTAAAATTCTCTTTCTAAAAAAACAATTAAAATCCTCTAAGTCTCGACAAAATATCCATTCAGATGTCAAACTCCTAAATATTTGAAACCTGTGACCAATTTACTAAGTGGTGTTAGTGATACTATTCATCAAGTATAATTTTTTTATAAATTATTTGCAAAAGAAAAGAAAAGAAAAGAAAAAAGAAAACAAGAAAAAGAGGAAGGGGTAAATTTTCCTCCTTTTAAGATAATCCTTCTTCAATATCCCACTTGGGGAAGAGGGAGGTGACAGTCATGATCATTTGTCTGAATCGATTTTCTTTCTGCTCCCAGCAACAGGTCATCCAGTCAAAAATATTGTGGCAATTAAATCAAATAAATCAACGGCTATAAAAATTCTAATACTCTAGGAAAAGGAAGATTCGATATAATCCTAATTACCGAACTAGGAGTAGCAGAACGTACAAACCCATATTAAACTCAGGAAAACAACACCACACAGAAAACTGCCATTTCATTTGGTAATTGTTCTATGAATATCATTTACAGAGAAGATGAACAAAAATTTATTTTACAGAGTAAATTAAAATTAAAAAAAAAAAAAAAAAAAAAACTAAACTAAACTAAAACTAAAATCTAAAGCAGCGATTTAAGGGATCTCGTCTTCACACGAGCTCTCTTCTTCTTTCCAGCATTTCCATTTTCATCAGAATTTTCCTCCACTCCTGCGTCGTCATCGGATGAGGATTCTCGAGTCGAAGCAGAATTACTAGAATCGAATTTTTCCTCCCTATTCTCGGTTTTGGCTTTAGCTTTGGCTTTCGTTTCTGCTCTTCCCTTTCCCCATAAAGGACCAAACCCAGTGTAGTAGTAGTAATTAGAGGAGGGCGTCTTCGAAGAAGAAGACCTCTTTCGACGACAAACCTTGTTGGCAGGAGTAGCAGCAGAAATCTGAGCTCCACCAGATTTCAATTTCCGGCCAGAGGAGACGTTTCCGGGGTTGGTTTTGTTGTTGGTATAATAAGACTTCAGCTGCGCAAGGTGGTGCTCGCAAAGCGAATGCCCCCGTTTAGCTTCTTTCTTACATTTCCATCCTTTACCATCTGTCTTATTGCAGTAGATAAACTCTTCTTCCGACTTCACTTTCGACTTCATATCCGTTTTCTCGCGTTTCCTTCCCTTGTCTGCAACCGAAGCTGTTGATGACGAACATAAAATCTCTTTCTTTTCTAGTTTATAATCCTCTTCCCAGGTTCCATTGAGCGAAAGAATGCTGCGAACGATAATGTAAATGAGATAGGGAATAAGAACCCTAAATTTGCTGTCGGAATATAGAAATTATTCCTTACCCCTCCACTGCACCTGCAGTTTCCGCCTCGCTATCATCCATTTCCTGCATAAAAATATGATAGGTCACCGCAAATGAAACCAAAATCAGAACCCCGAAATCGATAACCCTAGAAGCCGTTCTGTTGAAATCCAAAGAAGAAATCGAACTGATTGACTGCAATTACGGATTCAACAAAACCACTCGTCCCAGATAGAAGAGATCGAACCCAATATAGAAACCCTAGAATAGACACAGAAGAAAAAGAAAACGGAGGGAGAAGTGTAGATATTTCCTTTTCTTGTGCGTTTTCTTCAGTTTTCCTTATCAGCAAAAAGAACTTCAGAGCGAGCGAGAGTATTCTAAGATCTAATAATCTGAAGCGTAAAAAGATCATGCAAGAAAACGAAGATCAAAAGTGAAATGAGAAGTAAACTCTAATTAACGACTGGGAACGATTGCGGAAGAGAGGTGTGGTACCTCGGAAGTGAAGGTCATCACATCCCATGGCGATTGGTTGAGTTCGCACACCCGTGTCGAAGGGCTTCTTCTCGGGGATTGGCTATCAGGAAAAGGGAGCTGCTGCACAGGGAAACAAGTCTGAAGCTTCTGCGCATGCTTGCGAATCCTCATATTCGAAGGCGCTTCTTGAGACCCAAAGAACGAGATCCAGACACCAGAAGCTCTCGCTGCAGCTGCGTTTCTCTTTTTTTTTTTTACCTTTCTCTCTTGCAGGTTTGCAGTCTCTCAGATCCCTTAAAAACTCGACCCGACGAGCTTTTAAATGTCTTCTCTTCTCGTCTCGTCTCGAATTCGATTTACAAATATATATAAGGAAAAATATAATAATTAACTGAGACACATAAATGTTATTCCTAAATTACCCTTTATCCTTCTGGTTATTACCTTCCACCCGGTCAGACAGTTTCACACACGAGCCCCCGCGCCGCCCCTCCAGTGAGGAAATGACTTAGGAGAGACTTAAAAACAGGTCAAGGCCGTCGATGCTTTCACCCTTTCTACCGTTCCACAGTTCCACGCCAAACAATGCGGTCCCCTTAGTCACATTTTGGACTTTCACTACTGGGGGTACCATCAAGGGTTGCTAGAATAAAACACAAGCACTCCATAATGTAGGACCCATTCCAAGAAATGAGACATCATGAATGGTACAGCCTCCAGTATGTTAAAAGCCTTTATATGTTATTCAGGCAAGGCAGGGTTGTAGCATTTAGATCAAATTTCCTTGCTATGGTGGTTTGCTTCTCCAATTTCCACATCCACCTCTTCTTCCTCTTAGTCCTACAAGTTCTGAATTCAAAGTTTTTTTTTTCCTTTTCTCATCTAGGAATATTACATTCATATATAAGGTTATTCTTACTCCTTCATTCTGTCCTATAAATATAAGCCAAAGCACGATGATCATCATGAAAAAACCCATATGATGTGCCCATAAGGTGGGAAAAAAACTCGCGTCCTGAAAGCCGTAGTACTCTTAAATAATTCTCAAATTAGCATTCAACTTATGAACTAATATTATTTCTAGAAGTGGAGTTGCATACATTTGATTCTTCTTAGAAATAGGGGTAATTTTGGAAACTTTCAACATTATTTTATTATTTATCAAGTGCATATAATGATCGCTATTGATTTAATCCACAATAGTTTCTTTGTGGCTAATATCACCACAAATTGCAAGTGTCATTTTAGTAACACAAGATTTTAGAAGGCCCGTGCATGGGTTGTTGAATTTTTAGGGTAGGTAGTAACTGTCATTGTTTCTCAAAAATCGTCAATCCATGATGATTGCTTTAACAGTATTTTTCAACATGGTAGCACATATGACAGCAATTACCATGTATCTTACTCTAAAATCTATTAGGGTGAAGACCAATTTTCATTATGTAAAATGTTCCGGGGCTTGTTTTGGAGGCCTAAACAACTCAAATGGCCATTTTTCTAGAATCTCGAGTCCTTCGAAATTACTAGTTGTGGGTCCTAGATAGTTTGATGATCCTATCTTATTGTTTTGGGTTTATGGATATACGTCATTTTGGTCTTTTTAGTTAAAATGCAAGTGTCATTTTAGTAACGCAAAATTCTAGAGGGCTTGTGCATGGGTTGTCAGATTTTTAGATTAGGCAATAAATGTCATTATTTCTCAAAAACTATAAATTCATGATGATAATTTTAGTAGTATTTTTCAACATGATAGCACATATAGCACCACTTACCCTATACCTTATTCTAAAATTTGTCATGGTCATGACCAATTTTCACCATGTAAAATATTCTAGGGCTTGTTTTGGAGGCCTAAACAACCCAAAAGACCCTTTTTTGGAATCTCGAGTCCTAAATGACTAGGCCCTAAACTGTTTGATGATCTTGCCTTATTGTTTTGACAATGCCTCTTTGGTCTTTTTAGTTAAAGTGCACGTGTCATTTTTTAGTAACACAAAATTTTAGAAGGTTCGTGCATTGGTTGTCAGATTTTTAGGGTAGGCAATAAATGTCATTACTTCTAAAAAATTGTCACTGCATGGTGATCACTTTAGCAGTATTTTTTGGCATGGTAGCACATATGGCATCACTTATCATGTACCTGATTCTAATTTCTATTGTGGTGAAGACCAATTTTCACCACACAAATGTTCCAGGGCTTGCTTTGCAACCCAAAAGGCCATTTTCGAAATCTCAAGTTCTTTGATACAACCAGTTGTGGGCCCTAAAATGTTTGATGGTCTTGTCTTATTATATTGGTGTTTATGGGTATAGCATTATTTTAGTATTTTTAGTTGAAGTAGGGTTTTCACTGTTTCTCTACATATGGTCTCTCAAAAGGGTTGGGAAGGGTAGCAAATGGATACGTTGCACTCTATTATTCTTCCTCATAGTGAAATCATCTGCTCAACAAGTGATATAGCCTGAGGTGAATCACATAAAACTTATCTTTTGTGCGTGTGTACTTTTGCAAACAAAATCAAAGTTACAACGGACATAAAAAAAAACCTCCAATGCATGGGTAGGATGTAACAAGACTGAAACCACCTATGTAAAGCCGTACCATTTCAAACCGTTTAAAAAAAGTATAACATGATTTTTAAAAACGATTTGTGTTAAGATATGGTACAGAAGATATGATACAGTAATTGTTTTTGGTGTAATATCGATATTACATACCAAAACCATACAGAAAAGAAACTGCAAGGGTAAAAACATTTCATATATTTTTTGTATGTCTAATACCACATAAGTACTACTTATACATGTTTTTAAATGCAACTGTGTAATACCATCTAATACTTCATTTGTATAGTCCTTACATAACATTTTCTTATACCACAATTGTATCGTACAATCTAATATTGCATATGTATCATTTTTTATTTTTTTTTTTAACAAAGGAAATAAAGATTTTATTAAGAAGACAACCAAGAGATTTTTTCTCTCTCTTAGGTTAGGTAAAACACTAGAATAATTACAACACTAGAAAAACTAACTGGTCCAGCAGAACCCCTTGGGTAGTAGGTGAGCTTCCCTATTGCTGGATATAGGGATGTAAAAAGAAAGAAATCTCAATGAAGGAGTGAAGTAAAGAAAAGGTGTCCTCAACAACTATACTAGAAGCCAGTCTAGGCTGAAAACCTAGTGAGACAAAGTATTGACTACTGCTAAACAGTCTGAGAAAACCGAAATCCGCTTGAGATCTAGAGCAGCAGCAAGGAGCAACCCGTCTCTTATTGCTTCTGTCTGTGTTGCATCAGCAGAATTTGCAAAGTTAGCAGCACATTGACCTTCCAAGAACTGACCTTCATGGTCATCAGTTATGATTATTCCTCTCCCACTGATGTTATAATCGTCTCTCAAAGCTCCATCTGTGAATATTCTTGAGCACTGGGACAAGGAGTGATTGGGACAAAAAGATGGCAAGAGTGCTTCTAGCTCTTGCTAAGAAAGGTTTATCCATCTTCTATGGCTACATGGAGGTCTCTCATTGTAGTGGTGAGGTTAGGGTCCTTGTCTACCAAAAAAGAAAAAAGAAAAAAAAACAAAACAAGAAGATACTTGTGATAAAAAGTAACTCTATTACGCGCCTCCCAAACCTCCACACATAGAAGACCACAAGATGTCAAAATCTAATTTGTTGGAGACATGTTGAAATCTTTTAAATAAGAAATTTAGCGATTCTTTAATATTAGCTCTATGAAAATAGATAGAATATATATGCAGTTTTTATAACACAATTGTGCTGCCTTGTGGGAAGACAGTAATGTTACAGTTGGGTATACACTCTCTGTACTATACAGCAATGGTATCACTTGACATCCTTGATGCGTGGTTTGTCACATTTAGCAATGGTGATTACAATTAGTTTCAACTGGTTCTTCAAATCCGGTTCATTTTCAAGCAGTGGAAATGGGATTTAGACAAGGACCATACTATAAGTGCAATTAGAGCTAAACTACAATAATAATCATAATTTTAACCTCAACAAAATGGGAGTTAGCTACAGCCTACATGGAGATATTATAAAAGGAGAAGCCGAAAAGTAGAGAGATCTAAGTTTAAGATCAAGTTTATCAGTAGGCATATTAAGATCAAGTCTTATGCTTGTAGGGTTGGTAGAGTGGTAAAGATGTATACTTTTTAGTGAAGAGATTATGGGTTCAACCCTAGCGGATGGTCATATGTAATACTCTCATCCCCGTATATAAAAACTCTAAAAATTCAAGTTTTACCATATGTACATCAGTTTTTACTTCTCAACTGGTCATTTTAGGTCATACCATACCCTGTTTAACTCCATCAACATGAATCTAATCAACTTTCCTCACTAGTGCCTCTATGTATCTCCACTGAACAAGCAAACCACCTCAAGACGTTCTCACCATAACTTGTCCTACATTTTTGCAATTCAAAATCGGTTCTCTTATTCGATCTTTCATAGTCTTTGCTATACATCCTCTTCAACATTATCTCAACTACAATTCTCTATTATATCTTACCCTTTTTGTAACAACTCAACATTTAGCTCCATATTTGATCATTTTGTCTACTTAAAGACTTACAGAATTTCCTTTTGAGTCCAATAGCATACGTTTAACACTCCCAAAATATCACTTCATCCATCCTATTTAATTATGTGGGCAATTTCATCCCATATATCAACCTTATCAGCTGTTCAATCATTTGGTATTCGCTGGTAAAAAAAGTATTTTCGGTGACATTATATTGTTATAACCGATACTGCCCCGTTACGATTCACCAAAGAATATGTACCCTTACAAGATTTCGCCCATTTAGCAAGTGGGCTGGGCTGAACTAGTAAATGGTTTTCTTTTGAATTTCTCCAGAGCCCAATCTAGTCCTTGAGTTTCATTGGGTTAGCTTGATCTGGGCCTCTGGGTTGGACCAGTTGGTCGTGTTGAGAATCGTCACAAGGTCCTCCACCGATTCATGGCTGTTTTGATTCTTTGCTATGGTCTGCCAAGTTAAAAATCACTAGGAAGGAGAGACTGATACGAAACTGAAACCAAATCAAAACTGATACCTTTACAATCCAAATCGATCAATTGATACCCAAACTAAGTAACCTGCGTTACAGTTTTTGTTAGAAATAGGGTCATCAACTACTTCTGAATCCGTCAATTGAATTTTTGTGTAGAAAAAGAATAAACAAACGAAATAGTTTTGAAGAGCTTTTAGAGCGTTATGCAGTTGAAAAGCAATATCTTATCCTTTACTCACACACACTTAAAGTTGGAGTTCCATAAGTTCTACATGCCAATCTCATAGGCATCCACTTAATCTGGACTTCAATTGGTAACACCGTAAAAGTAACGCAAATCCAAAATATCAAAGCATTCCAAGTTTGGATTCAGGGAATAACAATATGAAGTCATCAACTTCATTTCATTCTCATAAATGCTTTAGATAAAGTTAGGCGAGGAACATAGAAAAAGAGGCTATTAGGTTTGATAAAGATAGATTATTGTAATCCAAACCAATTGGATTTCCATGAACACTGGGGAAGAACTAGAATCCTCCATAGTGTGCACTAACATTTTGGAGAAAGGGAAGAGAGAGCAAAGGGTGGTGGTGGTGGCCTTTTGAGGGTATTCAGAAAGTATTCTAAATCTTTAAGCTGTGTTGCTAAACACTGATATAGAAATCTCTTTATGCTTCTTTTCTTCTTTAATAACAAACTAAGTTGTTATAGAGTATAGAATAATTTGAGAACCCCCAACCCAAGAAAAGAAAAGAAAAAAAAATCCATATGGGAGGCCTACTCTTGATTGTTCAGAAAAAATATCTTCACAAACAAAAAAAAGGAAAAGAAATAGAAGGAAAGTTTCTTCTCCAAGAGTATCTCTCCTTTTCCTCATTAAATGAACTCTATACTCCCATAAATTAGAGTTCGACTACAGTGCTGTGTAATTAATGCACAACACTGTGCTGCAAACGTTCAAGATCGATCTTGACTGTCCATTTCAGAAAAGTGTGATTTTCACAATTTTGAGAACCATTCGCTACAAGTGTTGCACCCCATTAATTTCCCATAAATTGAAGCACAAGAGGAGTATTAGTGGGTCTTTTCACTACCCCACCTGGAAAAGAGAAAAATTAAAATATCTTACTAAACCTACAAAACAATTTTAAAATAATTACATGGGGTCAGGAGACTCAGGACATAAACTAAACTTACAAAATAATTTTAAAATAATTAATTTATCATTATATTATTGAAAAAAAATAATATTTTAAGAGACAATTTCTTAAAAGGGCAAATTACACATCCCCATGTGTTTATAATCAATTATATTTACTATTTTTGAAAAAAAAAATCAATTACAAATGCCTCTTACTGCTAAAGCAGAGTTGTCCATTTATAGCTTTTAATTTTTAACAGTAGAGAGGCATTAGTAATTGAATTTTTTTTCCAAGAATAATGGATGTAATTGATTACAAACACTGAGAGTACATGTATGATATGCCTTTCTTAAAATGACTATGATACTCGTTGAAGAATGTTAGAAAAGAAAAAAAAACTTGATTGATTCCTTTAGTTGCCTATTTATGAAACTAATTCAAAATACATCATTAGTAAACTCGCTTATGCTATCTGCTCAAAAGCCCCCACTCTTCTAAGTCCTCCCTAATATCACGTATGTTATTACGTCATTCACTTTGAATGAGTTAACACCACCATTTGGAGGTTGCGTCAAATAGAAAAGAATGATTCATTAGTGTATATTATCTTTTTTTCGCGTAAAAATAAATAATACCATAGATTATTAGAGAAAAGCTAGTACAAAGTATTCTATTAGGGGTTAAAAAATATTTGTAATTTTTATTATGACAAAAAGTTTCCATGTAATTGAGAGGAAAATTCATGAAAATGACGATTTCATCTATAATATAAAATGATGGGAAACATGATAAAATACATCTATACATATTTGTATAATTTTTTTTTTCATCCCAACATGTAGGAATCAACTAAATTATTTTTTTAGCCAAAAAATAAATTAGACTAAACATGTCATCATGTTTTTACAAGTGAGATTACAAAAAAGTACAGAGGATTGACAAATTGTCTTAAATATACCCTTGTCTATGCTCATATTTGGTATAGATATGTTTGTTTTATATTATATTTTGTTGAATTTTGACTAGTTTCCATCAGTTTGGTCTCATTTTTTTACACTGTATCTGTTTACCTTAGCTGTTGAATCTAACTTGTTGATTTCTGAGCCACATTCAGCTCATCTTGCATCTGATTTATAAATTGAAAAGGGTTTCAAAACCAAATATTGAAGGACATGTGAATGGTAAACAGAAATAAAAACAAATGAAAGTGTTTTAAACTAGGAAGAGGTTGACAACAAAAATCAAAGAAACCACCCCAGACAATGAGTTTTCCATCATCGGAGTCAGGTTCTTTAAAATACTTAATTTGAAATAAGACGCTTTGAGTTAGTTTCTTTAATTTTTGCGTTGAAACAATGATGCATAAGTAATCAATCAACATCAATCATAACTCATAAAATAGTAAAAAGACTAAGTTATGATTTATGATTCAAAAGGGCTTGTGTATCACCCACTTAGGAGCGTGGCTCAGTCAACACCTCCCTTTTGGCTCAACCTATTAGGTTTTGCCACCAAAAAAAATATTAGATTTTGAAATATCATCTTTGGAAAAAAAAAACACAATGACATAAGGTTTTGACCTCGACAAATAACGGAGATCATTGTATAAAAGATCATTAGCATGAATATACTTCTGGCACAGTGGTTCAATTTCATTTGTAAATGCAAAACACTTAGAAAGTCTTAGATTCAAACATTTGTCCCTTTATATTTCTCTTGTCTCCATCCTTTATAAGGGTAGAGTTACTCTAAGACCAAGGAGGGCTTTGCCCTTCTCTCAATTTTTTGAAATCTATTTAAAAACTTCTTTTAGTCATCTTTTCTCATGTGAAATATTAGCACTTGACCCTTTTTTACCTTTAATTTTTTGAAAATTTTTCAAAGAAACTCTCTCTACCTCTCTTTCCGTGTGATTTCATAGCTTTGCGATGATCGCATACATGTGTAATGTCTATGTATCAATTATGCTATTTCATGTAAAACGCACAATCCAAGCATGAAACTAGCCAATAGCTATATTTGATTTCTCATATTTTAGTCCACGCCCAAGATTTGGAAACTAAACATAAGAGAAAAGATTGGGGTCATGAACAGATGAACTCATGATTCGACTTATCATGGATAGAGAGACCTACACAACTGGAAAAGGTCATGATAACGAGATAATTAGATGACTCGGTCTGAATTGCTATTGACTCAATGACTCACGAGTTACCAACGACTCGCCGGCTCCCAAAAAAGGCTTCTGGCGTCGGGGTTCTGTTTATGGACATTACACGTGTGTAACTGCATATCTGCTATGGTCAATCGCAAGCCCACGTGTTATGTTTGTCTGTGATGTCAACTATTTTGTTTTACATTTTTTTCAAATCTCTTCCATAGTAAATTACGACAATATCCTTTAACAATAAGAGAATTATCCGATGTCACCATCGAGTTGCTAGTATGGGAGTTGGGGGACCATGGAAGGTTTTCCGTTGGGCTTGGGCTATTCTCTGATTAAAGACTCAAGTCTTGTCCCCACCAATAACTATTTTCTATTGGAATGTATTTTTACTTTATTTATTTTAATTCATTTACTAAAAAAATATTTAATTTGTTATGTTTGTTTCTATATCTTTAGCTGACTTCAAACCAATCAAAGAAGAAAAAGCAAACGTTGAGAAGTGATGAGGTGAAGGCCCACTGAGCTTCTCTTGAAAAGTAAACGCTCCATCATCAACCAACGAAAGTATTCTTTCAAAAGATAATATTGGGGTAATTTTCATTTGGACTCGTGAGTTTAAAATTTTAGTTAACCAAGTATCTAATTAACAATCTTAATGTAATAATAACATTTCGTGACTAATAAGAGGTCAAAAGTTTGAATCTCTTTAGTATCATTTATCCATGTGTTTTGTTTAGAAAAACCTTTATGGGGTAAGGCTTAGGTTCAAAGGTCTCAAATCCTGATAGGATTGAGTAAGGTTTGGATCTAACTCATCTAAGGGTTTAGATCCTTAGTGTAAAGTTAGGTTTTGGCTAGCTTGACCATACCCAGCCAGTTGATAATTTCTGCGAAGTTAGATGAACATTGCTACTAAATTCCGGTAGTGGAGGTCAGTCTCATTTGGAGGACAATCGTGTGCTGGTCCAGCAGATCCTAGAGTGGTCTTTTTATTTTTCACCTAAAGAGGCTAATCTTGTATCCAATTCTCTAGCCAAGAGGGCATTGTCTTCGGCAAGTAAGATAGTGACATGTTTTCTCTCCTTGGCTTATTGAATTATGTAATCAAGATGTCTTGTGGCTCAATAAAATTCTTTTAACCAAAAAAAGAAAAAGAAAATTAAGGTAGTGGTAGCTAAGGATGTGAATTAGTACAATACCAATTTTAAATATCGAAAATAAGAATTGTACCATACGGAATTTACAAGGTAAGGTATACTTTTGGCATTTGCAAAAAAAGTTTAGTATGTTTTTGGTATTAAATCGGTGTGGGAAAACAATTTAAACATAGTATCTATTGCGATACAATTTTGGTACGAACGAACCCTAGCCACTTTTGTTATTAGTTTATTAAGATCCTAATAAAATTGCAATCAAACAATCGATAAAATATAATATTAACAGAGACAAAACAAGTAAATCTAAGAAAATGAGTGGAGGACGAAATGAAAAACTAAAACAAGGAATTAGGAATATGGTAAATGTAAAGTATTTTAATTGTAAAATTACATTTATCTCCCTTAATTTGTTACAGTACGGTTTCGGTACATTCCGACAGTGATGAGTATTTGAAATTGAAACCGTATCGAATAAATTTAGTTTCGATACGTACTGAACCAAATTTTAAACGGTGCAGTTCAATGCAGTTTTAGATGGTACGATTCGATGCAGGAGGAACTTGGATTGGAAGACTTCTTAGGCTAATGTGTATGTGCAATTGTATCTTTTTTCCTCTGCCTAAAAAAAAGGGTATATTTGTTCTTTTTATGGAATTAATAATGTGCATTTGTATTGTTTATAAAATTCCTACCCAAAAGAATCTTTCTACAAAGCTCATTGTCTAGGGGACGGACTTGGAAGTGAGGGAGGTAGTAGGTAAAATTGGGTGGCTGGACACGTGTCAGCATAATGGAGGGACTTTCCAAGGTCCTTGTATTATGAAATTATGATTTGCCATTAGTGGTGCGTTTGGCATGTAACTGTTATATGCCATGCTGAGATGAGATGAGATGAGAGAAGGCACCGTAGAGAGTAGGTAGGGGAGTAGCAAAATAGTGTGGGACCGAAGTGGTGGTTGTTTGATTTGGTGGCTAACCAATTTATTCTCCTTCCGACTCTTCAGTTCATCCATTTGCACCCACACGCAACCGTATCACACTGTCATTGTATGGAAAGGAAGATGAAGATTTTTCCCAAGATATTCTATTTTCTTAGACTTAGAAGCTGTCTAGAAGCTTTCATAGAAATGGAGATTCTGATCAATGCGTTCCAGCATGAGGTCAAGTTTTTATTTTTATTCTTTTTTTTTTTTTAAGGGAATAGAATGAGATAAACAATTTGAATTTCCTTGGAATTAATATTTAAATCATAAACAAGAGCTATGCTTAAGGATTTAGTGTTTTTTTGCCAACATAATGTTGGCAATAATATTAAATAAAATAGTTAAGGTCTAAAGACCTATAAAAATAAGAAGTATTCACAATAAACAAAGGTAGAAGTAGAATATCCCATCAGGACCTATTTAAAGAAAACCTATAGGCAACCCTAGTTAGAAAATCAGCAAAATTATTACCAAACTTAAGAATATAACTAAAAGATACCTTACTAAAGAGAGAATTGAGATTCAAAATATCTCAAACTAAACTATGGTACATCTAATTT
This sequence comes from Hakea prostrata, assembly GCF_041222555.1. Taxonomy (NCBI): domain Eukaryota; kingdom Viridiplantae; phylum Streptophyta; class Magnoliopsida; order Proteales; family Proteaceae; genus Hakea; species Hakea prostrata. The sequence continues at coordinate 36,782,110 of NC_142605.1, read as the reverse complement.
AAATATAAATTGAAACCATGAACAACATTGGTAATAGGTAAACAATCTAAATGGATATATAAGTCAATAACTCTTCGAGAAGAACCGAGAATAATGCAACCTTTAATGGCTTCAATTTATCTAAATTTGCTTTGAGCTAACATTATAATCCCAAATGATACAACCTCTACTTACTTTGTGTGTAATGCTTTCCCAATAATCATTTACAAAAATTTTGAAAGAGAGCAAATTCTTCAGAGATGAAATGGTTAGGTCTTCTTTGAGACTCCATGATGTGAGATTGTATACCTACACATAGATATGAAAAAGTAGTCATCCAAATACCATGGAAACATCTATTATTTGAAAAATAATTGCATTCCTAGTATTCCATATACATCAAACTAGAACACTTCACATTTGGTTCATCAAAGTAAAATTGTTACAACCATTGAATGTTGTTTTCATAAATTCCATCCAATCCTAAAAATTAGATGCTAGAAAGTCAAATTTTGTATGATAACAAAAATACAAAGTACGGCATACATTATCCAAATCACGGTCACAAATAAGATAATGTGGGATAAGTGAAACATTTCTCAATAAAATAGAGCTTCCAATTAAAATAGCCTCATATTGTATTTTCTTTACATTTTTTTTACCATATATTTAGGAAGTGGGACTTACATTTTCTCATATATAGTTCCCTCTATCACTGCACTAGGAGATTTAGACTCAATTAGATCACTTTTGGTAAAGAACTCCATTTATAGAAGAACATTGCAAGCTACAATCGATGAGTCAAATTCTATAAAAGAAATGATCCAAGAAATAGAATTAAGCTAAACTATCTCTCTCTCAAAAATGGTACAAGAAAAATCATTTTAGTTTTATGAAAACCATTGTACACTAGACAATAACCAACACTTTTCAGTAAAGATGTATGGGTTTATAATAATCCTCAACATCTTAATATAAAATTACTAATTCCAACAAATTAATAATATATTAATTAAAAAAAAAACTTATTATTTCTTGCACGTGTGAACTAAAATTTATAAGTTCTTTTTAAGTTATGTATGTATTATAGCTGTAACTTCCGCTGATGCCGTTGCCAAATTGGTTCTCACTTGAGTTGTACATTTTGTATTTATTTGTGGGGCCTACTTTAAGTCCAGACGTGCGATACCCCCTCTGACGACTTTCTTTTTCTTTTCTCTGCTCTCACTTCGTATTTTCTTCGCTGCTTTTTTCTGTTTCTCACTCCATATTCTAAGGGGAGAATAATGACGGAGCGGCTGAGCCGCTCGCTTTTCCTATGCTGACTCGCACGAGTTTTTCAATTATTTTATTCTTCTATACGATGTAGGACACTTTAGCTGTTCAAAAGGACCCTCATATTTTATTCTCTTTTAAATAATTTTAGAATGAAGCTTAGCTCTTATTTCAGAGGTCGACTAGTAAGCATGTAGTGTGACTTGCATGCTGCAGCATGTGCAGCGCACGGTCGAGATCGAAATTTCGATCTAGATCGTGCGCTTTACCGTGCTGCACATTAAATGCACAACACTGAAGCACGACCCGTAAGCATGAGGTCATTTTGGGCAAGTGTTAAATGTTCTAGACTTCTAGTGTACTATGGCAAAGGCCAATGTTCAAAGGAACGACTGAAGAAAATTCTAAGTATCTCATGACCAGTGTAAACATCACAGGGTCAAATATTAATTTTCACACAGATACAATGATTTTATTATTATTAAAATTTATTTTTCTTTACTCAGATGATTAAGAATTGATATTTCACACATGAAAATATATGAGGAAAGTTTTATCAATTGATTAGTTACCATTGTAGGGTTGGTTAGGCGATAAGACACATATCTCTTAGTAAGAGGTTGTAGGTTCGACCTTTTGGGCAATATAATAAGGTTTTGGTGCATTCAGACTCCCAAGTGGCAATTAGGACTTTACTGGGTACTTAACGCTCCACATTGGGGGATATTACACATTGTTGATGATATTCTTCATTTGAAATCTTTGTTTCAGGAATGTATTTTGTTGTATGGAGTTAGGGAGACTAATAGGTGCGCGGATTAGCAATGGCGGACCAAGAAATTCTGTTAGATCATCTCTCTTTGCCTGCTCAGCTCTCTCAATATGTTGTCGAATAGCGGTAGGGTCATAAGTTCTTTAGAACCTAATCCTGTTTTATTGTATGTATTATATTTATTTCTATTAATATAAAGTCACATTTTCTCCAAAAATATATATGTAACATCTTTATCCCCAATATAGAAAAACGTATATTAAAAAAAAAAAGCCTAAAAAAGATTTTCAAAATATTGGGGGAATTCAAGTATTTGATATTTTACATATAAAAAAGGAAGGGGAAAATAGATTTTTTTTTTTTTTTCCAATTCAAGTACTGATATTTCACACGTTAAAAAAAAAAAAAAACTAAAGGCTATGACCCCCATACCTGAGTTCGGATTAATTCCCAGACGAGAAAAAAAGAAACTATGACCCCCATACCCGAGTTCGCTCCCTAACGACAACTATTGAGTACAAATTACAGGAGGCCACAGAATTAAGGTGATGAGTTTATTTTTACTTGTAGATCTATATAGTTTGTGGTTGTAAAGTTATCGGAAGAACACAGAGTCAGGGGAGATGATCCACACGCCCCTTATCCCTGGGGTAGGTCTGCCCCAACTCACGGTTCATGCTGGACCAATAACAGTGCACATAACATTTGCATGGATAAGATATTTGATATCATGGAGGATAAGCTAGTAAATTCATCAAAACCTATAGGAAAACGTTTCAGTAATCTTTAGTATCCACCTCCCTTACTGCGTGAAAAATGGTTTTGATCAACGAAGAACCATCAATGCATCTTCCGTTGTAAGTCTTAATGATTCAACACGAACAGATGTGGGAATGCAATTCCCTAAGGCACGAGTTTTCTCATGGAAAGGGTCTTTCCTTGAATAGATCTAATTTTCATCTTTCTCAAGTTAATAATAATAATAATAACTAGTCTTTAGTCACATTCTCACATACAACAATAGATAATATATTAGATTAGGTAGTTAATTGTCTTCCAATCCTTTCTTAATACTCTTTCCCTTTTGATTTCTGGCGTATCACATAATAAACCTCAACAATAAAAAAAATAAAAAAAAATAAAAGCGTGTCCTTGACAAGCGGTAGTCGACTCTTTAGATCGGTTAATTAACTGACCGACTCTTTTAAAGACACGTGGCTCGCAAGCAGATCATCTCACTATATCTTACAATCTCGACCGTTGGTTCTGAATAATATTAGAAGACAATTACGTATAAGCAAAACAAAGTGGAGAAGCGGTTTTGAAAGTGGATTTTGGTTCAAATCTGAGTCAAATAATTCGGTTGGGTGCTTTACAACCGAATTAGCCGGATTGGTCCAATGGGAACCAGCCAAAAGATTTAGTGTTTTTTTTTGGTATAAAAAAGAGGGGATGTAGTAGTGGCGACCTAGCGCCCCCAGCTACAGCTACGCAATGTTCGGACTTTTTATCGAGTGTGACCTATGCAAGCACTGGCCCTGTCAGGGGAGCCCCATCGGAGGCCTAGTATAATCCATAGAAGACGGTAGCACTCATGCCCAAGCCAAAGAGCACACAACTGTCAAATGTAAGAAACAAAAAAACAGAAGGGAATTTGAACTTGAGACATGAGGTTACCAAACCACTTGAGAGTGAGCTTGGGACCACTAGACCACCACCCCTAGTGGTAAAAGATTCAGTGTTTTGTGACGCAGAAACTTAAACAGAATAATGGATTGAAAAATAGAGAAATACGTATCTCAAAGTTTATTTATAAACAACAATATTCAGCTATTTCCAAAAAATGTATAAAACATGATTTTATGGTACAAGAAACCATAAAACAAAAAACACAAAACCACTAAAATGTTGTTAAAAAAAAAAAAATTTAAAACACCTTCAAAACAATCTCAAAACACGAAAAAACGACATTTTCACCGCAAAGTAGCAAGTCCTTCTCACGAGCTCGTTTTGACGAAATTCAGTCAATTCCGAGTCTGGAACCCCAAGATATTCCAATGTTCCATACCGTATGCATCAATTTGATTGCACCAAAATATCAAATAAACCATAAACCGATTCATTGTGGTCTAAACTGGATTTTTGGACCAGACCAGACGGTTCAATTTTGTCTGTTTTATATGGGAGATTTAATGGAGACTGAGTGTGTCGTGTGATAAAGGTACTTGCCGCCAGGACAAGGTCAGCTCACCTGTCTGTTGCCGAATCAGCGTCAGTTCGTTAGTTGGTGCTCAAGGGTATTTAGGTAAAATCGAAAATGATTTTAAAGTAAAATACTTTGTACGGGTTTCTAAAATATTATCGAGGAGAAAAAGAAATGCCCTTTACTCTATTTTAATGGTGTGAGTGTGAGCTTCGCCAACGTATACGGGTTTTGTGAGGTTTTTTCTGGTTTTTCAGGTTTTTTCAAATTCTGAAAACGGACGCAAGCGATGTAAGACTTGAACCGACGCGTGGAGGTGAAATCGCATCAATCTACTGGGAATTGACTGTTACACGGCAACAAGAGAGAGAGAGAGAGAAAGAGAGGAAAAGGTGTAATTTCTAAATTCCGAATTTAAGAAAGGATCTCACGGAGACATAAATAAATAGAGAGAAAAAGGAAAGAGCAGTAACTCTGGTTGGAAACGGAAACGGAAACGGAAATCGATGCTTATGAATCTCCCACCACCACCCATCCCCACCGAGTTATTATGAGGAGAATCAATTCGTTCTGGGAGAGCATAAGAGAAAGCGTAAAACTTCTCTTTTTATAACTTCTCACCCTTCTGTGATCAACTTTTGATTCTTGTTCTTCTCCTCCTTCTCCTTCTCCTTCGCCTACTTTCTTTCCACAGTTCTCATGTTGGCTTCTTAGATTCGTTGTCTTCTCTGCGGAATTTTTCTCTTTTCTCTTTCTTCTTTTCGAAAACCCAGAAGCCCCATCATCTGTTCTGAGGTGACTTTCCCCAATTTAGGCTGGTTCTTTCTTTTCCGCCAACAATGTCGTCTGGGTTTCCAGGCGGTGGCGATTTCTACAATTCTACCGGGATCGGTGGTGGATCGGCGGCGATTAACAATGCCCAAGTTAGGTATCGGTCTCAACTTGGAGGAATTATCCGGGATGGCTCTTCCCAGACGATCCTTCCTCGAAGAACTGACATGGTTGCAAAGCGACCCCTTTCAGAACTAGAGATACAGCACCACCTGCAACAACAACATCATCATCAGCAGCAACAGCAGCAGCAGCTTGGGAGCAGGAGCGTTTTTCCGCTCTGTAAAGCAGAGAAATTACCACCATGCGTCGCCTATTTCTCCTCTTTCGCCGGGCGATTTCTCGCCGCCGGAAGTCTCCGGAATCGGCACTCCGACCGCGCCGTTCACTTTATCAGGAAGGTATGGACTCCCCCTCACACAACAGCTTCGGGCGCAGTCTTTCAACATCAACCACCAGCACCACCACCAAAACAACATCGCTTCCTGTAACCCTTCTGTGCCTGGATTGTCCTTTACTAATTCTATGCTACCCGACAACAACAGCAGTAAAGCCATCGTTTTAGATTCAGAGCCTGAATCAGAGAAAAAGATGAGAAATCGGCTTCAGGAGCTGGAGAAACAGCTCTTAGATGATCTAGACGAAGAAGAGGGTGATGCTGCTTCGGTTATTACTAACAGTAACAGTGAGTGGAGCGAAACGGGTAACCTGATCAACACCCCAAACCAAAACCAAAACCAAAACCAGAGCCAAAAGCCTCAGCCTCTCTCTCCTTCCCCAACCTCTTCATCTTCTTCGTCTTCCTCCTCTTCAGCCTCCGGTTCTTCGAAACAATCTTTTCTCGATGTTGCAGCGGCCATTTCAGAAGGAAAAATGGATGCAGCGACTGCAACTCTTGCTAGGTTAAAGCAGGTCTCAAACACCAGAGGCGATCCGGAGCAGAGATTGACGGCTTACATGGTGTCGGCTCTTCAATCCAGAGTCAACCCAGTTGAGAATCCTCCTCCGGTGGCGGAGCTCTGCAGTAACGACCACTTGTATGCGACAAGAATTTTGTATGAAGCTTCTCCCTGTTTCAAGCTCGGATTCATGGCGGCCAATCTCGCAATCCTTGAAGCCACAGCAGAGCAACCCAATAATGTCCATGTTGTAGATTTTGATATTGGACAGGGCAGCCAATACATGACTCTCATTCAAGGTCTTGCACGTCGGCAACCAGGAAAACCCACCACCGTCAAGATCACCACCGTCATCGAGCCCGGCGAGAACCGAAACGAAGACGAAATACGAGCCATCGGTGATGGGCTGAAAAAGCGTGCAGAGCGAGCTGGTGTGAATCTTAAATTCAATGCCGTGAATCGTCGAATCAGTGATCTGGACAGGGAAGCACTGGGTTGCGATGACGATGAAACGCTGGTGGTGAATTTTGCATTCAAGCTGTACAGAATGGCTGACGAAAGTGTATCAACAGAAAACCCTAGAGACCAATTGCTGAGATTGGTGAAAGGGTTATCTCCCAAGGTGGTGACGATGGTAGAACAGGAGATGAACGCCAACACGGCGCCGTTCGGAGCTCGTGTAAGCGAAGCCTGCGCCTATTACGGTGCCCTGTTTGACTCACTCGACTCAACGACTCCACGTGACGTTGCAGAGCGAGTCCGGGTGGAAGAGTGCTTGGGTAGGAAAGCGGCGAACACAGTGGCGTGTGAAGGAAGAGATCGTGTGGAACGTTGTGAAGTTTTTGGCAAATGGAGGGCTAGGATGGGAATGGCTGGATTCGAGGCGAAACCCCTGAGTCAACAGATGGTTGACACGTTGCGGGTCGAACTCATGTCCGGATCTTGGAGCAACCCGAATTTCGCAATCAAGTTAGAGGCCGGAGGTATCTGTTTGGGATGGATGGGTCGCGTTCTCACCGTCGCATCTGCTTGGAGTTAAGCGTTAGAGTTGAAAAACCAAACAAACGCAAACCCTTTTGAATTACAATCCTTTTTAATTAGCTTTTTTATTTATTTAATTTGACCAAACTTCTTAATTGGTTTCTTTTTATTGTCTTTGTAAGTTGTAACTTCTAAGTTGTAACATCTTTTTTATTATTATTATTATTATTATTATTATTACCCTCTTGAGTATATGGAGATTGGGTTTCCTGCATTGGCACTCAAGATTCCTCTTCTATACGATCGATCATCTGCATTCTGCATTATCCACGTGGCACTTTTATACTTTTGATCATTGGTTTGTTAGATTACAAGTTACCTAAATTTGTTTGATGTGGAATGTATCATGTATGTGAGGAGAACATGAAAACTTTATATATTATATGTAAGGGTTATTACATATATCACTAAAGAAAGTTGAATTTGATCTTTCACTGAGAGTTGTTGGTCATTGTCAGTTGAGTCGATTATTTAATAGTTAGCGAATGAATTTTTGTTTCTTGTTATATTGGTAGTTTTTTGTGCGATTTTTAGACTATGAGACATGATATTTTTTGAATGAGTGTGAAAAAGATTAGATGGTTGTTGGGTTTGAATAATACCATTTGTCATGATTCAAAAGCCACACAAGAGATATTTGTTAGGGGTGGAGCTTTCTCAGGGGTAGGAGGTACGAGTGTTTTGGAGAGAACTTCTTTTTATGTGTGAGATATCAGCGCTTGGTACCTTTGTTTTAGCGAATAAATTTTTTTAGGGCAAAGACAATAGATACTTAAGGGCCTATCTGGTTACATGAATTTGAAGATTTCAAATATTTTAGGGCTCGAACCCGGAGATCAAACCGGCGAAATTTCAAATCTATAGATTCTTTACACTAAAAACGTTTATGGAGTCAGAGATTTATGGGAGGGTGATGGGTTTCAAGCCTTTGCAAACCGGATCAATGTTTTGTGACCGGTTTTCCACCACTCTATTTTAAATTTCCATTGATCTAGATGAATCTCGCTGTATCTTGTTTCAATTTGGAGTCATAATTCATAAAATTAACTGTTTAGTTAACTGAACATGTGGAATGAAATATGTGATTTTATTCATAATTTTTGTGAATATACAAATATTTAGTATTTTTATAGTAGGGATGAAATCTACATATTTTTTTAGTGTAAAAATATGAATATCTATATTTCATGAATCTAGGGATTTTCACAATCAAACAGGTATAAATCTCGCATTCATAAATTCTGGATTCTTGTAACTAAAGAGACCCTAAAAGTATTTTTATCGAATAAAATTTAATGGATACTTAAAATGGTGATTGTAACTTGTGACTCACCTTCAATGTCGAATCTTGAGTCGTGACTCTATTTCAGTGCCTTTTATATGTTAGAAATAAAAATTCTTGAAACATTAGTGGAGAAACATCATAGATTAAGGAGGTGTGGGCCCTATAGCTTGCCATGTCTTCCTCGCTTCATTCTTTCTTAATTTTTTTAAGTGTTAGAAAGAAAGATTATGACAATTCACAAATCTTATTCTATCTAATCACTTGTCGTTAATGTTGCCACTTGGCAAAATATCAGCCACACAAAATAGGTGTTTGACATGGTTACACAACTAAGGAGTTGTTCAGAGTTTAATTACCACACCTTAATCTCATTAAGGGGTTTTGTTAGAAGAAAATTGTTTGAAGTAAAAACATGAAAACAATGGGTTTTTTAAGGCATTGGATCCAAGTCCAACCACTGGAAACTTGTGATGACAATTCAATTGCTTCTTTCACACCCTTTTAATATTGCAACTGCCACAACTTGCACCACACTAAAACCCATGATTTGGAGTTGCCAAAAATGAACAAAAATCCATGTATTTGGTATCTAATTATAAGACCCTTAGGATATTAGGTCAAGTAGTTAGATATACCACTAAATATAGCAACCGACTTTTCAACAAAATTTTTATTTATATCTGAACACACTTTAAATGACGAATCATTTATATATGGTTCAACTTGTAATGGTTGGACAACCATCCTCTTTTCTAGTTTAATATAATTTGTCTTTAAAAGTAAAAGATTAACATAGATAAAAGTGGGTCTGGATTTTTTATCTCTACGGTTTTAAAATTTTATTTTTTTATTACGCATCTAGAAGGGGGCTTATCTCTGAATATTGACGAGGTGAATCAGGGGTGGGCCCTCTCTTGATATATATGATGGAAGGGTGGGAGGAGAATATAGTCTTCTACCTGTGACGATAAAGTGGGTTAAAATAGAATATGTGGGTCCGAACTCTTATTGTAAATTTTCTACGAAGTCCACAAATTTTTTGTGACGTTTTGTTTATTCATGGGGTGGAAAAGAGTGGATACTTATGTAGCGGATAAGCTCTTTGGGTTAATGAAGTTTTTCCTACTCGTTTTTTGCTTGAATATGTCAAACAAACTCACCTATTGAAATTTCACTTAAAAATAGTATATTTTCTCCCCGCCTTTCTATCATGTTATCTAGGGGTGTCAATTTGTAGCCCGAACCATTAAAACCAAATTGCACCGGCCTGTTATAGTCCAAACCGGCCCAAACCGAACCTTAATGGCCCGTAATTGGGCTGAGGGTGGTGGAGCCTGCACCAATTCGAAACCAAAACCGCAACCCATTATAATCCGTTTTGTAATTTTACATTAAATAATATTTGAATTGTTATATTACCATTAGGTAGTTGGTATAAACAATTAAAAAAAATTAAGCATGAATTCAAGATCAAATAGTCATTTTACTATTTAATATTTAGGTTCTTGATTTCTATAGAATGAGTGGGTTTTTTTTTAATGGAAATTGACTAATAACAACTTTGCTTTTCATATAATTTTCGCTTTTGTTGTAGAATATTCAATTTTTTCTTCTTGTTCTTTTTCTTACACACCATAAACCGTTAGTCAATCCGAGTCTAAACCGTTAGTTAGCCCGAATTCAAACCGCATCAAACCGAAAGCGGCCCGAAACCGTTATTTTGGTAATGGGCCGTGTTTGGACTATGTGTTTTTCAGTCTGAAACCGTTAAGCTCAGCCCAAAACCGCTCCAAACCACACCGTTGACACCCCTAAGGTTATCCATCTAATATTACTGTAATAGAGCATCAAACTTTCAGCTTTGGACCCCATGAGGAGAATCTATTAGGAGTATCGCTACCAAACACAGAGTTAGATGTTGAAACAATTGGCCTCATTCTCTAACATTATCATATACTCCACCACCCATAGGGTTTTTTTTTTTAATTTTTTTTCTCTTTGAAAGACAAATGGGGTTGGGAAATTCTAGTTTCTACCCACGGTTTTGAAAACAGTTTTAGAGAGAGAGAGAGAGAGAGGAGAGAGAGTCAGAGTTTCATGCTATGTGTTTGGTGTTTGGGAAAGGGTTGCGTGAAGATGCGTGCAAAATGCCTGGGTGTCTATTTCCCACACAACCGTATAAAGCGTTTTGAATTAATTTTTTTTTTCTTCTTTCCTGCTTTGCAAAAGTTAATTGGCAAAGCAAGTTTAATGCCAAGGTTAGGCATATGGGGAGTAATGGTGATTGGATTTCACGTGAACAAAAGCCGAATTTTCGGTATTCACTGTTACCAAACAGTCCCCTTAGATATTTAAACTCACACAACTCCACATGAATCCACCCCTCCTCATTTTATGTTTCCTCTGGGAATTATAGAAGCTTGTATATATTCAAGTGGGCCTCTCTCTTTCTCTCTCTATCTCTCTCTCTATCTCTCTCTATCTCTATATATATAAACTAAACTCACCAACGCCATTTCTGGTTGTCTTATTAATGACCAATCAAACAAAATATAAAAAGAAAAAGAAAGATACCTGGGGAACCCAGTGAGCAGAGGACACAAGAGAATTAATTAACTAATTCATGCCACCCAAGCTAGCCCCAAATCATAGTTTTCTTAAATTTATGTGGCTTTCACTCTTCTCTTTAGCAAAAATAAATGAGAATGTTTAGTCTATCTCCATTGAATCTCATACACCTCCATAAATTGTTCCTGAGATCTCTCTGAATTTAAAAACAATCTGTGCAGAGATTTAATTCAAAATCCTATGCTTTAATAGATTATAATGGTAATTCTATAATTACATAATCTCAACATCATCAACAGAACATTTTATTTTATTTCTTTATGTCAACTTTTGGGTTTTTTGTGGGGGCTGATGCCAGTTCATAGTCATGACTTTCTTTTGTGGTGCAACATTCTTCAGCTCCTCCCAAGCCAATCAAAACCCTTTTGTTGATGACTTTCTATTTGCTTTAGATATGATTATAAGGTAGGTTTTACAAGTTACATTACTTAGTTATCAATCCCCATAAGACCATGAGTTAGCTCTTCAAAGAGACATGAAGTCAAACAACTATGAATTCACTACTGTGAGAAATGACCTCTCCCAAAGAAATAAAACTCCCATCATTCATGAACTTGGAAAAGAATAGAAGAGAAAAATTTACAACTGTGAATTCAAAATTTATTGGAATTTGGAATTTGAAGCTATTCTATACCAAACTGTTGCCAAGTTTTTTTTGTCATGCCTCATTCATTTTAGGGATGAATCTTTGTGTGAAGCTTATTTTTGGGGAGCTGTTGGGAACTGGGAATCTTGGCTCTGGAAAGATGCTGACATGGATCCAAATGGGTTGGGCTGAAGTGGATTAAGTTTTTGGAATTACAAGCCCATATGAAGGATGGATCCCCTAATATGCGTGTTTTATGAGTGCATTTTTTATATTTTTGATCATCTTCTTTAAGGCCAGGAACTCCAAATTAGAAATCTCAAAGAAATTTGAGGGAAAGCCCTGAAACACAAGCTGGGGAGAAGTATTGGATAATGAAGTAGAATAGTAGGGTCCAAGGAATCTGGAAGCTATCCTCATCAGGGTTAGTGCAAATTCTCTCCGTCTAAAATATTAGTTGGATAATTATTTTTTTAAGTAGATTCCTATAAATGGATATGAATACAGATTGAATACAAGTTTTCGACTACCTGTTGAAATCTTTACAATTTTATTTGTGTGGGTTAGGTTTGAAATTTAAGAATTTAACGATTTTAATAGTTATTTTAGTAGAGAATCTATAAAAGTAGTCACATATTCGGATAAAAGATCTATAAAAATAAGAAAAACAAATCTAAACAAGTAACTTAATTGGATCATTTTATTAGATGGATAGTAAGAAGTGTGAAGGAGTACATACGACCTATTACCTAATCATTGGATGAAATCCCTAAACGGATGCGGTTCAAGCAGAATTTGAAACCATAATCATTGATGCATTTACACCTCAACATAGGGATAAAGTAGGAAGGATAGGTTATGTGAAGGATGGATCTCGTAATGTTTGTTTTATGAGGGTATTTTTGGCATTTTAGGTGTTTGGATTCAGGCCTGAGGGTATGAACTTGGGACTAGAATTGAAAACCTCGAACTGTCAAACCCATCCATTAAATGGAACCGGAAGTGAAGAATGGATCTCGTAATATGTGTGTTTTATGAAGGCATTTTGTTAATTTATGTTGTTGCGTTTTTTTTTATTCAAAAGGTGTTTTATATTAACCTATTGGTCATAGAAAAAAATTTACAAGCGTTGGAGTGATAGTCCCATAATTGTTTTACAAAGTAGATTCTTCTAGGGAATGATATGAATGCAAGTGAGTTCCCCAAGGAAGTTCACATATTTATTATCTTATTTGTGAGGATTATGTTTGAAATTTAAGAATTTAGCAACTTTGATAGTTATTTTAGTTGATAATCTAAGAATAATATTCTAAATACCTATTGTTGCCTATAGGATCCTATAAAGATTGAAGAAAAATAAAATATAATTAAACAACTTAATTGGATTATTCATTATCTGCTGCCTTGTAGCCCACATAATATTGCATTTAGCTCTATGCATAGAACATTAGTAATCCTCACATGATTCCCTGCTGCTCGTGAATGGACTTAGGCCATGCAAGATTTGTTCCAAGCACACCATATCCAACAGTCCCCTAAAAGTATGAACCTCGTTCATTTAAGTGAAGTCCAAGGATGGAGGTCTCGTAATCCATTTGTGCATCGAGATCGAGGCTATTCTTTGGAATTTTACGTGAATTTTGGATTGATGGCAGAGGGCCCTACTATGAACTTGGGATCTGAAACCAAAATGCCCGTGGCGTGCATGAACCCATCCGTTAAATGGAGCTGAAAGTGAAGGATGGGTCTTGTAATATGGGTGTTTTATGAAGACATTTTGTTAATTTCTGTTGTTTGGCTTTTAGAGTTTTAGGTAATGACTGGAGCAGAGAACCACGAACCGTCATTCTAAACACCTGAAAATGAATGTCAAACCGGAAATGGATGGTCCATTTCCTTGTGAATATACATTATATTAGTCTCTCCAAAACCGACCCATTAAATGAACCCGACTAGTCGGAGGGTAAATCGGTAATTAAGAGCACCGTCTTAACGGATTCGCTTCTTCATGAAACTCTGATTCATCTCGTAACTCATCACCAACAAAAAAAAGAAAACAAAATACATCTCGTAACTCTCTGGTCTGAACGGAATTGTAATACATTCATCGGCATCGCTCAGAAGCTTGAGCTGCAACGAAAATGTCCAGCCATGGTAAGACTACTTTCTCTCTCTGTCTATCTCTGGGAAGGTGAATTTTTTTCTCTTTCCAATTTCCTAACCTACTTCGCTCCTAAATCGTTCTCCATCTTTCAGGTCGGCCTAGCAAAAAGTTCAAAAGTTCTGCTAAGGTTTTTATAATCCTCTTTTGTCCTCTCTTAATCACTCTCTCAACGAAATTGCTAACCAATCATTCTCTTTAGGAGGAGATGCGACATCCGATGGTCGAAGACGAAGATGGGTATTTTGGGGAAGAGATGGACGAAGACGGTCGCGATGGTATTTTTGTTCTTATCGTATTCGAATTAGGTTTTGCTTTTTATGGTGATTCGGATTTATTTTGTGTGAATTGAGTGATAATATGCTAATTGATTGCAAATTGAAAGGGGAGAGAGAAACAAAGAAAAGAGATTTCACTAAGTTAGAGCTGAAACTCGATCACGTTAATCGTCCTCTTTGGGCTTGTGCTGATGGACGAATCTTTCTGGAGACCTTCTCGCCATTGTACAAACAAGCTTATGATTTTCTTATTGCAATTGCGGAACCCGTCTGCAGGTAGCCCTTGTTTGGCATGTTTGAACCCTTCATTCAAAACACGAGTTGATTCTTTATTGAACTCTATGAATAATGTCTACCTGGTGCAGGCCAGAGTCAATGCACGAGTATAACCTTACCCCTCACTCCTTGTACGCTGCTGTCTCCGTTGGGCTTGAGACTGAAACCATCATCACTGTTTTGAATAAATTGTCAAAGACCAAACTTCCCAAGGAGATGATTGATTTCATCTACGGGTCAACTGCTAATTATGGTAAAGTGAAGCTTGTGTTGAAAAAGAATCGTTACTTTGTAGAGTCTCCCTTTCCAGAGGTAAGAAAAGCATCCCATTCAAAAACATCCATCTTTCATTATTACAGTGTGTGGAGCTTTCTTGATGTTCATGATCGATATAATTGGTTTTTGTGGCATTTGCAGGTGCTGAAGAGATTGCTTAATGATGATGTTATAGGTCGTGCGAGGATCTTTTCTGAGGTCTGTGCAGTGCTTGTTCCAGTGATTAAATATTCTTGTTGAAGTGCAAACCGTATTACTCATGTAATGTGTATACATGCCAAAGATGTGATGTCCTTTTACACTCTCCTGTTTGTTGTCCTTTCATCTTCTTCTTCTTGTTGTTTTTGGATATTCGGTTGCTCATTAGATAATCTGTTGCACATACGGTACAAAATCTGATGCATCCATGTTCTTGCTAGTGATTCCTTTGTAATTGAAGTTGCATGGTTTATTATCTTGTGATAATGTTAAGAAATTTACCCTGAGAGATCAATTCTTCTGTTCATGTTCCTCTACACTTTTAACTGCCTGCAAGTGGAGTTGGACATCTTTTTTATAATCATCTAGAAGGTTTTTCATGATTAATATGCAATTTGTAGCTAAGTTGGCAATGCCTTAGGGTGTGTGTGTCAATGTTCTGTTTCACTACCTTTTTATTCTTAATTTTCTGCATGTGGCTGACCCCATTTAGTTGGGATAAGGTTGACTCCTCCTTGTTGTATATCTTTCATAATTGTAAAATTCGTTCTATACCTTAATATTTTATTTGATTTTCTTAGTTACCTTATAATAGAGGTAGAAAAGAACATCACTTCTTTTCTCAAAACTTGAACTTGTTTTTCTATGGGAGTCAAATCTTCTTGCTGTGTCCCATATAGGCACTTGCAAATGATGCTTTCACAGTTAGCAAAACAGTTGGTGAAATAGAAGGTCGACATGATGAGTTGCTAAATGGAGCTGAGTTGGCAGCTGCAGCTGAAGAAAAAGAGACACATTCCTTTGAAGTTGATCCAGCTCAGGTAAACTGTTGTTCTGCATCTGTTGTTGTGCCACTTAATGGTTGCATAAGATTTGTTTTATGTAGAGAGTTAATTCCATTGACATGAATTTTGCATGGGTTGTAAACTGAAAGAGCATATTTTGGTTGTTTGACCATGACAGGTTGAAAATGTGAAGCAACGTTGTTTGCCAAATGCTTTAAATTATCCAATGTTGGAGGAGTATGACTTCAGGAATGACACCGTGAGTTGTCTATATTCCGGCAATTCATATTGTGTAGAGAAGTTATAAAACTACAAGATTTTGTATCTTTAATGTTGCATGGGTAACATAGGTCATTGGTACTTAATTAATGCTCTTGACGAAAATTTGACAACAAGGTAAGAGTTGTTACTTAATAGTGATTCTTTGAAATTGCAGGTTAATCCTGACCTTAGCATGGAATTAAAGCCTCAAGCACAACCTCGTCCATACCAGGAAAAGAGTCTTAGTAAGATGTTCGGGAATGGTGAGGCTCTTATTAGATATTATACAAGATCACTTTTTAAATGCTTCTCATTTTCTGAATGGCTCTGTGATGGCTTCCTGTTACTTTGTTGGCCTATATACTTGACTCTAATTATAACACTTATTTTTGGATTTACTCCAAAAGATGCACCTCCCATGAGAATGTGATTTCATTTCATTAATCTGACAAGAGAATCCTTTTGCAGTTTGTTTGCTTGCTTCTGATACTTTCTTTTGAAGAGAGGCATTACCTGTGGGCTGAGCATATGATCATGCCTTTTTCTCTTTTTCTCTTTAATTTGTTTGTTACCACTGTTGGCTCACTTTTTGTATCCACAGTTTCATGTAATGGTTTTTAGCACTATTGTACTTCGGCAATAACAATATGAGATTTGTTGATTTATTATCCATGGTTTCCAGTCCTATATATTTGAGGTTACCATTATTTCATGTGATTTCTTCTTGATTCTTTTGCAGCTGAAATATCTAATCTAGTCTGAAGCCTTTGAATGATTATTATGTGTCAATTGGAATAGGGAAAATGTTTACTCATTTCAGTTGAGAGATTCCAATAATAATTTTTGCAGGTAGAGCGAGATCTGGAATTATTGTTTTGCCATGTGGTGCTGGAAAGTCTCTTGTTGGTGTTTCAGCAGCCTGTCGAATCCGAAAGAGTTGCCTTTGCTTAGCAACAAATGCTGTTTCTGTGGATCAGTGGGCTTTCCAATTCAAGCTTTGGTCCACAATACGGGATGACCAGATCTGCCGTTTCACCTCTGATAGTAAGGAACGATTCCGTGGTAATGCTGGTGTGGTTGTGACTACTTATAATATGGTTGCTTTTGGTGGTAAAAGATCTGAAGAGTCGGAGAAAATTATTGAGGAGATAAGAAATAGAGAATGGGGATTGCTTCTTATGGATGAGGTAATTTTCTTATTCATGATTTCTTTTCTTTTTTTTTTCATGTTTGCTGCAAGCTAATTTTGCACTTTATATATTAAGCTTTGCGGAAAAAGCTTCACTGAGCCAACTGGGGAGTGGAGTTACACTAGAATCTTTTCCGTCTCACAATGAATGACCTTGCTGCTCACTATGTACCAAGCCGTTCCGTTGATCCTTGTTGGTGGAGGATATGTTCCATGTAGTCTAATCCCTAGGTTCAGAATTACACACCCATGCACATCAAGTAACTCAGAAACCAGAATTTGAGAATTAGAGACATTTAGGTTACAGCTCCACCACTCCTTACAACTTCAATTATTTACCATTCTGCCATCCTAATATAAATTGAAATTTATTCAAAATTCTTCTTCTGGTTATCTAAACTTCCAAATAATCACCATTTCATGACTTGTGCTTATGAATCACTTTTTCTAATACTTAGGTTGGCTTGTGAGTGATTCAATAAGGGGCAATTTATTAAGGGGTAACCTGATCCCCATTGCATCCCCTGGATCAGAACCCCACTGATCCCAAATATTGTCCACCCTTTACTGATCCTCACAGTAGCGGCAGCTCCATTGAAACCATTCAAAATTTCGATCTTTAAAATGTGGGAAGCTATTGGCTTTTACAACTTACAAATAAAACTGAATACAAATTGAGTTTCCTGCTTGATAGCTGTAATAAAGTCATAAATTTATTAGAAAGCTGAAAATGAAAAGCATAAAGGGACTCTCCACTGTGGAAAGTCCTAGAGCATCTAACCACTATTTAAGGACGGTTGGTTGGGTGGGGGGGGGGGAACTACTTAACAAATAACTAAGTAGCCCATGATATGTGGTGATGGAGGATCAAGCCAGTTCCTAAACCGCACCAGTTAGGCCCGTTTGGCAGAACAAATGGAAGGCTGCTCTTGGCTTGTGGCCTTTATGTTTCTTACAGGAGTATGTTTTGGACCCTTTTACTGCATCAAGTCTTCCCAGAATTTGTTTTATGTTTGAGACAGTCTATGGCCTTTCCATGTCCAGTTTTTTAAATATCTCACATGCATTACAAATGCAGGTAGCTGCTCCTTTTACATCGGTTCTCATGTTTATGCTTTTTGACTGATATGGCAGGTGCATGTGGTGCCTGCCCACATGTTTCGTAAGGTCATCAGCATCACTAAATCCCATTGCAAACTTGGGCTTACTGGTTTGTATTGGATTGTTATTTGTCTAAACTTTTGAGGAATATTCAACTTTCACAATTTTGGCTGAATTCTGTGGTTCAAATTACAGCTACACTTGTTAGAGAGGATGAACGCATCACAGACCTGAACTTCCTTATTGGTCCGAAGTTGTATGAAGCAAACTGGTTAGATTTGGTCAAGGGAGGATTCATTGCAAATGTCCAATGTGCTGAAGTATGGTGTCCAATGACAAAGGAGTTCTTTTCTGAATACTTGAAAAAAGAAAATTCAAAGAAAAAGCAGGTCCAAGTTCTGTTTCTAATATGTTAATTCTTTCATCTTGTTTATTGTTATTTTGTCAACCTTTTAGTAGTATTTCTTTTGATATTTCAATGAAACATGGATATGAACTTGAGTCTTGAATGTTGCTCATTTGTTTCTTCTATTGGGAATAAAGATAGGTCATGTTGTTTAATCAGTCTTCCCCATCCCTCACCCTGCTTTAGCTGCATCATTGGGTATACAAGTAGACGGAAAAGAAGAGTTCACCCTGAAGTGCTTGGTTCCTGTAACCATCCTATGCTTCTTAGTATCTATGAGACCATGAGAAGAAAATAAGAAATAAGTTTGTATATACGTGAACTGTTGTATATACCCCTTTCCTACTTTTACCCTGTCAAACATTTCTATAGAGATATGATGTTCTTTCTTTCCGAGTATACTATCCCGATCAGGTCCAGTGCTTGGCTTTTAGCCTTCCGCATGGAGAACTACTACACTTGTTCCTGGGTTGGGGTTGGGGGTGGGGGTGGTGTTTGGTTGTTGGAGTTTATATTATATATTCCTTGATTTTTTTCAATTTTTTCTTGTTCTTCACTTCCCCTAGTTGTTCTTATATTCAGGCACTCTATGTGATGAATCCAAATAAATTCAGGGCGTGCGAATTTCTTATACGGTTTCATGAACAACAACGTGGTGATAAGATAATTGTTTTCGCTGACAATCTTTTTGCTCTCACTGAATATGCAATGAAGCTACGGAAACCTATGATCTATGGTGCTACCAGGTTGTTGAGGGATTATGTGAAATTATTGCTTGCTTGAATTTCTTGGTAGACTGTTTTACTAAAATGATTGTCTATTTTCTGGTCCAGCCACCAAGAAAGGACAAGAATTCTATATGCATTCAAGCATAGTCCAGATGTAAATACTGTTTTCCTCTCAAAGGTACCTTACATGAACCGTAGCTATCATATCTTGCTTGGTTTGTTTTAGTTTTGGTGTTTTAGGATTTATAATTGCTATACTTGAAATGCATGGAGAAGCTTACAACTTGATTGATTGAAATTGGCTCATTTATGATATGCTGGTGAGACAAATTCATTTGCCCCTAGTTGGGTCAAGGGACCCTCTTGGGATTATCTCTGAAGTGTTGTTAGACATAGGAGATGATATTTCCGTAAACAGAAAGTAGAGCTCATTTTTCCTTTAATGCTCTGTCAACCCCTTCTGTACTGCTATCCTTGGTTGAGCATTTAGGATGCCCTCTAATATTTTTGTATCAATAAAGGCATATGTGCTTAAACCAATCTCAAACAGGAAAAATTATGGATATGTGATTTTGTTCGTACATTTCTTTTCTTTTATTCTGTTACCTTGGGAGCATAAGGCTACCCATTGTGTTGCTAAATCAGTTTAATGGCCATGTAGGAGAGGATATAAGGTGAAGGGATACATCGGTACATCCACAGGTTCTATATAGATGACATGTCTGCTGGCCCCTAATATTGTCATCTTTCAGTGTCTAGTGACAGTCTAAGTGCACTTATGTGTATCTGCTGAAGTTGTGTTCATGTCCATTGAATCTTGATGTAGTTGTGCTTTCACCAATCATGATTAGAGGATTAGATTGGATGTGTAACGGTGTAAGGATCACAGTAGTCAGCAGATAATTATTTTGTTAATTCAGTCAGATATTGTTGTTTTCTCTCTGTCGAAGCTCATTGCAACATTGTGACACTGACTTATCATAATTACTGTAGGGGAACATATGGGGCTTTCTTTATGTGGAATCAGTTTCAGGGTTATGTTTTAGATGGACTAATGTTGAGCAATCCTGATCAACTAAAACAGGATTGGGAACCATTGAGGCTTAATTATGATGCCCTGTGCTTTTCACTTGTCTCAGCCCAACATCTTTATTGCTTCGAGCATGTGTTGTTTTCTTTGTATTTGACCAGTTTCACCTTCATATGTTATATGGATTGATGTTGAGCAATCATGCTTGATCTTGAACATGTGTTTCTTCGCAAGGAACCATATCAGTTTCCTGTTTTAGATGGACTGATGTCAAGCAACCGTGATCAACCTCGATTGGGAACCAATGAGGCTTAATTATGTTCTCCTGTGCTTTTCATGTGTCTCAGTGTGTACATCTTTTTGGGCTTTAAAATCTGTATATATTGTTTAGCATTCCTGTTTGGGTGATAAGTATGATCATTTTGTGGTTTCAACCAATGAATATAATCAACTCATTGACACACTCCCCTATCCCTTCTCTCCCCACTCTTGACTGCCTCTCTTCTTCCTCCCTCCCCTTCCCGGATCCCCCCCTGTTCTTTCCGCTGCCCTTTGCTCCGCCGGGTCTCTGTTCTCCTTTTTGGCCCTCCCCCTCTTGATCTCGCCTCCCCCCTCCCCTCCTTCCTTTTTCCCCTTCTTCCTCTCCTCTCCTTCTCCCCGTCTTCCCCCTTTTTTCCCCTTTCTTTCTCCTCTTCCTCTTTTTTTTCTCCCCCTCTCCCTCCCGGCCTTCCCGTTTTCTCCTTCTTTTTCTTTCCCTCTCCCCCTTTCTCTCTCCTTTTTTTTCTCCCCCCCCTTCCCCTTTTCTTCCCGGTTTCCTTCCCCTCCTCTTTTCTTCCTTCCTTCTTTGTCCCTTCTTCCCTTTCTCTCTTTCTCTCTCTTTTTCCCCTTTCTCTCTCCCCCTCCCTCTCTCCCTCTCCCTTTCTCCCCTTCTCCCCTTCCCTTCCTCTCTTTTTTCTTGTTCCCCCTTTTTGCCCTCGTTTTTCTCTTTTCTCCTTCCTCCCTCTCCCCCCCTCCGTCGTCCCTCTTCCTCTCTTCCTCCTCTTTGCCGCCCCCGCTTCCGGGTTGGCCCCCTTCCTGATCTGGCTTCCCCTCTCCTCTGGTTCGTGCACCTCCGCCTTGTCCGGCAATTTCTCCATCCCCCATCTCGTGCGCCTCGTCCTACCTTGTTGTTCCTCCCTTCCCGCCCTCTCCTTTGAGCCTCCACCCCCTTATCACCGCTTTGGCTCCACTTTGCCTCGAGACCATCCATCTCCTCCGATTCCCCAGCCCTTTTCAATGATGCGTTGGCTCTCTCGCCTCTACCCTCTTATCCCTCTCCTTAACCCTTGTGCTTCGGCCGTCTCCGCCCACCGACCTTTTCCCGCCAGCCCTCTTCTGCGCCTAACACCCTTGGTCCCCCATCCCATCTCTGTTCCCACCTCACCCTCTCTCTCTCCCCATCTCTAAACCACCTAAAGCCCCCGGTCCCCCAATTCCATCCTTTGCCCCCCCACCCTCTCTCTCCCCCCATCTCTACCTTTTAACCCTCGCCCACCCATACCCTAACCCTAACCTACTAACATTCCAACCCATTCTTCTTTATCCCGACCTGGACCCATCCCTTGTCCTCCTTCTCCGCCCTCGTCCCCATCACCCTCTTTGTCCCCGACTCCCTCCCGCTCCATCTGTCCGTTCCCTTCCCCTCTTTCTCCCCCGCTCGTTCCCCTTCCCGTATTTTTAACCCCATCTCCTTTGCACTCCCCTCTGTGAGCCCCCCTTCTCCTCTTCCCTCCCCCCTTCGCTCCTTTCTGCCCTCCCTCTCCCCATCTCCTGCTTGTCCTTCTCTTTGATGTTGGCGGTCCCTTTCTCGCTGTCCTTCCATTCTTTTGCTTCTTTTGTGCCATCATTACCCATATTCCTGCTGCCCTTCGGATTGCCTCTGCCCCTTCTTGGTCTTTCCTTTCTAATTCTATCTCCCCCTTGTCGCTCGTTCTCGGCCCTCTTCCTTTCCCTCTTTCCTCTCCCCTCTTCTCCCTCCCTTTCTTCTCCTTCTTCCTCCCCTCTCTTCCTTCCTTATTTATGGCTTCTCCTCTCCTCCCCCTTTGTCCTCTCCTTCCCCTTCTTCCCGGGCTCCCTCTCTTTTTTGTCCTTTTCCGGTGGGGTTCCCCCGCCCGTGGCTGGTGTTTCTTCCCTGTTCGTCTCTCTCTCCCTCCCCCCTCCTTCGTGCTTTCCGGTCTCCTTGCCTCTTGATCCTCTCTTCCCTCTCCTCCTTCCCCCCTCCCTGTCTTTCTCCTCTCCGCCTCTCCATCTTCTCCCCGTTCCTTCCCTCCTCCCGCTCTCCTTGCCCTGCCCTTCTTCTTTGCTGTGGTCTTCCCCCCTCCTTTCTCCCCCCCGCCGGCCCCTCTTCTTCCCTCCCTCTTTTGCTTTGGCCCGCGCTCTCCAGTCCCTTCTCCCGGCTCCTCCCCTTTGGTTCTCTTCTCGTCTCCCTTGCCGTTCTTCTCTCTCCCCCTCCTCCGCCGCCCTTCCCCTTCTCTCGCTCTTCCCTTCTCTTTCCTCTCTCCCTCCCGAGTTTCCTTCCCTTTCTTCCTTTCCTCCCTTTTCCTCCTCCCTTTCGCTCCTTCTTCCTTCCCGTCCCTCTCGCTTCTATCTCTCCTCTCTTTGTTGTCTCCTTCTTCTCCCCTTCTCCCCTCCCCTCTCCCCCCCCCTTCTCTTCCTCCTCTTTGTCCACTCCTCTCCTCCCGTTTTTCTCCTCCTCCCCTCCCCGTGATCTCTCCCCTCCGCTCCCCGCCCCCCCCCCCCTGTTTGTTTTCTTCTCTCCTTTCTCTCCCCTGTCCTTCCTCCCTTCTTCTTCTCCTTCTCCTTTCCTCCTTCCCTTTTTTTGTCTCTTCCCGCCCCTTCCTCCCTCCCTTTTCCCCCTCTCTCTCCGCTTCTTTCTTCTCTCTTCTTCTCCTTTCTCCCGTCTCCTGTTCCCCTCCTTCTTTCTCTTCTCTTTTCTCCTCTCTTTCCCCTTCTCCCCCTCCCCGCTCTCCGTTTCTCCCCTTCTTCTCCTTTTTCTTCTCCTTTCCTTCCCTCCCTTTGTCCTTGGTTGTTTCTCTCTTCCCCCTTTTCTCCATCTCCCTTTCCCCGCGCTTTTCCCTTCGTGGGTCCCCGTTCCCTCTCCCCCCTATCTTTCCCCTTCCCTGTTCTCTCCCCCCCCCTCCCCCTCCCTTCTCCCCTCCCGTCTCCTCTCTTCTCTCTTCCTTCCCCTTTTTCTCCCCCCCTCTTCTCCCCTTGTCTCCTCTCTTCCTCCTTCTCTCTCCCCTCCCTCTCTCTCTCTTTTTCCTCTCGTCTCCTCCCCCTCCCTCCTTCCTCTCGTTTTCCCCCCCTCCCTCCTCTTGCCCCCCCTCCCCTCTCCCCCCCCCCTCTCCTCTTCCTTTGGGCTTCCTTTGGCTTTTCCTCTCTCTCTCTCCTCCTTCTCCTCTTCTCCTCTTTTTCTCTCCCTCCTTTCCTTCCTTCCCTCTTCTCTTCCTTTGGGCCGTCTTCCCTTCCTTCCCCCTCGCTGGCTCTTTGTCTCCCTCCCCTCGTCCCCCTTCTCTGTTTTCCCTTTCTCTTTGGGTTGTCTCCTCCTCCTTTCTCTCCTTCTCCCTCCTTTCTTCTGTCCCTCCTCCTCCCTTTGGGGCTCCTTCTCCTCCGTCCCCGCTCCCCTTCCCAATCTCCTTATTCCCCTTTTTCCCCCCCCCCGTTGCTTCCTCCCTCCCCCCCCCTCTCTCTTCCCCTTGGCCCCCTTGTGCCTTCTCTCCGTCTGTCCCCTCTTCCCCCCCCGGCGCCCCGTTTCCCTCCCCCCATCCTGTCTCGCCCCCTTTGTCCCCTTCCCCTGTCTTCCCCCTCCCCCCCCCCCCCCCCCTCCCTTGTCCCGGTTGGTTTGGTTCGGTCTTCCCCCCTTCCCTTCCCTATGGGCCCTCCTTGCCCTTCCTCCCAATCTTCCTTTCCCGCCTTCCCCCCCCCGTTCTCTTTGTTGCGCCGCTTGCCCCTTTTCTCCCCCCCTTCCCGTCCCTCCTCGCCCCTCCTCCCCCCCGCTTCCTGTTTTGCTCTTGGTCTGTTCTTGTTTTCTTCCTTTCTCCTCGTTTTTCTCCCTCCTCTCTCCGTGGGGTCTTGTCTTCCTCTCCCTTTGCTTTTGGTCCTCTCTTTGTGTTCTCGTGTGTCCTCCCCCTCCCCGGTGTTTGCTCTCCCTGGCTTTTGTCCGGCCTCCCCCTTTTCCCCCGTTTTCGTGTCTCGTCCTTCTCTCTGCTCCTGCTCCTTTGTGCTTGTTTGCTTGTTGTTTTTTTTTTTTTCTCCCTCTTGCCACTTGAACAACGTTAGTCAGTTGATTATTCTGAAGTCCAATCATCACTTAGTTGAGTTGGTATCATGGTGTCTTGAATGGGGAATGCTGATGTTCAAGTCTCTAGGGTTTGAAAGGTCTCAGCTGATTCATTCACTCAACTTCATTGGGGGAAAACCTAATTTGGGAAAGAAAAAAAAAAGAAAAAAAGGAAAAAAACGGAAGAAGAAGAATAAAGAGAAAAAAAGGGAACTTTGCTGCTCCACAATGTTCATTAAGCTGGAGTGATATCCTTTTAAATGTCATTGTATCTTGGTGTTATTAGTTTTCCTTAGCTGATATATATTTTTTTAAATTTTAAAAAGTTGCCTTTTTTATATGCATAACTTACCATCTAGTTGAATACATGCGGACACATGAAATATCTCTGTGAAAATTCTTTTTCCTTGTATGTTATGTTGCTTGGACTTTTACATCTTCACTTCTCTCTGTTTTCAAATCCTTTTCTCTGTAGGTGGGAGATAATTCTATAGATATCCCCGAGGCAAATGTTATAATCCAGATCTCATCTCATGCTGGTTCACGGCGTCAAGAAGCTCAACGACTGGGACGTATTCTTAGGGCAAAGGTCCGCTGCCTTTTTTCTTTGGTTTTATCCATGCAGTGCTTACATTTAGTTGTACCAACAATTTTCTGTTAGGAATGCATTGCAGCTGAAGCTGGACAAGGATTATTTACAAGAAATTTTCTGTTTCAGTTGCATAACTATATATAATCCCCTTTGTGCTCCTGTCTATTAAACTGTTCACTCTTCTACCATTGGAGTTTCTTTGTATCTCTGTGTACTGGATATATTTTCATTTCTTGATAGTAGTAAATAAATATTCATATCTAGTATTCATAATTGTTCTGTTAGGGTAAACTGCAAGATAGGATGGCTGGAGGTAAAGAGGAGTACAATGCTTTTTTCTATTCCCTAGTATCAACTGACACCCAGGTGGGTACTAGTGCATCATTCTTTTCCATCTAAACCTTTTCCTTTTGTCTTTTTCATTTTCAAGCTGCAAGCTTTAATATCTTTTTCTAACCAACCCTTTAAGTGACACATTCCTTCGCTTGACAGATATTGTCTTTTGATTGATGCAGGAGATGTATTATTCTACTAAAAGGCAACAGTTTCTGATTGACCAAGGTTATAGCTTCAAGGTTACATTCTCCAAATCTCTATTTGTTTTATCTGTAATGGACTATCTCAACACCCTCTGACCATGTATGTTTGTGCAGGTGGGTGGTAACTAATAATCTGAGTGGAATATGCACTACTATGCTTGCTTTTAATGATGAATAGATGTTAGGATTGCCTTTTATTGATTTAATTAGTAATTTATAATCGGATTAGAGTGTGATGTTTAAACTAACCATATCACAATGTGGTGCTCAATCAATATGAAGCTATGGGAAAAAAGATTGAATTGTGGACATAGGAACAGACATTAAGACGACAGTGACAAATCCGTTCAATCATCAAGTTCTTGATGGTTGACAATTGACTGCCAACCGACTAATTTTCCATCTGAAAATATAAGCTGAAAAAGCAAGTTCTACAGATCTCATAGTGCGGTTTGTGAATAATATACATATTCTCTTTTCCTGTAGCACAGGATTCTGCATCCGATGTAGACCTTCACAGGTATGCTAGGATGCCTACATGCACGTTAAAAGGTAGTTTTTAATGGGTCCCTAGGTTTTGTAACAAGCGTTGGGAGTATTGAATAAGATTAAAGATTAAAATAGGAAACTAACAATGACTAGTAAAGCAGAAAATTGATTTTCAGAGTAGGACAGGAACATGGGTGCTGGAACTAATAACTAATAAACTGACCACCAGATGGCACAGTGACTTGGTCAGAGGTAAGGTACTAAGAATGGAGTGACACGTCATCTCTGTGGATAATTGATGGTCAGATGTTATAGAGCACCTCTGGTTTCTTGCATTCTGGTGGCAGATACAGATCCTTTTGTTAAAGGAACAACTCCATCTGTGTCTTCTACCCTTGAAATTTATTTGCAGTGAACTTCCTGATCTTGCGTTTCCATTTTCTGTTGTTCCCACCTGGAGTGAAATTCTTTTCTGATACCAGTTAAGTAGTAGTAATGCAGTAGACTAATGATTTTTTTTTCTTTCCTATTTTCTATTTTAAATTTTAGCCTTTTTAAAAATTTTAATAACATGCAAAAAAACACATCCTGAAACACTGATTTACTTGGTTTATCCAAAGTGGGCCAACACCTACAGCCTAGTGATAATAGAGGCTTGACTATTTTAATGTGAAATTGCAAAACCCTCACACCCTTTCTGTGTATATATATATAGAAGCTATAATCCACAGAAGTACAACACCCCCGGGGTGCGTGCTTGTGGGTGACCCATGGGCCATTCTGCAGTGAGAAGGACCATCATCGGCAAGGAATCAGAAGTACTTTGATTTAAACTAGATTGGAGTTCACCAATGGAAGTGTTGATCCCCCTACATGCACTATACCTAGATTTTGATTTTTTCTTTTTTTCCCATTGTTTTTCCCCCCTGGGCCGGGGGGGGGGGTTATCCATTCTTATATTCTCCAGCTACTTGGAACTTAGTCTTCTCTTTGGGAGTATGCTTTGGATTTTCATCATTCTTTTAATTGTTGACAGATTATCACAAGCTTGCCCCCACCTGATTCAGGACCTGATTTGAGCTATCATCGCCTTGAGGAGCAGTTGCAACTTCTTGGCAAGGTTTCGCTCGGATAACTAAAAATACTCGATAGATATATGTTATCTGGTTCTTATGGTGATAATGCATGTTGCAGGTGCTGAGTGCAGGTGATGATATGGTTGGTTTAGAGCAGTTAGAAGAAGATGCGGATGATATTACCCTCCTGAAAGGCCGACGTACTTTTGGATCAATGAGTGCCATGTCTGGGGCTAATGGGATGGTTTACATGGAATACAAGTATTTTCTCCCCCTCCATCTTCCCTTTATATTTCCGATGGGTTATCTCAGTTGTTCACTATACTTCATGTTTTTAGAGATCTCCGTAATTCCTCGCAAAATTATGCCCTTTCTGATTGGTGTGCATTCATGTTGTCTGCAGCTCTGGAAAGGGCAAGTATCCTGGGCAGGGTAATATCAAAAGTAAGCCCAAGGATCCTTCCAAAAGGCATTTGTTGTTCAAGAAGCGGTTTGTCTGACACTGTTTTGATGCCTTGCTATTTGGAGAGAGACAGTCTGTGCTGAGCTTTAGTAATGCCGCTGCACAGTAATTCTGGTACTGTGAGGTCGGACACTTGGAATGCAGACGAACACCGGAGTGATCAATTTTTATCCCAATCCAAGCAAAAACTGTGGTTGCTGCCATGTTGTTCTCATGTTCAGAATGTTAGTCATGGCCATCTTCGTCTCAAAGGGAGAGTCAATCTAGTAAAAATCATCACCTCGTGTAGTGATTTTAGCTGCTATGACAGCTTCTACTTGGAAACATAACAGAGCCGTATATATAAAAGGGGGATGGTCCATTCGAAGATGATTAGTCAACCGCTTGCTATCAACTTTCTCTTTTGTCCCATCGAGGTGGACGTCATTCCATGTTTCAACATTTTGTACTTGGGAGGACAAGGCAAGGTTTTAGCAGAAGCATGGCGTTATATATAGATCATTTGCTGCAAGGATTCGGATTTTTTAGCAATGTTTATATAATTTTGTATGTTAACCCAAAAAAATAAAAAAATAAATTATATATAACTTTGTATGTATCATTTGATTTCAGGGTGTTTTTTTGTTTTTTTTTTTTCCTTTTTCTTTCATACTTTGATGAAATGCTCGTTCTGTTTTGGCCCCTGTGTATGGCTGTTCCCAGTGGTGACTTCTAGAGTGGTCTATAATTGGGACTTGATTTCAGGAGTTTAAAGGCTCCCTACCATTTAGTAATGCAAGCAACAGAAGGAGCAAGTATATTACCATAAAAAAATGTTACAGGAACAAACATATTACCAGTAAAAAAGGAACATAGAACAGAACAAATATTGGACTGGTAAAATAAAATTTTTATATTGGTGGCTCACCTAACTCGGGGTGAAATTCAGGCACGTTTTTTAGATATTATTAATGGCTCATTTACACGTGGAGATGTTACATGTGTATTAATAGGTTCTACATAGAATATAGTTGTTCCTGTTTTTCATAAAAATTTTTATTTTATTTTTGTTTATTAGTGGCTCAGTGAAGGGGTGAAACTTTAAACACTTTATTTATTAAGGGTCAAATATTACTGGTGACTCACTTTAAAATTACTGGAGAGAGATGTAGAAGTGAAGATGGGACTCGTTGCAGTAGTGGGAGAGTGTGGGGTGAGATGATGGGGGTAATTTGGCCATAACACACATTTAAGGATATTTTTATCATTTCAGTTTCAAAATTTTTTTTTCCCGATAAAATGCATTATATATTATAATAAGAAATATATCTAATACATTGTAAATTTAAATACGATAATAAATATGACCAAATTACCCCCATCATCTCACTGTACTTTCCCTCTCCACCGTGACGAATCTCACCTGGACTACCAGGGAGCCGGAATTGATGAGTCGGATCACCTGGCCTACCTGGGAGAGAACACTTTGGTTTTTTTCCCGGGGCCCACTGGTGGGGGCGGGAATTTGATATCCCGACTAAAGTGAGCCACCCGTTAAAAAATAAAAACTCAAATTTTTAGGAAGGACAGGAACAACTGTTATGTGCGGTACCGATCCGAACCTGAGGTATCATGCGTGTATCTACACGTGTGGGTACCCGAAGCAAACAAATGAACAACCGAGCTCTAAGTGATGGCCGCCAATGTAATTTTGTGATGCCCTAGGGGCATTTTCAAAATAAGAAAACTAACCGTTAGAACCTGGAAGGTGGAACGGCTCTGGAGGATTATTACCCATTTAAACTGAAACCATGATCCTTTCTCATCGTTTACAAAGTAGAGAAAAATAAATTCGAGACAGTGAAGAAGATCAACTCTGATACAGAAGTGAAGCAATTCTAGATCGAAAGATTTCAACTGCTGCGACCCAAAAGAAAAAGAAAAGAAGATTACCAAACGACGCCGGCCATGTAAGTGACACCGTCTATCTTCTTATCTGTTGCAAATTTAGGTTTTCTTTGGTAACCCTGAAAGACAATGGGAGAGAGAATTTGAGAAGGTCGGGACAAAATCTTGAATTTCATCATTTATATAGCAATCGAGTATCAATGGAGTTTATTATGGCCCAATTTCTTATGCCACTAGAAGAGTTCATTGTTGTTGTGACCATCAACAACTAGTGTTCTCCAAACCCATTTATTTCTTGCTGCGCGGACCAAACCATCTACTTTGAGTGAGATTTCTGCTGATATTAGTTTAATTTCTGTTCTTTATGTATGTTAGATCAAATTTTATTTCCTCAGATTAAAGATGGGAACCCCAACCTTAATAAATCTATCTAAAACCTTTCTTGAAAATTTTGACCTCAGTATTCTCTCTGTGAATCTTATCCTGAAGCAGGTTAACACCCTCGTAGTTTAACTTCATATACATTCGTTAAATCTAACCAATTCAACCTGTTCAAGGCTACTTGACCGTTAATGGTTTGGTGATTGATATTTTCAGAAGTTAAGTTGAAACCAACAACAATGGCAACACAAGCTCGAGGTCTGAGGAAACAGAACAGTTTTATTAGTGAAGGTATATAACCACCGCTTGAG
Organism: Hakea prostrata; assembly: GCF_041222555.1. Taxonomy (NCBI): domain Eukaryota; kingdom Viridiplantae; phylum Streptophyta; class Magnoliopsida; order Proteales; family Proteaceae; genus Hakea; species Hakea prostrata. The sequence continues at coordinate 36,751,866 of NC_142605.1, read as the reverse complement.
CCTGCTATTTGTATATACTGAGGGTCTGTAGCCAATTGACTAATGTTTCTTTCGGGACCTTTTGTTGCAGGAGAATGCTTTGCCTCTGGAACCCAGAAAGAAGTGAAGCTCAGTGGCAGGAAAGCACTAACTGATGTCACAAACTCAGGGAAGCCATCTCTGCATCTGGCAACAAAGAACAGCCATCCAAAGGATTTGACTGCTGCTGGGGGGAGCGTCAATTTATCCAAACCCTTGTTTTCTGTTGGAAAAATGCGCGGTGTGTCTAAAGTTCAACAGAAAGGAGGAGTTGGGGGTAGGAAGGCACTTACTGATGTCACCAATTCAGGGGAGCCATCAAGGCACCAGACAGCAGAGAGGAAAGAAAGCAAGAGATTGAATGTTGATGGAGGACACTCGTCCTCTGTTGGAGTAAAGACACACGACTGTAAAGCTAAGGGGGAAGCAGAGCTTGGTTGTAGGAAAGTGCTTAGTGACATTGGGAACCTAAGCAAGCCGTCTCTGCACCAAACATTAAAGAAGACATATTCCAACAAGCTAGATGTTATTGCAGAGGAACAGTGCTTGCATGATCATCAAGAATGCATTAATTCTCAAAGAAAGGCAATAGATCTGAATTTGCTTTCAATGATGACAACTGGACTCGATGCCGGTGAGTAAACCTCTCAATATTTGAGATTATCTTCTCAGGTAACTTATTTTATGCTAGTGTTTTGACTATTAGATCTTGTTATTCCCTGTTCAGAGTTGTCAACAGAGATAAAATCTCCAGGTGGGCAATCAAAGGTGTGCTCCTCTTTTGATCGCTTAGCTATTCCTTGATTCATTTTTTTCATTGTATCAAATTAAGTCAGAGACAGGCTAACAGTACTTACTGGTTTTAGGTTGGGAGTCCCCTCAGATACCCGGAGTTGGAAGCAATTGCTGGGTTGCTGGATGAATGTTTGTCTCCTCTCCAATGCTGGAACTGGACACCTAAATCCCTGAAGACATCTATATATCAGACTGGCTATGCTTCTCCTGATCTGAAGTTGAAGACAACACCAAAGTTGTCTAACTGAGTGAAACCCCTGCTGATTCCCTGCTCTACTGAAATGCTTTCAATTGCAGGGTATCATGTCTAGTAGTCTTGCAGTAAAAATAGTAGTAAGATGTTCAATGAAATGGATGATGTATAGCATAATATGAAATTTCCCATATTGATAATAATAAATTTTCTTTGATTAACTGTTAGTCAAATTTAGTAGTTTATCTCAATGACAATCAGCAATGTGATATTGTTATTCAAACAGTTCGTTTTTCATACATGTTTCTTATATTATTAAGACATATGGAGCAATCATATTGATGTGAAATTTAATACATAAGCGAGTAATGACCTAGAGGTCTTAGACAACATGTCTATTGAATTTAGACACAAACCTAGCTATCATATGGCAATTATAGGTGTGTAGCAACCTCAGCAGGGCCACCTCTCTCTTTTTCCCTTGACATGTATGTCTATTGAAGGGGAAACATGCTGACATGCAGTAATCAATCTAATTTTGAAACATTTTGATATCAGAAACTTCTGTGGGGACTAAAAACCCTTTATCAGAAAAAAATGGGCTTATAATTTTTAGCATTTTTTTTTCTTCCTAAGATTGAAATGTTATTATATTTGTAAAAGTTTTCATTGGAATTGCTCATCTGAACCTGCAGTAAACTCAAATCAAGCACCAGAAGTATAATTAAGCAAAAATCAGTTTTTTTTCTTCTTCCTTTTCCTCCCTAATATATAATCCATTAAAAAAAGAAGATAGAAGATAAGAAGAAGAAGAAGGTTTATGGATTGCAGTAAACTCAGTGTTCTCGTAATGTAATCTCCCTTCCACATGTTTTGTTCAAGTTGGAGCAAGTTTTTGGACTCTTTGCAGTTGCAGAGAATCTCCTAACCCAGGATTAGTAACTCTTTTCAAGAGTCATAGTTTGAAAGACCATTAAAGAGGCAGCACGGCATTCCTATCAGGTCATGTCAGTTCCCTATCAAAGGCTTGATATATAAATATTCAATGACTAAAAAGGGCACAATAAGATTTAAAATTGTGGCTACAAATCTAGTGCACACAGCTCCGGCCACTGCGGGGTCTTGGTTGGTCATTGGTCATAGCATATCACTAAATTGCAACGCAGCAAGCTTACTGTTTCACTGAGGTCCACCTCAAATATAATTTGAACATTAGTGTATAACAATGACATCAGTAAACCCCACCTGCATAGAATCTCCTTATTCTTCGTTCCTCCCTGTAAACCCCACCAGCATTTTCTGCCATGATGTTGAGATCACGGCCATCTTTTCTTTGCTTGTCCTTTCTCCCGTGCTATTTGGACCCAGCCGTCTTCTATTTGGCCTAGATCTAGATGCCCCCAACCCCTGGACTCCCAGCGCCACTGGTTAGGTTCTACTTGTGGAGGATCTTTGATTGCTGACTTATCTTTAGGGGCCTGCATTTCTCACATTTGTATGGAACATAACTTCCATTGATGAACTTCTAAATCCCGTTCCATGGACCAGATTTGGAAAGCCATCTATCATGATGTTAGCTCTAGGAATTCATCTTTGCCTCAAAAACCTCTTGTAGACACCTCAAGGAATAGTTTCATTGTTGTTCCTCATTAGTTCCTGCCAGGCATTAATCTGGTTGCCCCCTCCCCCAACCTTTCCCTGCCTAGTACTTTTCTTCCTTTCGGTGTGTTTTTATTATATTTTAATACCATCCATGACCGATCAGGATCTCGGTTCTGGGCTTTTAGAGTTTAGACCCAGTTGGTGGGACCTGGGAATGACCCTAGAGATGAATTTTGAGTTACTTTACAAGGTTAAGTTCAGGCCATATCTATTTCTAACTCACCTTTGTACCAAAATCTTGAAGAGAGATATACCAGTAATGGTCCTAGACCTTAGCTGTAATGAAATGGATGATCCAGCAGACATAGATATAAACTTTCTTACCCTTTGTTGTTTCTCTATAGTTTGATTCTCTTGTCACTGATTAGTTAAATCACATTTTCACACAACAGTAGAAATCAAAGCTGGCCTATAGCAGTCTGAGAGAATACATTGCCTAATCAAGGTTGGTATGGTTGGCAAGTTGTTTCTTGTTAAAGGAATGGCCTTTTTGACAGTGATTCTCCACAGTGGTAGATTGAGAAGTTTTTTAACTTGTATATTTAACACTTTTGACTGCTGTGGGGGCTCTAGCAGGTGCTTTGGGGCATAAAAATTTGTAAACCTTTTACAAGCCGCACTTAACTTGCATCATTTCCACCTTTCTTTATTTTATTGTTTCATAGTTATCTTTTCAACAAAGCAGTCATTAACCCCTATATTTATTAGGTAAAGCTACTTCCCCTGAAACCCAAGATTCACTTAACACTGAACAAGAGCAAAAGAACGGCCAAGTGCATTAACTATTCTAAAAGAATCTCCCATGGTCAGGGTACTGTACAAACTAAATGATCAAATTGAGTCTCAAATCCTATACCATTTGCTTAATGATGTAATCACTTCCAAACCCACCTGCAACCGGTGTTTAATCAAACGGTGAAACAGCCTAATCTGTTAATTTATGTTCCACCCATTGGATCTACCTTTCAATTACAGTTAATTTGGTCATCAACCTAGATTCCATTGGGTAAAAAAACAAAAAAGATTCTTACTTTCTTTGATTATTTTGATGCCATCAGAAAGTGACTCGAGACCATTTATGTTGATTAGATGCTTAGACTAGATTTGATCAGCATGTACCTGTAGAATTATTATTAAACTTCCAAAAATTCTCCAGGTGAAGGAAAAATACCTTGACATTCTTTTCCTTTTAATGACATGTATACTAATTGGTATGGACTTTGTCATCCATAATAGAGCCAATAAATCTGGTGGGGTTATTCTCTTAATGCTAATGAAATAATTAGTACACAATAATTCTCCTAAAGAAGCAACTAATTCAAAACAAAGAGCTTTCATGAATACACAAGAACCCTTGTCCTTGGAATTGACCAAAAGGAAACCTAGCTACTAGCTAGCTAGAGAAACAATACTTTCCTTTCTATTACCCACTTCTGAATTGCCATTTTTGTGTTGTGAAGGAATAAGTTATTGGGTATCTTTCAATACGCGCAAAGATTAATCATACCCAGATTGAAGAGGTTGTTTAGTATGATTTCGTCACTTCATTGATGATAAAGTGGTGGTCAAAAGAGAGTAAGGAATCATTCTTTGGTTGGGTTGATATTCACAAATTTAACAAAGCCAAACTCTTTTGATTCTGCTCTTTCCATTAAGTATTTTGTGCTCTGTAATTTTTCTTTTCTTTTCATCCAATGATGTTAGAAAATTGGTTTACTGTGATCAACAATTTGAACTCTAATGATCAGAAGAGACCAATACAATACAGCTTCTATTATCATTAAGATTCGGTCTTTGTAAATTGTAATGGCTTTGTTTCAGATCCTTTTGGGCCTTGCAAGTGACTATCTTCTAATTATGCCCTTCTCTGTTTTCATGTTAAACAAGGTAACTTTCTAGCCATCAAGTCATTTGAAAGAGAAAAACTGTAAAGGGGGTTATGATTCATGACGTATTTGTGAGGTTCTATAATCCAAATGCTTAATTAACCTACCAGCTTTACTCCAAAAATAATAGCCTACCTTCACTCCAAAAATCCTACCTTCCATTCCATAGAATGGGTTCTCTTACTGTCATGGCTTTAGCTTCTTCTATAAGATTCTGAATTTGATGAGCCATGCAACTCCTGCACTTCTTGTGCAGTCAAGAAAAAACCCATCCACTTCAGCTGTTCACTGTTAATGGGTTCTCCTCTATCCTAAATGGAAAACACAGTTTTCTATGCCTTCTCAATCCCCTTGGTGGTAAGGGATTTTTATTTGCTGTCGCGATTGCAGCCTGCAACCAACCGTCCAATCAAACAATTTTAATTGAAAATGCGGGGGTTTAGCTGTAAATATGTTTTTCTTGTTTTACATTGAAGGGTTTTATATTTTAAAAATTCACAAATCGAAATCAATCTCGACTTGCGAAATGAGTGACTAGAGTTTGGTAGAATCAGGGGTTTCAATTTGTAAGTTTTTAAAGTATAAAACCTTTCAATTTAAAACAAGAAAAATATATTTACAACTAAACCCCACAATCTCATTTGATTGTATTATGTATACATGGCAAAATCTGGACAATTGGCTGCAGGCTACAACCACAACAGCAAATAAAAATCCTGGTGTAAGCAACAGTGGCAGAGTGAAATTGCTTTAGTGCTCGCAGCACAGTGCAACTTACGGTTGAGATCGAAACTTCAACCGTAAATTGCACTATACAATCTCGACCACAAGTTTTGATTTGGATTGTAAACTATAATGTGCTGCGCATTTATTGCACGACACCCAACTAGAGCTTGTAGAAGGAAGTCTTTAATCAATACTGATGAAAAATATGATAATTTTTTGACTGAACACCAATGGCTATTACTCCAAGAACCCACTCAATTTTGTAAATTTTTGTTAAAGGTAAACACTTAATAGGCCACATATGACATATGAACCAACACCCATCTCTGCAAGTGCAGCATAATAGTTTTATATATGTTGCTCTTACAGTCAAGGTGTATTTTTCTTTGATTATTGATTACATTTTCAATGATTGGGTAATGGTTTCAACATGTCAGATCCCTTTCTGGCTATTTAATGAGTAGTGACATACCAAGTTCCAACTACCACCATACTCTGTCTCTCAGTAGTATATCAAAAAAATGCTATCAGAGCTTTTTTTTTCAATTTCATTGGTGAAGGAAAACTTTCTCCTTTGGGAAAAAAAACAACATTTCTAAAGATTGGTGCTCCAATCTTTGAGAACAGTTTATTTAATCTGTACAGTGATCAGACTCTAAATATTCCTAAAAAATTCATAGATCACTGCATGTATATTCCTTTGGTTAGAGTAGAATTCATCACAGAATACAAAAACATACTACTCTGAGTGGAGTAGAATGGAATATTTGATTAAACTAATTAAAGAGCACCTCTCTTTGATGCGTTTGAATACTTTTAGGGGCAATGGTTTGAACTGGCTTGCCCTTTGATTGGAAAGTGCAGCCAACATCTTTTGTTAAAGTGGTTTATTGTATAAACCCATAAAGTGTATTGGGTCTTTATTAAATTTATTCTCAAGGAAGGGCAGAATTTTAAAATTGTTTTGATCATGATTACCTCTTTTGCTCACTTTTTATTGTCATGAAATGGATTTATCATTCTTTTTCATTTTCTCATTACCTTTTAGATGGATATATGATTCTGACTTTATAATATTCAAAAAGACAGTTTATTACGATGTTAAAGTATAATTTTTGTACGCATATACACACACACGTATACACCCCTACATACCATAGTATGTGAACACCATGCTATTTCTATATTATACGTATCTTTAATTGACTTGAACACCCATCTACACTCATTTTATTGTATTTTTGTTGTAAATAGCAAGGACTGATAGAGGTACTTTCAATGTATATAAATTTCAAGAGAATAGAAAGTAAAAAATAAATCTTCTTCTCTATTTAAGAACACTACGAAAATTTACTTTCTTAGAAAATTTATTGATAACTGTTTACTTTTATTCGTACATACTTTTCGAATACCTCGGACAAATAGTCAAACTCAAGACGAACTTAATCAAACTGATTTAGAAAGAAGAACATGCATTATTTTTCCATTCAATTCAAACATGTCTTTTATTCGCACCCTATAACCCTATGTTGTAAGGAGCATTTTTCCATCTAAAAAGGAAGAAAAACATAGAAGAATCTTTATCTCTAATTCTAAAGAAGTGTACGTCTTTCATTCTTTTGCCAAAGTAACATACCTTGATGTCACATCTATGTTATTATCATTAGTATATATCTCGACGCGGAAAAAACAAAAGAGTTATCCATGAATCCATTTTGTGTTGTTTTTTCCACGTATGTATGTCTTAATAGCAAAATTCATTCAGAAGACACGAGAAAATTCCCTAGTGAAAAGAAGGGGGAAAAATCTAGGTGCCACACCATGAATGGTTGTTGTGAAAAAGAGATGTTCCACATAGGATTCATATATTCAAAGTGAGACCAAAATTTCAATTAAAATGAATTGATGTTCCACAAAGGAAAGGATAACCAAGAATGCTATGGGATTAATCAATAAATGCCTTTATTACCCTTTACAAAATGGGCATGTGTGAGAAATTTAAATTACAATTGGCTCCTCAGCCAAATCATTATTTCCATCTTTTATGCAGAGAGAGTGAAAAAAAAAAAAAAAACAAAAATGCCCCCCAGGCGAGTCGCGAATCGGCAGATTTGCCACTAGGGATCGCGAGTCATGATGTTAGTCTAAATAAAAGCGAAAAAGAGAAAACAGAGAACCCGAGTTTGATTCATGGCTGATAAATTGCAAGCTTTCATTGCAAATTAGAGCTTCAACTCCATTGCTATGAGTCAGAACTCGCAGTACTGAAATTGGGTTTGATTGAAACCGCCATTAAACCTGGCTGGTACTTCTCCTCCTTCTATTGCTCTTCTGATCATTGCTTCTTCGTCTTCTTCCTGGAACCCATTATTAACCTGAGAAAAATGTTTTAGGGTCACCAAGAGTAAGTTGAAATTACACTTTTATATGAAGTGCAGGACTCATCAAAGAGGGAGATTGGAGAAAAAGCTTCTCCCCTTTTTCCAACCGATTTACATTATTTAAGAGAAAAAGGGTTTGAAAAGGAGATTTACCCAAATATCATCTTCGTCTTCTTCTTCACGGTTTAACCCTGGAAATTTGGGAATCTCTCCACTATCTTCATTACGAGCGAATCTGCCACGTACCCTTGGTCTACTGTCGGCTAGTGTCTTCCGACATGCATACTGGACAGAACAGAGAATCCGTGTTTGAGTATTTCAATTTAATCAAAACTTCAATTCTTTTGTTGGTTTTGAATAAATTATGAGATGGGTTTTTCATTTCTTACCTTTATTGTCTTGTTGAAATTTCTCTGTGTGCGCTTGCTTCTGTATCTGTGAATTCGCAGTTTCCTCTCTTCTGGGCTATACTTTCCTACTTTGAAGTTGGGTTCCTCCATGATTGTGCTATCTACACCTAACTGGCTGGAAGAAAATCCATGATTCAAATGTGTCTGTGTAATTCTCTGAAAGACCCAATTGAAGAAAATAAATCATTTAGAGTCCATCATATAACATAGATACGTGAAAGATTGCAGAGAATTGAGCAGGGGTTCTAACATGTAAGTCGCCTGTGCTGCATACCCTTCGGATTGGAACACTGGAGTTAGCGTTCTCAGGTGGAACCATAACTTGAATAGGGAAATTTGGGGATTCCATTAAAGAACTCATGCGAGGATGGTAGGAAAAACCGGGTCTTTGGTCGGGGAATTGGTTACTGAAGCTCCTCTGCAACATTTCAGTTGGGTCCTTCTGGGCAGAGTTACTACTGTAACTGGTTGGAAGAAGAGAAGATTCAAGATTCACGTAACAACCTTCTGACATTAACCCAAATGTGTCCATATCCAAAGCAGAACATGTGATCAGCTCATCAGCAGAATTGATTTCACACTGCGCCTGGGTCGTTGGGTCAAGTGATAAGTTATTCAATTTTTGGCTGGGAGGAGAACCAGAGAAGAGATTAATGGACTTTTCATCAGCAGAGGAACATAGTTCAGTTTCAATAGGGAATTGGTGAAAACCGTTTGGTTGGCCTTCAGAGAAACCATGGAGGATTTCAGTGGAGAGAGATGATGGGTCAGGGAAAGGCAAATAAGGGTCAGAGAGTAACTGCAAATCGACATCAGAACGGACGATATCAGTGGTAGGGCTTCGAAAGAAAGCACCATCAAAGAGAAAAAGATCGTATGACATGAAGGAATTAATTTAATATAGCAGAAAAAAAAAAGAAGATTATGAAGAAGGATGAGAAAGCAAAGATTTGGCTGTACTTCCTTTTGTGTTCTTTGATGGGTAGACCTGAACCCAGAAAGACAGCAATATTGGGTTAATGGCTTATTTTATTGAAGGTTTTGCAAGGGTGAGAAGTGAGATGAAGAAGAAGACAAACCAAATGGCAACTTCAGAGCTGCTGAGTGTCGCCTGTCCCTGTTTCTTTAATAGAACTCTCTCTCTCTCTCTCTCTCTCTCTCTCTCTCTCTCTCTCTCAAACCCTTTAAGCCTTCTGGCCCTTTTCTCTATCTCTCTCCCGTGTGTCTCTCTCTCTGAAGTCCTTCTCAGTAGTTTTTGAGATATAAAAGCATCAAAACGGAGGAGAGTTTAAATTGTGTTGTAAAAGCTTAAAGCTACTTCACAGAATCTTGTGACCAGATCGAGACTAAAGACTTGACTATAAAGATCAAAGAAGAATGTAGCCGCAGCAGATACATCTAACTCTCTGCTCTGTTCTGTTCAAGCAGGTTTACCCCTTCAACATATTCTGTATTCTCTATAATACAAGGGCAAATGAGGTAATTAATCCATAGGTAGCAAGTTGGCATCTTCAATTCAATCAAAAAGACATTCTCAGAGCCCTCAGGTCATTTTAATATGGTAAGAAACCCAAATGGAATCAAATCCCTTTCCTTTCTCTCTCCCTCTCTCTCTCTCTCTCTCTTGCCCACCACCCCCTTGTGCCTACCCTAACCTGATGTATGACTTGTTTGGTCTTTCTTCTTGGAACCTCATCTATTCCTATTCATATTTACAGTGAATACAATTCTGAACAGAAGTGCTTCTGCTTCTGCTTCTGCTTCTGCTTCTGGTTCTGAGGTTTTCTCAGTCAATTCCAGAGTTGATTAATGATATTCCGGAAGAAGAAAAAAATTTATATTCATAGAGTAGCAATAACACCCTTAAATCTTGAAGTGGAGTCGGGAAAAACAAAAATTAATGTTTAACAAGTATTTTCTTTTTTGGAAATAAAATAATGTTTTTACCAAGTTGATAAGAAGAAAAAAGAAAGGCTAATGTTGCTTTCACAACTCATAGGCATTCTGGTTCAAACATATCAAGAATAGACATTTTGATTTTTTTTTTCTTTTTTCCCTTCCATGCCATGCAACAAGATGACGTATAAAAAGAATCAATTACCTAATGTGGTTAAAGTTTTTTATTTATTTAATTTATTTTTTTATTGAGACAAGGTGAAAGTGAGAATCCCTTATGCATGGCCGGTGATTGATTAACAATCTGATTAAGACTTCTAAGAGAGTGAATGTTATCATTAACTGCAGCCTTATTGTCTAGGTCAAAAACATTATTTTTCAATCTAATCAAATAGTTTGATATGTGATAATCTTCTATATAGAAGCTAAAGAGGTCTCACGTTCAAATTTCCATTCCTCCGCACTCCTATGAGACCCTAACTTTATTATAAGTGCCAACCAAATTTAGCTCGACTCAACCTAGAGGTGAGTCATGTAGTCCTAGATTAGACAAATAGCAATCGATCCAAGAACTGGTCAATGTATTCTCATAATTGGTTTAATTAGTTGGGCCATGACTTGACTTGGCTTAGGATGTTTGACAGGGATCTCAACCCTCTGTGCAAGCGTTGGATTCATTGACCAAAGATAAAAAATTCGAAATAGCCCCCTTCTACAGCCTTTACTCAAGGAGTTTAAATCTTCTACTCATTAGGGTCGACTTATGTGCTCCTTTAACATTTTTTTATCACACAATAGACATGGAACTAGGGTGTGGATCACTTGTCCGTCAAGCTAGCAAATATTGTTCCTTTGACACTTCTTCACCATTAAAAGAGATAAGATCCATATAGAACTTATTGAGGGTCTCATGCCCTACCTTTATTGTGTGGTGAAGAAAAATCAAAACACCAGTATTTGAAGGTCTCTATTAGAGAGGTGATCCAGACTCGTAGAATTCACGTTTAAATATTGATAAAATGAATTAAATTGAGACTTTTAGTGTCTTATATGAATTTTATCCCTATTGTGTGATGAAGAAGTGTCGCGACAGCATCGACTCTTATTCCGGAGACAGCAAATACGACAAAACCGCACTTTCCTCTCTCTCGCGTTTATCCATTTGGCGGGAAACCCCAACCTGTGTGAGTTGCCGTTTAATTCTGTTCGTTGGTTTTCACGTCACGTAGACACCGTGTGTTATAATTAGTTAATGACCCGGAAAAATATCAGCTGTCCATTGTATCCCATGCTTCATTTCCTATTTTGATTTCGTGAACCATTACATGATAAGCCTCTTCAGATATTTCCATTAGGTATAAAAAAAGACAGCTTTTCTAGTTAGATACCAATCGGAAGGTTCAAAACGATTCTATGTATTCACAAACTTGTAACAGAAAACACTGTATGATCGATTAGCCGTTGTTTCGAAGATTTCATTACCAACACATCGAAGTTTCAAACCTTTCGGGTCGTTCTCCTCCTTCCTCAGTTCTTCATTTCCCTAAACCCTCTTCTTCTTCGTTGAAGAAATCTGAGATCTTCGTATCCGAAACCTAGAAAAGCCCTTCTTTTTTCTTCTCCTTGGGAGCTTAGCAGGTAGCAACCATGGTGAAGCAGGAAGCTGTAGAGAAGATGCAGGCTCGCCAGAATTTCCGGAATCTCTGGCATACCGATCTCACGAATGCAATTCAAGCTGATACTCCATGTAACTAGTTTTAACATACTTTTCCGTCTTCTTTAAAACATTTTGGGTTTAATTAACTTTTTCCTATTTAATTGCTTTTCTCGAATGACAACTGATCGAGATTTCTCTCCTTTGCAGATTGCTGCTTTGCATTGTGGTGGTATGCATTCTGATCTCATTCGTATCGTTTTTATTTTATTTTTTGTGAAATTAACTAATGTTTGCAGTTGCATTTGTCATTTCTTAGTTTAATATGTGATTTATCTTTGGTTTTTCGAGATGTGTTGTTCTTGTCTTAATTTTTTTTAAAAGATGAGGAATCGGAACGAAAGAAAAATAGGAGAAAAGAAGAAGCAATAATACCACAAATGATAATGGAGTTCGACTTAATCAAGCCTACAACACCGGAGCTCAGTACCGAGCCCAAATGCGCTACGAGAGATCTCAAACATTTCAAGAACAACTAACAAACCAGTGTAGAAGAATGATCTTAACTCCCAAGACCTAAAACCCTATGGGAAACCCAATTACACCCTCGAACCCTGAAGAATCCCTGTCCTTCAAGTCCTCTGATTTGGAACCGATATGAAATTGATTCAATGCGGAATCATGAATAATCATTGGCTTAATCAATAGTATATTAATCCATACTTTTTTTATTTTGATATTTATTTATTTCTGTTTAGATTATATTTCTATTTGGATGTATACGCATTTATCTGGAGAAATCTCGGCAATAATTAAATTTAACCCGTATTTTATCGTATTCACTTTTTTTTTGTTGGATAGAAAATGCTATACACAGAGACGAAGAAGAAGAGAGAGATTTATCGCTAACCAGAAACCCTAGGTTACAACGAAAAAGGACACCAAAAAGATCAGGTGAACTGTAAATACAACACCAAACCTATCAGACCAGCACTAAAAACAAGTGAATTTACTGATCAACCCTTCATAGTTGACTTGGTGCAGTTCGTGTTTGAGTTTGAGCATTATAATTTTACAGAAATTTGCCGAGTGGAATTGATCACTAAATGTGATGATGGACTCAGGTTCCTCTTTCCAGGTTTTTCAGATCTCTATGGGTGTTGTCTTATTGGTTATGGTCTTGGTGAAAGAATGAATACAAATTTCAAAATTCAAAAGAGCCAGTTGATTATTGGCTCTTATCACTTGGTCTTCCTTTGACCACTTGATCCTGGTTATCGTTCTTCTCTTTTGCATGTACCCAGAGAAAGGGACAGATTTGAAAAGAAAAAAGTTTTTGGATTGCTCAACTTGGGTGTGACTAAGTGATTCCCCCTGTAACACTGGGCTACCTCTCCATTTCTCTCACCAGCCCTTTACATCAACTATAACTTCCCATCCTTAATCGTTAATCCTGTGCCTCTACTGAGAAGTTTATTGCAGGCAATTCTTTGCTAAACTTGTCCTGAGAATAAGGATGCTTCTTTAATCCTTTCTTCATAGGTACGTTTGTAGCTTCTTGACTTTTGAAATGTCTAGAATTCTGCTTTCAAAATTTTCTGAATAGAGATATGAATCGTGTATTTAAGTGAAATTAACTTCGCAGATGAATATTTCTGGTTGAGGTTGTCGGGTAAAATTTAAGCTGTCTAAAAAGTTGGTTTCTTTGCCCTGTTCATCTAATTTTCTTTTGTTCCTTTGTTCTTCCTTACTTTTTTTGGATAGTGAGAATTACTTTATAATTTATGAACAAATAATTTTTTTTGTCTCGTCAGCCTTCTTCTTGTTGATGAGGCTTTTCTTTGTTATGTTCCTCCCATTAGCTGCTTTCTCTGTTCTCATTATTAGGAACACAGTCCATGACTGATTTAACAATTCAAATTGTGAATTGTTGTGATTTGTCTCCATTCATTTTGTCTTTATAATATGAATGCTTTGACAAAGAAGTCTTTTAAAATCTCCAAATTTCCCATGAATTACCACTTACAATTTGATCAGGATCTTTGAAGTGTTACCAAAATTAGAGTTGACGTTGCAAGAGTTTGCTCTTTAGACAGGGTAAGTTTTAAGTACAGCAAGTTTGGCTAGCCTTCTTGCACCTTTTGTGTTGTTCATATCTTTGTCTTTATCGCTTGGAAGTTTGGTATTGTCCTGAATGTGATTTTGTGCTTTAGCTTGCTGAACATATACTAGGTCCTCTGCTCATACTCTTCTATTGAGGTTGCAGCTTCTAATTTGCTAATTTATCATGTAATAGTACACATTTTCCAATTTATCAATGGAAAACATGTTTATATATTATTTGTGTTACGAATAATTGGAGTAATAGATGATCCATGTGTCGTCAATTCAATTGCTTTATTATATCAACTCTTCACTTGATTAAAAATTTCTTTCATTTTGTCTTTTCACTGTAGTGGGCCATGTGCATCATATTTGCTCCGCAAGCGAGCTCTTTATGATGATATGTCAAGGTAATCAATGTTTTACATTGTTCAATTTTTATAACAATTGAAGTGATCTCATTGCATGGGAGCTGCAAATTTGTTTTCCGTAGGTATGCTTGCTGCGGTGGTTATATGCCTTGTAGTGGTAAGTGTGGAGAAAGGAAGTGCCCTGAATTATGTCTTGCGACTGAGGTACAACATTTAACTGATTACAGATTTGGTTTTTCTTTTTCTGTAATTTGCATCACCTTTCTTCTTCTTCTTCTTCCCGACTACTGTGGAAAAAACATTATGTATATTGGCTCTAATGATTTGTAAAATTCTTTCTCTATGATTTATATGACATCATCTCACAACTCAGGTATAACATTTAATTAATTGATTTAGGTATAATATGTGATGACTTGTACCTCTTGCTGGTATAGATTTATTGACATTTTTTTGTTCCTCATTTTGGAATTGTTGCACATCATCTTTTTCTGTTCAGGTCTTCTGCTGCTTTTCAAATTCAGTTGCATCAACCCGCTTCTTGTTGCAAGATGAGTTCAACATACAAACGACACAATGTGATAACTGTATTATTGTATACTCTCTCTCTCTCTCTCTCTCTCTCTCTCTTGGTTGACCTATTTTAGCATGTTTTGAACACATGACTTTGTTTCCATAGGGTTTCATGTTCTGCCTATCGCAACTTGCATGTATATGTTCCATCATTGCATGTCTTAGTGGAAGCAGTGAACTCGAAGAGGCTTCTGAGTTATTAAGATGTTTGTCTGATATGGTTTATTGCACGTAAGCCATTGTTCCTTTTCCTTTTCCCCTGCTATTTCAGTGCTGATAGTAATAGGATTAGGATATGTTATTGATTTGATTGATTCTTTATTTGTTTCCCCAGGGTTTGTGCATGTATGCAGGTATTTGCTGAATCAAGCTAAGTGTCTAGTACTTGTCCATTAATCTTAGTTTTCCCTTTCTATTGACTTCACCAATGTCGAGTATTGCAGACACAACACAAGGTCGAAATGGATAAAAGAGATGGAAGGTTTGGACCACCAGTGATGGCCGTGCCTCCGTTTCAGCAGATGTCGCGTATGGATCAGTCAGTTCCTCCTCCAGTTGGTTATCCAGCTCAGCCAGGATATCCACATGGACATGGTTATCCCCCCGCTGGTTATCCTCCTCAAGGTTATCCCTCAGCTGGCTATCCTCCTCAAGGTTATCCCCCAGCTGGCTATCCTCCTCAAGGTTATCCCCCAGCTGGCTATCCTCCTCAAGGTTATCCCAAGTGATCTTGATTGTTATGCAAATGGGGATAAAAATTAGTGAAGTCATTCTTGAATATGTGACATTATATTGCTCTCTGCTTTGAGATCTCTCTGCTGAGTTTGTTTATGTATTGTAAAATGAAGCTGTCAGGGCCCTGGGATGTGATGATATGAGGAAGAAAGAGAGTTTTAGGCAGAGTTCTATAGATGTAGATGATCAGTACATATGCCTGTTGTACACCTGAGCTTTTACTTTGAAATTATAGTGACAATTTCTTTGTGGAAGATCTTGGTTTGTGACATAAGAAAAAAGAATCAGTAATCCTTTCCAGTCTTATATGTATTATTATAATAACTAGAGAGACAAATACAAACATCATAAACTTCCCAGTTGTTTCTTTTGCATTTTTATCCTTTTGTTATCACTTCTAGCCAATTAAATGCACACTCATGGCCTTATCCATTTTCTACCTGCTGGAGAAGGTAAGTTTCTTGTGTTCTGCCAAAACAGAGGATTAAAAAGTTGCAATATATGGTATCATGGTCCATGGCGTCATGTTTTCTACTCTTGCATGATTATAATGCAAGATTCTAATTGAAGCTTCATGGTTTACCAAAAAAAAATAATTGGAGCTTCATGGTGCTTTTGGCAAGCATCACATAAATAAACAAATATAAATTAAAAAAAGAAATAAAGTACCCATAAATTGCTCTTTGTTTTCATTTGGACAATGTATCACATGCTTCATTTCCTATTTCGGTTTCGTAACCATTACATGGGTAGCCTCTTCAGATATTTCCATTAGGCATAAAAGACACAGCTTGTTATGTGATACCAATTGGACGGTATGGAATGATTTGCAAAGTTGTAACCGAGAAACACTGTATCATCGATTAGCGTCGTTTCGAAGTTTCTTACCAACGACCTCGAAGTTTCAAACCTTGCGAGTCGTTCTTCTCCTTCCCTGGTTCTTCGTTCCCCTAAACCTTCTTCTCTGAAGTAGTCTCAGATCTTCTCCTCCGAAACCTAGAAAACCCTAGCTTTTTTCTTCTCCTTTGGAGCTTTGCAGGTAGCAACCATGGTGTCGCAGGATTATTTGGATAAGATGCAGGGTCGCCAGAATTACCGGAATCTCTGGCACACCGATCTCATGAGTACAATTCAAGCTGATACTCCATGTAAGTAGTTTTAACTACCTTTTCCCTATTTAATTTCTTTTCTCGAAAGACAACTAATCGAGATTTCCTTCTGCTTTCTTATTTGCAGATTGCTGCTTTGCATTGTGGTGGTATGCATTCTGATCTGTTTCATATCGTTTGTTCTATTTGAATTTAAGTTCTGTTTGCCGTTGCATTTGTCACTTTTAGTTTGATATGTGATTTTGTATGCGAATACTTTTTCATGTATCTTTAATTTTTTCGAGATCTGTAATTTTTTAATAGATCGAATTCGTTGACTTGGTCCAGTTCGGATTTGACTTCGTGCATTGTAGTTTTACAGAAATTTGCTGTGTGGAATTGATCACTAAATGTGATGGCGGAACTTAGGTTTCCTGGTTCTAGGTTTTCCTAGATCTTTGTGGATGTTGTCTTATTGGTTATGGTCTTGACGACGCGTTGTTAAAACTCATCAGGGCTACAAGTTTTCCTGGTTCTCGTGAAACTTAGAAGTCTTTTTGTCTTGCTACTAGCTCCTTTGATCACTTGATCCATTGCTGAAGCCCACTCACCATGTTATAGCTATACCATCTGCTTGTCCCTGTTTTCTTAGTCTGACAAGGTGTTGAATTTGTTTATTACTTTATTCCTGATTCGTGATGTGCATTTTCATGCTTAGGCTCAAGGAGTTGTAGTATTTTCTTGTTCCTAACAGATTCCACTTGTTTTCATGGAAAGTTGATTTGCAGTACGTGGATTATAGAGGCCTTGGAAGTTCTTGATTGAAATATTCATCAATAAGTTCTTGACTTATATAGACTTACGTTTCTATCCTCTATGAAGAAGTTGTTTGTGAATTGTGATTGTATTTGGAAAATAATAAAAATCCTCAACAAGTTGTATGGTCTAACAGCATCAATTACAAGATTCTTTATAGGTGTTTGCTCACAATTCTACTGGTGAGTTTGGGGATATGGTATAACGAGACATCCACGTCCTCTTGAAGTTCTCATGTTTTTCTTGGTTGGCCTTTTGGTAAGAAGGCTCAACATTATGGATATACAAATGGCTGTCCTTTTAGCACAACAGTATGTAAATCAATTCTCTTCCCGTGAAAAAGATGAACAAAGAGGTGAGTTTCTTTTCGCTAGAATTCTCCCTGGTGTCAAGGTCTGGAAGGTTGCAGGATCATTCCTCCATTAGCATGTGGACTCAGATGGCCTTGTCTCTACTTAGCCAAAATCAACTTGAGTCAACTTCTTTTCCAGAGAACTTTTTATGTATGTAGTAGTGATGCAGTTGGGATGTTCCAATTGGCTTAATTGATCCACAGAAGATTTTATTTGGCCATGGTTGGGTCCACCTCCTCTTTTTTTAATTTTATGTAAGTGACCTAATTTATGAGTCAATGAAAGAGACAGATTTCAATTTGGATTGCTCAACATGGGTGTGACTAGGTGATTCCCCTTCTCCCCTGTAACACTGGGCTAGCTCTCCATTTCTCTCGCCAGCCCTTTTCCTTCCTTCTGTCAACTATTACTTATCATCCTTAATCTTGTACCTCTAGTAAGAAATTTATTGGAGGCAATTCTTTAGCAAATTTGTCTTGAGAATAAGGATGCTTCTTTGACCCCTTTCTTCATAGATATGTGTGTAGCTTGTTGACTTTTGTAATGTCTAGAATATTGCTTTTAAAATTTTCTGAATAAAGATATGCTGCCTGTATTGCTTTTTCATTCGTTTGCATAACAATATGTTCTACTTTTAAAGTGAAATTGACCCTGCAGATAAATATTTCAGGTTGTGGTTGTCGGATAAAATTTAAGTTGTCTAAAATTTAGGTTGAGGCTTCTTTGCCCTGTTTATTTAATTTTCTTTTGTTCTTCCTTTTTTTTTTTTTTTTTTTTTTGGGGGGGGGGGGAATAGTGAGAATTATTCTTTTATTTACAAAAGAAAATTGTTATTTGTTACTTGTCAGCCTTCTTGTTGTTGGAGGCTGACAAGTGATAAATATGAATGTTTTGGTAAAGAAGCTTATTGAGGAAGGCTGAAAAGTATGAATGCTTTGATAAATAAGTCTTCTAAAGATCTCCAAAATTACCCATGAATTACCACTTAAAATTTGATCAGGATTTTTGAAGTGGTTTCCAAATGAGATTTGACATTGCAATAGTTTGCTCTTTACACAGGGTAAGTCTTAAAGTACAGCAAATTTGGCTAGCCTTCTTGCACATTTTGCCATTCATATCCTTGTCTTTATTGTTTGGAAGTTTGGTTGTCCTGAATGTGATTGTGTGCTTTAGCTTGCTGAACTTAAACTAGGTCCTCTACTCATACTCTTTTATTGAGGTCGCAGCCCCTAATTTTCCAATTTATCTTATAACAGTACACATTACTGATCTTGAAAATATCAATGGTACACATGTTTTGATATTATTTATGTTACAATAATTGGAGTAATAAATGATCTATGTGTTGTCAATTCAATTGCTTTATTAGATCAAGTCTTCACTTCTTTAGAAATTTCTTTCATTTTGTGTTTTCACTGTAGTGGGCCATGTGTATCATACTTGCTCCGCAAACGAGCTCTTTACAATGACATGACAAGGTATTCAATGTTTTACCTTCTCTGAAATTTAAGTTTCTATAACAACTGAAGTGATCTCATTGCATGAGAGCTGCAAACCTGTTTTCTGTAGATATGTTTGCTGTGCTGGTTATTTGCCATGTAGTGGTAAGTGTGGAGAAAGCAAGTGCCCCGAATTTTGTCTTGCAACTGAGGTACAACATTTAAGTGATTACAGATTCGGTGTTTCTTTTTCTCTTATTTAAATTACGTTTCTTGTTCTTCTTGACTACCATGGAAAAATGTCATGCATATTGGCTCTGATGATTTGTAAAATTCTCTCTATGATTTATATGACATCATCTAGCAACTCAGGTATAACATTTAATTAAGGGATAATTACTATTGCCTCCCGCTGTATTATAGCTTACTTAGGAGGCTCTGCTCTTTATGAAATTACTATTGCCCCCTCACTTCTAACGGTGTTAAGAAACTGTTATGGTTGTTTGTTTAATGTTTGTTTTGCCCTTTTAGAATTAAGAAAACAAAAGACAATACCTTATGAAATACCAATTTTACCCTTGTATTCCTATAATTTTAGATTCCAAAAACTATGAGATGAAATCGGGCTACCAAAAAAAAAGAAGAGATGAGATGAAACTGGAGAGCTCTATTACCAAGAAAGGAAAGACTTTTTTTTTCCTTCTTTTTTTCTCCTCCCCTGGTGGGGAAAACAAAGACGACTTTATTTTATTTTTTTAATAATAGAAAAAGACCATTTAGCACTTTAGATTTAGGGTTGATTTTTCCCCCTAATTAATAAGGTTACTTATGTAATTTAATAAAGTGTAAATAATAATATATAATTTTCAGGTTATGGAATAAATAAAAATGCCATGTCATCACTTAACTAACAGAGCTTAACAATAGGGGGCATCAGCAATTACAAGCTAAGTCTAAGGTGGATTAGTAATTTAAAAAAGTATTGGGGATAAAATAGTAATTAAGCTATAGCATAAGGGGTAATAGTAATTATCCCTTTCATTTATTGATTTAGGTAATTTACTTGGTAATTTACTGTGATGATTTGTACCTCTCTCTGGTATTCATGTGGTGACATTTTTTTGTTCCTCATTTTGGTATCATTGCACATCATTTATTTTTCTGTTCAGGTCTTCTGCTGCTTTGGAAATTCAGTTGCATCAACCCGCTTCTTGTTGCAAGATGAGTTCAACATACAAACTACACAATGTGACAACTGCATCATTGTACTCTCTCTCTCTCTCTCTCTCTCTTTCTCTGTGTGTGTGTGTTGGACATATTTTTGCATGTTTTGAACATATGACTTTGTTGCCATAGGGTTTCATGTTCTGCCTATCACAACTTGCATGCATATTTTCCCTCGTTGCAATGATTGTTGGAAGCAGTGAACTCCAAGAAGCTTCTCAGATATTGAACTGTTTGTCTGATTTTGTTTATTGCACGTAAGTCCATTGTTCATTTTCCTTTATCCCTGCCATCTCAGTGTTGGTAGTTATAGAATATGTTATTGATTTGATTAATTTTTTTTCTTCTTCTTTTATTGTTTCTCCAGGGTTTGTGCATGTATGCAGGTATTCGTTGAATCAAGCTAAATACCTAGAACTCATCCAGTATCTTAGTTTTCCCTTTCTATTGACTTTTCTGATGTCACTTCTGAGTATTGCAGACACAACACAAGGTTGAAATGGATAAAAGAGATGGAAAGTTTGGACCACAACCAGCGATGGCTGTGCCTCAGTTTCAGCAGATGTCACGGATAGATCAGCCAGTTCCTCCTCCAGTTGGTTATCCACCTCAGCCAATGTATGGGCAGCCCCAAGTTTATCCTCCTGCTGGATATCCCCCTCAAGGTTATCCCCCTGCTGGTTATCCAGCTCAAGGGTATCCCAGGTGATCTTGATTGTTATGCAAATGGGATATGAGTTAGTGAAGTAAGTCATTCTTGAACATTTGACTTGGGTATTGTTTTGCTTTGAGATCTCTCCACTGAGTTTATTTATGTATTGTAATGGGAAGAATTAAGATTTATAGGTACAGATGATTAATACAATATGCCTGTTGTGTAGATAAACCTATTCTGGTCGTCTGAACATCTCAGGTTTTACTTTGAAATTATGATGTGAAAAGAAGTAATCTTTTTTAGTCTTATATGTATTGTTATGACTAGAGAGATAAATAAACAGCATCAGAAAGTTCTTTCTAGTTATTTCTTTTGCGTTTTTACCCTTTTGTAATCACTTAGAGCCAACCATCTAGCATCATAATGCACACTTGAGGCCTCATCCATTTCCACCAGCTTGAGAAGTTTCTTGTCTTCTGCTAAAAGAAAGCATAAGAAGTGCAATATGGTATCATGGGCCACGGCATCATCTTTTCTACTCTTCCATGATTATAAATAGGGTCCCTACAAATAAAATTTACACAGTTTCCTTTTACTTCTGGATCTTCTGGAGAACCAAAACTGGAGTTAAAATATCTCACAGGTCCCCATTTTTACATCTGCTCATTTCACATAAAAAATAAAATTTTAAAAATAAGAGCGTAGGAGAGAAATCGTGAAGTTTTTGTATGGTTGAAACCGATATAGCTTCTTTCATCATTGATCTGTAATTATCATGACGATGTCATGATGATCCATAATCATCAAAGAGAACATAAATATGAGTTTGGATCAGCGATCCCGACGCTTCCTGACCACAAACATCAGTGGGGCTCATGGTGAAATACTTTTTGAAAAAAAATAAAAAAAAAGTTTATTTTTTTTTTTTCCCAGTGGGGCTCACTTTTTGTGGTCAGGAAGCTATCTGTGCTCCCCCGACGGGGAGAAGATCCGGATTCCATAAATATGGTGACTGTTACAAGAATGTCCTTTCATTCTGATCCTACTGGTTACAGGCGATTATATTTTTTGGAAAAACTGGTTATAGGCGACTAGATGGGTGTTTACGGTTCTTTCCTCAAATGTGCAGAGGATTCCTTGTGCAAGATTATATCTCGTGGCTGCTGGTTCTCTTATAAGTTTTGCTTATAATTTTACCTCTAAAAAAATTTCTATTATTGTTCATTAAAAGGAGTTCAACTTCAGTGTTGCACATTAATTGAGCTGTGTATGGTCACAATCAAATGAGTGGTCGAGGTTAAAATCTCAGACACTTATTTTGCCTTTTTTTGTTTTTTTGTTTGTTTTTTGTTACAGGTAGGTATGGTTGAAAAAAAAATCAAAGGAGTGGTTGAGATTTCGACCTCGGCCACTCATTGCATCCTCATTGTATGCAGTTCAGTGATGTACATTACAGCATTGAACCTCAATCCCACCTGGAGACCATCATGGTATGTTGGAGTCAAAAGAGTCATGTATTTATTAGGGATGGAACCTACACATACTGCTGGGGTTCTAATTCTGACATGTCTTTTGTCCTAGGCAACACTGACTACATCATCAATTCATCCCTCAACATTGATCGTTGGAGCTTTAGAGATTAAACCTGTTCTCTGCTTTAGCTTCTATTTTTCTGTCTTTTTGGGGTTATCAAACCTTCAGAAAATCAGAAGAAATAACAAATTTGAGTTCGATGAGGCAATCAATTTTCATCCTGAGCCACAAAAATCTCAATCATCATCCCAATAGCATCGAAGTTCTGAATAAAACAATGTAACTTTCAGGTTTAATAACTAAAACAAACAACATCACAGTATGATAAAATACAAGAAAACTGAAGTACCCAGCAAACAAAAAACTTCTATAGAGAATCTCAACATCGAATATTATGATCTAAAGGTGTGCATTGTCATTGAGAACTCCTCCTGGGATAGATGAATCATCTTCATCATCATCATCCAGGAAGTCATTTGTCTGTATTTGGGACAACTGTTGAAACTTTGGAACTTGTTCTTCTCTCTTCTTGGAGAATCTCTTAACATAAATACAAACACCAGAAACAGTTGCTATACATGAAATGACCAGTAACACTGCAACCCACTGAACACAAGAATGACAGATGCTCGTAAGAGGGCAGGTGCTTACTTAACATGAAGCCATAATTTAAGAAAGAAAAACCATGAAAACATGAAATGCTGAAATTAAATATGGAAACTAGGTCTGCTGTGATCCCTACCCAGTTGACAGTTATCATCTGAATAACAGATTATGATAATAACTAGCGCCTAATTTAGTTAGATGATTGATTGACAAATTTGTCCCGACAAAAAAGCAGCTGAACCTCTCAGTTTCCTCTCAGGAAAGCTGTCTGCTAAAATTTCCTTGATGAGAGATTGTGACTATTAGAAAGGAAAGTTAAGAGTTAGGATAAAAGGCACCTTGACTGAATTTTTTTAGCTTTGAGTGTTCTTGAGATTTCTCTGTTTCAATGGAGTTGTAAGGGATAATCATAAAGGAGCTAGTACATTGCAATATGAGGTCAAATATGGTCTTTCACTAAGACATAAAAGCAAACAAGAGTTGCATATGTAAAATGAGAACTCCCATCCATGCATACCTATGAAGGCATGCTTACTGGATGGCAAGAGAGGACCATTTACAGTTCCTAAACGTTGGCTTTATATTTTAAAAACAAACTCTCAGTGAATGTGATAACCTCTGTGGTTATGCTGACACTAGACCTGAGTCTAGATTAGTGACCAACCGATGTTCAATAATAACTCAAGAACACCAGAGACATGAGTTTCAAGCAGCACTAGATAAACAGACTAGTTTGGTAATGTTGATTAACTTCAAATTTCAGTTGTGAACTTTGAAATTATACTCAAGATTTCTCATTACGAGTTAGTAAACCCTCCTTATTTGTGAGCCAGTACATCTCTTTCTTTAATCTAGAAAAACAAAAACAAAATGCAGGAATGAAAAATCATACACACCTTAGTATTACTTTTGCCATCTCCATGTATAACTACTTTAGTGGTTGAATTTTCATTTGGTTCTGCAGCGGATGATAATGTAGAGTGAGAAAAGAACAAAATGAATGTCTGTTTTGGGTATCAGAAACTAAAGTCTGTACAAAAAATTCATGCTGTTCTATGAATAAGTTCTCAATCTCTGATTGATGACTTGGGGCAGTCTGGAGTTGAAAGAGAGGAAATGAAGATGAAGACCATATATTCAATCGGTTCTTTATTCTTCCAAAAAGAAAAAGAGAATTTAAAGAAAATGGAAGGAGAAAGAAAATCGAAAGGGTTTGAAAAGAAAAAAAACCTGTATCAGTTCTGGTAGGCAAAGAACAGTCAACGCTGCCTTTCCAATCTGGTGAACACTCGCACACATCACCTTCAACTAAGCATTCTGCTTCATGAAAACAGAAAAGTCGACCACAGGGAGCCCCAATGTGCTCGCAATGCTCACCAGTATATCCTGCAAGACACTTACAGGTGTAATTCTCGCCATGAACAATCTCCTCGCAGGTCGCCCCGTTTTCACACCAGAACGAATTAGTCCCGTCACACATCATCTGCTCCTCATCGCAAAACCTCCCCCTAGATCCAAAGAAAAAGAAACCATGCCGAATTAAAGTGGTTCCCAAAGAGAAAATTCTGAAAAATCAATAAGGAGAGACATTCGTACCCAAGGAATGATCGATCCCCTTCAAGGATGGTAGAAGGATCAGGGAGATTACAAATACAAGCGCCCATGTCATTGCAATTTCCAGTTTTGCATCGATTGTCCTTGCAAGGCAAAGCATTAGCTTTGAAGAACACCAACAGAAACAACGAGATGAGAAATAACTCTTTCCGCCCTAATTTAGATTCCCTTTCTTTTCCAGAAATGTGCATTTCAGCGACCAGACCAAAACAGAGAAACAGAGGTAGAGATTTGATGGTGTTCTTCACATTTTGATTTTCTCTGCAATTTCTCAGTTTTTTTGGGATCTTTACGTAAAGCCTTGGGGTTTAAGCAAAGTTTCAAGTTTCAACTTTCAACTAGGAATTACAAAGGAGTAGTAAACAAGTGAGAGCATAAAAAGTCAACGATAGAGGGAGAGACGTGGCGAGGACACGTGGAATTGAACGACGTGTGTTGGTCATGAAAACGTAATATATTTCCCTTCAAGTACTTTAAGAATACGGTGGAAAGTAGGAAGATTTCATGGCTATTTCTGTCATTCGCACGGTACAAGGATCCGCAATTGCCGCTTTGTCGAAGAACTGGAGAATGAATCGGACGGTTGAATCGGTTCAACAGATTCATATGAATCGTCCATTCTGATTCCTTTCATTTTCTTGGGAAAATTATGTGATTAGCTGCTTTTATGTTTCCCTTTACAAAAATAGTCAATCAATGTTTTACTTTATAAAATTAGTCAAAATTAAGTTTGCATTTACAAAACTAACAAAAATATTGATTTTTCATATTTTTTGTTACTTTTTACCTCCAAAACTGATCACATCAAGTGAAAAAATCATTATTTTGTCCATAAGAGAAAAATCATTATTTTTTATACCCTTTGGACATTTTCACCTTTATGCCGATATAGTCAATTTTAGGGATAAAAATGTCCAAACAAGTGAAAAAGCACAATTTTGACTAATTTTGTCAATGCAAACTTAGTTTAATTAGCTTTGTAAAGTAAAACATTGAGTGCTATTTTTGTATAAGAAAACTTAAAAACAACTAATCACCTAATTTTTCTCATTTTCTTTCTTCGTAGAGCAAAGTTAGTTAAATGGATTTCACCCTAAAAAGAAGAGTTAGTTAATGGATCTGGTCGGGCCGCCATCATGATTGGCTTTTACTGCATTTCTTGCAATGGTTTGGATGGCTCAGTTTGGAACCGAAGCATTGAAGAACGAGAGAAAAACCATAATTGCTTCTCTGCCTCGTCTCCGTTCTTCCCTGATAAAATGCAGAATTACCCATTAGAGGCTTAGAACTGAGAAGTTTTAACTTCCAACATTAGAATCGAAGTAGATCTTCCAAAAGATTTAACAGGACGAAGACAGAGGACTGAAACATGTTGCTTTAATTTCGATGCAGAACCCAAGTCCAGGGAAGCAAGAAATGGCAGGGCAAACCGGCAAAGGGCGAACATAGAAGAACTCAAGAAAGTGATCTTAGCAAGCTTCATTTGTAGAAGAAAGATCTAATCAAAAGATTCAAAACCTCTTAAATGACTTGCCCAAAGCCCAAATCCCACTGTTACTGTTATTCAGAGAAATCTCGAAATCCTCACTCAATCGACCAATCTGATCCGGGTTTCTGTACTTTCTCTGTTCACCAATCCCTGGCTTTTCTATGGATGAAGGATCTGCTATCTGAATTAAAATAAACATTGCCGGAATCCGGCCAAGACTGAGAAACTAGCCCTTTCGATCTACTCTAGCGAAGAGAGAATGAAATGAATTAAAGAACAATTTTTTTTAATCACTAAATTTCTGAGAGAAAAAGAGTATACAAAAACGAAATACTTTTTCCGAATTGTCGGATGGATATTATGTACATTTTTTAGTCTGTCCAGTCCAGAACCCCGTCTTTTTTTCCCTTGTTCTTCTTCAGATTGAAAAGCTAAAAACCTGGAACCGAAGAATATTCTCTGTAGAAATCAGGAATAACAGAAGCACTCCAGAGGCGTTCATTATAGGCTTCCTGCAACTCATCGGAAATGAATGGTGTTCTACAGAGTGGACAAGTTTTCTGATCATGATCCATCCACCGATCCAGGCAACTCTTGTGGAAGATGTGTCGGCAGTTCGTCAAGCGTCTAATCTCTTCACAGCCCTCGAACTCATAGAGACAGACAGCACAGCTTTCCGGCGTTTCGCGCTCCCCGGCGGTGACCAAGTCCTCGAATTTCACTACTGGTAGGATTTCTCGGATCAGAACTGCAGAAACAGAGTGGAATTCAGGTGGGTTGACGGGACGATCAGGCCAAGCAATGTCGGATTCGAGAAAATCTCCGAGACCCACCAATCGAAATAGCCAACATATGAGTTTTCTGACGATTCCCAGGATGGAAAGTGCATGAACAAGTAGCTTTGGAAGGAAAAGTTCTGTATAACCCACTGGGAAACCCATGGTGGAAGACCCTAAATGTTGCAGAGAGGAGTCACGAGAGAGAAATGCAAAGCTGGGCTTTGGTTCTTTACTCGTTTTGCTTTGGGTATTTAACATTTGTAACTACAAGACCCAACTCATCATCTGAACAAAGTCTGACCGATGTCGCCATGAAAGACAAAACATGAACAGAGGAAAGAGAGAGAAAGAGAGATCTGCCGCTACCCTTTTTTTGAACGAATAACGGCGAAGGGAACGCAAGCGCAACGAACCTTCAAATCTCCCTCGACGTGAAACGACAAAACTGCCCCTGTAATGCATTTACAATCCCAATTTGAATTGTGAATTAGTTGATTGCTGTTGTAATTTGTAATTTTACAACTCTCACGTGCTTCACATGTCGCACGTATGATTGGTTTATAAGTGACTCTCTCCAGTCACTGGAGAGAGGACCAATTAGATAAAACGGTCCTTCATTGAGGTCCCCCCCCTCCCCCACAGTGCCCATCAAGCTTTATTGATTGTTGCTTCTTGCTCTAATCCTATCTGACATTCCTCACCGAGTCCTCTCCAGTCACTGAAGAGGTTCATGAACCAAAACATCCATTATCCCTTATAAGTTGTGATAAATCAAATTGATAGAATGGTCCAGGCTCTCAATGCTAGGAACAATAAACCCACTAGTACTTCATATCACTTTTTAAATTTATATGCATTTTCATGTACTGTATGCAAAATCTTCTTCACACTTTGTGTGAGACCCACCTCTCAGTAATGATCAAATAAATCAGAGATAGATAGAGTTTCCTCCTAAACATGAGGTGAAAGATATGAAAGAAGTACAATTTTCTATCCATTAGATTAAAAGATCATAACTCGAGCTAGAGCACATCTAATAAGTAGGCTGCTACGATGCCGATGCGAACATACCCCTTTGTCATTCTTATATTATTTCCCAACTTTGTTTGATAATATATCAATCTATTTTGGTTCTTTTTAGGTTTGTCTTTTTCAGCTTCTTTGTTGTACCTATCCCACACATATGCGCCCAACGAATAAACACGCGCAAGAGAGCAAAAGGGTGTCATTTCAAGAATGCATACAAATTAAGAGTCCGAATCCTCTACCCATCAAAGTAGAAGTTGTTGTGCATCTTATTTTTTATTCATTTTATCAGCATTCAGAGGTTGGTCTCTCCCTACTATATAATTATTATATAATAGAAAAATGAGAGAGAAGCATAGAATTCTATCCTGACGGGAAGAGGATCCAGACTCACCAATTGAAGCTGCCCTAACTACACAACATGGGGTCCTGACTCCTGCGTCCAGGTGGGAGAGGGAGCGCAGCGCAATGGAAGCTGGTGGCATGGTGAGGCGAAGTCGGTGGGAATGCACTCAGGAACCATACCTACCCACGCACCTTGTATATATTTTTTATAGGTGCAAACGCCAAAGCCTTCTTCTTCACCTTCAGATTAGCAGCAACACACAGCCGACGACCTGTCTGTCACGCTGCTTTGGGCTTTGTCTTACCCAGCCAAGACATTTAGACCCCACATCCCCTGTTTTTTGACCTCTTCCTCTTATTTTCTTCTCCCCAACTTGGACTGTAGCCTTCTACAGGGTCACCATGTCTCCTACACCCATAAGCCTTCCATCCTTTTCTATCTTCTCATCTCACAGAATTCCTTTTCCCTTCTCTAAATTATGAGAGAGCCCATATATTTTATTGGACACAGCATCTCATAATGCCAAAGTAGATATTCGCACAAATCAAAAGGTAAGATTTGTGAGAGACAGATTCCATTATAAAAATCTAAATCCCAGTGATTCCAAAGTTCTCTGTAGAGCTATGGTTCTTAGTTCACCATGTGAAACAGGGTTATAGGACTAAAATTTACTCTATTTAAAGGGATTATTAAGAAGAAGGTGAACAGTACTAATTGGGTTGCCAACTCAGAAGTTTCAGCTCTGTTGCTGTTCATGAGCTATGTGTAGTACTGTATTGCTCGACATGAGGAATATGGCTCTGCTGCTCACAAACGGGAATCTCAGAAGTTGTCTGTGGAAGAACAGTGAGGGTTAACTTTAATTCTCATTCTCCACTTATCCATCTTAATAAACAACAAGATTAAAGGAGTTTTCTGCAGTAAGTTAAAAATCAAGCGGCAACTTCTGACCAACTTGAACTAAAACATTACTTAATTTGGTTAACCTAGGTATAATCAAATGGCAACTTGTACTGCAATCCAATTGTCATTTGCAAGCAAGAGTAATCTCACAACCTGTCTCTCCCAGTCTTTCTTTTATAATAAAAGAAGAATGAAAGAAGCACTTAGTTGATCATTTAGCAGAATGAGAGCTGATGTGTCTCACATGGCTGCTTTTCTAGTTCTTATCCTTGTTTCTGCAAGTGGGCTTATGAAGAACAAGATTCATGAATCTTTCTTATTCAGAAAAGCTGGAATCAAGGTAGGAATTTTGATTGAAGACGCAAACCCAACCCAATTAATTTAGTCATTAGCCATTATCATCTTGTAAGCGTGTGGTCCATGCATCAGTTGTTAACTTTAATGAGCATGAACATCCATACCTGGGTATTTAATTTTCTTAATTAAAGCATTAGTGTTTTCATTCGTTTGCTTCAGGATTCCTTTCAAAAAGCTGGAGGTGCATAAATCTTAGTTTGAAGGTTAAGTTGCTTCTTAATCTCGGTTTTCCTGGAAGAGTTTATCACTATGAGCTGGTACTTTTCTTTTCTCTTAAAGTTAGAAGCCTAGAAGGTGATTCTTTTTGTGTCTCATCAGGAAATAAAGTTAGGGTGCAGGAATAGCGTTTAGCAGGAGAGACTAGTAAGGAAATTAAGCTAGGGTATCTAATCTAACCTCCTTTCTTAAAAGCTGTACATGGGTGTAGTAATTAATATTCAAACTCCACCTTATAAACAGTGAGAACTGAGAAAAGGGTTTGTTGTCATAAATCTTAATTAGTATGTTTTCCACAGATGGGTTTCAGCCAATAATAATCTACACACCAGGAATCCCATAAAAAGCCTTCACCATTTAGAATCATAGATGCCAATCAACCCCTCTTTCTCTCTTTCACAGATGCCAATCAATCTCTCTCTCTCTCTCTCTCTCTCTCTCTCTCTCTCTCTCTCTCTCTCTCTCTCTCTCTCTCTCTCTCTCTCTCTGTTCATATCAGAGAGAGTCACTGAGCTATTTGGCCACATAAGTGGTCTGCTTGACAAGTAATCATTTCGATTAGTATCTTATCATTGTCTCTGTTCTCTCATGCTGACCACACAATCCTTATTAACTAAAATACGTTATCTTCTATTCAAAGTGTTCACCCTGGTTTCTACTCTCTCTTGTCTTTTGATATGGATTATCTTGTGAACCTGTCTTCATCAATAATGTCTTAACTAATCTAGTTTCGCGATTTTGATGTAACATGCGAAACTTCACCACTCAAAATCTAATCTACTCTTAATCAAGATTGCTCCTTCATCCTTTCTCATCCTAATCAAATTTAATTTTCAAATCAAAACTAAACTAAATGGTTCTCAATAGACAGCTTAATTAAAACAAACAATTAACAAATGCCTAGTTTATCAAATTAGCTGCCTTTCTGGTATGCCTTAAAAGTTAATACCCCCCTTGTTTTACTCATTTTATTATCCTTATGCCTAGAATCAACGTGGGGAGGTGATGGAGAAAATGAAGTTCAGTTATGGCTTTCAACTGATACAATTAAGAATCTTCCCTTAAACACTAAAATAGAATGGAATGGGAATTGGAAAATGGTCTCCATATCTTTTCATGGGTGGGTATGATTTCCATGCCCCCATTTGTGATTAGATGATGATAAGGTGGGGACCCTAAAGCCATGTGGGGATGTTGGTTTGTGATTTTTGTACCAACCACTTTGATCTGTCTATGTAGCAGTGCAATGTAATGCCATCGATCTACAATACTGAAACTCTAATCTATCCTATTTGATAATCTGAAATTTTCTGATGAAACCAATCCCCCTTTTTGTAATATTACATTTCAAAATTAACAGGAATATAAAGCTTGCCACATCAATTATCAATACCCTTTAATTAGTTCCTTCCAAAACTTCACTGGGCTTACATCCAACTTGCCAACTCTATGGGCTCTACATGGGCTAGTCTATGGTCCCCCACTCTATGGGCTAGTCTGCAGTCCAAGTAGCTTGATGGACCTCCATGAACCAATCCAAGCCTGAGATCCCTGTTGCCTGCCAAGGCAGCCCACTTTTGCCCTCCCAGGCAGCCATTTTATCTGATTTTGTCTTTTTTTGTTTTTCTTTTTTCCCTTCTCTAAAGAGACTTAGGAAAAGAGTTCAGCACTTGTATGTACCTAAACAAGTGTTCAATATTGTACTGTTGGCATTTTCCTGTAAGAATAGCCGAAATACAAGTTTTTGCTGGCCAAAGATACAAGGTTAAGAGATTTGCGAATTCTCTGTGAACTGATAATAAAGATCAGAAGCTCAGAGCTTTGAGTTTCTGTAGCAGTAGTAACCATTATAGAACTCATCTGTCACTATCCAAGAGAGGGACTGGATTTTTCCACTAGCTTGGTAGGGGTGACTTGATTTGACTCAGGATTTGAAAGTACGCTATATGTTCCAACAGTACTAAAACAGTCTTCTTGACAATTCAACTATGTTTAACTGTGAACTGAAGTGACAATTGAAATTGATATACTGTCTTTAAAATATATAAAACAAACATTCAACCGCCACTCATCAGATGCCTACTTAAATGCCAGGTGTACTAACCAAAATCCTAAGATTTGTATCAATAGATGAACATAAAGCCTTGTGTATCTATAATTGGAGGGTGTCTCAAGTTTTCTTCTGAACAGAAAAGAAAATTGAAAAAAAGATGTCAATTAGGTCTGTTATTAGCTTCGATAATGCAGTCTTGAAGGCTGGTTGTCTTGTTCGAGGGGGCCAAGATAATCTGTAAAGTTGTCTCCTTGAGCTATATGTATTATCTTATATATATAAGATATATATATCCTTCATTCTATTATTAAGAATACAAATACAAAAAGATGGAAAAGAGAGACAGCACATGATGGGCAGGAACCCAAAGGTACACAATAAATAAAGATAAAGCAGAAATATTGCATTTGGAGCTGTGATATAATAAAAGAACAGGAAAGGACTCTGTGAGCAACCATGATGGCCTATTCCCCTCACAGAGATTTTTCTTGTTAAAATATTAAGAACAAAGAAACACACACTTCAGACTTGAGAGCCCTGCTCCTCTCCCTTCATCTTTGAGATTTAGAGTTTTGTTGACTACAAATCTTATGGTGACAAGTGAAAAGTTCTCTCTGGCATTGTTTGTAGTCACTAATCCAATCTCGCATAAAGATAAACATTTATGAATCTACCAAACTATGAAACCTGCAACAAATGGGTAAGTACTTAAGGAGCTAGATCCTAATCTTTTTAAATTTGATGCTACAACTCTCTTGGCTAGATCTATGCTTCCGCAGGGACCACCAATGCTATGTGACTTAGTGGTGAGCCCTTGGGAAAAAAGAGAGGGACTACTACCGTTCAGCGTTTACCATACTATTGTGGATCTTCTGTAAGGTACAAGTTCCATTTCATCCACAGTGAAAACAAAACTTCTCAATGTATGGTGGTTGGGGGTGTTGGGGAGGGGGAGGGTAGTGATGCTTGGTTCCCTAACTGCTGAATTTGGTGATAAAAAGTTATCACCATGCGTCAAAAGTTCAAATATATCTAATTCAGGCCAACCAAACAGTCAATCAGACTGTAACAACTCCTCAAAGCTAGCCGTTGGAGCTGAACCATTGTGAGTCTTGAGTTGTTGGTTCATTGAGGTTGGACAAGTCTTGATAGAGTCCTTTTATGTTTACAACACATTAGAGGTTGTTATGTTTTCTACCCCTTTATTTTGTCTGTCATTAACTTTATAATTTAAGGGTTGGATTGCTATCTTTTATCAATTATGCTTAAAAGCTACCTCCTCGGGATATCCCTGATAAAATCTGTATCACAGATTCACAGGCACCAAGGAAAAGAAAGAAAGAAAAAAAGCACCAAGGGTTTTCATTTTTGCATTCTTTTTATCCTTTGGATTTGGAGCCCACCCAATGTTTTTTCCCCATTACATTTGTTTTTTCTAGTGGAGTCGTTGATGAGATAATGACATCCTAAACCAATTCAAATTCCACCCACCCAAACAACTGGTAAAAACAAAGGGAGCTAGCTAGAAAGCAAGTAATAGCATTAACAAGACAAAGAACGAAACATTGTAACAAGACAAAGAAACCAAAGTGGCTCATATGACAAGGAAGAAAAACAAAAGGAAAAGAGAAGATAAAAGGAACCCCTACCTTTGGGACCTGGGGTTTTCATTTATGGCTTTATCTGAAGCATGGCCCAGCTCTCTCTTTTCTTCTTTTCCTCAGTCTTTGAAATCTCCAAAGTCCAAATGAACATTAAAGTCGATCATCAGATTCTTTTTGGTAGAGCGGTCATCAGATCAGATCAACTGCTTCCGTTCTCTTTACGAAGAGTTTTACGGTCGGGGCTCTTCTCTTTTCACCTACTTTAGTCACAGAAGCGCAATTGCAGAGCTGCAATAACTCCACATTGATTGGGTTTCAGTTTAGAAAAGCATTAGTAGAGCAGTTAACATTTTGACCCCCTCAATTAATTCTCTGTGTTTTTTTTCTTCTTTTTGTTCCCCGGTTCAAACGTTCTTCTGCATTAAACCCTCTCGGCCTCCATTAAAAATTTTTAATTGTAAGTTTCTCGTTTTCCAATCTTACACAAGATATCAGAACCCCTAGTTTACGGATCACAATTTTATCTGTCACCGTTCCCCACCTTGTGGTATTGTGGCGGGAATTGGGATGCGCAATGCCCTAAAGGACAAGAAACAGGCACTCATGGCAGCAGGTGCACCTCTCAAAACCCAAATCCAAATCCAACCCATCAAACCCAGAAGACGAAAGCGTCGTGAAACCACCATTTCCGCCTCCGCCGCCGCCCCCAACTCGCCGGATCACTCCTCCTCCGCCGGAGATCTCACCCTCCATGTTCATCTCCGTAAACGAGACCCTCCCACTATTGTAGCCCCTGAAGACTCTTGGTGCTGCACTTCTTCCAAATATAACCCTTCCCCTTCTGTTCCTCCACCACCACCACCACCGCCACCTCGTCCTGTGGCAATTACCATTAACTCCTCCTCCACCACTTCTCTGTCTACGTCACAATCTCCGTCAGAGTCACTGGTAGCAATTCCTAAGCTTAGCTTTTCTTCTAGTACTGGTTCTCCAGTTATGGACTCTTCCGCTTCCGCTAGTATTTGTGTCAATGGCGGTGGTTCTTTCGGCTCATTTCCTTCCAGTTACAGTAAATTTAACTCTTGCCTGAACGCCGGGCTCTTAAACCCAATGTCTCCTCCGCCGCAGCCACCTCTCGATAAAACCAGATCAAGTCCGACGCTCTTCGAGATGATGGCAAACGAACCCGATTGTCAACCCAGGAACTCCATTCTATCAGATCACCCTCCAGTTCTTCCAGGGAAATTTCAAAACACTATTCAGGATACTCAAGCACTGTTGCAGCAGCGAGTGGCAGAGATCTTAGGGAGTTGCAGCCCTGGGAACCAGTTTAACGATCCCACTTCCAGTGACGTTAAGCTTACTCTGAGCTCCAAGGATGGATTGACGATTTCCTTGAATGTGCACCGCCATATACTTGTTGCCCACAGTAGGTTCTTCGCCGCCAAGCTCTCAGATCGATGGTCCAAGCAACAGCGACTTCCGTACGTTATTGAGATCTCCGATTGCGAAGATATCGAAATTTACCTGGAGACTCTGGGGTTGATGTATTGTAAGGATATTCGGAAGAAGCTCATGGAAGAAGATGTCTCCAAAGTACTTGGTATCTTGAAGGTAAGGTGACCTTGATGAGTCGATTCTTCCTCTTTTATGCGAGTTCAGTTGGTATTTAATTTTATTCTGGTCGAATGGTTTCAGGTTTCGTCTGCAATTGTGTTCGACGCTGGAGTTCTGTCTTGTCTAGAGTACTTAGAAGCAGCTCCATGGGCGGAAGACGAAGAGGAGAAGGTGGCCTCGCTCTTGTCGCAGCTTCATTTGGAGGGGGCTGGAGCAGGAGAAGTGCTGAAGAGAGTTTCGGTTGAAGTGCCAACTGGGGTTGAGAACGAGAAAAACAGCAGCAACAACAACGAGGAAGTTCTTCTAAGGCTTTTGCAGGTAGTTCTCGAAGGTAAAGACGAGAAGGCAAGGAAAGATATGAAAGTCTTGGTCTCCAAAATGCTTCGAGAGAACTCATCCCAGAATGACCTTAGTAAAGACTCCCTTTACTCTGCGTTACACGGATGTCTGCAACTCCTTCGCGGGCATTTCCTCAGGGCGGCGTCATCGGAACTGCATGAAGTTGGTCAGATTGCACGCCAGGCCGATAATCTGCACTGGATTCTGGATATTCTGATCGATCGCTTGATTGCGGAGGATTTCTTGAAGACTTGGGCGTCTCAAGGGGATCTGTCAGAGGCGCATTGTAGGGTTCCGGCGGTTCATCGGTATGAGGTGAGCAGAGTAACAGCAAGGCTCTTTGTTGGGATTGGGAAGGGACAGATCTTGGCCTCCAAGGAAGTGAGATGCTTGCTCTTGCAGACATGGCTGGATCCTTTTTATGACGATTTCGGGTGGATGAGGAGAGCATCCAAAGGTCTCGATCGTCACCTCATTGAGGAGGGTCTCAGCAACACCATTCTTACCCTGCCATTGCCCTTACAACAGGAGATTCTCATGTCCTGGTTCAATCGATTCCTGAATTCCGGTGACGATTGCCCCAACATACAAAGAGGTTTCGAGGTTTGGTGGAGAAGGGCTTTCTGGAAACGAAATGGCGGACCTGAGCAGCCTCCACAACTCCGATTTGCCGTTCTCTCTTCCGACCACTAGTGAAAGTAGAACGATGGGTTGTTGGGGATCGAACCGTTCGACATTGTATGAAATCGACGTTTTCCACAGCATTTACACTTGGTGTTGCAACTTGCAAGAACCTGCGGTCCAGCACCACCCACAACTGCACACTCATATGATGTTACTTTTTGCCATTTTTTTCCTGTGGAGCATTTCGTCGAACGCATGCATTTACTTCCTAGTGGGTTTTTCGTCCCTTCCTTTTAGTGTCCAAAATCGACAATACCTGGTTTTTCTGGTTGGAGATTGGAAACAAGTCTACTCTCAATGTTGACTGGGAATTTGGGGGGAATTGGTGGCGTCATGCGTGTAATGAAGCTCGTTCAGTTGGAACGAAAACCATGAAATTACAGTGATCTTCGTTTGATAGTTTTGTTAATTCCATAACCAATGATCTTTCCCGTCGCCAGAATCCATGGAAGAAGGAGAGGACGAACTGGGGAAAGCGCAGTGGCCTGCCTCGGCCTCACCAGCATTGACTCATCTATTTACTACTTTACCCCTAGCCGTCACAATGCGGTCTCGGAATCATGATCTTGCGCCGGGTTTAAAGTTAAACCATTCGCTACTCAATTTAAATTTATAATTAAAGTTTAAGGTCTTGGTGTTCGGTGTCGTATTGGGGTAATTTTAAGAGACGGATCCTACAAGAGTATCGCCTCTGGCCATGTATTTAGTGTAATTTAATGGAGAGGGTATTGGATGTGTAAAATTACAACTATTATCGTATTGTTTAAATACTTTAAACCTTGGCTATAATTCTTTGTTTTGTTGTCTATTGAAATTCTATAAATCTTACAAAACCACCTCTAGAATTATAGAAATTTATTTAATATTGGTTGGGTAAAATTAATTTTTTTATTGTTTTATTTTCAATCTATAATGTATTTTTTTTTTGCGCCTTGATTACATCCTTAGGGGATGCTTGTCAACCACAAGGGTTGAACCCATGACCTCTCCACTAAAAAATATGGATCTTACCATTTTACCAAAATTACATTGACAATTGTGATGTTTATTATAAATGCTAATCATGTGAGACATTTTAAGAGTATATCATTTCTTTTTTATTATTTCTTAGTAATTTTGAACTACTTTGTTCATACACCATGCATGATATTTATTGGAAAAACTTTAAGGACACTCCAAGATAATTTGTGAAAAGTATAATACCCCAAAACTATGCCAAATTGGCAATGATTTTCTTTTTTTCATTAAAAATATTGATTAGTTAAAATAAATGATAAATATACTTTAGTTGTATTGTTCTAGATCTTATAATATAAAATGAAGAATTAAAGATAAATCAACAAGATGAAATTAAGAATTTAATATTTTTAGGGGCAACATTGTAAAGTAACAAGAGATTAATAGTAATGTATGAATTATGAGATTATCTAAGGATGACTTAACAAAATTTGCTAACAGAAGTGTACCATTGTGAAAATTTAAGAGACATCTTTAGTTGTCTTTGTCAAGTTGATATCTTTTGGGGGTGTCCATCATTTTTGCGAAATATTTGAAGTGTCTCTTAAATTTTTTTTTTTTAAAAAGAAATAGATTATGCATGATTGAGGATAATAAATAATCATACAAAAATCACATTAATAATCAAAATATATGCAGCTATTGTATTTAATTATTCTATGTATCTAATTATAATTCAACACAATGATTTTGAAGATGATTGACATATTGGAGGAAATTGAAATATTACTGACCTATAAGAAGAAAATCTGAGGTATATTTTTATTATAATGTCATAACAATATGAATTAAATTATACTATTTCTTTTTAATAGCTGAATGATTTTCCAAATTCTTCAATTACAAAATGTAACGTATTTCAATATATATATTGGGTGCTTCTACCCTAATCTTTTTATTGTGAATTATATCGAAAAAAGAACTATAATTTTAAGTATTATTATATAAATTAGCTAAATAGAGTTATAAATTTGCAATTGTGGGGTAAAGTTAATTGAAATTGTTGTGGTATAAAGTTAGTTTGATAAGAGGACTTTATAATATATATATATATATAATAAAAATTTATACATGCAAATGCATATGCAACTATATATGAGAAAAAAATGAAAAAAAAAATATTGAAGTATAAATTTGAAAAAAATAGTTAAATAGATCATCATATTAAAAGTAATTTATCTATGAATTTCAAAATAATTAATTGATGTCTATAACATCATACATTCAATTCATATTAGAATGTTATTTCGTTCGTATCATTCTAATGCTTAGATGTTCCTTTGGATATGAGTTTATGTCTGTTTGTTTAATTTTATTATCTTTTAAAAAATTATTCAATTGTATTGTATTTCATTACTTTATTAAGAAAAATATATATCTTACAAAATATCAAGATTCGTATCCCAACTCATATTCTATTATTATTTAAAAAAATACAAAGAATAAATAAAATAAAATGAAGTTGTTTGGTCAACCCTAAATAAGTTTAGGGGGATGGATAGATTCTCATAGGAAAAAATGGATATAGAAATTGAGAAATTCAAATTTAAGAAAAATTATAAATTATTATTATTAGGGATAATTACTATTGCCCCTTTGTACTTTGGTTTTATTACTAATCAAACATCTTTCTTTATTAAATTACTGTTGCCCCCTCACTTCTAACGGTGTTAAGTGGTTGTTAACATCAAATATGTAATGTCTATTTTGCCCTTCATTAAAATTAATAAGTTAAAAAATATGACATTACCTTCATTTTTAGAAACTATATTGAATGTCAATTATATCCTTAAAATCTTATATTTTACAATAAATTTTGGCTTTGGTGGGACCACACACTTTGTACAATCGTTAGCATATATTAGAAGATTTTCAATTTTCAACTTTGAATTACATTTGAATAATTTCTTAATATTTTAGTTTCTATTTTAAGTTTTATTTAATCACATATTTTCTTTATTCGGCGATTTCTTTTTAGAGAAGAAAATTCAAGTCTTTTCTTCATTCGGTAGTTTCTTTTTAGAAAAGAAATTTTAATTTAAAGTTAAATTTTCTCCATAATTAATTAAGGATAGTATTATAACTTGCAAAAGAGTAAATAAGTAAAGAGATAATTGTAGGGTTATTTTTGGGTTTTGAAAAAAATATATAGATGCCACATCATCAGTAAACTAACTGAGCTTAACGGAAGGGGGCATTAGTAATTTAGACAAAGTTAAAGGTTGGATTAGCAATTTTAAAAAGTAGAGGGGATAAAATAGTAATAAAATCAGAGTACAATGGGGCAACAGTAATTATCCATTATTATTATTATTTATTTATTTGATAGAAAGAATTTAATAAAATTA
The DNA here is from genome assembly GCF_041222555.1 of Hakea prostrata. NCBI lineage: Eukaryota > Viridiplantae > Streptophyta > Magnoliopsida > Proteales > Proteaceae > Hakea > Hakea prostrata. The sequence goes on along the minus strand of NC_142605.1, from coordinate 36,712,357 downwards.
AGATAGTTTTTTAAGGCAGCTAATCTATCAAGAATATTATGATAATTTCTAATTTAAAAAAAAAAAGAAACTCAAATCGGGGAATGAGATAACTCTATAAGACCTTATTTCTTAAAAATAAAAAATAATCAAATCTCAAATAAAGAATTTTGGTTTTTATGAAGATAAAATTATATTAAAAAAAAAAAGAAGATTTTTCAATAAAAAAGGGGGGAAAGAGTTTTTATTTTTTTTATTTTTAATTATCTTTTAAGAATTTAATATATTGTACTATATTTCATTATTTATTAAGAAAAAAACATATCTTAAGATTCCCATCTCAAACTATATTCTTTTTCAAAATCATGGCCAAAATCAAGGCTAAAATCATTGTCAGAATCAGGACTAGAATCAATGGGTCAAGTTGTTAGGGCCAAATTTGCACCCCTACAACATGTAAGATATGTTCAATACTTTCTAAATATTATATCACATTTTGCCCAAGTGATGCAGAACTTGTCACACACTATCTGGCTATACATATTGAAGGAGTGAATCAAGTGCTCTGAAATTCATCCCTGAAGTTGATATTCACAGCCATGATCCGAATGAGCTCGTACGTAAGTTGATATTCACAACCATGATCCGAATGAGCTCGTAGGTAAGTTGATATTCACAGCCAAGTTATTTGTATTTATTTTTTAAGTGAAGTTGATGTTAGTTTTTTTGTTGACAGCAATGAGGATCAATATTTTGAACGAAGATGGGTATTTCTTCTGTTAGACGAAGAAAGATGATCTTAGAAGATCAACACAGGGCAGTTGGGTGAGCAACGGAAAGCCACCCCAAATGGTTGGGCCACGCCGGGTTTTCAAGGGGTATAAAAGCACGTACACCTTCGTCCCGTATAGGGGCAACGAAGCCAATGTGAATGGGTTTACGATGAATTCACCAATGACTTGGGTGATGACCTCATGGCAGTTTATCATTTGAGAAAAAAGATGAGCAGAAAATGATCATCTTTTAATTTTGTTGGATGTGTTTTTTTTCTAGTTTTGTTGGTTGAATCAGATTATCTTTTGGTTTTGTTTGAACGTTCGAAATCCTGTTAATTCTTAAACTAGTTTAATTTTGTTGTATCTGTTCTTTTTTAGTTTTGTTGGTTGGATCAGTTCATCTTTGTTTGAAAGTTGTAAATCAAGTCTTATAACTAAACAAGGACTGTAGTCATGCTTCTTCAGGATTGGATTCAAAGTTCATCTGGATGGACAAGTAACAGTAGCCGACATTTAGAGAGTAATGACAAATGTGATGAGCCCGAATAGGGTTTGGGCTAAAGATTTTAGCCCTAAGGGTGGGTTAATGCCAAAATGGCCCTAATCTTGACCTTGATTCTGGCCTTGATATTGGCCATGATCTAGGCTCATGATTTTGGCCTTGATCTTGGCCCTGATTTGAGTCTTAATCTTCTACCCATATGGAGATGAATTAATTCTAATCCACATGGGTGAATACTTGACACATGTCAAATTTTAAAAACATGATCATGTTTTGTAGAAAATTAATAAAAATAAATTATATCCTCATTACCAATGTAATAAGCATCTTTCTGATTTTGGCCCTAATCCTAACCATAATTCTGGCTCTTGTCTTAATGTTAATTTGACCTTGATCATGTACTAGATTTTACCCTAATCTTCATATTAACATTGATGTAACTATAAGTCTCTATTTTGATTTTTAGTCATTTTGATCATACTAGACTATGAGTTCACTTTTTATATTATTTTTAAGATAATTTTTATTTTTCAAACTAAGTCATTTTTAGTTCCCAAAAAACATTTTTTTTTTAGGACTAAAGTGAGATAATATATCATAAATAATAAAAGCTAGTATATAGAGAATTAATATCTAACAAATCTACACTCCCAACTTCTCATCATGAATATTGACATCTTTCTTTTGCCTCTAATATAATATTTTAAAAATAACCTATTAAGGATAAATAGCTATGTTTATTATAACTAAAATATCATTCTTTTTAACTACAAAAAAAAAATATCAATACTAAATTATCGTTGATTTACTTGTTAACAAAGTTTTGAATATGAATTTTTTTGTTGACTAAGAATATCAATGGGAGACCTTTTCAATTTCCATCACCAAAGCAATAGGAGAGTTTATAGAGCTCAATATAGAATTATGGAGTATGAATTTATTTATATTTAAAGCAACACTATCAACTTATTGACTACAGGGATAGGGCCAATCAGGGCCAATTAGGGTCAACCCATCCCGACCCGGCCCAATTAGGGCCAATCATGGATATTCAATCTCAAACTTCGAATGCTGAGGATATTTCTTCCATTGCAAGCAACTTTAATTTGTGTGTTGGTATGCATGGCCGTTATACTCAAGCAGTATGGCAAGTAGTTCACATAATGATACCAACTTACCAACTACCAACTGAAGAAGAGCACAATGAATGGAACTGGCTATGGAGTTCCCTCAAGGTATCACTTCCTTCTAATCATAATGTGATGCTGAGGCATGTATGAACATGATTCTTCTTTAGTCCATTGAAATCTATTAAGGGATTTTTTTTTTTTTTTTATTTTTTTATCTATAATTTCTGAAATCAGAATGTTGGCACTTCTAGTACCTGGAGGAACTTAGTTATAATGGCCTTAGGTTCTCCTAGCATTGATGCAAAACTACAATTAGGGTTGCAATGAACCGGGTTGGGCTGAGTTTAGCAGACCCAGCCAAAGCCTAGTTGGGGTCAGCCCATTGACGATTCATCTCAAGGATGGGCTGGGTTGTCATCAATGTTTGTTATTTTACTTATTTGTTTGTCGAAAATATGGAAGAGCACCAACTTTTTTCTTTTTCCCTTTAAAATATTTAATTTAATGTAAAATACGGGAAGAGTATGGTATTTTGGTATTCCATGTTATGATATGATGAGCATGCCATTCTTAACCATTTCCTGTTGGTGTTATTATTTATATACCATATACGCATGCATGGTCATGGTGATGAAAAGAGTTTATTTGTCGTTTTCTTTAGAGGGTTTTTAATTTACCTAAATTCCAAAATACCAAACGTATTTAAATCGTATACAACGAATCTAGAGAAAGATATTATATTTCACCAATAAATATATGAAAGATTATTTAAATATTTATTTAAAAAATTATTCAAAATTTTTAATTTTACACCAAAAAAAGAAAGCCATTTTTACGTGAATCATTAGATATATAACATACGATCAATTGGATTTATCATTGTACAATCAATCCAGGTTACATGGCCTTTGTCAATGAAGCTTACTCCCCCAAGTTTACTGTAAATCGGGGTTGCGCCAAGCTGTCCCATCATCATTCTTCGCCCCCTCAAATATTGGTCCGCCTCTAGTTCCGAAGGAAGTGGTAAGGGCAACACCTTCTTTTGAAGAGGTCATGGGTTAACTCTTGTTGACAACGTGTATAATATTCTCATCTCTTCTATGTAAAAAACTTTCTTGTACAATCTCTCACGCCACCCCAAATAAAGTAAAAAAAAAAAAAGAAAAAGAGATGGTTAGAACTTAGAACTAAATTGTATAATTCATTGAGGTGATTACTTGCTTAGGGCCTAATTTTCTTCTGAGATCTCGATATGATCCTCACACACCGTTTGTCTTTTTGCATATATGTGGCTTTCAAATGATTTCAGTAATTGTGTGTGTTTCCTAAGGCAATATTCTTCTTTTGCAATGATCTAACTTTTGAATCTAAAAATTTTAGATGACTCTCATATCTTGGAATTTTCTGTGTTTGTTATACATTAGGTAAGTAACAAAGGAACCTATGTTTATATTGTAAAATGTCATTATTGAACATCGGACGTTAAGCATGTTAGTGCAAATATTCATGGGAACTATAATTCAAAAAGGAAGGGAGGTAGGTCGGGAAACAGGGGATGGTCGTGGTTTTTTGTAGGAGGGGGGGGCAATGGTAGCTAGTTAGGAGAGGAGGTGTAGTGGTTTCCGGCAATGTTTACATAGTAGATGGGTGAAGAGGGAGAAACCCTTCACCCACTCAAGGGTAATGAGATTAGACACAAAGTTAGTTTAATAATTTGACATTGAAATGGTATTTTGGTCATTTCATATTAAGAATTAACTGGCACTAATTGAGAGTACCATTGAGCTATAAGTAATTTTGTTGCGGGTTACACATAATCTAGTACTTCAAGAGCCAACACGAATTAATTTTGACCCAACTTAAGTAAAATACACGTAAAAAAACTCATGTTTTTGTATACGTGGCATGATCATAGAGACTCACAGCTACCAGGTGATTTATTTTTTTTTTTTTTTTTTGGGGTAAGAAACAAATTCATTAAAATCATTAAACAACAGGGCAAACAAACACCTAAACAACCTGATTACAAAGATCAAGAAGCCAGGGAGAGGAAATAGGCCAAACCGTCTTGTTTGCCAAAGACACGATCATCCTAGCTAGGGAATGAGCAACTGAATTAGCATCCCTAGAAATAGATCTAACCACAAAATCCACCCGAAGAGAGCAAATATATTGAATGTCTTCAATGAGTGGGCCCACTTCAAGAAGCGGGAGAATTTCCTGATTAACCATGCGAGCAAGAGACAAGTTGTTTGTCTCAACAATCACCTCGCAAAAAACACCTTCCATCACTGCAAACAAACCTTCTAAAACAGCAATAGCTTCGTCCACCAAAACTGAATGAGACCACAACCCCCACAAGATTCTTTGGAAAACCAAGAAAAATCACAGTTCAATTTCAGCTGACCAACAAGAGGGAAAGTCCAATACTGACATCTCAGTCTAGTTGCAGATGGCACTGGAGAATTCTAGATTTGAGCATTAGTAAACTCTGTATGAGCCTTCAGAGCTTTTTCCACAATTATACCTGGGTCCCAATTATTTCCCCTAAAAATCAATTCATTGCGTGCAAGCTAGATGGACCAACAAACCGTAAATGCCAAACCCAACAAATCCTCCTCTACCAAACGATTAGAAAGAGTAAGTAATCGCCACTCATTCAGAAGGGCTGGTAAGCTTGCTAGTTGATTGCCCCTAATAACTGCATCAAAATTACATCCAAACAAGATAGCTCTCGCATATGGACAATCAAAAAACATATGATTAGTTGTTTCACACTCGCACCCGCATCTTTTACACCCAGGGTCCGCCATGATTTGTCGCCTCAGAAGATTATCTGCAATAGGGATACCTTGATTTGCTGCTTTCCAAATGATAACTTTAACCTTTGGTAGGCATTTACTTTTCCATATGGTCATCCATCCCTGGGAATTCATTTGTCTCCAATAATGTTGTCTGGATGATGATGCTTCAAGACTCATTTGGTCATCTCTTTGATTGGACAAAAGATGATTAGAACTTTTAACTGAGAAGTGACTATGCTTTGATCCACCCCATATTAATTTATCCCTAGAAAAGAATCTCCTTAATCTAATATTCAAGATAGCTTCCACTTCTCTTGGAGAGCATAATTGATTAAGTAGACCATGATTCCAAGTTAGTTCTCCATTATTTATCAGATCTGAGACCCTAGATACCTCAACTCCAAAAGACTTTTGAGATTGAATTTTAAAGCCAAGTAAACTAGGAATCCATCTAGATTTCCATACATCAATATCATAACCATCTCCAATCGACCAAATAAACCCCAATTCAAGACTCTCTCTTCCTTTTAGAAGACTTTGCCATGCCCATGATTGCTACCAGGTGAGTTTTTTTTTTTTTTTTTTGGTAAAGCTACCAGGTGAGTTTGAGAACATAGACAAGAGTGGTCTTCAAATTCAGGTGAAATATCTATAAAAAAGAAGGGAAAAAAATAAATAAATAACTTTGGAAACTGGTGCACTGACAGCATGGCCTGGAATGGAAATAGAATCTTTCGTTCACAGAGCCCTACTAGGCCCAATTAAAGCCCAGTCTAGTTAGCTCTGGGCCTACTACTACTACTGGGAAAGTGGGCTGTGGGGACCACTAACCTTTATTCCATTTATTTTTATTTTTTTTCTCTTCTAATTAATTAATTATTAGAATAAAATAAAGAGTAAAATTACTCTACTACCCTGATTCGTTCCCACCAACTAAACCCCTTTAATGCAAGTTGCAACTTTTACTACGCATTTGCATGGCGTGGATTTTCACGGCAGTTCGGTCGAAGAGCACCACGTAATGCTCTATCGTCATATCATACACTGATGGTCAACGGCTCAACGGTTCAACCAGTATAACTCGACCATTAATAATATTTTATATCAAACCCGACCACCAGGGTTGCCCTACATTTAGTCTGTGTTTGGATGCCAAGAAATAATGAAAAAACAAATTCAATGCCCTAGTTGCTCTCCCTCATTTTGTTTATCATATTAACCCAACCTCGAATTTTAATCTAAGTGATCAAAAACTTGATTTTTCCTCCATTAGATGAGAGGTAGAGTCAGGATTCAATATAGAATGGAGCTGACATTGATGTATCTACTATTTCCATCGTTCTTAAAAATTTTCTCCAATAAAGAGGATCAACTAGTGACATTTTCGCATGGTCCCCGCCTTGAAGGAGCTCCACCCTTGATTGGATGGCTTATTGAAATTGTATGCGAACGAACGATCAGTCATCGTGTAGCCTCTGAAACCACTAATTCAATTTGTAACGATTAGTTATGACCGTGGAAAAGAATGTACGTGCCCTCAAGACAATAACATCTGAGGAACATTTTGCTTCTATGTATCAGGTTCCAGAGGTGTTCTTGCTATGATGTTTACGGCCAAAGAGACAAAATCCATATGGATATGTTTTTAGGGCTTTATGTTCTACTTTTTTGGCTCTAATTTAAGTGGAACATTCTCATAAGTCATAAGCTAGTAGTACCGAATTATTTTTCTTAATTATATCTTGATGAATGCAATTAATGTTCAAATTGCAGTGGCTATTATTTCAACAAAACAGTCCCACCATCCCTTAAATGCTATAACATGAGTGGAAGATTCATCAATGAAGCTTCCTTTTTCAATTCATCAACTTCTAACTATGCATGCATTTAATCTTTTGATTAAATATCTCACTCACCCCATTAGCTAATCTTATACAACTTCAATATATCATATGGGTTTCAATCTATTTTGGTTTGATTTGGTTTCGAGTCTATCCGGTTTGTTTCTACCACTTCAACCGGTTTAATAGGTTGCACGACAATATCAAGGTTGCTCATACAGAGTTTTAGTAGACTCAGTGAAAAAGACTATTATTAATTTCCACTTTCTTAGGAAAGAACAAGAATCATCAAATCATTGGTTGTCTTCTTTTAATAGATTATTGGGTGTGGGCCAACCACTTGATGAATAGATTCTCATTTCTTGGTGGTTCCAACACATCATCACTTCTCATCTCCAACCATCTAAATTGTTGTAGGTTTTCACTCAGCCATTGGATTGGCATCTAAGAAAGGATTGGTGCCCATTCAGGTGATATGGGCTTGAGATATTTTCCAATGTGATTTGGGCCCATATGTGTAGATATTATTATAATAACAACAAGAGGGCTCTGTGAGAAGAGGAGGTAGGGGACCATTGAAGCATATATCATCTACAATGGATACTTTAATTTTTCAACTTTGTGTGATGTTCATGTCTCTACCCCCTAACCAATGCCACTAGCTAATGTGCTATAGGGTTCCCTTTTTATCAGTTCTTGGTTGATCCAATCTTGCTTTTCCTTTTTCCTCTTTTTCCATTTGTTGGCTTGGAAACTTTATGATGAAATACACTTTCATTTGGTCTTTTTATGGATAAGTTGTATCTTTTTGAGAGGTCCATCAAGTATGGGAACACTGAACTTGTAAGTTTGTCAATTTTTGATAATTGCTATATGGACCCCAACCCAAAGAAACAATTCAACCTGTGTTGCTTGCTTGCTTGCTTACGTCATATGGTTTGGTTTGGTCTGATTTGATCGGTCTAAATCAATTCCGGCAAATCATCTGCACTCCTTGAATCCAATATTAGGAGAAAACCCACTTGAGAAAAAGAAGTACGTGTCAATGAATTCGAATCCTCTACCCACGTAATAAAGGGAAAATTTTTCAATTTACATGATTGTATTTTTGACAAGTGTCTAATCTTAAAATAGTTATTTTTAAAGTCAATTAGTTAAATTTTAAAATTTAATTTGATTGTCTTGAAATTGGTTATTTGTTTGTGAGAATGTTGATTTTTCCCCCTTTTATAAAATCCGTCTTTTTTTGAATTGGTATTTAGTTGATATGCAAAAGTAAATAAATAAATAAAAAATAAATAAAAAAAAACTCCATAAATATAATCATACTTTAATCAACATTCTCTTACTTGATAAATATTTACTTTGTACATTCAATTAGATATTCATACTTAATCTTTGTAATTGTCTCTTACAAATAGTAGAATGACAATTTGATCTTTAAATTCATGTTCAATTTTTCTGCTAGTCTATACGAACTACTTAGTGGTAATATGATAATTCAAATAATATTTAATGTTAAACTTATCACGGGTTGTAAAATGGATTATAACGGGTTGCGGTTTGAGTTCGGGTTTGTGCGAATTCTGCCACCTTCAGCCCAAATACAACCCACTAATGTTTGTTTTGGGTCGGTTCGAGCTATAATAGACCCGTGCGATTTGATTTTAACAGTTCAGATTGCGAACAACCAATAATGAAAACGGATAAAGAATCCAACCTTATTTATGTTGCAGGTCAAATAGGTTACTGTGATTTCAACTGCATGCTTTGTTTACTTTGACAGAGAGGGTCAGAGTTGCTCCGGTACTTGTTTTCTCTGGCATTCAATTTGTTTGGTGCGTGGTATGGGAAATTGAAGAGTAGGTGGGCCCACTATTTGTAAGCCTCTCATGTGGGCCATGGTTATGGGTACGTTCATTACTGGAACTCCATTGGTATTTTACGTCTCTCTCTGCCTTTAAAGGAAAAGATTAGGAATCATCAACAAGACAAAGAGCCCATCACCATCCATCACTGGCCATTACTGGCCCTTCACTTGGCCCAAAATAGCAACCAATTAATCTGAACCGTCCATTGTCCAGTTGTGCTTTCTCGTGCTTTCTCCTGCAGAAATGGACATAAGTTCATGGATTAGTCTTCAAGTGTGGTGTACGTTAACATTTTCAAAATTCCCTTTCTCCAACTACTTCATAAGTTCTTATGGAAGTGTTGAACTTTTCCTTCTTCTTCCCCCCTAAGAGGGTTAGAGGCATTAGCGTACGCTACACTCCAAGCAAAATTGCTTCGAGTCATGTGCATGACGGTCAAGCGAAATTTTGGACCGTTGGATCTGAAATTTTGATTGAAATTTTAATTCGACTATTCGAAATTTACCACATAATGGTCCTGCGCAAAACTGAAGTTAGGCCCCACCTAAGGTTGTGAGAAACTTTGGATACTGCACATTTCTATTCTAATTAATTTTGAGTTAGGTATTGAACAATGCAGCGAAAATATTGGAGCTATAGAATTAAGTTGAGTCAAGCTTCCCAATCTATATCCCATAATCCATATCATGTTGTCTCAACTTAATAGCCTGGCCATATATCAGAATGGGCCCCATTATAGGGATATAATAGAGAAAACATCGATTTTAAGCGTTGATTTGTCTAAATTTGACTCAACTGCCAGCCTCAACTGCTTTGATTAGCAAACCAACGGACAAAACAAATAAGATGAGCATAGGGTCAACCTAGGTTAGTTGGAAAGCTACTTCCAACAATCAAGTCAGTCTAGTACACAACACCGAGAAGACTTTGCTTAATCGTAGAACCTAAGAATGAATGAGAAAAACTGAACTACAAGGGACGAATGGGGTTTTAGGTATTTTTAGCTTTAACCTACTTGATCTTGGTCGTTGGATGGAGAAGACGTGCTTTAGTTAGGACAGTCCAATATAGGTTTGAAGTTTGACTCCTTCTTTGACCCAAGAACCTGTATCTCTCCCAAACTTGATAACATATCCTTGACTCCATTATTTCATTCAACCTGGGATTGGTTTCCTCATATAATGCGGATTCGTCTTACATATCTCGCGTGTAATAGAAAAATCTCCATGTCGAACTCTTTGATGATTTCCTTTCGCAACCAAGTGGGGTTGAAATGTTGAATCTGCGAATTGTCTTTTATTCGACTCTGAGCGATCCACATGGCTCAACCCAATCGGACCGGTTTGCGAAATCAACTATTTTAATCCAATTAATTAGAATCTATCCATATAGATGTATTGAATCGGTATCAATCAGGAGGAGGATCGCTGAGCCCGATTCTCTCCTAATTCCAGGAAAGTCGAAACCATGGATTGAGTTCATGAAAATACTGTGCAGAGGGTTTACCCAAACAAAAAAAAAAATCCTATGCAGAGGTGGACCCCACAAGAGGCGTACGAACAGACAGAGAGAGAGAGAGAGAGAGAGAGAGAGAGAGAGAGAGAGGGAGAATCAGGAGATTGAGAACCTTCTAAAAGTGTAAACCACCATAACACCGACGCTCTCTAGCTGTCAGAATTTTACCCCGCCTTTCTTGGGTGCCTGAACCTGAACGGCTGAACCCACCCCTTGTCCTTTCTTGAAGTTGTTTCTCTCTCTTCTCTCTCTCCTCTGTCACCTAAAGAAGTCTTTTTCTCTAGCTGTTCCATCTCCTATGCAGCTATGTACATTTTACCGTACATCATCACTTATGATGCGCAGCAAGGTGGTAGACGGTGTGTTTTACGCACCCACTGGTGACGAAACGCTACGTGAATTATGAATATGCTTCCGATAAAATAATGTAATCAAGGAGCAGGTTTTCGTTAATTAGTGTTTGCAACTTACAACTAGGAATAGGAACTACACAATGGAAAGATTCTGTAGTCTTAACGTACGCACGATGCGTATTGAATCTACAATGATAGATCCTATATCGTATGCGTGACGTCAGCGTATTATGGTCGTGGCTGTTTTTATTTATTTATTATTTATTTATGTATAAAATATAACGTTATAGGTGAGAAGGTAAAAAAAGAAAAGGCAAGCGGCGGAGAAAGCGTGATAGGACCACCTTCCCAAAAGAAAATTTAAAAATATAAAAATCAAACATAAAAAGGTGAGGGATGTGGGTCCCACTTTCTCATTTCACCAATAAGATCAAGAGAGAGAAGATCTCCTCTTTCTTCCTTTAATTAATATATGCGTTTTAATTGGAATTAGTTGGAAACTTGGACCACCTCATCTCTTCTCCACCTCAGTCCCTATTTTTGGAACATTTTGCTTGCCAAGCATCTATTCTCCTTCTCCCCAGCTCTCTCTCTCTCTCTCATTCACAGCTACTTCTTTCTCTCTCTCTGAAACTCACTGAAAAGTTATCAAAGAAACTGAGAGTTTGTAATTAAGATCTCAGAGACCCACCAAGTTCCCAACAGTAAGAGAACAGAGAAACCAGTCTGAGAAAGTCAGGTTGAACAATTTTCACTTTTCAGGATTAATTGGGATTTGGGTTCGTCTTGTAATCTCTCTCTCTCTCTTCCTCTTTTTCTATTCATTTCTTTAGGGCCGGGTAGGTCACTTGCGGGGGTTGTTGATGGATTTCTTTCCAAAAAATTATTTTTGGTTACTCGCGGTACCCTCCCTTCCGTTGCGCGTTCCCCCGCCTCCGGTCCCCGTCACATGCCCATGAATTTATGTCAAACAGAAAGGGACTAGAGTTACACATAAAACCATATATAATAACTGATCAACACTACCCTGCTCCCTACCCCCCAAAAAAATATAAAAAAAAAATGTTTGTTTTGGAGGAGATCCTACTCTTACATGGTTTAAGTGATTCACAGTGTCCAAGTACCGGTGGCGGCTTGTAGCTTGTGTACCAGGCAAAGCCGTAAAGACTATGATCTCTATTGCTATTGCTGCTGATTCTGTAACACTTTTTGGAAGTGAAAGAGAAGGTGGTGTTGGAGCTTTTGCTCTTCTTCTTGTTTGTTTTTCCTCTCTTTTCCCTTTCTTTATTAAGTAATGGGTTTTTAAAGATTAATCTACTGTTTTTCATAGTTTTTTTCTGGGTGATCTTTTCTTAATTTGTTTAATAATTTGTTGAGTGTGGCCCTTGGAGAATGAAATAATTGAGAAGATTAGATTATAACAAAGCCTACTTTGGATGTATTCAAATCATGAAGTATTGGTCCACTTGGCCTAAAGAAAGGGAGAAGCAGAGAAGGAGATCAAATCATGGCTAACTGGTGGGTGTTTATCATCGTTGCTGCTTCGTCCATCTTCTACTATTTCTGAAGAGATATCCCAACTTACCTTCTTGGGTTGTTTTTTTATGGTTTCCCATGTTAAGGTATTGCAATCAGAAGAAACCCCAGTGGCGCATCACCACCTCTGCAACCCCACCACTACCAAATCCGGCGAGTCTTAAATTTAACAACAAAATCTTTACTGCGTAGACCGGTAAGCTTTCCCTCTCTGCTTCGTATCTCTCATGCAAAGCAAAACTCACACACCCACTTCAAAAGCACACACGCATGCAAGCACACACGTGTAAGTACTAAATAAAAGGATAAATAAAAAGATACTTGCCTTGTGGATCTTGTTTTGGCTCTTGGCTTTTTAATGGTGGGTTTTCTGTGGTAGGTTTCATCTGAGGTTCTTATTGGGTAATCGTTTAGTAGGTCAGTAGTGTTGTGATCTCCTCTTTTAATGGAATTTTAGTTGCAGGATCAGAAGAAGAAACCCACTACTGTTATATAAGGACGAAGCTTTTCTTCTATGGCTCAAGGGAAACCAAGAAACTTGGCTTCTTCTGCTAGATTTTCCTACTTGGGCAACTCGTCTAATAGTCCAACCATTCATTTGAACCAGATGCAAAGTTTCGAATCGAATTCGGAACTCTTCAATTTGACTACAGGCATGGAGATGTTAGGGTTTCCTTCAAAGAATATTCATCATCAGCAGCAGCAGAGAGATGGAAACTCAGTTATGTGGAAAGGGTTCTTTGGAAAACCAGGTGACAACCAGGGATCATCTTCTTCCAAGACGATTGCTGAAGCTCCCAGCGATTTCTATCATCATCCCGAGTTCAATAAACTCGATATCTCAACTGGGTTATCTGATGAATCGGGCTGGCAAGATAATAGATTAATGGTGGACGATTCTTCTTTGAGATGTGTGTTACCATGTGAAGGAAACGAGAGGCCGAGTCAAGGGCTCTCTCTTTCTCTTAGTTCAAACAAGCCTTCTAGTATTGGATTGCAAGCATTTGAGCTCAGAGAAGCAACGAGTCATCAACATCAGTACATGCCAGAAGATGGGTTTTTGGGAAAAGCTGTTGCAAATGATCTTCATCAAACACAAGCTCACTTCGAGCTCAAGAACTCGAAGTACTTAATTCCTGCTCAGGAGCTCTTGAATGAGTTCTGTAATCTCAGAATAAAGCAGACAAATCAACCAAAGCAGAAGCCCCAGAAGACAAATCAATGGGAGGACGAAAGTAGTTCTCGCAGGCAATCTCTTTTCACTCCAGACCTACTTGAATTGCAGAAACGAAAAGCTAAATTGATTTCCATGCTTGAGGAGGTATACTATGTGATCCCTTTTTATCTTTTTATCTTTCTGTTACTCCAGATTTCTCTGTTAGAAATTCTTATCGTCTCTTTTGAAAGTTGGTAACTTGGTCCTACTTTAACTTTCGTGGTTGATTGATTGGTGCTCAAGACTTGATTCATGAACTAATTGGGCGACTGCGGGCCTTCACATTAATGCACACATCAGGGCAATATGAACATTTCATGAATTTTCTAGAATGTCTTTTGTTCTTATTTCACCATGGGATCTCGCCATAGCAACTGTATCTTCCATGTCGTTAATTATTAATTCTGTTACTTAGGTGGATAGAAGATACAGGCAATACTGTGAGCGGATGAAGGCTGTGATGTCGTCTTTTGAAGCCGTTGCCGGTGCCGGAGCTGCAACAGTGTATTCTGCCTCAGCGTCTAAGGCCATGTCAAGGCATTTTAGGTGTCTGAGAGATGGGATTGTGGGACAGATTAAGGCAACCAAGAAAGCAATTGGGGAGAAAGACCCAGTTGCACCAGGAACAACTACAGGAGAGACTCCAAGATTGAGGCTTCTTGATCAAACCCTTAGACAGCAAAGGGCATTTCAGCAGATGAGTATGATGGAAAGTCATCCTTGGAGACCGCAAAGAGGCCTCCCTGAACGATCCGTTTCAGTTCTTCGAGCTTGGCTTTTTGAACATTTTCTTCACCCGTAATCTTCTCTCTCTCCTCTGCAATTGATAAAGTAGAAATGAAACTACAAACTTCAGTACTTGTTCAGGGTGTTCTATTTCTCTGGAAGGTTAATCATTTGCTGCGGAAGAAAAAACATAATGGGTTGTTTGTTTCTATCCAACGCTATTCAGATACCCTACATGAATTTGTCATGCATGATGTCCTTTTGTTTACACATGCCATGCTCTAGGGCCCATGCATGAGATTCCTAACCCACTCCTCTCTTTAATTAACATTTTTAACTTCAGGGAAATCCATTATTCTTCTTGCATTGGTAATAAGTTAGTATATTGTGTTTTCCTTGAAACCCTACAGGTATCCAAGTGATGTGGATAAACACATACTAGCTCGCCAAACTGGCCTATCAAGAAGCCAGGTACTTCTATTTTATGGTTTGATTTGATTCCTGCAGAACTAGGTTCTCTTATCTGTTGCATGGAACTAATAATATACGCTTGCAGCCATTCTTTAACAAAGGTTAGGTATGTTTCCACTTGCCACTGCAGGTTTCAAATTGGTTTATTAATGCTAGGGTGAGGCTATGGAAACCAATGGTGGAGGAGATTTACTTGGAAGAAACCAAGGAGGAGCATCAGGACAATGTTGGGTCCTCATCAGATGGGGTTATAGGGCTCCACAACAACAACAACCAGATTTCTCACCATCATATTGGGGAGGACCAGAAGCCCACAGCAGATCAACTTGTCCGTGGCAACTCAGATTCTTTATCTTCTATCATCAGCAACCCAGATAAAGAAGAAGACAGTAGAAAGCACCACTTACAACAACAACAGCAGCAGCAACAGCACTTTGGGAGATCAGTAGCAGAAACGTTTGGTGTCGTAGACTTGGACTTCTCCTCTTACAACCACCAGACAACCAGCAGTGTTTCTTATGCAAATGATGGTGTTCATCACAACTTTGGCACTGGTGTGTCTCTTACTCTGGGATTACAACAGCATGGTGGGAATGGTGTTAGCCTATCATTCTCTCCTGCATCTCAGAACTCTCTCTTCTTCCCGAGAGATCATCTTGAAGATTGCCAATCAGTTCAGTACTCCATTCTGGAAGGGGAAGGACAGAATCTCCCTTACAGAAACTTGATGGGTGCACAGTTGCTCCATGACTTGGCTGGGTAGCTGAAGATCTAGTTACCTTTTGAAGATGACATGATGATAGTGTTTACCTGGGTTACTTCACTTCCTCCAGGGCAGTGGAGATGGTGATGGTAGAAAATAGAGATACAACTACATGGTATTGATACATACTCGCTCCATACTATAAAATATTTCATATAATTTTCAAGAAAAATGGGTAATGATCTAGAATCTGTCTACATGAAGTTTACCTAGATTATATGACAACTTGATAGAATGATAGTGGATTGTTAAGTCATTTATTGGTGAGGAGCAAATAGATACTTCTTCTATTTCAGTTGATCATAACTGTTACTTGTATATTTATATTTTTGTCTGGGTGGATTGGATCCAAGCTTGGATCCTTTTTCCTCACGTTGACCAGTGAATCCAGGAATGTTGAAAATTTAGGGTTTTTTTTTGGGCAGTAGAAAAAGAATTAGGGTTCTAGCACATTTTTCTGTCTACAGTTTGCTCTTTGTTTATTGTGGTAAAGCAATTTGCAACCCCATCACCTCCACTTCTTTTATTTCAACTGATGAAGAAAATTGTTTTACCCTCCTTCCCCAGAAGACAAAATCAAATAAAATTTCCAAAAATTAATCTTTGTCATTTATTTTTAGTTCTTTAGAAGGAATTTTATCTGCTACAGTGAGAGAAAAAGAATGCACTGTGGTTTTCTGCAATATTTGTCTCACTTGCTGATCATGTAAATCCCATATACATGATATCATTCTTGGTGCCATCACTAGGGTAGTGTAGGAGGCTCCACAATGCATCTTTATGACCTCTTCCATAAAAACATTGAAGTTATTCTAATTTTTCCTTGCATTGTATTCAAGAAAATATTAGTAATTTTTTTTTTTGGGTATAAAAATCTTAGTAAATTAAAACAGGCTTTTAGGGTACATGTACTGCGATTATAGGTAGAACACCCTTCACGTACATACTTTGATGGTGTTACTTATTGCTGAAAATTCGAGAGAGAGGCCAAACGGGGGAGGCAAAAACATGAGGATCGATAGCTCCACTGTAAAGAATAGTGTGAAAGACTTTTCAAAATTCAATCAAATCGAATGAGAATCTCATCATCTATTAGGTGGGCCAACCAACCATAATCCATCACTAAGTGTGTTGTGAAAAAAAAAATATGGTGTTGGAGACTATGGTTGTTCTTGGTATTCATTTCCATTCTCATTTTTGCCCTATTAGAAGAATTCAACACTAGAAAGCTTTTTTTTTTATTATTTTTTTTAATCGAAAAATGAAAACTCATTTGGTAACACTATTGTCCACAATGAATTATGAAAAAATAGGTTCATGTTTAGAGAATAGCTATGAATAGTTCTATAATATTTTATGTCACATCCCACCCATGCCGGATCCGGTCATTCCCAAATATCTGTAGGAATGATACATTACAGGATCTAGGTTCACGGCCAAATTCATAACACAACACTATGTAGTATAATCAAAGAGCAAGAAAATATTAAAGTGACAAGTATTAAAATATTATTATAATTATCCAATATTTGAAATCACAGTCATCATCCCAAATTCGTCCAATTAAAATAAATTATTAGATTTTTAAGGTAAGGTTGAGAAGGCTCAAAAGATTAAGTAGTGCCTTTATCTGTCGGCTAGATGAGAAGGATACAACACATAGATACAAGGGCAACTACTATGTCATAATATATCTCCAGTGTCTCAAAACTGTTGAACTCCGTAGGCACAGTCTGAACAGGCATACTACTCGCCATGTAGCTCTGTGTCCTCTGTTGTGGATCCCTTGTAGGACTCGAACAATGGCGGACTCTCTAGAAAAATCGGGTCCTCATAACGTACAGTGAGATCTAAAAATAATATATACATAAAATAAATTAGTTCAACCAGAACTTAGTGAGGCCAACATAACTATATATGATGCATCCATCACACATTTACATAAACAATCCTTGTATAGTATATAATGAGATGAGTGATGAATATGTATGCAAATATGCTCCTAACTCTAACAGAGTCTCTACGGTAGACGTGCATTAAGTTTATACATCAGTATCCTCTTGGTGGTCTCATCACTCTCCCTCACGGCTCATGGCACTCAAACACGTCTTTTGGGTTTTTCGTGATAGTTTGGTCAAATCACATCAAACCGTGGTTAGAGATTACGTCACCACTCTCTCACATCATTGGTCTGAGAACTAGTGTGTGTCAAGGATAACCTTAGGCCAAATTCAAAGTCATAAAGTCTAGTACTACATGTGGTCCGAATATCTTCCCTTATGCTTAGTGCTCTTTTGGGCTAATTTCCTTCTTTACCTAAGAACGGTATCATCAACGGGAAGGATTTGTTGGATCCCATTCTTTTACCCAATGATCATCCACATATGTTGGGGCGCATGCCTCTCATGTTTCTTTATAACACTTAAGTCGTCTTTTGGACTCTCATGAACCCAACCCTAACATATGCAACTCTACCATCTCGTGATGATAATGAACCTGCTTGATGCTCCCAAGACCTAGCCACTATCATCATGGGTCACTTGGCTTCAATACCCCTATTTAAAGGATAGTAGTACTTAAGGGTTCACTAGCCAACACATTAAGACACTTATTGACCATGTACCTATGTTTAAGTGAATGTAAGGTCACTAGGGTAATGTGTGAACCTACAACCCTAATTGGTATACAAGTATGGGTGGACAGTCCATCCAATGCACACATTCACATCATATTATAATTCAAGTAATTTGAATAATAAATAAACATAATACCACATTATAAACGAAGATTTAAACAACACTAATAGATGCACAAGATATGGTAATGTGTTTCCCTCACCTGTTAATGTTAATAATACTCTTCAAAGTCCCAAGAGATTCTCCAAAGAGGGTGCAAGCAACTTAAAATAAGCCTAGAAACATGAGAAATCAAATGAACAATAATCGGGGATTGACCAGGGGTCAAAGGGGGCCAAAACACACACTCAACATAGGGGGCGGTTGAACGAGCCTCCTAGGGCCAGTCAACCACCACCCTAGGGTTGCGACCAAAATGGTCGATTTCAACTCCACTTTGAAATCAACTTAAAATATGGCTTTGGGGTCTTCAATGGAACAGTAATAGGGCCCCCAACACACCATTCAATAATCCCAATTAGTTTCCAAATGAAAAAACCCCAATTTAGGCTCTTTGTGTCTACCTATGGGGGTTTCAGAGAGCTCCAAAACAGTTTCAAATGCAAAGGCCGGATTGCACAAACCAACATTCAATAGGGTTGGAGACATAAATGGAAGTAGAAAGGAGCATTTAATACTACCCAATGTCAACAATCCCCACAACGTAGCATTCATTGTTTATAAATACCTTCAAAAATGAGAGGAAAAGAAGGGTTTCATGAATGCCTTACCTCTACAAGCGTTTATTGCGGTGATTTTCCCTCCGATGCTGCACCACGTGCAAGGAATCCACCAAACTCTAAGGTTTTTTCCACTCCAAAGCTCTCAACCCCACTCTAACATAAAGAAATGTGTTTGTGAGAGAGGAAATAATCTTAAAATAAGGTTTTAAATCCCAAATCTTGAAATTCCCTCGAAACTGGGCAGGGGTGGTTGATCTAGGCGTGTAACCGCCCCCAATCGACTAGCCTGTTTCTTGTTCGTGTGAAGGCCGCTTTTGATGGGCTCTAAGGGTAGAAAGGTCTTTTCAAGGCCTGCTCAATGGTATAATTTATCTTGACATTTGAGTCCTCTAGCATCGATTTTCAGGCATGCCAAAACCTCATTTTTATGCTTTTGGACTTACTTTCTCTCTCATCTTGAACTTCATTAGAGTGATTGGGTCTTCATTGTGGTCATCCACCTCTATAGGTTCGATATTCGAACACTTGGGTTCGACTCGAATGGTTCAGAGTTGTCGCCTACTTGCACTTCGGGTTCACGGTCTTGAAACCAATGGGTTAATGAGTTAGGATTCTAGGGGATTTGACATTTTCTAATTGGGGTTGAAGCTTGTTACGTTTTGACTTGAATTCTTGTACTCAATTTGGAAGATGGACCCGTATCGACATATTTTGGTGGGCGACCCGAATGACCTGTTTGCGGAGATTTGTGGTGGAAGCGGAGGGCTTGGGCCGAGAGGCGGACCAACTAGATGGGTCAGCCCGTTTACCCAATTGCACTATATATATATATATCTTATGTTTTTTTTTTTTGTAAGATATATGTATCACCTACCACATTATTAAGAAATTTGAGATTTTCAATTAGGGTTTTGGGTGAGAGTTCTTGCATTGTCATTCTTGACAATTGGTTGTGAGATCTCCTTCTGTTATTTTTCTACATAGTGAAAAATTCTTCTTCTTCACTCGTGAGGTAGCATACCATATCGATATGTGAACCACGTTAAATTTCTATGCATTTTCATTTTTAATATTTTTTTTGATTCGTTATTTCGTGGTATTTTTTATAATAAAGCTCATGAAGGTCTTCAAAAGAGTCAGGAATATAGAAAAGAAATAGGTGAAGAGGGATATAGTTAGATTAAATAAAGTTCTTATCCTCCTTTTGAGGTAATACGAATAGAAGTTTATTAATGCTATTGTAGAAATGATAAGAATGAAGTTTTGCCCAAAAACCATAAGTTTTGGAATAGATACTAAACTCACACTAAAAATAAAAATTTGTCAACAAAAATGAGGATGGGAATTAATACCATGAAGACTTTAAGACTTACATTTTATGGGATAAGTACCCAAGTTACCTAACTATAGTTGTCATAACTCATGCATAATTATTCTACCAAAAAAACTCATGCAGAATTATAATTGTCACAGTTCATGAATTACCATTTTTAAAGGAAAACAATAAGACTTCCAAAAGGATTTCCCAGTTAAGTATGACTTTTTTATATTTCATTGTTAAAATTGTATATAATGATAGAAATGTTCACTATCATTGCTTTATTCGAATATACATTATGTGACAATATATATTATCAATGGTCACATTAATAATATATCGTAAGAGTATAAAAATCACACATCACCTAAATTTATTTATTATTACAGTTGTATGTGCATACTTCATAGCGAGGAGAAAAAATATCATTTATTAGACAAAATTTTTAATGCAAGAGAGAGGAGTAAAAAATTTATTCGAAAATAAATGGGCATTTTGAGTGATTATCGTCAAACCCACATCTGCTTGGTTACAACATATTTTAACATACATAAGAAATAATTATATAATTGATAAATTCATTTCGTATAAGCATTCATTCTAGCCACATTTGACATTCAACGTTGGTCATTATAGTTGTCTTTATTCCGAGTAAGTGAAATTCAAGTTTCCTTGAAATGTGAAAATACAAATTTTCCTAATAATTTGAAGTATCAAACATATCTTTTTCCATCACCTACCAAGTTTATAACACACCCCTTTATCTATTTTAATCGAAACATATATATGTCCAATTGATCCTAGCTCAGAAACATATATATTTTATTTTATACAAGCAAGTAATATGAAAAAAAAAATTAGTTTAAATTTATTTTGTTAACATGACTCACAAGACTTAAATTATTGTAGCATCACCATTTTAAAATATTTAATTCACTCCCTTTTATGTTTTCTTGTAAGACTCATCTTACAAGGCATTATTCTCTACACCATCTCTCCCCCAACAAAAAAAGAAAAAAATAAAGAAAAGAGAATCTCTACACCATCGCTGCGCTGCAGAGGATCCAGTCCGTCGGATTAATGAGTTGAATATCAACATGGGACCCACGGCATATTCTGTGATCATCGTTTCTAGAATCAAAAGCATGTCCGAAGTCCGACCTAGGGTTTACTGGTTTAGGGCGTCAGGGATTGCAAAAAACCGATTATGGTGGGCGGGCCGGATCTTGCAAACCGTGGTTCGATATAGTGCTCGTGATAAATCTTGAAAGTCACGAGGGACATAATGGTCAATAAACGAAACGAGACCACTTTTAGTTCTATCGCGCTGTTGCAGCGCAGTCCAAAACCAACGAGGCCAAGATGGATTTTGGTTCTTCTAAGTTGTGCATCTAATGGTTGTTTCTACCCGTTCTTGGTTCATCTGAGAACGCAGGTTCCCTGAAATGCTCATTTTCCTCTGAAGAGCATCATTTCAATCAGATCTGTCTCTGGCGATGTGTTGTTCTTCATAGATCTCATTGTCTCCGTTAATCAGGTAGTTAACAAAGATGTATATGGCTTATGGATGGCCGCAGGTGATCCCTCTTGAAGTTGGTCTCTGTCCAGCTTCCGAGCGTATCGTTTATCTCAAAATCATTAATCGTTTGTTACTGGTTGTGGCGCCTACTCACCTCGAACTATGGAGCTGCTCTCAGGTGATTTCTATAATCTTTAGAATCATTCATAGCCTTGATTCGTTTTTGTACTATTAATTGAATTTCTGATAATTCTTGCGATCAGAACAAGGTGAGGTTGGGGAAGTACAAGAGAGATTCGAATTCAATTCAAAGGGAGGGAGAGAACGCCCAGGCGGTCTGGAGCACTGATACAAAATTGATCGCTGTTCTTGTAAGTACCCAATGCGGTTATTGTGATAATTTATTGAGACTTTTGGGCGTGAATTGATTCGAGAATTTAGTACATTGTATCGGTTACGGATTTACTGTACTTGACGTGACATTTAAGCACCAAATGTTATTAAAATCTCTCTAAAACTATGATAAATTGTACTTTTGGGTTGCGGGGATGGTTTTAGGCAAAGTAAACCGGTTAGTTTTTATGTGGCAGAGAGTATTTGACTCTAGTATTACTGATTTTATATTATACTTTGTTCCATTGGATTGATAGCCTACGGATTATCTATGTCAAAATGACTTCGTTGGAATGGCTCATGTTAATAATATTGACTTAGATGACCATTGAGTCAATGTTGAACAACAATGTTTGATAATCTTAAGCAGCTTGTTTGACTACTGCTATTATCTCTATTCCCCTTCTTGCTTTTAATCAATATTCAGCAGTGCATTCTACTGATAACTGGTTCTCCCCTCCACTTCTTGCAGACTTCATCATTCTTTCTTCACATTTTTAAGGTCCAGACTTCAGAAAAAAGACTACAACTTGGAGGAAAGCAACCATCTGGTCTATTTCTTGTTAACATTTCTCTAGTTCTTAGGGAGGAGGTACCCTTTTCAGATAAAAACTTAACCATGTAAGTGCTCTTTCCAATTGGTTTGCGCTTAAATGTTATAAATTGTGCTATTTAAGTATATATTATAATTTTGCCTCTACTTACATTTTTTAGGAGCAATATCGTGTGTGACAACAAACACATACTGCTTGGACTTTCAAATGGGTCTTTACATCTGATATCCTGGAAAGGGGAGGTAAACATGAATATGAGTCACATTGTCATTCTGCACATTTTCATGGTTTCATTTCTTCATAAATCTGCTCTTTCGATTACATACTCTTGTTTGGGAAACTGTCTCCTCCGTATTTTGCACTTTATTATATTTTAATTTACTTAGATATTTTTATTTTTCAGTTTTGTGGGGTCTTTCAACTCCATTCCCGTCCGCCTCCTCGCAGTCCTGTTACAGAACCAGTGCACTCTCTGGAACATGGTCCTTGTTCTGAAGGGACATTAGTAGCATTTACATCTAATCATAATTATACGAGCAATTCCGCTGTTATTCAGCTGGATCTTTCCTTGTCTTTGAGGCTACTAGTCGTGCTGTATTCTGACGGTCAAGTCGCTTTATCTACTCTGAGTAAGAAAGGTTTAAAGCAAGCTGAATCCATTGAAGCTGAAACGTGGTTGGGATCAGGTGATGCTGTCTGCATCTCAGTAGCGTCAGATCAGCAAATCCTTGCGATTGGTACCAGAAGAGGAGTTGTTGAGTTATATGACCTGGCGGAACCCGTGTCTCTTTTTCGCACTGTATCTTTATATGACTGGGGGTAAGTGTTAAGCAGATTATTTTCAAACTCATTTAAATTTCATGACTCAAGTCTCAGATAGTGGATCATACATCATTTCCATGGATCTTGTCTCTCAACCATGATCCTCATACCCATGCTTGGGGATTCTGACTTCTCTAAGTGCTTCTGCTGCTATCATTTTTTTTTTCCTTTTTGTTTGGAAAGATTTGATGATGGACTATTTTGTCGCTTACACATTTATTGAACTTTTTGGTTACTTGTAAAGCTTTCTTGTTTACTTTTGCCTTGGATGTTGTAAATTTCCATAGTTTGAAATACCAAAATTTGACATTTTACATCAGTTTCAGCTTTAGGTTGGAAAGTTACCACTGGTGACTTGATAAGTGCAAGTTTGTGGTAGAAATTTCAGTAAATGAAATAGATGGTTGAAGTTTTGCTTGAAATGGTCGGAATATTGTACTGCTTTCCTACTTTATGGTTCTCCATTCTATTGCATGTTTTAATTATTTTTATTGAACACTGCATGCTATAGGACTAAATTATGTGTAAAATAAGCTAGATAAGGATAGGATATAGTAGGCTATCCTGTGTACTTGCAACCTAGGGTTCAGATCCATACTGCCACTTTTGAACCTCCTTCTCCCTCCCCCCCCCCCCAAAAAAAAAAAAAAAAAAAAAAACCCTGGTGATTCAAACTTGGAACACATACTATGTAGGCACTACTAGAAATTTCATGACAATTCCATCATTTGGATGCCCAGATGGCCATATCAAGTTGAAATGTGAAATGGACTAAATTTCAAGCTCACTTTTGACATTCTGGTAATACATTACAGTTTATACTGTAGTTGAAATCCTGGTCATACCTGCAACAATGAACTGTATACGTTTCCCCGAGTTGTATTACCATGATGCCGTTACTTTTAGAAATCACAAGTAGTTTTAACATAAAACAATATCCTGACTGTTTGATGATTACAGAATTGGTAATGTTTCAATTATCTTGTTGCTTCAATTGTTTTGCCAGCTTATCAATGTTGTAAGCTGGGATTAATAGTCTGTTGTCTTATTTACATTTTTCTTCGAATGACTGATCTGCAGATACTCTGTGGAAGATACTGGTCCTGTCAGTTGTATAGCATGGACACCTGACAATTCTGCGTTTGCAATTGGATGGAAGTTCAGAGGACTTACAGTTTGGTCTGTATCTGGGTGTCGTTTGATGTGCACAATCCGTCAAATTGGTATGAGTTCTGCATCTTCTCCAATGGGCAAACCAAACCAAGGTTTTAAATATGAACCTATGATGGCTGGCACCTCACTTTTTCAGTGGGATGAATATGGATATAGGCTTTATGCCATTGAGGAAGGTTCTTCAGAGAGGATTCTTTCATTTTCTTTTGGAAAATGTTGCCTTAACAGAGGAGTTTCTGGGACAACATACAGTCGTCAAGTGATTTATGGCGAAGATCGATTGCTTATTGTGCAGTCTGACGATACTGATGGACTTAAGATGCTACATCTTAACCTTCCAGTTATGTGTTCAATTTGTATATCTGTTTTGTATTTATCTTGATTCCCAGGTTGTATAATAGGTTGAGGTTCCTGATACAATTGTTCTTTTCTTTTTTGCCAGGATTCTTATATCTCCCAAAATTGGCCAGTTTTACATGTTGTTGCTAGCTATGATGGAATGTACTTGGCTGTTGCTGGCGTTCATGGCTTGATCTTATATGATATACGTAATAAAAAATGGCGTGTTTTTGGGGATATTACCCAGGAACAAAAAATACAGTGTAAAGGATTGTTATGGTTGGGGAAAATCATTGTTGTTTGTAGTTACATTGATTCTTCTAATACGTGAGTACTTGACCCTTAACCATGTCTTTTACCAAGTATATTTATCAAATGCATTTTATGCTTATATTTGATTTTCCCTGTTGTTTGATCTGAACATATCTGAGTTAGGATGCAACTTGGTTTGGACTCAACATGAATCTGACTGACTGGATATATATCTTTTAAGAATCTGTCTCTCTATATTTGGTATTTTGATTTCTAGGACTGGTTCTCCTATACAATTGGATGGATTGCAAAATAACATGTATGTAAAGAAACAGGATCTGAAACTGGTACTTGCAAAGGAGGAGAGAGAAGATAATGTCTGAACCACGATATACTCAGATTATTTATCATGGTTCATCATACTAACCTTAGTCTTATTCAAAATCCTAGTTCTTCTCCTATCAAGTAGCGTTTCACAAATAGGAATGGACAGCTTAGGTGGTTATACACGATTCTCAAAACTGATACTGGTTACAGATCTAATACCATGCATGTAGTGAAACAGCATTTGAGACCAGTAACTGCAAAGTAGAAGAGAGGGCGAGAGAGAATTGCTAAGTCACGATAGATTCAAGCTGTCTATTGTGGTGCTCTGTGTTTATTTATGGAACCAGCAATTAGACCCTTGGTAGGAACATACTAACATTATAAATCTAATTATACTGAGCACCAAAACAACTCTCCTTGAATTAAGATTCAACATAGGCAAAAACCTAAATTCTACAACTCAACTCATGATAGGTTACTCTTCAACAATACAAAACTGGTTGGTGAGTTTTGGCCTCAAACAACTGAAACAATTCCATGTAAAAACCTGTTGCTTGGCTTGAATTAGTTTGATGAGCATGATTTCTTGATACTTATCCAATGTGCGACTTAGAAAGTTATAGCTAAATTATTGGTGGGTTATTTGTATTTATAAAACATGATGTTCGAGTCAGAATGTATACTGGTAGAACATAACCAAAGAAATACTTAACAGAAATAAAAACAGATGAAAGATGACACAATGATTTAACTTGATTATACATAACATGATGTGCTTCATCCATGGGAAAAGCTGAAGAAGCTTTCACTATGCAATGGAGCAAGATTACAATTGAGATCCTTCAAAGAAAGAAACAACAAGCTCTTACCCAAAACTCTTAAGTCAAAACTCTCAAATCTCACTATGCTTTACCAGAGAATGGTATTTATATAACATGATGTTTCAATCAGAATGTATACTGCTAGAACAAACGCCAAAGAGATACTTAACAGAAATGAAAACAGATGAAAGACAGCACAAAGTTTTTAGCTTGATTCGCACATGATGCGATGCCAAATCCACAGGAAATGCTGAAGAAGTCTTCATTACGCAATGGGGGGAGATTACAATTGAGATCTATCAGAAACAGCCGAAAAATGGAAGTATAAGCCCTCACCCAAAACCCTAAGTTGAAAACCCCAATCTGAGTATGCCTTACAAGAGAATGGTATGGCATATAAAAATACCCCAAACAGTTTAGTGGGTCGATCCATGGGTTGGTTTACTGTATTGCACGGCAAACCCGCAACAAGCAACAAGCAGTGATGGGCTGGCAGCCCAAGCCTCTGCTACTGTCACAGATCTCAGAAAATGGTCACTAGTGTCTTTGCAAAAATATGTTGGAGTGGGTCAATCATGAGGTTAATTCCCTGGGTCAAAGGCGAATTGACTGATTTCTGTCATGCCTTGTCATGTAAAAAGTAATTGTACAACCTTCTTAACTGAATATTTTTTTTACCTTCTTATTATTGACACGGTGAACTAAATTATATAAAAATGTCTTTTGTGATGACAAGTATTGAGGATCAATAGTGCTATGTTATCCGTATATTTCTATTCACGAAGAAGTTATTCATTTTGACTTCTGTTTTTGGTGCTTAGAATTTTATCCAAATAATAAATTAAATGTGCTTTGCAGTTATGAATTGCTCTTTTATCCAAGATATCACCTTGATCAGAGCTCCTTACTTTGTCGCAAATCGTTACTTGGCAAGCCAATGGTCATGGATGTCTTTCAAGATTATATGCTTGTAACTTACCGTCCATTCGATGTGCATATTTTCCACGTGAAGATTTCTGGTGAATTATCACCTTCTAATAATCCAACCTTAGAGGTAGATAACTTTTTCCTTTAATGAATAATGACCATGTTAACAGCAGTGAGTTGTTTTGTTTCTTAGGGAGATGCAAATCATTTAGGTATTCTCTTCTAATTTGGAAATGTTTTAGCTGGAACATTAAACTTTATGCATTTGTAAGTAATAAAATGACAAACAGCTTTCTACAGTACGTGAGCTTTCAATCATGACGGCAAAGAGCCATCCTGCTGCTATGCGCTTCATTCCGGATCAGCTTCCAAATGAGTGCATCTCAAAGAACCTCCTTTTGTCTTCATCAGATTCCTTTGTTAGTCAGCCTTCCAGGTATTTATACTTGTCCTTTGAGATGGTAGTTTTTGTTACATCTTAGGAAGCTAAATGGGTGCATGTATGCCAGATGCCTGGTGTTACGAATAAATGGGGAGCTTTCATTACTTGATTTGGATGATGGGCGTGAGCGGGAGCTCACAGATTCAGTTGAATTGTTTTGGGTTACTTGTGGTCAATCTGATGAGAAAGCAAGCCTCATTGAGGAAGTTGCTTGGTTAGATTATGGTCATCGAGGAATGCAGGTAACAAACTGTATGAATCTGAACTTGTTAAATTTCCCTCTATACATTATTTAGCTTGTAAAGTTTTCAATCATGTTGTCTTTCTACTTTTTTTGGGTCTTATGTAAATTCTTCCTCTTTTTTCCCCTTTTCTTTTCTTTTCTTTCTTTTTTGGTAAAGCTTATATAAATTCTTCTTGGAAGCTTATCATTACAGGTATGGTATCCGTCTCCTGGTGTTGATGCCTTTAAGCAGGAAGACTTCTTGCAGGTATTTACGTTTCCATTTCATAATGGTGTATAGTTTAGGTATTATACAGATTGTACGCCTAGTTTTTGATATCGTTGTTGACATCTGCTTTTCTTTACCTGAAGCATTTTTCTTTTAAATGGTTTTCTGTAAAAATTCTTAACTTTCCATAAGAATTTTATTCTTCTGAATTTCAAGACGGGAAATTTTCAACTTGAAAATGTAATAAGAAGAAATTCTTTTCCCCCTTAAAGAGGGATCTAGATCTTTTCCACCCAAACTGCCCGTCCCCCCATCCCCCCACACTCACATAAGACCTGACACAGGGCCTGCCCGAAGTACACAGGCAGGCCCATGTGCGAGGGGATGTGGGACGGGTAGTTGGGTGGAGAGGATCTCATGCTTTAAAGAGTGGGTGGTGGGCTACAGTGAGCCCTGCTTTGACTTTGAGAGATTGGATTTGTTGGTTGGTGTAAATATTTAGGCTGATAGGTGTACTTGAATTTCATGCCTTCTGTGTTCTGAGTAAAGGTTGTGTCGCTGCATATCTGAACATTTATTTACTTCTTCCTTTTTCTTTTTTGGAGGTTGGCGGGGGAGGTTGGTTTCATTTAATAGAGATAGTAAGAAAGATCTTATATGGTATTTGTTCTTCTGGGAAAAGGCCAATGACCTAGTCCCTAGAGATTTGATCTAACATCTTCTAGTACAGAGAGGGATGTCGAATAAATAAATGGATGTTAAAGATATGTATGGACCGTGGTGAGTAGTATGTAATCCTTGGGGGATCAGTTCAAGGATTTCCCAATAATGGTTGGTTTACATCAGGGATCAGTCTTAAGCCCTTATCTGTATGCTTTTCATGTATTACCGAGATATCCAAGATGATAACTCGGAGGGCTTCTCATCTTAGAATCTTAAAAAAAGGAGATATTGCCTAGATCTTTCCATTTTCTTGTATGATGCCAAGTATGACCTTTGATAGAGCCTATTGAAGGACAAGGATTCATGTACTAGAGACTTCATCTACCTGAGATTGTCTTGACTTGCTGAACTGTGCTTCTTTCGTCTTATGTCCGTCTTTCATCTTTCTTTATACACCATTTTTCATTTGTCATTTCTTACTACCCTCCTTCCTTTTCCCCATCTCTTAATCCCATTTTTTGTGTATTATTTGTTTGGGTCCATGTAGCCGACCGTAAGTTGGGGTTGGGCTGAGTTTGTTGTTGTTGTTTAACTCTTATCTTTGTGATGTGGATATAATCATTAATCTGATATGCTTGTGGGGATTATTATGAAGTCATTTGGGGGTTCCGGTTCCTACAGTATTTTTTAAAGCAAATGGTTGAAGTTGCATTGTGATGTTCTATTTCTAATCAAATAAAGCTTTTGGATGTTAAATGTTCAACTTTGTATACCTGAATCGATTGAGGTTGTTGGAAATTAGATATTCTATCTGGTTAATAGCTGTTCTGAATTGGATTTCCTAAATCAATTATTTCTTTATTGTTATGTGTTTCTAGCTGGACCCTGAGCTGGAATTTGATCGTGAGGTCTACCCTCTAGGGCTTCTTTCAAATGCTGGGATTGTAGTTGGTGTTTCCCAGAGAATGTCATTTTCATCATCCACAGAGTTCCCGTGTTTTGAGCCGTCTCCTCAAGCCCAAACTATTTTGCACTGTCTGCTGCGTCATCTTCTGCAGGTAATCTTTTTTAACCCCTTGTGATCAGGTTAGCTTTGTAATTCATGTTTCTGAAATAATGCTGTGCTGTTTGGTGTTTACAAGAAATATATTTATTCACTCTCCTTCAATTGTGCTCATGAACCTTTTCTTTTCCTTTTTTTTTGGGGGGGGGGGTTGGGGGGTGGTTAGTGCTAGATTGTCTGCATTTTTTTCTTCTTCTGAATACTGATTCTTTTTTCTTTTTAACCAGAGAGACAAAAAGGAGGAAGCTTTACGGTTAGCATGTTTATCTGCTGAAAAGCCTCATTTTTCCCACTGTCTGGAGTGGCTACTTTTTACTGTATTTGATGCCGAGATATCAAGGTATTTTGTTTGCCATGGATTTCATTTAGTGACACTAGTGGGAATTTTCATCCAACCAATGATGGCTTTGATGAACATAAAACAGAATTCTGCTCATTTTAATGGAAATAAGCATTGCTATTAAGTGTTTTTGTTGGGCTGCCTCAGGATTCTGTATGTCTAATCCTGTATTTGGTCTGTTTCCTTTAATTTTTATTTTTTAATCAGTTTATTTACCTCATTAGTTGAGTATTGATGCAGAGTTTTCTTTTTTAGTGTCTTCTATATGAGTTTGTAGAGGTGTCCAGTCATGTTCAAGGTTTTTATTAGACTTTAGCTTAGGCCTTTCCTTTTTTCTATGAGATTCAAACATGTGAGATGCAGTGTCGCATTGGGGGGAAGCCAATGGTGGCGGGTGGGATTCTAATTGAGGCTAGGAGGGATGCTTAGTCATATCTTCTTCTTCGTTCTTCCTTCTTCATCAATATTTAAGTAGATGTATTCACAATTCCCTAGTGGATATTTTGTCCATCACATGTCTATATGGCAAGTAATTGTGCTCTTTTATTGCCTCTCATGCTTTTGCTCCTATTTGTTGAGCACACCACCTGTAAGACTAACATATATGATATGCACTACTTCTTCCCTTTGATAAATGATTTACATGATTACTATTTCCTCACAGGAGAAGTGCAAACAAGAGCCAGAACTCGGTCCCTAAAAATGCTACAAGTGTCTCTCTTTTGGACAAGACCTGTGATTTGATCAGAAATTTTCCTGAATATCTTGATGTTGTTGTAAGTGTAGCTAGAAAAACTGATGGGCGACATTGGGCAGATTTGTTTGCTGCTGCTGGGAGATCAACCGAGTATGTTTCACTTCCTTTTTTTTTTTCTTCTTCTTTTTAATTGTTCACCTTATGGTAAAATAATATGCAGCTTTCTTGAGTTGCTTTTCCATGCAAAACAGCATATCATTATTATTATTTTTTGAATGAATAAATAATTATATTAAGAAACAAGGAGACAAGAAACAAGGCCTTCAAGAAGAAGACCAAAACGAAGAACTGAGACCCCCAGGAGACAACAATGAGCCTGTTCCTTGGGGTATCATCAACCGGGGGGGTGGGGAATAGCTAACAACCTGGAAGAAACATCGAAATAGATGGCATTCCAAATCCCATCAATAGAGCGGGATTTGGAAGTCCATCTCCTAAGGTTGCGCTCCCACCAGAGGTGATGAATGGATGCATATTATATTAGCTAGCCAATCCGATCACAGATAGAATTACCTGAAAAGGTTCTCAGGATCCAAGCCAATCACGGGAAAAATCGAAAGACTACCTCGAATGGGGCCAAATGGAGGCAAGGGCTTTTCTCCAGATAGATCCGGAGAAAGGGCAAGAAAAGAAAAGGTGTTTTAGATCCTCCAATCCATTCCAATAGAGGATGCACTTGGGGTTCGTGGGGATGTGGCAGCTAATGAGAAAGGACTGGGTAGGGAGGGAAAGGTTAAGGGCTCTCCAAAGGGTTAGGGAATGATGGGAAATGAAGCTTTTGAACCAGACCAAGGGAAGCCAGGGGGGTTTAGGGTTGTGGGCTTTGAGGATGTTCCAGGCTGAGGCTGTGGTGAAGGTTTCGGAGGGGGAGGGAAGCCAAATGGGCATATCAACTGCGGAACTTGAGAGAGGGGGAAGAGTTTCCCAAACTTGTGTGAGCCATGGGGATAGGGGCGGGGTTCCAAGATCCATTAGAGATGAAATTGGACAAGGGGGTAGATTTGGGGATGCGGGAGTTGTAGACCGCATGGGGGGGCCAAAGAGGTTATAGAGAATGCCCATCGGATGCCGCCGATCAAGCCAAAAGGAGGTGGAAGAGCCTGAGGAGATAGTGGTAGAAATTGCCGAGATGGCACGAGGTCGAAGCATAAGAATTTTCCTCCAAATCCAAGAGGGGTTGGAGGGCAAGGGGCAAGTCTAGAGGGAATCAGACTGAAGGTGATAAGAGTAAACCCATTAAACCCAGATGGAATCATGTTTTGAGGCAATTTTCTAGATGAGTTTAAGGAGGCAGGCAAGGGTAACGATGTAGGAGAAACCCTAGAAACTAGGGGACCTACAAAGTGGCTACTAGACTCTTAGAATTACGCCTATTCTTGGATAGTAAAGAAGAATTTTGGACTTGTAATCTGATTTATTGATGTAGGTTAAAGTAGAATAAGATAGTCTTTGGTGAACTAAAAGAATATAGGAAAGGGGATGGGGATCTTGGCTTTATTGAATGCAGACTATTAGAACTTAAGAAAATAGAACTATCCTAATCAATATCAGATTTCTAAAAGGAATTCAACAATTAACAATGTAAAGGGAGTCTTAGAAGTTTTTGTTTTAACAAATAATTGAGAGTATTTTAGGAGAGATAATGTTACCTCTGATCTTGGTGAACGGGGTTAGAGCATCTAGGAAATAAATATAGAAAGAATATTTTTAGAAGTGGGAATCCTAGGAAAGGAGAAATAATATTGAGTAATGGCGTATCTAGGAAAGAGGTAGGTGATAGAGAGGGAGGAACAAAGAGAGGACGAGACTACGGACAACTAGACTAACAAAGAAGGAGAGAAAAAGTGTGTTTGGGGAGATTTCGAAAACTAGGTTTTTTTTTTTTTTAAAAAAAGAGTAATCTTTGTGGGAGAGGAGAGTTTTATGTGGGATAAGTGAGGAGGAGAAATTATGAGAGAAACGGGGGTGTTTTTCTATTCTTTTCTTTTATTAAATTGCCAAAACGATTTGATAAAGGTTTAAATAAGAATTGATTCCTCACAACCCTACATGTTTAATTCCAAAATAACCCCAACTTGTTGTATATATACCCAAACTAAATAATTCAATTGGGCAGCTCTGGCCCCCCTGACTAACAATGAATCATATTTAAATAGTAAACTACTTTCCAACCCACTAAGACTAAGAAAAATAACATGACAACTGCTTTGGGTGTTTCTCATCGTCCATCCACATGTCTGTCGTGGATATCTTCGTCGGGTGTGGTCTAGGCTCGTGTCTTATCATTCTCTCGACTTTGAGTTACTCCGGTGAATAGGCTCTGTAGTACTCTAGATGTGGGTCGTCATTGTAGCTGCATCATGATCCAAGTCTGTCGATCTCAGATGCCCCCACCATTTAACTAGGAATTCTCTGAACTCCTCTTTTGTAGTTGTAACTCTCTCATCAAGAATCTTTATGCCTAACTTTGTTGTGAATTTAGGTATAGGTGGTGTAGTAGGGATGAGGGGTCATACGGGTCATCAGACAGGAGGTGTCAAGGTCATCTGGATAGTGCAATAGTAGGAGTGCATGGAGGGGACGGTCCTCCACATTGAAAATATTGCTGATTCCATGTTAGTTGGTGATTAGAACATAGGCATTAGCTCTATTTTCTTGAATCTCAATGGTCCGACTAGGCATGTAGCTTGCTGCTTTACCTTTAGTGACGCTGTGTCCGATCCTAACCATCACCATGTTCCTTCTTGAAACTCTTGCGTGTCGATGCACATCGCTTTGGACTTATATTGATCATTACTCGGTGTTATTCGTTGTCTTATACTTGCATGTAATCGGATATGTGTGGAAAGACTCGGCTGATGGGAAGTCCTAGAGCTGGACACAGCTGGAATAAGGTCTATAGGAGCCTTGGGCTGGTATCCTAGACAAACCTCAAGGTGACAGATCGGTGGTTCGGTTCTTAGAGCTATTATAGGAAACTCGGCTTGGGTAGGACCGGTCCCAACTAGTGGTACTCTCCTATAGACAACGTAACAAATTCCCTAGACTTCTATTAACAAATTGTGATGTGTGATGTGTGTCTGGATTACTTTGGAGGCAACTAGAGCATAAACAACTCTTGACTTTTACACTAACTTCAATTTCTTGTGATTTAGTATGCCAAGTGTTTTAGAGCAAGTTTCTTTGATGGTGCTGCCTTTATGCTCACAACTTTTAGCTCTTTTGGGGCGCTAGGGGTCAATCGGATCTTTTTCCTTTATATTCAAGATACAGATGTTAGATTTCCTAGGTAGTGACATCCCTATCATATAACCATGGTCTCCTAGAATGATGTGAGCAACATCCATCTCTAAGCATCACACCCACACTATCCTCATCCAGAATGTAGGGAACTAAACACCTAGGTTGGGATAGTAGACTGATCGACCAAGCAACCTTGTACGGTTTGGGGTGGGCCTCTGGTTTGAGCCCATTCGGACGACTTTGAGCAATTACATTCATGCAGCTACCACTATCTATGGCGACTGCGGTTCTTACCTTGATGGAAAGTGTAGGTAATAAATATTAGTCCGTGCAATCATCAATATCTTTGGGTTGTGATACCATACACGCACAACTCCAAGCTTAGACCCATATACCATATCAAGATCCTCATCGAGATATGTCTTCATCTGGTCTATGGTCTTCATACTCGGCTCTGATCGTCATCCGATCTAAATCCACATGGTTTTGCCCTCCAACATAAAGGTTTCTATTAGGGCATTCCCTAGCAACATGCCCAAATCCTTGGCATTTGAAACACTGGAGCTGGCCAGCTTTCTGGGGGAGTTCAATGCCTTTACCCTTGTTATCAATTGGGTGTTGTGGATTACGGGGGTCTTTGGAATTGGTAGTGTTAGGGGTAATCCTTCAAAACTAGATTCTCCGGGCTGAAAGCTATTCTTTTGAGGAAGTCTTAATGGACGTCTCAAGTTCTAGAGCAATCCTAGGCTTGAGGGACATCTGACTAAGTGGGGTGCAAGTCGTGACCGGATATCGGAGTTAAGTCCGTATAAACCTAGAAGTGTTTGCTCAACATCCTCACGAGTACGGCTTCTAATCTTAAGTTCATTGAATTTGGCATATCTCGGTCATAGTTAATTTCCTTGTTTAGGGTGTTCATTTCATTCAACAAATTCAGCCTATAGGTGATAGGTAAGAACTCCTTTTAGCCTTTCTTGCATCTCAACCCAAGTGGTCAGGCTCAAGTCCTAGATTGTTCTCTTGGTACTGTAATTCTGTCCAAAAATCTTGGGCAGCCCGTGCTTAATCTTAGCAAACCTAGCGAACCTCTTCCGACATATTATAAAAATCAAAGTACTGTCCATTTGTCTAATCCAATCTAGTAAGACTTTCGATCTATTTGGCATCATAGATGGGGCCTCTACCTTGACTATCCTCCTAATATCGAACCCTCTATCATGGGTGTCAAGAGCATTTTCATGCTCATAGGTTGCATGATGCATGGACCAAGATGTCCACGTGTCCACGACCTCTAGCTCTACCTCTTCCATTACCTTGGAAATTATCCCGTTTATCAGATCTCAGGCGTGGTCAAAGTTTTGGAGGTCCACTTGGTAGTTTTCATTCCTAGGTCCATTGGCTTGAGTATTATGTCCATGCTGCTCTTGCTGTCCCTCTATGGCTGTAAGTTGTGTTGCAAGGGTCCTAACATTACATTCTATGGCCTGAATGGTGGTGGCTTGGGCTGTGTGTGCCCTTTGGTTATTTAACTCTTCTTGAGTTGTTTGAATGGCCTTTAAGATCTCTCCATTTTGTTGGAGCAGCTGAGTCAATTGGTGGGGTCAATTGGGCACTTGATGAACCAGTCATATTGGAATATTCGTTTCCACTTCGGTTACTACCATACACGGCTGACCTAAAGACACCTAAACTAAAACCAGCAATTCTAACAACTCAAACCTAAAGTCCAGGATCGACACTCTAAACTTGGCTCGATACAAAATTGATGTAGGAGAACCTAGAAACTAGGGGACCTACAAAGTGGCTACTAGACTCTTAGAATTAACGTATTCTTGACAGATAGTAAAGAAGGAATTTTTGCAGCACTTGTAATCTGATTTATCATGCATGTAAGACAGTTAAAGTAGAGAAATAACACGATAAGTCTTCTGGTAAGCACAACTAAACAAGAATCAATAGGGAAACAAGGGGATGGGGATCTTGGCCATAATACTAAATTGAATGCAAGACTATTAAGAAACTTAAAGAAAAATAGAACTATCCTAATCAATATCAGATTTCTAACAAGGAATTCAACAATTAACAATGTAAAGGAGTCTTAAGAAGTTTTTGTTTTAAACAAATAATTGAGAAGTATTTTAGGAGAGATAATGTTACCTCACTGATCTTGGCTGCAAAACGGGGTTAGAAAGCATCTAGGAACATAAATAATAGAAAGAAAATATTTTTAAGAAGTGGGAATCCTAGGAAAGGAGAAAATAATATTCCAAGTAATGGCGTATCCTAGGAAAGAGAGTAGGTGATAAGAGAGAGGGAGAGAAAGAAAAGAAACAAAGAGAAGGGACGGAGACTAACAGAAGACAACTAGACTAACAAAGAAGGAAGAAAGAAAAAAAAAAAAAAAGATCGTGGGTTTGGGAAGAAGAAGAAGATTTCCAAGAAAGAAACTAGGTCTTTTTTTTTTTTTTAGAAAAAAAAGAGTAGATCTTTGTAGAGGAGAGCAAGGAGAAGTTTTATAGTGGGAAATAAAGGTGAAAGGAGGAGAGAAAACTTACCCGGAGAGAGAAGAGAAAACCGCCGCCGGAGAGAGAGAGAGAGAGAGAGAGAGAGAGAGAGAGAGAGAGAGAGAGCCGTGGCTTTTTCTAATTCTTTTCTTTTCATTCAAATTGCCAAAAACAATTTGATACAAGGTTTAAATAAAAGAATTGATTCCTCACAACCCTACATGTTTAATTCCCAAAATAACCCCAACTTAAGTTGTATATATAACCCAAACTCAAAATAATTCAAAATTGGGCCCAAACAGACTCTAGGCCCAGCCCATAAAGACTAACAATGAAATCAAAATATTTAAATAGTAAACTACTTTCCAACCCACTAAGACTAAGAAAAATAACATGACAAACCGCCTATGGCGGTGTTTCTCATCGTCCATCCACATGATCCTCGTGGGATGATCTCTCGTCGGCGTCGTCGGTACTCGCGCTCCCGTGTCTTCATCGGAACATCTAAGATCCGGCGGATTCCGAAACCACCCTCAGAAGTAAGGCGGTAGATGGTTGACCAACTAGTCGGATGAAGGAAACGCGAGGTTTCCTTCCCTTTTCCAAAGGAAGGCACGAAACAAGGATTCCATAGCATGAATGGTGGATTTGGGAATGGAAAAGATCCCACATCAATAGAGATAGGAAGATTGTAGAATGGAGTGGATGAGGACCACTTTGCCAGGAAAGGAAAGGAGCTTGCCCTTCCAGAGCTAGAGCTTCTTGCGAATATGATCAAGTGTAGGGAG
This sequence comes from Hakea prostrata, assembly GCF_041222555.1. Lineage (NCBI taxonomy): Eukaryota > Viridiplantae > Streptophyta > Magnoliopsida > Proteales > Proteaceae > Hakea > Hakea prostrata. The sequence continues at coordinate 36,674,819 of NC_142605.1, read as the reverse complement.
ACAGTGGTGGCAGGTGAGCCTACCGGGGATGAGCGGGAGGCCAAGATAGGCAACTGGGATGGAACCAGGCTTAAAGCTCGAGAGCTGGAGAAGGGAGGCACGAAGTTGATCGGGGATCCCCGCAAGAAAGATGTGGACTTGTCGAGATTGACCCGAAGGCTAGAGAGGGATTCGAATTGCAAGAGAGAGGAGAGAATGGAGGAGATGGAGAACTCATCTGCTTTGGGGAAGATCATGAGATCATCAGCAAAGGCGAGATGGGTAAGATTGAGGGTTTTGCATTTAGGAATGGGGGAAATGAGGAGATGATTAGTTTTAGATTGGAGGATGCGGGAGAGAACCTTCAAATCTAGAGAGAAGAGATAGGGAGAGAGGGATCCGTTTTATTTGTTCCTTATTAACATGAATCTTTAATTCTTTTGGCTTTCACCATTCATCCTTAATTGGTTTTCACCTTTCCCAAACACCCCACCCCAAAAAAGTAAAAATTAAAGAAAGTTCAGCACTAACCTGACCAAACATAAGGGGCTTGCTGGTATCATCGTAAATCATAGTAATTAGTGGAAAGGCCAGGTAGAGCAGGTCCCAGGATTTATACATTCTGAAGTTGCACAGGTTTTCAGGCATCAGGCGAGGAGTTTGGTTAAATATCAACAGTTTCAGAGGTTGTTGTTGTCTGGGTTTGTGGAAAGGAAAAATTATACTTGTAGAAGCACAGTACATGCCAAGTGTTTTATTTTATTTTATATATTTTTTTTAAGAGAGAGATATCAACTCATACTACAAACAATTTTTATAAATAATAACGAATCTGCTATTTCTGACTCCAAAATGAATGGATTTTGTCACCATTATCATCTTTAAAATTTACAGTTTTCTCATTCATGGCAGCATGTTGAACAGTCATACATGATGCCTTTGGAAATGATGGAGGGGCAATGACTAAACACTCCTCTTGTTTATGAATTGCCGTGTGCCACCTCTCTATGACCATGCTCACAAAACCTTGCTATAGTTTAAATAAGGTCGGATTGTGTAAAGGGAAAATTAAGAACACAAGGAGATGAATACTGAGGTAAATGACATATAATCAACCAAGCCATTGCCTAGTATACTCAAATGGAATGGCCAGAGTTCTTGCAAGGAGATGCCTCTTCCTGGAGACCATTTGTAAATGTTGAGCCTGATGGTACACTTACCTTGCTTGCTTTCTGAGAATAAATCTGTGAACGGTAAAAATATAGGAACATATTGTACGGAGATTATACAGAGTATATGGCGAAAATACTTTAAAATCAATCACAATATAGTTTGTATGCAATGATATGCTGTGTTTAGTATGGTTGCTCTGTTAGAATCCAGGAGCAAAGTTACAGGTTTAACCTGGTATTAAGAATGAACTAGAGCTAACTGTCTGCAACTAAATTCTCACCTTTCATGCTTTCGTCGGCACTTAAATCCATAGCATGTAAACAATCATTTGGCACATCAAAATGTCAATGACTTCATCTCAACAAATATACAGAATTACAGATGAAATCAATTATTGTTGGTCATTAGCAGTTCATGAGAGCCTAGTATTTTACAGGGATCAAAGACCCAACATCCTGCTCTGAGAACCATGTTACAGCTGCTTATCCAAAGAACTTAAAGCAATTAAGTAGTGGCCACAACATGCTATATCACATAAAAGGAGTATGAAGTTTATTATAAGATGAAGATTTCAAAGGTGCATTTATGTTCTAATATCTATCTTTCCACTTTATAGGTTGTTTGAGGAATGCTTCCAGCGGAGATGGTACCGCACTGGAGCTTGCTATATACTGGTAAGATTCTTTTACATCCATCCTATATGCCCTTTCAAGTCATGACCCCTCTCTCTCTCTCTCACACACACATGTATGACAGTTTTTTTTTTTTTTTCAATTTGGCTGGGTTGTTTTTGTTACATGCTGGTTCAACCCATTGTCTTGGCCCAAGAGCTGATTCAGTACTGGTTAAATTCATTGTCTTGGCCCAAAAGGCCCCAAATGATGATTCAGTTCTTTTTCTTCTAGAAGTAGAAATCGTGGGCTAGCTAAAGGAGTTATAGTGTCATGATATTCCAGTTATAGCGGTTGGCTGGAGGTTGTAAGATTAGCCTTAAGGTTGTCTTATCGAATAAGGGTTGTAAATAGGCATTCAATTCATAATGCTTGAAGCTTTATCTTTTCTCAATTTTTTATTTTTAATGAATACTTTCCTATAAATGTAAGTCCTCCATGATTTTGATTTATGGCATGATTTATTTTGTATGGATTGAATGAGGTAGTTACCTCTCCTCTCTTCCTATCGTCTCCACTTGTTTGTTTTCTTTTTCCCGTATCTCCCTCATTTTTTACTTAGCATTATTCTGAAACAATTGTTTTCCTTCCTTTTCCACACATTTGGATGTAAGGAAGCTGAACATTGATGATTTTGGTTGTAACTCGTATTGGGTCATTGTACCATAAAAGTTAATGATCATGGATCTTCATGTTGATCACAATCTCATACATAAACTGAGCCACAGAACTAGGTTTGCTGTATATTTCTTTCCATAAACCAATTTAAGTTGTTCTTGAGTTCATCTGCTTTATATCAAATGGGTTACATATCCTTATCTGATGTTTAAAAGTGTTGGGACAAGGCTTGTTGTTGTTGTTGTTTTATCTGATCTTTAAAAGTAATTTATAGGATGCTTGGATGTTTACCCAGGAAACACATTACGTGATATCAAATTAATTGATTATCATACATGATAGGGTTTTCAGTTATTTCAGGAATCTTCTTGCTTGACTAGATATGTTGTCTTTTATCAATGATTTCTTCCAATCGTAGAATCCAATCTTTGTAGATGAGACTATCTTCTTGTGTTGTTTCCGTGGTGTCCAAATTTGGTTTTCAAAAAACATCACATATTGATGTCTTGGCAATTGAGTATCCAGAATTCCCTAAGCCATGTTTAAGAGTTTAATGATCTCATTTTGGAAGCCAGTCTGGATACTTTTCATTCTCATATAATGACTAATTTCAACAGGTGATCGCCAAACTTGAAGGACCTGCTGTGAGTCAGTACTGTGCTTTGCGTCTATTGCAGGTAAGCATGTAATGGAAATTTTTATGTCATTCTATTTGTTATTCATTTTGTTTGATTTGTTTATTTGACTTTGAATTATTACACGGTTTATATAATCATTTACATGCTCTAACCTCTGCAGGCAACACTAGATGAATCTTTATATGAACTTGCTGGGGAGCTGGTATGAATTGGTTTATATATGACTTCTCCTTAACTAAATAATAGAGTTCAAGAATCCACTAAGGGTCCCAATTTTTGTGTTGGTTTTTAGGTGAGGTTTTTATTGAGATCCGGAAGGGAATATGAACAAACAAATTCTGATTCTGACAAACTGTCTCCCAGATTTTTTGGTTCTTTCCTTTTCCGTTCAAGTTACAAGAAGCAATCCTTGGACTCAAGAAGGTTAGATGCTTTTATCTATGGAAAGGATTTTGTGCTTGATGGTTGTAATAGTTGCGTCCTCTTGTATCTTAATTTTCCTCTTCACCCTTGTTGACACTAATAGAGGGAAAAAGGCTTCAGTCAGCCATGTAATGCTGTGGGTCATAAGGTTAATGACAATGACCGGCTTTGGAAACCCAAACTGCATGAGCTGACTTTGGGTTTTGGTCAATATAGGCTGGTTTGACTTATCTATTGTTTGGGGTTTAATTTTGTAATCTTCATTCCACTTTATTTATGTTTAAATGCAACCTAGTTTCAGTTTTACAATCAATTTGGGAGTCTTTTTCTTTCTTTTCCCCCCCCCCTTCCATATGTTGGATGTGCTCAACTGCACAGAGTTGAATATAGACTATATAGTATTGAGTTAGTTTAAACTCACTGGTATGGGTATTGCATGGTTGAACTGCATGTGCACTGTTAGTTATCTTTCCTCTCTTTCTCCTTTCCCTCCAGAAGTCTTCTAATCTCTTTGTTTCTCTTCTTCAGTTTCCCTATTTTATTTCTACTCTGTAAGCACGTTCCTTCCTTAGCTTGTGTTCTTTTTCATTTCTGTTACTGTTTCTATTTCTCTTATAAGCATTTTTCTTTTATTACTAAAACTTCCTGCATATATTTCTGATATACCTGTGCTTGGTTCTGTCACTTGTCTGAGGAGGACCTACTGGACCATCATCTCATGCCAGGTTGGTTGTACTGAGATTTCAGCGGCTAGTTCATCCCCTAGGGTGGCTCAAAACCTAGGTGTTCGCTCCTTAAATCCCTCTCTGCTATGAGTAGTCAAACTGCAACCAGAGTAAAACTTGTACCTACTTCCAGATCTTGAATCAGGTCGAACTAATTCACTTGTTGCTTTTTTCTGTCAAATTTTTCTGGTTGAACTTAGGAGGCTGAAGAGCAATGATCCCTGAATTTCAGGTACTGGATACCTTTTGAATGAGTTCTCATCTTGAATCAGGTCTTGGGTTTCTCTTGGCTGCCAGTTGTGATGTAAACACAAGCTCGTGTGATTTATTTCCTTCAAACCCTGCTTTCTGTCATTCTCAGTTGACCCACCCCTTGCCTTTGTCCTCTCTTATACCAGATTCTGGTAAACAAATTGTTCGCTGTACTTTTAAAATTGTGATCCCTTTTATTAGAATTATGTTTCTTAAGCTTTTGATTACTTTCATCTTATCATTTGTTTATTTGCCATTAATCCTTTGATTTGGGCTTTTTACTCCTCGATAGGCCCTCAGCGAACCAATACGGTGTTTCCTAACGCTGGATTGCATCAAATATGCTTTTAGTTGTCCTCAGGGATCAAGGGTTGAGCACATTGCGAAGTAGGAAAGCATGACTTGGGATGAAAATTTATAGTTCTGAAGTAGCTATTTAATGCACATTCTTTGTTTGATTATTTCAGAAAGTTATTTGTATTTTGACTTTGCATTGTTTTTGTCAGACTTTGTTTACTTCGATACCAAATAATCAGCTCCTATAAGGCATTGTTTTTAATGGTATTGCTTTATCTTTTAAATTTGAGCAGCCCCTCATCCAAAGAGCAGAGTGCACATGTCACCTCTGTTAAAAACATCTTAGAAAACCATGCAAACTACCTCATGTCGGGAAAAGAACTTTCCAAGTTAGTTGCATTTGTAAAAGCAACACAGTTTGATCTAGTGGTGAGAGTATATTCCACCTTTCTTTCCTCTTATTTTTCAGACAAGTGTTAATCATTTAAGATTATTGTTGATTGTTTTTTGCTGCTGCAGGAATATCTCCAGCGAGAGCGTTATGGATCTGCTCAGCTGGAGAGTTTTGCTTCAGGTCTTGAGCTAATTGGGCAAAAGGTATAAAGTTTATGCCACTTAGAATGGAATGATGCTAATCTTAACTTGAGTGTTTATTATTGAATTTGTTTAAAATCAATTATTCTTGTTGGATTTATCTATATTTTTTTGACTCAAATAGTCAACTCAGGCACAGCCTTCAAGGCTTCAACAGAGTTGAATAATGGAAATGGAGTTGTAACATAACCAACTGTAGATAGTTGTGTTATATTTTTCCTGCTGTTTGTTGTGTTTCACCTATCCTATCTTGAAGCAGTTTCTTCTTAATGCGTCAGACAATCAAACTGATGGTGTACAAATATATATTTTTTTGGATGAATAAATGATTAATTAAATAAAAGGAATGAAAACCGAACTACAAGAAAGATCCAAACTGGGAGGATTAGAGAGGAGGATGGAATTGGGAGTTGAACCCCCAGGAAACAACAATGAGCCTGTTCCTTGGGGAATCATCAACTATTTGCATGGGGTTGGGTTGATTAAACCAATATATTCCTCCAAATTGCCAGTTTCAAGTGAAATAACTTGTCAAAATTTCCCTCAAATTTCAAGTCGAGAAGGGAGACCTCTGGACATTTGTAAAACTACTAGGGTAGCATTATAATTAGAGGATACCTTGGGGATGCTGCTGATAATTTCCCTAAATAAATTAAAAAAAAAGTATGGATGAAAGATTTTTCTCTTCAAAACCCTGGTGGTGTTACAATAGGCCCTTTTGGTAGCCTTGGCAAGGGAGATGCATTTTGTGTCAATGTGTAGTGTGCCTCGTCAAATATATTGGATCCTATGGGATTTCCCCACTTTCTCCCCAATTTTGAGTTGGTTTCTTTTGCTCGAACAATTTAAAAATAATTGGATACTCTCATATGGGCTTGGACTATTTTGTTGGGAGTTCAATCCCTAGTTGAACACGGTTTTCAATTAATGACTATGTGTTGCATCAGTCATGGTTTTGCATATTCTAAAAGAAGTAATAAAGTTGCATTATTTATCTGATGAAGTTATTTTTCATATTTCTATGCTGTCTGTTTTGTTAGGTGAGATACATTATTCTCATTTTTTTCATTGTGTGGTGGGAGGCACTAGAAATCAAATACTTAACTGATATATTATTTTGCTTGTGTTCTGCAGCTTCAGATGAGCAATTTGCAGAGCCGTTTAGATGCAGACTTCCTTTTGTCACATATGTGCTCTGTCAAGTTTAAAGAGTGGATAGTTATCCTCGCTACCCTTCTAAGACGTTCAGAGGTAGAAGTGCCTGTCTAATAAGTAGAACTTAGAATATTTTCATTGTCAAGCTAAATTCCATCAACAACTGTAGGCATTGCTTCACCCAATTTGTCTTCCATTGGTCATGCATGAGAAGGATGAGAAATCATCTTGTCTAGAAGGAAATTTTGAACTGCAACTTATAGGATCCATTGGTGGAGCAATGTGGATTCTTTTTGAGGATATTCATTTCATAGTTGTGATGGTCTCTAATTGACTTTAGTGTTGGAGGGACTCCATATGCAAGCAACCAAGGCAGCACCTTGACAACCATTATTATTCTTCATTACTAAGAGGATGTGTCTTGTACCCTAGGCTACATACATGACTGGTTAGAACTGTTCTGGACCTCTATAATCCTTCAAATGTCTCACATCTAGTGGATCAAAGACCACCATGAGGGGAAGTTAAACTAGGGAAAGTATATGCTTGACATTTCGAATTCACAATATAATTTATATCATGATGCTGATTTTGACATACCTGTTATGTTATATGTGATTCTTGTAAGCTTTGTGCCCCTCCGATTCATATGGGCCAAAGAGCAAGGTTTCCTCCTATTATAGCATGAACAGTAACTTCTGGTTATGCTGCATCATTGTTACATTTAAAATTTTTAGTTCTCTTCTTTTTGGTTCCATTTTGGAGAGATTTTGGTGATGAGACGAGGCTCCGAAAAACTATTCCTGGTTTTGGTATTGAAAAATCAAATACAAGACATCAGGTCCTTTTGTAAAATTATCATGATAGGACAAATGCTTTACTTTTGAAGAGATCTTATTGAGCGGACTTGATTTCTGGCATAGATGTGTATTCTACTTCCTTTGCTATAAGAGGAGAAGTGGTTTCTTCTCAACATTAAATGAAAGCTAAAATGACTGATGTGTTTCCCTTCTGTTCAGCGTGCAGACATCGGACAAATTTGGGTTGTATATTTGGAATATTTTAGTTCATGCAACACTGAGAAATTAATGAAAGCCATCTAAATGCTATGCACTGGGTGAAAATTAAACATGATTAATACCCTTCACTTTTCTTCCCCAACAACCCTTTTCATTTAAAATATCGGTTTCTCATTCATATCCTCCTGATGTTGTGATGTTTGCCTTCACTGCTCAATTTCTTTTTACTTCTGTACAGGTGCTTTTTGATCTTTTCCGGCATGATATGCAATTATGGAGAGCATATATGACAACACTAAAGGTGCGTGTCCTCTTTTAGAGCTTTTGTCACAAGAAGAAATGACTTGCAGATTATCCCTGCCTCCTGGCATTGCCAATATTCAGTTGTGTCAGTGTTTCCTAATGAATTATTTCTGGTATATCTTCCAGTTTCACCCTGCATTTGTTGAATATCATGATCTGCTGAGAGTGTTAGAAGAAGAACTTTCATGCATAACAAGATCGGAGGAGACTTAAGTGGAGATATGGTCGATTAAAAGAAGTGGAGGAATGGGATGCACATATTTTAAACCACCAATCATTTTATTAAACAATGGATTGGCTGTTGCTGATTAGAATATCCAGATGGATCTTCGCCTCTGCCAATTAGTGTGGGACCAACAGTGAAGATGTTGGAGCCCAAAAGATTTTATAGCTGACATCAATTGTGTAAATAGCTTCATACGAAGATGCAAAGGAGGACCTACTCAGCTGGAAGACGGTTTAGGCCATGCTTACAATGGAAAATAAATTTCTCCATTGGTGTGAGTGGGACCTATTTTCCTTATCTCCGAGAGCGTCTGAGTTGGTAATTTTCACATTGTAGATGAGCCTGCTTCTGCAGGATTGTTCTGGTCGACATTTATGTTGTTGCATTTTTGTCATTGTTGTTGGAGAGCTCACCTAGTTGCATAGATTATAGTGGCAACGTCTGTTGTATATATATAAATTACCTGCTTGTGTTGATGCTGTTGGTTTCACTTTAGAAGCATGTACTCTGAGCTTGCTATTCCACCAGTGAAACAGGTGAAGACCCTCACTGGTGTTATTGTTCTTAGGGATAGATAGATAAAGATGCTGCTCGCAGCTCCTGTATTTTTATTTTTTTAATAATGCAAAGACGCAGATCTCTCTCTGTCTCTCTCCCCCTCTTTTAATTTTGTTTTCTTTTCTTTTCTACTCTACTTTTGGTTTTCAATCGGGTTCAGTTTTCTGGATTGAGATGAAGGATTGAATCCATGCTGAACAAAGAAACAAAGTAGAAAACTTAATTATTGCTTTTTTCTGCTAAACAACAATTCTGATTTGAGCTGACTTATTTGCAAAGACGATTTCAGATTGTATATTGGCCTAATCCTTAGCGATCGTGTTGAATTTGTAAATGCACATCTCTCTCTTCTGCCTTCGAAGTCTCTAGATGAAGAGGATTAGATATAAAAAGAAAAACAAAGTATTCCTCTGCAGGTACCTTGAGGATTGACATTGACCTCAAGGAGATTTGAACCCTAGAACTCTTAAAAAAGCATCAACAATCTTTATTAACTAAACGAACACCTCTTATTATGGATTTTTGTCTGTTTGGTATTACTGTTGAGATCTTGTTACTTACAACACTCAACAGGGTTAATTAAGAACTTACATGTACTTAAGAACCGTCAATCCAAACCCAATGCCAATAAAAGTAGCCACTGCAATTCCAAAAATGCCTGCAAGAATCCCAGGAACAACCAAAGAACTCCATCCTTTTGCCGTTGCCATTCCACAAGCTGTTGTAGGGCCTCCAACATTGGCATTTGATGCTATCAGTAACAGCTTGCGATCAAAGCGTAATAGCTTTCCCAATCCAAGGATCACGGCAAGATGGACGATGATTTGGATCAGCGAAAACATGAAAATACTGGGGGCTGTGCTGATGACACTCCGTATATTCCCATTTGCTCCAACCGTAGCAAAGAAAATCTGTAGTAAAAAGGAAACACAAGTTCATTCCTAAGTAGGTGGGAACAAAAATGATCTGAAAATGTTTACGATGCATTTTCACTATGAATTTGGAAAGTAATAATTATTTGTGTTGTGCAGTCAAAGCTAAGATAATGGACCAGATTTATAACAAGACAATGGAAATCACCAGCAATTTACACAGGTTAAGCCTTTCTGCAGAGAGGTTTCTCTTTTTATAAAAAAAAAATAAAAAAATAATGCATGATTGGCTGAATAAGACTAGGATGAAAGCTCTATTGGAACAGTCGATATCAACTACATCAAACCTTAATAAGGGAAGAGGATTCTAGTTCTCTATACTTGAAAAGGATTTAACACTAAGTAAAATAAAATAGCTTGGACTGACCATAACTTCTAAGTGTTTTGCTGGGTTTTTCATTTTTTTCCCTTTTCAAATACATTTGTGCAAGAGATCAGTGCTTGGTCGTGAGCCCTTGCACCAGCATGGAGGTCGATGAGAACGTGCACTGAGGCATAATAGGGATGAGATTTCTTTTTAAGGAGCAGCTGCACAATAATTTTGAACGCCGCTTCAATGTCGGGGGGCACACAAGAGCAAGTCACATTCTGTTCCCCAAGAAATCTCTGGTAAGAACTCTGTTCATGTTTTTAGAATGATCTCTGGATATAACCTTATCAAAGGTGGCACAGAAAAAAGGCATTTCAGGAGGCCACAAACATGAACTAGCTCCTATGTGAGTTGATTTTTTGTACAACTGCAGTGTAAGTAGTATTATTTTATGGGTGTTATTTAGCTAGAGGTTGAATTACCTGCATCAGTATTAGTGCAACAGCTTCACCAGCAGGTGCGAGGCGCCCAAATTGTGCAGGAAATATGGTTGCCAAAATTACTACTATTGCTGTTACAGATGGAAGGTGGCCTCCTTGAATTTGAAACAATTTTGTGAGATAAGCACCTGCCTTGCAGATGGCAAAGGATATGGCAAGACTAGTGGCTGTCTCAAGCAGAGGGAGCTTGTTTGTAGGCTTCAACTCTGGATCCATCACCTCACCTGCCAAAAGATTTCTGTGTTCAATGCAAAGTACCTATTATAATAATAATATCACTACAAGTATCACTTCCAGTTTAATGCAGATTAGTTCTAGACATCTACAAATACTATCTGTTTTCTAACTATATTGTAAAGAATAGTGTTGAGTACTCCAGAGAAGCACCATTTTTTTCTTTTTTGGGTTGAAGAGGAATACTAAGCAAAACATTATGTACCGTCGATTGATGTTGCAGCCTCCGGAGGTATCTTAGATGCCAGCACAAAAAGTGAGGTAAAATATACAGCACAAATAACATTGTCTGCAGCTAGTCCTGCGGCTAGAACTGATGGAGAAACCTCAAGAGCATCCGAAATGGCAACATAATTCACAGCTACAGCAAGCAAGTACAGAAGTCAATGAGATTGAACTTGGAGAGAAGGAAAGACAACTTGCTTAAAGGTATCACACAAATGGATAAAAATATAAAAGACAGTAGACACATCAGGGAAGCTATCTAAACAATTGATTGTATACTAAAAGCATTCATTAAAGAACTTTAAATATGTAAACAATTAGGTTCTATGTTCAACTTTCACTTGCACATCCATGCTGCCCGGGTGATAGCATGGTTAAATTGTCATTCTTGCCTTGACTCCCTGAAGGTGCAGAGAAACATATTAAACTTCACTACAATAGTTATTATCTTCTTCTGAGTTTTCCAATGTTCTTTCACTTCTCAGCTATTGTTATCCCCCTAAAGCATTCAAGAGCAGATTAATCATAATCCAATCAGATATTGTGCCCTCTGCAAATTAACCATTGGTCAATGATAAATGATCCAAATTCCAAGCCAAAAGGTCTAAGTAACAACATATATCTATATATCTAAAACAAAGTCCTGTTCATCTTAGAGAGAATAATCCCTTTTCCTTTTCTCTCTATTCTCAAAAGCATAAAAAAGGAGGATCTGCTAGGCTTTCCACTTAGAGTGTGTGCATGTCTGTGTTTTCACAGAGAGAGAGAGAGAGATGAAATTATTTTAATTAGGCTGCCTCTAGAGGGTTCATTGAAAGTAATAGAAGGGCACTCTTTTCAGTATTGACATGCAATATACGTAAGGTTGTCCTCACATAGATACAAACAGGCATGCTACATTACTGAGGAACATGAGATAGCATTATCATATTCTACAATTTTATTTGTACATTCAAGTTTTAATGTAAATGAAAATGGGATCTGGTATCAGTCAGGAGCTGTAAGGACTAAGAATGACTCCTACTTTGTGCGCTTTTGGATTGCTGCCCCCCTCAATTGGCAGTTGCCAAATGGTAACATGGCATTTTGATGTATCCAATATGTTTTAAATTGAAAATGAAGTACCTGACATGGTATGCACATGCAGTGTAGTATCCGGGTATCATAGCAGATGTGTTGCTCACCCTGTTGCACACTAACATTAGTGAAGTCCATGAAAGCAAGACAAACCCATAGAAAGCCACAGAGAATTCTATGGCCCCTGGGAATGCAGAACTCTTGTACAATATCATATTTCTTACAACAATTGGATTTTTGGAGAGCTATCTAGAAGCACATCTACCGGCCTGCTTTGCTTAGTGCAAATTCCCCAAATCCTTCACCAAACCAAAGTGAGGAATTTGGGCCATGATAAAGTACATATGGTGAGTTACCTCCTCATCACAGCAAAACAAAGCACAATTCATTGCGGTCATAACTAGGTCATATATAATCAGTTGAATATACAAATAAGATGTGTCTCTGCTTCATCAACATTCTGCAGTAAAGTAATACAATGGCCACAAAAGACATCTACTTATAAACAACCTTTGTTAGAGAAAGACATTAAGCCAAAGCAATTCACAAAACTTACCTCCACCTATGTGTCTACCCATGAGTGCAGCTGCTATCTTCCAACTCTCTGCACCAAGTGATCGCATGGGAACCATGAGATATGCCACTACTGTTCCAATTGTTGTTGCGACTGTGATAAGACAAGAAATCAATTGAATGCACAAATAATAAACATATCAACTATGTAAACTCTTTCATCTTGAGGGAAGAAAGCAGAAAACAGGATTTGTGGACATATGAGTAAGTATGACCTGATCCAATCAAAAAGGCCATGAGCAAAGTCCCAGTGGATCGTATCACACGACGCAGATCGGCTCTAAACAAGAGCAAGGGAACAGCCATGGGAAGCAAATACCCCAGCACTACAGAATAAGCCGGAGCTTCACAAGCAATGATTCCGAGATTACTGGCTGCAAGACCAACCAGAATACTCATCATGGCACCGCTCAATGTACTCCCGATCTTGGTATTCTCTGACCTTCCATCCCAAATACGAAATACCCACAAGTTCAATCACAATATGAATAACAAATTGAACAATATACTGCAAACATGGAAGCTAGAGAGAATCTGGGTTGTCGAGTTTCAAGTGAAATTACCAGATCCCAAAAGCGCCAGTTGCCAAGAGAGCTGTCCATGTTCCCCAATGATCTTGAGGGGAAACTAGAGGGAAGTTGAGGTGGGCTCTAGTCTTCACAGTTCGATGCGAGTTTGGGTTGTTCAGGAAACTGGGAACTGAGGAAGGGGAGGAGGTGTTGCTTCTGGTTCCAAATGGGTTACCAGAATGGAGAGAGGGATTTGAGGTTATTGAGACAGATGCGATGCTTTGGCAAGAACATAAGGTTGATCTCCGCGAAGAAGGTAATGAATTGATGGAGCGAATCGTGCACAGCGACTGCAATGACGAAGCCATTTTTCATGAATTGTTTGATCAACTTCTTGCTCTGCAAAGTTTTTCCCGAAAGCTTTGGGCTTTAACTCCCAAGAACGAAGATTCCGACTTGACTGTTTGACTCCTGAAATTCTAATCAAACAAAGATAACTGATAAACTTGTATGCAGAATCAGTTTCCAACTTCCATTGATTGATTCCAGACCCACTTGATCTCTCTTTCCAAATCTCCTTCCAAACGTTTGTGAACCAGGGCATGTAAATTTTGTGGGTGAGTGATGGTGTCACTCGCTACACTTTTGGTAATTGAGTACGCTGCCAACTTTGAATATCGAAAACTAAATTTGGTACCATAGGGTTTGAGTAGTTGTAATTTGAGTACAAACGAATCCATGTAACTTTTATTATTAGTTCATTAAGATCCTAATGAATTTATGATCAAACAATGGATAGAATATGATATTAATAGAGACAAAAATTTAAAAGTGCTAATCCTATCAAATCAAATTCTGTAAGATTTTCAATTCATGGGAAATAGATAAATAACTTTTTTAAATTTTTTTATAAATTTCATTAATTTCTAGTCAATCAAATGCAGCATTGTGACTATTCTGAAGTAAGTCCATTTATTTTGTTTACATTTTTTCTGAGAGTTCCAAATTGTATCATGCATGGTGAGGATCACTACCCTAATTTATCATCTATGTTAAAAGTAAATCGTATTCTTTAATTTTTTGTGTTGAATAAGTGTGTCAATCAAAATAGCGTATGAGGGCAAATCCCCAAAAGGGTTGTTGAATCATGAGTATTTTAAAGACCAGTCAATCTTTGTAGTTGCATTTTATGAGCTTTTTGCCTTTCTGGGTCCTCTCAACAAGCTCGCCTTTCTCTGTCCCCGCATTTGGTTAGCTTTTGGGAGGGATTTTGATTCTATGAACACCTTTTTGGCTAATAAAGATCTTGATTGGTTTAAAAGAATTGTGATGAAACCAAAATGAGCATAAAAAACAAGTTTATGTTTTGAAACAAAAACGTGTTAATACTCAGAAACCATGCATCTTTTATAAAAGTTCTTTACAAGAGGAGTTATTCAGACTAACGTCACTAACCATTTGTGCACCTTTTGAAGTTCCCAATCTTCCAAAGAAGATTAATTCACAAATCACTGAAACTACCAGAAAAATCAAAACTGAAAAATCGATGTGGTGGGTCAACAGAAATCTTGTGAAAATCTGAAATCCTTCTTGAGGCCCACGGACGACCATGCCACATTGTCCACCACTGGTGTGAAAATTCAATTTCTACCACACAAAAAAAAAAAAAAAAAAAAAAGTGTGAAAATTCAATCTTGGCTGGGATCTGGTTGACTCCACTAGTGTTCTTCTTCATCATCTTTGTCTTCCAGTCTCCAGTGTCGTCACACCTCAGAGGATCCCAATTCCTGCATTTGAGTTTTTCGTCTTCAACTACTTAGTCAGAGGTACGGACATAAATCTTCAGAATGGACAACAAGAGGCTTCAGATTCTCTCCTTGGCTCTGTTCTTGATTCTCCAATTCACATCCCTTCATCTTCCTTCACTTACTTTCACACCAACAGACCAGTACCTCATCAACTGCGGATCAACAGCAACCATCACAGTCGAAGGCAGAGACTTTGTGGATGACTCTACCTTCCTCTCTTCACGCTCAACCATGGCTCTCACAGACCCAAACCAATCTTCAAGCTCACTTCCTCTGTATCAAACAGCCAGAGTTTTCACAAGGGTCTCCAGCTATAAATTCGATATCAAGGAGAAGGGCATACACGTTGTACGTCTCCACTTCTTCCCTTTCTCTTCTCCAGATTACGATCTTAGGTTATCCTTTTTCCATGTATCAGTTCCTGGGTCTAGTCTTTCGAGTGAGTTTCGCTTTCGGGACGAAACCCACGTATCTTCTCCCCTGCTTAAGGAGTACATGTTAATGATTCAAAACAAAAAGCTCGAAATTAAGTTTGTGCCCGCTGGGAAATCTTTTTTTTGTTTCGTTAACGCGATTGAAGTCTTCTCTGCTCCTGAAGACCTTATTTCTAATGGCGGAACAAAGCCACCAAGGTTTGTTCGTCCTTCTGGAATCGACGAGTACATAGGTCTGCAATTGCGTATTTTGGAGACTGTTCACCGAATCAATGTCGGCGGTCCCAAAATCACGCCTTTCAATGACACCCTATGGAGGACTTGGATCCCTGACGAGGACTTTCTGGTCTTGAAATACGCAGCGAAGAATGTTTCTAATGATGCTTCCTTGAACGACGTAGAGGGACTCACCAGCAAAGAAATCGCTCCGGAGAGTGTTTATCTGACAGCGCAAGAGATGAATAAGAGTGGAAAAATGGTGGATTCCAATATAACTTGGGCATTTCCTCTGACCTCTGGCTCTGGAACTCACCTGGTTCGAATGCATTTCTGCGATATAGCTAGTTCTCTTGGGCTCTTCGATGTGTACATCAATAACGACTTAGCTTACAGAGAGCTCGATCTCTCCACTCTTACATCTCAGACGCCGATGGCTCCTTACTATGTTGATTTTGTCGTTGATATGGACAATTCTTCCAGGTTTATGCGTATAAGCGTTACGCCATCTGATCAGGATAGTAATGCGATTCTGAATGGTGTAGAGATCATGAAGATTGATGGGGTTTCAAGTTTGCCTAAAGGACCCAAGAGCAAAACCGTTGCAATTCTGGTGTGTTCAGTGGTTGGAGGCGTTTCTCTGGTTTGTATGTGCATTGTGATGTTTGCTGTCGTGGTACTAAAGCAGAGACAGAAGAAGAAGAGAAAAGAAGCAAAGCTTTCTGAAACTGGGTCCTGGTTTCACACCAAGGCCTCGGAAGGTAACGACAACGCATCTCCTCGAGTGAACATAAACCTTGGTTTGAAGATTCCTTTTGCAGAGATACAGTTATCGACAAACAATTTCCATAAGAATTTGGTCATTGGCTCTGGTGGATTTGGTGTGGTCTACAAAGGGGTGCTTAGAGGTAACATGAAAGTTGCAGTGAAGCGTTCTATTCCCGGCTCCAGGCAAGGCCTCTTTGAATTCCAGACAGAGATCACTCTGTTGTCGAAAATTCGCCACAGAAACCTAGTTTCCCTGATTGGGTACTGCGATGAATTGTCGGAGATGATACTAGTATATGAATATATGGAGAAAGGGCCATTGAAGAATCACTTGTATGGTTCAGGGTTGCCACCTTTGAATTGGATTCAGAGGCTTGAGATATGCATTGGTGCTGCTAGAGGTCTTCACTATCTTCACACAGGTTTAGCCCAGGTAATCATCCATCGAGATGTGAAATCGACCAACGTCCTACTAGATGAGAATTATGTTGCCAAGGTTGCCGATTTCGGGCTTTCGAAATCTGGCCCCTCTGTTGATGAAAGTCATGTTTGTACTACTGTTAAAGGTAGCTTCGGGTATCTGGACCCAGAGTACTTCAGAAGCCAGCAACTCACAGATAAGTCAGATGTTTATTCATTTGGAGTGTTACTTCTGGAATTACTCTGTGCCAGACCAGCCATTGATCCTTTGCTTTCAAGAGAGCAGGTAAACTTAGCTGAATGGGCAAAGAAGTTGCAGAAGAAAGGGCAGCTTGAGCAAATCATTGACCCCCATCTCATTGGTCAAATGAATACCAAGTCCTTGAAGAAATTTGAAGAGACTGCAGCAAAATGTTTGGCTGATTTTGGTATTGACAGGCCTACAATGGGTGATGTGCTCTGGGACTTGGAGTATGCATTACAGCTTCAGCAGACTGCAGTGAAGAATGAACCTCACGAGGATAGTAGTATTCATCAATGGCAGCTTCCATTGCCTTCTGTGGTTTTAAGTTTACCATCTAGCGACGCGAGGGTTGAAGGGGACAGTAATGAAGGTAGCTAGTAGCTTCAGTGTTTCATGCTATCTGATAAATGATAAGCCATGGTTTGCTTCTTTTGCGGAATCATAACTGTCTGAACATCTGCTCCAAGTGAGGTGTCGTCTTCCTTGCAGTTTACCTGAAGATTAGATGTGAATCCCTCACTTGTTCTGTGATTGATTATACTTGTATAAAAAGCTGGTACCAAAATTAGAACAATTTTACTATTTTAGAAACATGAATATGCAGAAAGGGTATGAATTAATGAGATGTCTGTTACTTGCTTTGAATGAAAACTCAAGTGGAATTTGGTTAGGTGTATTTTCTTTGTTTTCTGGGTAGAACATTCATAATAATGATGGAGATGAGAAGGTAGCAGGAGGTAACAAGTAATCTCCAGCCAAATGATGAGTAAAAAGTTGACAATCTTGTTTGGGAAGAGTTGTCTTGATTTCCAATTTGAGAGCTACTAGTGGAGCAGTGCCCCCACCAAGAATTGTTGAACAAGGGGAGAGATGGGTGGTATCCATGAAAGATAACCTGAAATCCAATCCAAATGGTTAAAAACCCAGTTTTGGCAATGGACTTCAAGATCAGATATGTGCTTAGATTACTTTCTAGATATAGAAGGCATCATCCTAAGTAGAGGAGAAAGAGAAGACTCAGGTTTCAAAATGCATTATTGACTCACTCAAGAGTACATTCGGATTTTACATTTTACATACCAAACATAGCCTTGAATCCCTCCGGAGTACATTCAGATATCACCACTATTCCAGGATTCTCAGGTTTTTTTCATTTCGATTTTGACTTCAAACCCAAAAACTCGTTAGCTGACTTAGCTCCTCCTGATTATCAGGTGATCAAGTTGAGTCCCATATCAGATTAATGCATTGATTGCAGTCAAACCCATTTTTTTTGGTCATTAACTAAATTATGTAAAACTCTACTAAAAAAAAAAAACTAAATTATGTAAAACCAATGATATCACTCTTTTTCTCCACGGAAAAATTCCTTTACCTATGTCAACCATAACTAAAACCAATCCTTTCTCCCCCTTATTTCTGATCAATATGATCGTTAGCATCAATCCAAAATTATAATACAGGAAAGAACAAAGTAGAGAAATAACTAAAACCCTTCTTCTTCTTCAAGTTCGCAAGTCATTTGGCTTCAACCTGGTTTATCTTTTTCCATTCTTCACTTGTTTCTTTACTTGTTTCTTTTCTTCTTCTTTTACACCCTCAGTGGTCTCACCTTCCCTGCATACACCCACATCAATAGACATTGTTTCCTCGTTCTCCAAAGGCAATACTCTGCAACAGTTCCTCCTCGGCGACTGTAAAGTAACAGTATTTCAAAGACAGTTTCCAAAGTTAAAATCGCGTTGAGATATAATAAACTTAGAATTGGACTAAACTAACTAAAAACCCATTCTACCTTGTTCCAGAGATGTGGATCAGCTCTTTTGTAAACTATAATCCTGTTAATGGCGGAAGGATCAGGGATCTTCCACTTGCAGTCAGGGTGAGGGACCTGGTGTTTTACATACTCTGTCACTGTCTGCTGTGAATCAGGATCAGAAATGACCTTAGAAAAGTGAAAAACAAAGGGTTTCTGACATGGGTCTCGGCTAACAGGTTTGGTGTTGAAAGGGAAGCCTCTGAAATCTTCATTCCTGTGCCAATTGTAGAAAGTTCTGGATACCATTTCCATCTCCCTTGATGGGAGTTTTCCTCTGGTAATCTGAACTGCAAATCCCCAAGACACAGAAACCGACCATCTTTTCTTTTTGCTGTAGCACATTGATTGTTGGATCAGCCCTGCTGAGTCCAGCTTCATCGGCACCATCAACTTCTGCAATGCCTCAACTTGAGTCATATTTGGGAAAATGGGTTCCACCACATCAAGGTGGTGCAGAGACACTAATGGAGTAACTGGGTGTGATGCTAGTAATCCATACAAGTTTCCATAAACATCAAACTGCAACCATTAAACGACAACAGAGAAAACGATTCACATTAGCAAGTTCTGTTCAACAGCAAAAGATTTAAGAAAGAGAACCAAAGAAACCCACCTGATGAAATCCGACCTCCTTGGTGAGGGGAACACCGAGTTCAGCCATGCAAGCTTGAATTCGATCATCTGAGCCATACAATGTTGGGTACCTCTGTATACACTTATCTTGCATTCTCTCCAGCTCTTTCGCTAATGGGTAACTAATGGCGAAACCTCCACCGCCGTAAGCCATGTTGTATGAGAAGAAAATGTTCTGCAAATGGCTCTCCGACGAGCTTCCTATGTAATAGAACTGATTGTGGTCGTATTTCGACAAAACCCTCACCAGATTCTCTGTTACGAACACTGTGTCATCGTCACCCATCACAAACCATCTAACATCTTCCATCCCCAGCCTCAGTGTCTCTGACACAATCCGCGAGATTCTAATACCCGATCGCTGACCCTCTTTGTTCTTGTAAGCGAACTTCGAAGTGTCACCTGATATCTTCACAGGTGGAAGCCCTTCGTTCGGATGAACTTTTACTGGTTTATCCAACCACACAATTCCCCTCATTTCTTTGGGTCTCCACCAGAGCTTGATATAATTCTTCCTGTGCTCCCATAATTTCTCTGAAGCTGCAATGCCAAATACAATATGTTTGAGTTGGAGCTCAGTTTTTGGGGAGATTGTGGAGTTCTCCAAGTGACCCACATAGAAATCCGTCGCATTCTGATTTTCCTTTGGAACCAAAAGAGTAGAGTTAGTATTTCTGGATGAAATGGACAGAGGATGCAGCGAACACAGAAGATCTCCGTGTCCGGAGATGAGCAATACAATGTAGGTAACACAGATGAAGCTTATCAAGCAAAACATAAGCTTCGGGAGAGCTCCAGCATGAGGGGAGGAAACAACCATGGGGTTGGCCAAGGAGCTTTTCATCTGATGACAGTAGTTTATCTTTTTCATTTTTGGGTCTCTCTGAGTTTCAGTGAATTAAAATTGGAAGGGTCAGACCAAAAACAAAATCAATCGAATTGAAAGTTTTCCATCTCAGAGGAGAATTTATCAAATCATTGTGATTAGAGAGAGAGGAAAAAGAACGAGGCTTAGGAGAAGCACAGACCCTTCAGTTCTCAATTCTCAAACCCCATTTTTCCTCCAAATCAATGGAGCTTAGAAACCCAGAAGCCCAAAATCTGAGACATGGAAGGAGTGTAAAATATCTACAAATTCACTCCCAAAAATATTAAATAATTTAAAATCTCTGACCAGTTCCATTCCAGTTTATCTGTTAGTGTTACCATAAAAAAGGGATAATCTATTTTATTTCTGTTTTCCAGTCAAGGTAATACCAGATACTTAACCGAAGATCTTTTAAATAGTCAAAACCCTTTCCCAAAAGAAAATAGAAACCCAGAAATCTAGCAGGGCTGATTACTTTTCCTTGTTATTCTACACGTAAGAGAACTTGGTTTTGAACGCAATTGCCAAATGCTGATTCACATTCACAAACCACACTGATTTACAGATGTACTATATATGTGTACATGTCATGAAAGTAGCTTTCTTTTTTTCTGGGAAAGACTATATGATAGAGATTCTTCATTTTCTTTGGTAAGACAATTGAAGGGTAGGGAAATTTAATTTTTAGTAAGAGATGTTTAGGAATAGAAAGTAGACCATGAAATTTTGGAATTACCATAGATTTAGAGTGGAGTTGGACTCCTTACGAAAGGCACTAGATTTGGACTCATGGTATTGTCTTTCACTCTCCTACGTGGGGAAGGAGAAAGGCGTAAACAAATGAGCAATCTATTTTTTTGCAGTAAGATATATGATTTTAGGTATTCTTAACGCATACAATCCCTCTAATTCGTTTCAATATATTAACGTAAAGAACATATTCACATTCTCTACAATTTCATCACAATTAAAACTCAACTAAGAATTGAATTTAATAAATTCCTAAAATTTCTCCTAATTTTGTCTCTCTTCTTTTATTGAGGTTTAATTTTAGGGGTTTATTAGATTTAATTCTTAATTAGGTTCTAATTCTAACCCTTGGATAGTTAACTACTATGTAGTCGCAATCCTAGATATGAATTGTAGGAAATTGTATTGGGTGGGAATTGTAAAGGGTGGGAATCAGTAGATGATGTGAACCTGGTAAAGAACTAGAAACTAAATAAAGCATTCAAATTTAATACAGTTCTAGATTTGAATTATGAATGGAATGGGTTCCTTTAATACTCTTTTTATCAAGTGAATAGGAGGATGCTAATAAATATAAGGGGGAAAAAAGTGGATAAGAGGATGATAAAAGAAAATTTATGAGTTGAATGTTTGACATGTGTTGAATATAAAAGTAAGATCATCCTCTTTAGGAAGTGAGAAACAAGATTTGAAGTTCGTCCATTTTCAAAAATTTCTTAAAAATGTGGATTTTGTTTTTAGATTTGACGTGTGTTAAACATCTAATCATGTGGATTGAAATTTTATCTTTTAATGTGAATAGATGATTCAAACTTGAAATTCATCTCATAGAACTACCTTAATAGGATTTTTGTCAGCCAAGCCCAATGGGCTCGTGGGCCCACCAACAATTGAGAAGTAATGACAGTCATGTGTAACGTGCCTAGATCTATTCTCACGAGTTGGGATTATGTACTTGTTAGGGTAGAGGTTTGTGCTCCCCTCACATCTCTCCATGACACGAGGGGGTCAACTTCTAAATTTTGACAAAAAAAAAAAAAAGTCAGAGGTAAACCCCCTAATGGACTCTCTCAGTCTCTTAATATGGAGTTTGGCTGGATCATCTCCCCATCGAAGGAGCACATCTGCTTCCTTATCGTACAAAATATGTATTGTACATAGTCTGAAACTGTTAAAATAATTCAAAGATGAGACGCTTTGGGGGTCCTACATGAGTCCCGCACATATTGCGTAGTGGAAAAGCCTTAATAAAGCAATATGTGTGCTCCCCTAACTCCAAGGTGATCCATACTCCTTGATATGTGATGCACAAGTATGAAAAAAGCACAAACTTCTACCCGTCAGAATAGAAGATCTAAACTCCATTCTCACCCTACCAGAACAGGAACAGGGTAGTCAAAAGTAGACAAAGTCTCTACTATTTTCATGGATTTTCATGGGAATATGATCTCCACTTGTCTCTGCCTTCTGGAGCCCAGGAACTGAAGGGCAGGCATTGGTTGCTTTAGCCAGAAGAACTATCTCATTCTCTTGAGTACTTATCAGTGGTTGTTTAGCCAGAAGCCTTGAAAAGGATTGCAAGTCATACTGGCAAGTGCAAGTGCACTTAAGCCCTTATAAGAACAAAGTTCAGGCTCAGAAGTCTTGGGACACCTGACCTGTGAGATTATATGGGACATGTGTACTTACATGATATACATGGGTGATACATCTTCAAACTTGGGAAGAAGGTTTTCCATTTCTTACTCTCTCCCTTCTGTCTCTTCATTGATCATTCAAGCTGCCATATTCATGTTAATCTGGGAAATAACAATTACAGGTTTTGATTCAGATCTTACTATGAGCGCCTTGAATTACAGTCACATATAACAAGTATACAGTAAAAAGATCAATCACAGCCCACACTTGTGCGGATCTCATTTCTTAATCTGCACACTTGTCAAGGGCCAACTTTTTGGTGGTAGATGGAATCTATATCTCTTCAAGCAATTTTCTGAATCCTCAAGATTAATCGAAGGTGAGGAAGAATAGAGACTTTAGTAAAAATATGACTTTCGAGATTAATTGCGATAAGAATTGGTAAGCTTAGGTGCACCTGAACTGAACTCAGGTGTTCTTTTAATTCAAATGATAGTTTTGTTTTTGTTTGTCCTTTTCTTTTCTGGGGTAGATTTCAAAGGTCGTTAAGCAACGTTAAATAAAAGTTAGAGCAGGTGTTCTTATGTTCTTGTTTAGTCATTCTAAACTAAATTAAACATTGTTAAATATCTGGGTTATGTTTCGGGTTATCTCTCCCTAATGATGATTTCCACGTGTCTTCGTGTGGCCCTTTGATCTTCTGACCCACAGAAATCATCGGGTTGATTGGAATATGCCATTTTTGTAATTTATTCGAAAAGCTTCTAAAGAAAAATAGTTTATACGAAAAGCCAAGAGCACGATTTCCCAGGCCCGATTCCATTTCCGAAGCCGAAATTTAGGAAATTCAAATGTTTTCAACTAAAATTCATAAGATTGAGAATCTATCATCTCAAATTGCGAATTATCAATCAAGCAAAGTAAACGGAGATTGCTCCAAAAGCGGCAGTGGAGGAGAAGAGGGGTTGAAAAGGTGTTGCTTTTCGTAGAAATCTTTATTTCGTTTTTTTTTAATCGTGTTTATTGGAGTTTGGAGTGATTTAGATGTTGTAAGTTTGTAACATTAGGGAGATTTTATAGGTTTTGGGTATTCGAAAATTAAATCTCAGGGGAAGAATTACAGAGAGAAGCACTGACTGGGTCTGAAGATGACGGATGTAATTCTTCATGTCTACGATGTGACAAATAGTGGTTCTGATAAGACGAATAACACCATAACACAAATCAACAAGATCTTCAAAGACCGTATAGGTTTGGGAGGGATCTTCCATAGCGCTGTTCAGGTGAGTTCTTTTTTACTTTTTGAATGTTTGCTCCTGTGGGTCGGAAACTAGATCTTCTCATGCGAAAACTGTTAGGTTCTAGCGTACGTTTTATTTGTATTTTTTTTGAGGATTGATGCAATTTCGTTTCCTGTAAGCGAATCTAGGTTTTTGACTTTAGTTGTTTCGAATAGTACCCACTTAGTGAAAAATTGTTCTTTTTGATTGTTTTATCATGGAAGGATTTGTAGATTCTGAAAGTTGTCGTTTCATCAAAAACCATTGGTATATCTAAGAATTTGAAGTTGAGAATGTGTAAGCCCAAGTTGCAAAAAAAAAAAAAAAAAAAAAAAAGAGACCACCCTTGCACTTCATCAAGTTTGAACCAAGTCTCAAACCAACAGCAGCTCAGCAATTTTGCATTAAATTATGAAAAATTAAAGCCTTAGTAACCTCTACAAGGCATTTAACAGCCAGGTTCCTATTTCAGCTTGAACTTCAAAATTGATACCCTGCATTAAGATTTAAAACTTATCTGCTTCCAAGAAATGTTCGTACACACAAAAAAATTTAAATAAGAATAATAATGCTGCATTCTCCAAAGATTGAGGAACAAGAAGGGATACGTTAAGAGAAAGATTTGAATTCCCCTCATCGTATTGCCTTAGACTAGAGTGCTATGAATTTATAGACTGATATGTGGAACAAAATGTCAGACAGCCTTCGGTGAGCCTATGGTCTAATGGTTATCCATTCTCGAGAGAATACTTGTGTAATCCGCCAATGTAAACCCCCTCTTCTGCTATATTTTTCAATTGGCTCTCCTCCCTAGTTTTCATCATGCATTAGTTGGGTTAGCATTCAACTTTTGTCCTGATATGGTTGTTTTGTTATATCTTGTTGGGAATTTATGCAAGCATTTATTTGGAATTCCGAAGACCTATAAATGCCCTTATATGGAGAAGTGATATAATCCAGATTGAAGGAAGTAAAAGAGCGGGTAGATCGAAGATAACCTTAAGAGAAAGGAGAAAGGATACGCATAGCTTAGTCTTTGTATCTAGCATGACCTCAAATAGAACTGATTGGAAAGCAAGAATCCATGTAGCCGATCCCATTTAGTTGGGACAAAGCTTATTGTTGTTGTTTTTTTTTGGATGAATAATTAATCAATTAAAGACAAGACAAATACAAAGAAAGATCCTCAGGAAAAGGATCAAGGGGAAGGATGGTTTGGGAGTTGAGGCCCCAGGCAACAACAATGAGTCTTCCTTGGGGAGTCAACAACCGGGGGAGGGAAAGCGAATTTTAGAGGATACATCAAAATAAATAGCATTCCAAATAGCATCAATGGATCGGGATTTAGAAGTCCGCGCCGGGTTTCGCTCCCACCACGTGGGGTCGAGGCCCCAAAACAAGCCCGCCTATTCGGTCACAAATAGAGGTACCGAGAGTTACTCAAAACCCAAGACCAGTCCCTAATGAACCCAAATGATCGCGTGGCGGCCAAATGAAGTTAAGGGCTTTTCTCCAAAGAGCACTGGAGAAAGGGCAAGAGAAAACAAGTGTTCGATGTCCTCGGGGCTATTCCGGAAAGAATGCAATTTAGGTTCACGGGGATGTGGCGGGTAGCAGGAATGCCGAGTTGGTAAGGCAGTGTTTAGGGCTCTCCAAAGGGTAAGAGAGTGGCGAGGGATATGACCTTTGAACCAAACCAATGGGGGCCAAAGAGGGGGAGGGGAGGGAGAACGAAACAAATTCCAAGCGGTCTGAGTGGTGAATATTTTGGAAGAAGAGGGGATCCAAATAACTCTATCATGGGGAAAGGAAAGGATAGGGGGGAGAGAGTTCCAAATAAGTCTGAGTGGTGACTGGGTTGGTAAGGCAGTGTTTAGGGCTTATTGTTGTTGTTGTTACTTGGATTTCCAAAGTATCCGCAATGCATACAGGTTTGAGCAGATTATCATTTAATCATATACAATTTGTGCCTATTATCCTTAGTGGTTCTCTTGCCTAAGGATATCTTCTATGAATATGTTTCCATGCCAAATGCTCAACTGCATCTGAATTCTGAAGCATTTGTAAGCGCCAACTTACATGTTATATGAATTATCCTTTTCTTGAACCCCCCCCCCCCCCCCAAAAAAAAAAAAAAAAAAAAAAAAAAAAAAGAAAGAAAAAAAGAAAGAGTTATCCTTTAACTTCAATAGCTGTCATATTTTTGGTCTGCCATACTTTTACAGACCTTAACCTTGTAATTCTGTGTGCTGGTCATGTTTAATTGGCAGCTCATCTTTGAAATTGCAACTCCTAGGTGGCATGCATCTTCTCAGTGATCTGTGTTCTCTCTTGCAAAAAGATCAATTGTAATTTAACAAAAAAAAAAAAAAAATAAAAAAAAAATCGAAAAAAGATGGTGAAATGCGATCTTGACAAGGCTAAATATGCAGTCAAACCATTTCCTCCTAAGTTCTTCTCCTAGAGGGACATAGAATCTGCTAGCTAAAAAGAGCGGGAAAGGGGACCCAAAATTGATGGTCTGCATTGTACATCAATCAATGAGTCATCTTGCACCTGGTTTGTTTCAAAGAAGAACCTAATAATTTTTACGGGTGGCTGAAGTTGCTGTGTTCTCTCTCCATGGTCCTTAAATTTTCATTACTTTGTTTTGCCATTTGGTTAGCTCTATTTGGTCTGAAACCTGACTTGTGATCTGGGACCTTGCGTTGTGCCTCCTAAGGATAAAATTTCTGCCCTTTCTAACTTGCCTAGTGGCAGCGTTTATTTTTGTAGTCCAGACATACCTCTAGACTAAACAGATCAGAGAAACCATTCCCAAATTTCATTATGAATTATTTCTCTTTTATCCTTCTAGTGTGCACAGCTGCTGCTCTAGACTCCTCTGGGCTCTTTACTGTAGTATGGTGGGTTCATATTGGCCATTTAGTGCCTTCTTCCCCTATTCATTGTTAGCATACGATGTGTTTGGTTGATGATTTGGTTTCATTTACCTAATTCTGTCAATTTGATTCTTCTCCAACTTTAAAGTTTCAGATTATATTGATATACATAAACATAGGCATTTGTCTTCTTCATTTACCTTATAGTAATTTCTATGTTATTTCTAAATGAAACATGATTTTCTTATCATTGTTGTATTATTATTTTTTTGATAGTTAAGAGTTAGAAATTTCTCTGTGTTGATACCTTAGGCTTTATGTGCTGTTTTTCTTAAACAAAAATGGCAATTTCATATGCAGGTTTATGGGGATGAGGAATGGTCATTTGGGTTTTGTGAAAATGGATCAGGTGTTTTTAGCTGTCCTCCTAGTAAAAACCCATTGTATACATATCGTGAATGTATTATCCTGGGGAAAACAGATTATCCTGTCTCGAAGGTGAACCAGATTCTGCGGGAACTCAGCAGAGAGTGGCCTGGAAAGTCATATGACCTATTAGCAAAAAACTGTAATCACTTTTGTGATGAGTTCTGTGAAAAGCTTGGTGTTCCAAAACTTCCAGGTAACTTTTTTCCCTCTTGTTGTCTTGAGTTTTATACAAGTCTTTGTTGAGTAAGCATAAACTACTGATGTCCCTTGATCATCAAAGTTATCTAGTCATTTTCATGGCTCATATTCAAATGTGAAAGTAGAAAGGAAAGATTGAGGACTGATTCTCATTGATTCAGGCTTATGGTCCATTAAGAGTAAATGATCACATACTAAAAGATGGAAGTGCTGGCACTGAGTTCTATCCTGAGGACTGACTGATAGTACTGGCAATAGATAAAAGTTTATAGATATGGAGAATTATTTATAATGACCTTATAATGGATGATGGGATCCCTGAGAGGTCACGTGAGGGATCTAACAAATGGAATACTCGGTGCAAGAGGCTCCTACCACTGAGAGGTTCGAGGGGGGGGGGTCATATTTTATGCAGCCTTGCCCCTGCTTTTGCAGAGTCTAGACTCGAAACCATAACCACTTGATCAGAATGGAGCAAACTGTTGTGCCAATACCCAACCTCTAAAGGAAGGGATGTACTAACACGCCACACAAGAAAGATCTTAAGTGGATATGCTGATTTTTTGATGGATGTAATACTGGTCTAGTGGCACATTAGGCTTACAGTAGTTGCAAACGAGTCAACTGGGCATTTACCAGGGGGAACCCGTGGTACACAGGTCTAGTATTTTCAGATGAAGCATTTTTTTTGATGGATTAATTGACAAGTGAGACATAGTGGCCAAGGCAGGCCTGATACCTGGTATAAGTAGTTTCATATATTTATGACTGCCTTGGGCCAGAAGATGAAGGAAGTGTCCTCGGAATGTGCAAAAACATATCTGGACTCTGGCAATTCTACCTAAAATATCGTGCTTACCTTGGGCACCATGAACTGTGGTTAGACTTTTAAGGGATGCCTTAGATTGAAGGTTCTTAATGATTACATAAACATGCCAACAAATAGAGACACAATAGAGGCAATTTAGTGCTATTTTATTTTAGTCTCAGAATGCATGATGATATCAACCGCTGAATTTGATAAGTGTGAAACTCTGTTACATATAGCAACTTTGACCCAAATTGTTGTTCCACCATGGAAATGATATGACCTCATGAATTTCTGGCCATTTTTCATAAGCTTAGAAATGAAATGAACCCTTAATTCGCCTGATGTGAAGCCTTAAACTTAGCTTTAAAAACCTATGTTAGCCTTGGTTGTTTGGCTGTCTTGATCTTTTACCCTGTTCAATACCTTCGATTACCTAGGCAGCAAGACAACTACTGGGGATGTGTCTATGTGCTGACATATGGATGAGTGCATTTTTTGTATAAATGATGAGTAAATTTCTTTTGTGACATGGTAGGCTGTTAGGTGAATTTTGTTTATGTGGCAGTAAAGTATGCCCAAGAGGATATCCTTCAGATCATCTTGGTAGTTTTCCATGGTTTGCTTAATCTGAAAGTATCTCTTTGGCCTAGATAATTTTATCAACTGCAATTCCTTAAAGACTTATCTATCTTTAAGATTTTTGTCATTGTTAGATAATTAGTCAACATATATGATAGTGTATGTGATGCTTATAATATCTGTCTTTTATAAATAGAGCATGTTCTTATGTTATAGTTTTTGCCTTTTACAGGTTGGGTTAATCGGTTTGCACATGCTGGTGATACTGCCATGGAAGTTGCTGGAAACACTGCATTACGAGTTAGATGCTTCCCTCTCTTTATTGGTTGATAAAGCTGTGTGCAAGTCTGCTGTTTGATTTCTTTCTTTTGCTTGGATACATTTGTGGCCCACTCTGTTTGCTTTGTCTGCCATGGAATTCAGCTTGTGCAATGTATGAGTTTCATGCCCATTTACATGTGGAAGCTGCACTGTGGAACTAGACTGTCCACACAATATGTGGTCCTCATACTGCGGGACTCATATGGTGACCTTATCTATGTCAGGCCTGTAGCCTTCCATGTGTTGCAATTCCACATATGAATAACTCCTTTAATATTTCGTTGATTTTGAAGTTCTCCCAAGTGGTTGGACTTCGAAGGGAATAAAACCATTAGTCAAGTTCCTCTTCAGGGTGATGATTGAACAATTTAGGGTTTCATAGGAAATGAACATAGTCAACAACAGTTTGAGGACTTTGCTGGTTCAAGTCTTAAAAGCTGAATGGGTTATAAATATGACTTCTGATTGGTTTAAATGCAAGACATGACATGGTGGCTCCTTAATGTTATATAAATCATTCCATGCTACTTGGTTCATGTTCGAGGTTGAATTGGGTGTGAATATGGCTTGGTAGATTAGATGCAAGTGATGCCATGATGAATCATTAATACTGTTGCCATGTCAATCATTTCATCTTCCAGCTTCTCTAATTGTTTTTTGTATGGTTACAGTTGAGACAAGCCAAGACGGAGATAGTAACTGCCAGCAAAGTGGCATACCGATTCCTGGCTGGTATCGGTTCTAATGCTCCAGTTAATCCAGATTCCCCGAGCAATTCCAATAGAGGCACTCCCAGATTCCAAGCTGGTTGGTTCAGAAACTTTGTTTCTTCTATAGGCAACAAGCCATTGGATAATGAACTAGAGAACCATGACGAAGGCACCCACCAACAACGGAAACAACCGATGGAACAACTTTGATAGATTTCATGGTGTAATGCATGGAAAGATTGCTTCTGTGGCATCATTTGCTGCTATGTGATTCAACTGAACTCTCTAAAATTTGATTGTTTCCCTACTGAAATCTTGTTTGTTGAAACTGAGACATTCAATTCAAATTACATTAGAAATTCACTAAACTGTTTATGTTACATTCTGATGCTTCTGGTTTCGCATAAATGGGATTGGTGATTGGAAACTGAACGATGGGAAGTGGCTGTAAATGCAGAAATGATTGACTGGAATGCATTGGCTGCTATCCTGTACTTTATCTGTCCTCGTCTCGGTAGAGGCCTTTTGCCATGAAAATCTCCTCCACCAAATGCTGCGGCAGCACGAATGGTATTGACCTTCTGGCTCATTTTGGCTCTGGTGCAGGAGATGGACAAGTCAGCTTTCGTTTTTCCAATCTCAGAATCTGAACAATTTGTGACCAATTCGCTGTGGTGTTAGAGATTTATATAGTCAGGGTTGTTAATCAAGGTGGGCGACGGTAGGAAACTTCTACTGAATTTTCCAGGAGGGTAGGGATGGGGAGGCACGCCAGCAAAGCTGTCTCCTGGAATTTCAAATTCTGAGATTTTATATGATTGCTTGCATTTTCAGGAGCACCTGCTTGTTCTATTTTCTAAGACGCTGACCCATTGTTTGTTATCCCCCCTCTACCACCTGCATATCGTCTTCCTGGTCTCACAGCAAAGCCCTCTGAGTGTGGTCTCTGTACAAGCTGCCTCCAATATGAAGCTGGTTTCAGTTTTCATATTTATAATTTGCTCGTGCCAATGGAGAGGCAGCTATCGTTGTGGAAATGAGCCAATTGCATCAAGGTGTGCCGGGATGGTTTGGCTGGCCTGCTCCAGTTTTCATCACCATGGGTGTTGTATCGTATTGACCGATACATTACCTGTAGATTCGTTACATGATCCTGAGTCCAATTGCTTTATGCGTAGCTGTCAATTTGGTTTGGTAGAATACTCTTTTTGAGCCTGAAGAAACCGAGTTATGGGATTTTTTGGAGACAAGTTCGATTTTCTTAGACTTATGTGCGATCTATTATTCTATTTCCTGGGACATATCAATCATGTGTAATTGTTGATTCAGATTCGAATAAGCCAGCCAGCAACACTCTTTGCTGGCATGTTGCTTAGATATATTTTTTTCTTTCCCTATAAAAACCCAGAAACTGCGAGGAATAATGGAAGGATAACTAGTTTTGGCTCTTTGACCACCTGCTAAGTGATGAGAGAGGGGTTTTGGCTCACTGAATCAGCACGGGTTCTGTAAACTTCACAGAACTTCAGGCATGAAACCATAAAATGGACTCAGGCTTGTGTCCAAGAGGTTGCTACATTGAAGTGTTCTAAAGCTAAAACTCAAATTTAAAAACCTTGGTAATGGTACAATACAGAGCTAGTGGAGATGGAATCCGAGGTTCATGTGCAAAAATTTTTAAGTTCTGAATAGTGATGCCTAGTGAAGAAGTCAAACAGTAGATCAGCTACCAACTTGTTCTGTTGCCCCACCACATATGGCAAAAAGTTTTGTGTCTGCTTATGGGAGCAACAAAGTGTCATGCTGCATTGCTCAGCAGTCGGCCAATTCCAGAAATGAGTATCAAGGCTTCCAAAAGCATCTAACATTGCTTCATGCTAGGGCTAATCACAATGTCTGTACCTAAATGCCATACAAAAAAGTTCTGGGACTTGTTCCAGAATAAAGGTAGATAGCTTCTTGACACAAAATGATGAAATATTCCAAAATAAGACACCATAATGATGTTCAAACTGAGGAAGCAAGACTGGTATCTAAAAGCAAAAGGTAAGGATACATTAACCATATTATATACAACTCACTCCAGGAAACTACAATTAAACCCCTTTACAGAGATGGAAACTGGTAACCTTGTACTCTTAAGACTTACTCTCTAAAACCCCATTTATGAAAATTGCATCCGGAGTGTGTATCTTCAGAAATTTGAAGCGACGAGACTGCTTGTGCTGCAATTAGCTCAGCAGACATTTCAGGTGTTCCACGTCCTCTCTCCCCAAAATATGGTGCAGGAGAATCTCTACTAAAAACTCCAGGTGACAATGCCCAACCACCAATCTCCCAATCGCTCCACCTGCACCCAGGCCCGTATGCATCAGGCACCCATCCTAATCCTCCAAGACAATGCTTTGAAATGCCCGGACGGGGAACTCCTGTCTTCCGTCCTCCCATGAAAAGACCAATACTGGAAGCATGACCCCAAGGGTTGAACCTTTCATCCTTTCTTAGCATGAATTTGCATGAATCGTCCGAGTCTTCCTCACCCACAAGGACATGCAGAGCAACTGCCTCAGCTATTGCAGCACCCTCTTCATCAAGACGCTGTTGTTCTTCCAGCTTTTTCTGCTTTTTCTTCTCTAGCTCAGACCGGATGGCAGCAGAATTGGCCAGTGCTTTCTCCAAGCGCCTCTTTTTCTTCTCAGCCTGTTTTTGACGATCTAACTCATCTTTTCCCTGCTTCTTTTTATCCTTCCTAACAACGGATGGAACTTGAACGCAAGCCATATTATCCATACACACAACAACTCTATGACCAGCAATCCTACAACATCAACTTCCTACTAAAGAACTTCACTAGAAGTATACAATTTTTAATAACATAACTTTGCTGATTAAAAACCAACTTGTATTAAGATTCAAGGTAAGGCAATAAAGTAAGATCAAAACTTCGACACCTACACCCACTCAGGTCTGAAAGAATATCTCATCTTACGGACTATGCAATCCCATACAGAAACAACAGGAGACAGAAGAAGAGTGAAACGGTAAGCATTCAAAGCCACGTCTCTTGATACCATTCTCCCCAATTTCTGGCAGCCTTTGC
This sequence comes from Hakea prostrata, assembly GCF_041222555.1. Taxonomy (NCBI): domain Eukaryota; kingdom Viridiplantae; phylum Streptophyta; class Magnoliopsida; order Proteales; family Proteaceae; genus Hakea; species Hakea prostrata. The sequence goes on along the minus strand of NC_142605.1, from coordinate 36,641,920 downwards.
AGTCACTCATCTTAGTAAACTACAAGAACACAATCTAGCAGATCCAAGATAGAAGAGTTGGAATCACAACAATGAAAAAGCAGCTCACATGGCCTCCCTTACTGCAGACAAAACGAATGAAACAAAACAATTAATTTTGACACACAGGAAACTATTTACGGTGTAGTATTTCTAGAAAGAGAACAACAACGCATGATGTATATGGGGGCAGTAGCAAACCAAATCCTAACCAATTCAGGGCCTCTAATCAATGAGTAAAGGATGAAATATAACGCAACAAGGAAATTGAAAATATGCAAATATGTCTATACATGTGAATCTCATTCGATGAGTGGTCTAGACTACCAAGTAGGTAACATATCCGATCCAATCATAAACTGTAGAAAGAAAATTCCACACAGAGCGAGGAAATTCAACCACAACCACCGCATCCCCCAAAATAAGATTAAAAGAACAGAATAATTAACCCAATTCGCTATGTTAATAGAAAATGAGAGCAAAGAAATCTCCCCCATCCATTGGAGATTTATAATGACACGATTCGTGCAATGAAAATAAATGTGATGCTTAAGATCTAGCAAAAACATATTATCATCTAAATCTAAAGGGTTCGTGAATGGCTTGAAACCACTGAAAAGCTAATTCAAACAAAACTTGAACCTTAAATTTTCTTCAACACAGTAAATCCCTAAACGGATCCGTCCAGAAACCTATAATTGGCACCGATCCACTCACAAGTAACAAATCGATTTAGAACCAATTCACAAATGATAAGGCTACCCCAATTAACAGACTGAATTACCAGAAATAGCTACTAAAAATTACAAAAATTAGAGAAAGAACAAAAGATAATCAAATCCGTTGATTAAGCAACAATTATAGATCAGAAGAAACAGCAAACTCACCAGGTAGCAGTGGCGGAGAGAGGGACTATTTCCAACCTTCGCTACTCTCATAAAGAGACAGTCAGCGAGAGAAGAGAAGGGAGGTAGGGTCGTTCTGCAATTCGTTTCAATCTGATACCGAAGAAGCTTCGATCGTACTCAGAGATAAAGCTTAACGGCAGAGAAAGAGGGAGAGACATAACAGTATGGAGAAAGGTAGAAAAAACCATAAAAAGACAGAACTGTTAAAGAGGAAGAGGAAGAGAAAGAGAGAAACTGCTGCAGGAAGAAAAGATATAAAGAAAAAAAGGACCACCACAATACCCTAGGAAGGACACGTGTCGGACTAGATCTCCTGAGTCTTTTTATTAACGAGTCATCACTCACGCAGTCTTGAGCCTCTTCACGGGTCGTCGACACGTGTCACCGGTTGCGAAGGAATCTGCTCCACCATGTGGGCTCCACGTCTCCCTCTCCCCCGCTAACACGACATCACGACAACAGCATTGTCTACATTCCTTAACCAGAGGATCTCAGCCATTCGATCTTTTCCGTTGGAGATCGTAAAGGTAACTAGGATGTTAGGAACCACAAGCAACAGCGACACTTACTTGTAGTTGGTATCTATTAATTTGCACATGGGCTTTAAGACTTGGGTCTCAACCCAACCCAACCCTGCTCACACAAAGAGTAAGCCCATGGATCTAAAGCCATTCAGCCGATATGTATCGGTAACCGATACCTTAAACCACGGTGCTAAACCGGATGGAACAGTCTGGAAAAAGTTGGGGGTTAGGGTTGGCACTAAGTCCACATCCTTTCCACCCAGCCTTATTAGACAGCCACACACCCACACTCACATGAGTGTGGGACACACACCGCCCCGACCGTGTATGAGGTGGGTCCCACACATGTGAGTATAGGCGTATGACTGCATGAATAGACTGGGAAGAGAGGATCCAAATTTGCTGGCACAAGTTGCCTATTAACGTGACTACAAAGCAAGTTATCAGACACTAAAGAAAGGTAAGGTTCTTTGCTTTCTTCCCATGGCAAACTCTCTCTTTATTCTTTACCCCAAAACTCAACTCATTAGAACCATGTTAAGTTATTTGTATGGTGATGTTCCATAGTCTTAGACAGCATAATGGGTTCCTTGATTCTTCCCTGGAGGTCTTTTGCTGTCAACAGACCATCTTCCTATGCATGCAGAGTGCCAGGGACAACCTACCACACCCAGAACCAGCAAATCTGCTGGATGAGGAATGCAATGCCTAAACCAGTCCATAACCTCAACAGATGTTACCCCATCTCATCTGGGAGCAGCTTTGAACATCAACCAAACCCAACTACACCTTTGGAGATGATCCAACAGTTCTACACTTACATCAACATCAAAGAACAGAAGAAGCTTAGAGAACTCATCTCAAATGACTGTTTTCTGGAAGACTGTTCCTTCGGCAAACCGTTGGAAGGGAAACAGGTTTGATCCTTCTCGTTGTTTATGTTTGATCTTAATGAGAGAAACCTAATGGACTTATGGACCACATATCTGAACTCCTGCAGGAAGTAATGCATTTCTTTGAACAGCTGATGGAAAGCACAGGTTCTAATGTAAAATTCAACATTGAAAGAATTTGTGAAGGTGATGAACAAACAGTTTGGGCAATGTGGCACTTGGGTATGAGCCTCTAGTCTTCTCTTTATTCCTGCTCACTATCTATGATCCATTTTTGTGCTATTTCTCCAACTGTTTTTTAATATGCTGTTGCAGACTGGAAAGAAAAACCAATACCTTTCACCAGAGGCTGCAGCTTCTACAAATGTTCAGAACATGGACAAAAGCTCATGATCAAGTAAAAACCTCACTCCTCACAAATTCAACTTTTACATACCAGAATTAGCTATTAGACAAGCTTTCACCCATGAATATATGCAGAAAAGCTCAGGTCATGGTCGAGTCGCCAATCAAGCCGGGAATGCTGGTGCTGGTAAATTCTAAAACCACCTTTTAAACCTACCTTTGGTCCTTTACTTGACAAATAAAATGGCCTCAAACCAAAAATGCAAATAGTGGAAGCACCCCTCTCATCAATATTTCTTAGATTAACTTGGGTCTTAATTACTGATTGTGGCACAAAGTTCCCAAAAAGAACTACAGGTGATCAGGGTAGAATAATTTTTAATGAGTACAGAGGTTACTACTAATGAAAACCAGGCAGAAAACAACCAGCTTATAATAACATATGTATCATGGAAGAGGTGCTCTTTACCTCAATCTAATAGCTTTAGCAAACTCTTGATCATCATTAGTTCTCTTCCCTCCCCCCTTTCTCTCTCTCTCTAATATCTTCTTTTACACGACTCTGCATTTCTTCTAATGGTGCTTCCAAACTGGGATCTTTCAGGCTCTATTGAAGATGGTCACATACATATTTGACAACTTCCCAAAGGCAGCAGAAAGTAGGTTAACTAGCACTGAAATTTCATTTCTTACTCTTTCGTGCAAAATACATTCTGAAACATCAGTGATGATTCATTCCCTGTAGGGTTCCTCCACAAGCCACAGGACATACTAAGTTTGCTATTAAAGATCTACAGTATATTCCTTGAACCTTTAATATACCCATTTCTTGTTATCTACATCAACCTCTGGAAAATTGTCTCTCAAACATTAGGCTACATACTTAGCATTTTGATCACCATATCAAAGATCTTCAAATAAAGACAAAAGTATGCTGCTTCACACCATCTCCAACTATAGTGTTTAACAAGGTGAATTAAATCACCTTTTAATCATCAGAGCTGCTTGAACCCATTTCCAGCAGTGAGAGAACAATAAGAGGCCCGAGAACAGGTGGAAGCGGCGGTTTGTTGAAGGCAACAATGATCTCAGACTCAGCCTTGTCGTTCATTTTAGGTCTTTCTCCATCCCCAAGATCACTGTTTTGTTTCTTCGGGACGTAAGTTGAAACTGCACAAGATTCACAAATCACGTTACCGATCGGACACACTAAGTATCAAAAAAATAAAAACAGGGGTTTGAAGAGCAGAACAATTACCCCATCTTCCTCTGATAGGATAAATTTTCTTAAGAATGTTCCTTGCAGAAGATAAACCAGTAGCTCCACGCATGTGTGTCAAACTTATGTAAATCTTCTCTCTTAAAGGTGTGCAATGCTAATAGTGACTGAAATTTGTGTTTTTGCAGACTGGAATCCAATTTCAATGAAATAATTATATCAAGTGAATCCAAACAAATTTAATGATTATCAATCCAAAATAGTTAGGTCAAGTGAAATTCCATAAAAACACAACTACATATAATCATGCAAATCCTCAAAGTCGACATCAGGGGAAAAAACGAAGAAAAAGAAAAGAACAGAAAATTGAACTCTGCTGTTAGCCTGTTACACCAAATTGAAATTGGAAAGAACCAAAAACGAAGCACAAAAACGAAGAATCAACAAACAAGTTTCCCGTACCTTAGCGATTGTCTCCTGCGACGTTCCGAAGCAAACAAGAGAAGAGAAGAAAAGAGTTCTAGCGACTAAGGCTTTTACCATCTAGCGACTTCGTGGGAGAAAAAGTGATTTTTCCTGAAACTTCTTCAAAAGTATATAGGAACGAGGGCCTTTTGGTCATTTAAATTACAAAGTACCTTTTTTTGGACCGTCCACTAATTTTGGAATATTAGACGTTTTTTAAGTTATTGGAAATTAAGGGCCACCCCCCGAAAATCAATTAATATTAATTTCACCCCCAAATTTATCCAAATATCAATTAGACCCCAAAAGGCCAGTTCTTTTCTTTGCAAGGGCTCCGACGTTCTCTTCTTTGTTCATGCCTCAGCCGTTGCGTTGCAGAATTCAACAGTAGAAATGTTGTGACCCTCTTAAAATCCGAGATACCTTTTTCTTTGTTCTTTTGCAGCCATGATCTCTCTCCAATCGTTCACCAGTAACCCTAATTCATCTGCCTTCAGTGTCTCTTCTCCTTTCATCTTCACTTCTGGGCAATCGCTCGAAAGAAAAACCCTAAAACCCAACCTTAAGAACAGAACCCATTACAGCAATGCCATCCAATCAGTTCTTCAATGGAATAGGAAACCCGAGTTAGCCGGAGAGACACCTCGTGTTGTCGTCATCACCTCCGGCAAAGGTGGTGTTGGCAAAACTACCACCACCGCAAATGTTGGTCTCTCCCTTGCTCGTCTCGGTTTCTCCGTGGTTGCCATTGATGCCGATGTTGGTCTTCGTAATCTCGACCTCCTTCTCGGCCTTGAGAATCGAGTCAATTACACTGCCGTTGAGGTACTCAATGGTGATTGCCGCCTTGACCAGGCTCTAGTTCGCGACAAGCGTTGGTCCAATTTTGAACTCCTCTGTATTTCGAAAGCTCGTACTAAGCTTCCTCTTGGGTTCGGCGGAAAAGCCCTAATTTGGCTTGTTGATGCCTTAAAAGCTCGCCAAGAAGGTTGCCCGGATTTCATTCTAATTGATTGTCCTGCGGGTATCGATGCTGGATTCATTACTGCTATAACTCCAGCCAATGAGGCAGTTCTTGTTACCACTCCCGACATTACTAGCTTGAGAGACGCTGACAGAGTAACAGGTTTGCTAGAATGTGATGGAATTAAAGATGTGAAGATGATTGTAAACCGTGTTCGAACGGATTTGATTAGAGGGGAAGATATGATGTCAGTGCTCGATGTTCAGGAAATGTTAGGGTTGGCTTTGTTAGGGGTTATTCCTGAGGATTCTGAGGTGATTCGAAGTACGAACAGAGGGTATCCACTTGTACTGAATAAGCCGCCCACACTGGCTGGACTAGCTTTCGAGCAAGCAGCATGGAGACTTGTTGAACAGGATAGCATGACGGCTGTCATGGTTGAGGAGGAACCCAAAAAACGGGGTTTTTTCTCCTTCTTTGGAGGGTAGAGAATAGCAATTCTACACACTCGAGTTGGTGCTCTCAAGTTAGTGTTAGTATTTGTTGGATTTGATGTTTCAGACGTATGACGGCTTTTATCAAGTGCAAGTAATTTGCTTGGGTTTTTGGCATCACCTACTTGTTTGAAGAAATTACCAAGTGACACGCTGTGTACTGCGGTTAGGTAACCTTTTTTTTTGCTTCATTTCAGTGAACCTCCTCATTTTGCTTCGTGGTTTGGGCGGCTGGGTTTTGTGCCTGATGAGTGCAATTTCCTGCCGATCGCACCACACTACATTTCATCTCTTTTGATTTAAAATTTTTTTCCCCTGGTATGATATGTATATAGAACATTTAGTTAAGTTTTCTGAGTAGTTTTTCCATCCGTTCGTGTATAAAATGGGATTATGTAAAGTTATGGTGCCATTGATGGTCCTCATTGAAGTTTACAGATCCACCTTCCCAGAAAAAAAGACAATGCACTTCCCACCTCACACACACACACACAATGAGTTTGGAATGAGAAAGAGTTGAGCAATTGGTTGCTTCGTGAGCAGCCTCTTTTCTCCCTTATATACATTCATTTCCTACCCCTGTTAAGTTGTATCTCATTATTCCAGTACTCCTTTAGAATTCCACAATGTCCTGACTTCAACGACTCATTTCGTGGCACCAAAAAAGATCTTTTATTTCCAATTTAATCCCAAGCTTGTTTCCCTCTTTCAAGGGGACCTTAAAAGTTTTCCCCTTGATTGGAGTTCTGCCACTATAGACTTAGTATATATTAGACTTGGGGACCTATAGTGAACCAATTAAGAGTTTCAGAATCTGGATTCTCATGAATAAATGATTGACTTTAAGGATGAAATTTTAACATGGTAATCCAGATCTTTACCTGAATTTGCAATGATCAATGCCACATCACCCTTTCTCATTACCCAACTGGATGCATACCAGATAGTTACTATGTTCTGTACAGACTAGAGAACCTTTCACCATGTAAAATAAAATAAGTATATTTATTACAAAGAGTGCACCTATTTACCTTAATCTGTTTGGAAGCTGAGCCAATTATCTCTTTGGTTATAGAATTTGTTAAAAGATTAATTTTCTCAATATTTAGAAATAGTTGTTGGATCTTGTCTGTTCAGGTTAACAGTATTCATGAGAACTTCACATATTTTTTGGTTCGTTTACTTTGAAACAAGTTCAAGGGATGATTTTCTGTGATTCTGCTCACGTCATATTCTTTAATTGTCATATTCTTTGTTTCTTCTCACCCCCACCAGTGGAGGCATTTTTGTGTGAAATTTTTTTCTGGTGAATTAGCATAATTGCTACTGTCTCTCCCCCTAGAGAAATGTTCTAGCATGGCCAATCATTTATGGGTTTTGATGCATTGTATCTGCATTGCTACAGATTCTGAAATTGTCTGGAATGTCTTCTTGAGCTTCACCATCCAATATTCCAGTGATGAATTAATGTCAATCCGTTTAGTTCTTTCCTAATAAAGAGGAACAGATAACCACGTCACCCTTAATAGATTAGGCAACTTATCACTCAAAGACATCTGAGAGACAAACTGTGCACATCTACACTATCAAGCCATAGTTGACAGGGTTTTTTGTTGTTTCTGAATTCAATGCTAGATATATATCGTAGACTTGTTGACTCTTAACCTTATCCTCTTTCTATTACATCATTTGCACGGGCATCTCACAACTGCTTTTCATTGCTTGAACATTTACTGATGGTAGCTTATTTTGCCACTAAAAAAAACATTGCAGCTGCTACTCTTATGGCATTCCAGAATCTTGATTGGTTTAACAGTGACGATTCCCAACAAAGGAACAAGTGACGTTATAATTTTGCGCTAGGGTACTTAGACAATTTTTGGTACCAAAATTTTCTCTCATTTCCTTGGATGAGTGTGGGTCTAATTTCCCCCTCCATGTTATGTTGGTCTATTTAAGTTGGTCTTTGATTTATTTCCTTGGTGGTCCTCCAATACTGTTGTGTATGAGTAAAGGTTTATGTAGATGCTTGAGAGTTCTCTGTTTTTTTTTTTTTTTTTGGGGGGGGGGGGGGGGGGTGGGGAAAGGAAGTGAGCTCTAGAAGAAGATGTATAAGGGAGCTGTGCTGCCTTTTGTTTCAGTTACTCTTATTGATGTTCTTGACTTCGGTTCTTTCCTCCGCATTTTCTATATGCTTTTCTGTGGGTCAATCATAGAATTAGACGTCCTTAACACAAGCGATGCAAGCGAATCTAATTCAACAGCATCTTAAGCAAAGAGCTTCTGGCCGATGAGTTGAACCTCTTTGATCTTGTTTCACCTGATGACACTCAAAAGCATTTTCCAATCATCTCTGTTGATGTGCATGGCCACTTCATTCCCCTTTGACTTGTTCCTTCTTTTTGATTCTATTGTGCAGTGTCTGAGACTTTGAGGTGCTTTATTATCTTTTATAGAGATGATGAGGCTACAGACTTGCAGGGCTGTATGGCTATGTTCTTGATTTTATCTTCCAGTTTTATATTTAGAGACTACTGGGACATAAAAAAAGAACTTTTGGGATGGGGTTGGGTTTAGAGTGATCTGGCCTCAGTGAGGCCTTCTAAATTCCTGTTTTGGGTAGAAGTGTTTGTGGGAGAGTAGGAGACAAGAGAGGGCCAGAGAGATATGAAGATCTGATTAAAGTGTTATTTAATAATTAGATAATACTATGAAGGAACTACTGTCCCAATCAGAGCAGCAAGAAAGACTTCCCTGCGTGGTTGACAGCATTCAAGGCACTAGTCCAAATAATAAAGAAATACTTGGGACAAACAGCAATTTTTTTTTTTAATTTTATCTCCCGATACAATTCACGCAGTTTTAAATTGCAAGTTGATTTTCTTGTTTTCTGGTTTTTTTTTTCCATTCCCTCCACAATTTCTATTGCCCATGATCGCAAGAAAGCACCCTTCACTCACCCTCTCTATCATCTTACATACATCACCTACAAATCTAACTCCAGAGACTGAAAACAATGGTTAATTAATGGGTGTGCTCTCAGCATCAAGAACTCTGCGATTGCTTAATCCGTCGATTGATCTCTTTCTCCAGCTCGTCCAATCCTCCCACCTCTTCTAGCTCCTGCAGCAACAAAGCAACGAAAATGATGAGCAACAGTTTCTGAACCTTCTGCAAAAGAATGTTAAGAGAGTGCAGAAAATGAACCCACCTTAGGACCCAAGAACAACCCATATGGTACTCCATTAAATTTGTCTGAGTGATGCATCTATTCATCAAACATAACCCCATACAGATCAGTGATCAGTCACAAGATTCATAACAAAGCTTAGAAGCATCATTTGTCTTCAGGGCTGACAATTATCGAACTTACTTGGTGAGCTGCAGCAACTCTGCGGAAGTAGGGGACGTCGGCGATTGGTCCAACTGGGAATCTTTTGTGAACAAGCCCGTCGTGGACGAACATGTATGCGATTCCAAACACTGTAATTCCTAAACCCTGCATATGGTTACAAAATTCTCTGTTTTCAGCTTCCAATCAGAAAGAAGAGAAAAAGGTTTTTGTCTCCCAATCAAAGAGTTCGGAATTTTCAGAAGTTCTGGGGAAAGCAATTTGGAAACAGAGAAGAGAGACAGAGAGAGACGTACAGCACCAAAACAGAGGCCAGGGAGGAGACCCTTGTGGAAGAAGCCAAAGGAGAGTAAAGCGATGGCAGGAATGGCGTTTATGACGGCAAAGACGTCGTTCAGCTCAAAAGGACCGTCTCTGGGTCGATGGTGAGACTGCATCAAATCGCCATAGGAGATGCTCTGATTCAGAAATGGAAAATTGCAGGAAGTCATGGAAGAAAGAGAGAAAGAAAGGGCGAAAGGGAACCTCGTGCATATGCCATAGCGAAGCGTGCCAAAGAGCTTTGTGAGCCCATCGTGCCCAAAACTCCATTCCCACCTGAAATTTCCAGTGATTTCCATCAAAACTTGTTTTGCTTGTGTTCTGCAGGACAGAAGCACAGAGAGAGGGAAAATTATACTTACAGCTGCGCCCACAGCTAGAGAAAATGTGCTGAACATCTCCGAAACTGGAACCATTTTGCCCTGCCAATGACCACTAAAATGAATCTCCACAAATTCTAATAGAAACAGAAGAACACAGAAGGACACGAACCTCCATTTGCCAATAGAATCTATAATAAACAGCAGCAACAGCCATGAAAGTGATTCCCAAAGTGGACATGACCGCTGCGACGAGATAAGCATACCGCTCGGATCTCTTCCTCGCTAACCTCTCAGTCATTCGCTCTGAGATCGGATTCAACACATCAGGTCTCTCTTCTGCAATCGCTTCGTCTTGGGAACTACCAATCTCTTGGTTTTTCTCCTCCACAACGAAGCAGACGGTAACCCTTACCTTCTTCCTCTCCTGGAAAACACCGAGTGGACGACAAACGCTGGGAGAAAAGAGCGAAAAGGGTCTGATTCCGAAATTGGGTTTTGGAAATAGAAATGGGTTTTGATTTTTCAGGAACAATTTGGTGCTCGCAGCGGCGGAAATTCCGGCCGCCATGAACGCTCTGAGATGGAACCAAGCTTCAACGAACTACAACCTCCGAGGGAGACGAAACAGCCAACCCCACAAGAGAAACAAAAAAAAGGGAAGGTCACAGATAGACTATGGAAATGCCTGGATGGAAAGAAATGTTAAATGCATCAGGACCTCAAGTTCTGAGCTTTTGTCCTGTTTGAATTAAAATCACTACAGAATTGCCATTTCATTATATCATAACTACAAAACCGCCTTATGTAGATCCACTCCACACTCCCATTAAAAGGGTTAAACTGAAGGGTGAAGAGAAATGAAAACAAAATTATTGCAGACAGTAAAGAGGGGAAGAAAAAAAAAAAAACCCAACCTCAAATGATCCGAAAGAGCACATTATGAGGTTTCTGTGTATGCTGAGATGAATCCATGAGATCCCACATGATTTTTTTTTCTATATTTTATGAAGAAATTAGGCACCATGTGTCTTGTCTTTCTCAGTTTTATATGGTGGTAAGAGAAAAAGTTGGCTGATTGTACAATGTTTTATAATCCTGGATCAATGAGAAGGAGAACCAGAACCAACATGAGCATCAACAGGAATGAAACTCTGATTTCATTGGGGGTGATAAAAGATGTGGTGACAACATCAACAACAGCAACAGATTTCCTGGAAAGAGAACATGAGAGGAAAACTATTTCATTCTTTCACAGCAAATAGTAAACCGTGAAATCTGAAGATGGCAATCTGGTAATTAGGAGCAGAAGATAAGGGGCAAAAGATGAGTTTGTGGAAAATGGTGATCTGGCGATGGGAAAAATCACATCTCAAAAGGAGGAAAAGTGAGGCGGAGGAGGAGCCGCGAAGAGTGCTGATCAGTGGTCGGAAGAAGATTCTCTTCAAAGATACACTTGGATAGTGATTCAACTGTCGTCTTACGGACTTTGCTTTAATCCTGTGCATTTAACGTCATGTGGTACATTTTAGTCCGTCAGATCGAAATCTTGATCATAACTAAAGTAATTTTAATTATCTTACAATATCTCTGCATTGTTAGATTTGAATTTCTTCTCTATCATTAAAGATTTAAATGTATGAACATGAATACGAACTATTCTTATAATTACTAGATAATGACATGCCTTAAAAATCTTTAGACGCTTTTTCTCCAAGGTAGTTGATGAAATTAAGACTATTTTTAATTCCTTGATGCAGGATTTGGTCTCTTACATTTCTAGAAATGCAAATTTTGCCGCTGACTAGATGTCAAACATGACTTTGAAGACGTATATTTTGGGATTTGCGATGGTGATCCCACAAACAGAGTCTTTGTTGCTTCTGTTGAATAATTGTCTTCTTTGTTGGATATGTGATCCTGTTTTTATATTTCCTATATTTAGGTTTCTCCTTCCAAAACTAGCTACTCAATATTTCACATAACAAAATTGAATAAAATTAAGTTTGAGTTTTCAAAACTAACTAAAGCAATGCCTCATTCAACCTTTGATATTTTTATTCCTAAAATAATCCTGCCTTAGATTAGCCAATCGTAACTCTCAATAGGCAGTAACCATCATCTTCTCTTCTGATGAACCTTCAAAAGTGGTGAACAATGAAATCACTGGATGATGAAAGCAAACAAGAGAAACAATTGCCACACCAAGAAACAAAAGAAGACGACTTCAATCTCTCAACTTTAGAGGATGAATAACATCGGGGAAATAATGCTTTTCTTAACATTGTTGATTCCTACTCCATCGACATAGGCGATTCGCATCTGATTTATTCTTTTGACCAAGAAATGAAGAGTTGAAACAAGACATAAAAGCGGGGAGGGATTTAAGTGCGAATAGAGTGCAAGAAATGGAGAGAGAAATTAAAATTAACAGCTCAAGAGTCTTTTGATGGTTTTTTGTTTCTTAGCCTAATTACCCAAGCGTTGACTTGAAAATTCAACCTCAAGAAGCAAGAGGGAGAATTCATGAGGTTCAACCCTAGAAAAATAGGCAAAAGCTTTGTGGAAAAGTTACTTTAAGTTTTTGTAGAAATCGAGCAGCTAAGCTAGTTTTCTTAGATAGAATTAAAAGGAACATCAAATTTTCTGGGTCTCAGAGTGCTCCCCTCTGTTATTTACTGTTCATGTTCGCTTAATCCTCATCTGCCCATTTGTATGAACCACCATATATCAGCTCCAATGACATAGGTGATTGGCATCTAGATTTCCTCTTTTGACCAAGAAAACACTTATTCATCTTGGGTTTGAGGTTGCAGGAAGAAGATGAAGGGATGAGGATAAGGGCAACCAGTGAGGGTGGTGGTGCCGGAGGATTAGATCGGGCCTAATAGTTGCTAATTTGGATCTTGCGCTTCCAGAAAGTCCCTTGCTCCCCGTGCTCTCACCCTCCCACCCTCACAAGAGGGTGGGCCCTCTCACCCTCACGGTGGGTGCTAGAGGGATTAGACGGCCAATGCTGCCAAGGATCCTTGCTCCTAGATAGTCCCCTGCCCCCACCCTCCCACCCTCACAAGAGGGTTGGGCCCGTTGTGCCAAATCTGACATTGACAGGCCGCACACGGTGCGGGCCCCATGAGGTGGGAGCAGGGGGTGCCTAGGAGCAAAGGATTCAGAATAGTTGCCTAACCAAAGGGCACGGTTATTTCAGGGGTAAAAATGCCCAAATGAAGGAAGAGTCACAGTTTTGGTTAATTTTGAAAACCAAACCTTAGTTTTATTCAGTTTTATAAAGTGAAACATTGAGTAGTTGGTTTTGTAAAGAGAAACCTAAATGTAACTAATCATGTAATTTTTCCAAAAAGTAAAACTGAATTGATGTTTCTTGTGTTCTCATGGACTAAATAATCATTAACTTAATTTCCATTCTTCATTTCCAGTCATGTTGGTCACATGATTTGAGCATGCAAGGAGTAGACTCAGTACTCACCGACAGAAAAGCTCCCATTTTAACTCCACAAAAGTAGTATGAGGTGAGGGTAGTTAATTTTGAAACTTGGCTTTTCATTCACCACTTGGTTACAAATCTAACTTGGAAACGACCAGTCCCTATGGATATTTCAAGGTTTCCTTGCTCACATCTTGTTCATTGTTTCATGAAACAGTGGGAGGGATATCAAAAAATTTATAATTTTCCAAATGTGAAATCTTTAAACTGTATCGAATGGCTTGAATTGCACCTGCCTTTCAAGAGTACATGATCTGCATTGTACATAACTACATATCTTGAATTTTCTTCCATTTCACCGCCGTCAATCTATAGATTTTTTTTCTAGAGCGATTTCCCTTTCTGAACGCAGCATACAATTCTCCATTGTACTCCACTCTCCAAGTGTGCTTTTTACCATTTCCTTCTTCTTTATCATGACAAGTCTTTGTGAAGTAGCTCCAATAACTATAAACTGCACGTCACAAGATCAAATTTGATATGAAAGCAAAGTCAAATTTGTAATATTTCTACAACAAAAAGAGAGGGAGAGGCAAAGTCAAACAAAACACAACCACCCACGGTGAAAGAAGCATATTGGCACAAGCAAATGGAGAAAAGTGAACCACTAAGCACTCCTACGGCCTACCCACTCCCGCATGAAGGCATCGCTTCTACGTTTTCTTTTCTAAGAATGAAGGCAACGTTTCTACTTGACTTGAAGGCTAACTATACTACAGGAAACCAAAACAGTGATCTGGGTTCCACCATTGGGGACTTTCGTCGAACATATAGTTACATATAAATATTAAATGAGAAGTTGCAATAAATACGAAGGATGTAGAGTGTGCAGCAGAGAATAGTGGATGTAAGCAGCACTCACTCATGTGAACGCACTAATCAGAAAAAGAGACATTTTTAGTTCCAAACCAGAAAATGAATTGAAAATCACCCCACTAGCTACACCTACATGCTACAACACGACGGCCCGTGCTCTGCTTACACCAACTTTTACATAGAATTATTCTCTTTCTGGATGAATTTTTCTCCCACTTATCAAGAAAGAAAGAAGGCTATGGCAGGCAGTGAGGTTTCAGGATTAGATGAGGATTGAGTGGGACGGTGGAGAACGACATATGTTATAATAGTCTTCAAGGGCATGGGGCTTCTTCATGGTTCGCCTGTTTAATTTTGTCTTGTGGAGGGATCCACGCTCACACACTAAGCAAATCTGAGTGTTTAAAATGTGAATAAGACAGAGTGTCATTCAGCTTGTGAGGAATTATCATGGCATGGCATGGCATGGCATGGCATGGCCCCGTGAGCTTGTGGCATGTTGGTCCGTGACTGGAGTGCCCACGGGTTTGGTTGCTAGTGACTTGCTCTGTGTGGGAAAAAAGAAAAGAGGAATGAGTGTGTCACGGGTCAAACTAAACTATAATTTTTTTTTCGTATGTGGTTTGTTTTTCGGTATGTCAAAAGCTCTGAAACTGATGAAATGATCGATTAATTCTTTAGTCTATCATATACTAGGTTGAGTCAATATAACATTTGTACATCAAGAACCCTGATGAAGAAACATTTTTGTTATACATAATAGTTAGATAAAGCCATTGACCTTCTTATCTAGATTTATATGTGAATATTCAAAGGGATAACAGTATAAATTGAAACAAAATAGGAATTTTTTCTTTGTGGCATATGGTATTATATTCAATTTCGTGGACAAGTAGATCCCATAATAACTTATTTTTAAACAAAATTTTTTATTTTAAATTAAAAAAAATTGACTTAAATATAACTGAACGGCCGTGAAATAAATCCAGTAAAACTAAACTGAAATTCAATAAATTTGAAATGCTTTTAAAGTTATTTAAAAATTAATACCAGAGTCTAACTGTGGGCCCCACCCTTGCCCTTTCCATGTCCCCTTATGCGCAAAGATTGTGGCAGAGAAAGTGGTAAATGCCATGGATATTATTTTAGGGAAAAGCAACGGGAGGGTAAAATCGTCACATGAATGATGTTTGTCTATCTTTCCCGAATGTGTCTATAAATGCACCTTTGCATCTCCCGAATGAGAGCAGAGAACATCCAAGTAGTTCCTCTCTAATGGAGATCTGTACAAATCTCAGACGAACTCAGGTACTTCCATCTCTCCTCTTTCCTTTTTCTATTTTCCTCCTCCGATCATCTTCTAATTGATCGTTTGAACTGTTAAACCCAAAACATTGAAGGATTTTTTTTTTTCTTTTCTATATCTGCTCTGTTTTCTGTGTATGGGTTACTCTCTAGATTTTGTCTTAGCCAGGGCACTAATAACTGGTCGTTTTTTTTTTTCTTTTTTTTCTTTCTTTTTTCTTCTTTCAGGTAATGAAAGTAGTCTTGGCAGTCTTAGTGGTGGGGTTATTAAGCTCTCAGGGAGCAGAATGCAGGAAAAGAAGGAAGGTTTTGGATTCATTCGAGTACAGTGCCATGAATTGCAGAAAACACAGTGCATCATTGACGGATTTCGGAGGAGTGGGCGATGGAATAACGTCGAACACCAAGGCCTTTCAATCTGCTATCAATAGTCTCAGTCAGTACTCTTCTGACGGTGGCTCTCAGCTGTTCGTTCCTGAAGGCAAATGGTTGACAGGAAGCTTCAATCTCACCAGCCATTTCACTCTCTATCTCCACAAAGACGCTGTCCTCCTCGCATCTCAGGTTCCAACCCTAATCTCATCTCATCTCATCTCTTCCCTTACACTTCATTTCCGTGGAAATCGTGAAATCCCAACATTTCTTACTCAAAATTCTTCAACTTCAAGTCAAATTCATCTTTTTTCTGAAAGAAGATAAAATTGAATTCCTCCGAACATTACGGCCTTTTTTTAGAATGGAAATGCGTACCGCCTGAGACAAACAGGGGAATACAATGGAGTTGTTCATCTAACGCCATCGTTTTCGCAGTTAAAGCTTTGATGGGAAACTTCTTTTCTTTTTTCTTTTTCTTTTTTTCTTTCTTTCCTGGAATTGAGCTCTCTTGAAAGAGAAACCGACAGGATTTAATTATTTAAATGGAACTCGTGATGGGGTGGGTCCCACCATTCCCTATTTTTTCACGAAACCCAAAAGCGAACACTGTGGAGTAGGTTAGGGTGGGTGTTTTATTCTAACTGCCAAAACGAGTAGTGATATTGATGATTCGAATCCAATGGTTATCCACTTCTATTAATGAAATCTAAAAGATGTAAATATTGAACTGGGCCAGGATGTGAATGAATGGTCCGTGATCGATCCCTTGCCATCCTACGGTAGAGGAAGAGACGCTGTAGGTGGTCGCTATATCAGCCTCATCTTCGGGACGAATTTGACTGACGTCGTCATTACAGGTGAGTTTAAGGTTTACATTTTACGCGTGTCTGTTTGTAAAATGGTTGGATTAACTTTGTCGATTGATTCGTACCGTTGGATTGAGCAGGTGATAACGGCACAATAGACGGTCAGGGTCAGCTGTGGTGGCAAAAATTCCATCAAAAGAAGCTGAAATACACTAGGCCCTACCTACTCGAGATCTTGCACTCGGATCAGATTCAGATCTCCGATCTAACGCTCGTCAATTCTCCATCATGGAACGTCCATCCCGTTTACTGCAGGTCCGTTGTTGGCTGGTATTTTCTTTCATGTTAGATATTTCACTAGGGCAGGAGGTGCTCTACTAGGGTGCTGAATGCGCACCTTACTACATAAGGTCGAGATTTCGATATCTATAACTCAGTTTTGCCACGTGGTCAGAAAATTTTTTACAAAACGAATAGCCGAAAATCGAGATCTCGGTTGTAGTTTCGATCTCAACTTTTTAACTTATTACGTATTAAATTGGTCCATCTAATCCCCATACATATATGACGACGGTTTACATAATTGAGGTTTGAATTATATTTTGTTGCAGCAACGTTATAGTGAAAGGCATTACGATCACAGCTCCCATCAGCTCACCAAACACGGATGGAATCAATCCAGGTAAGTTATCTTTACGTTTAATTTTGTGTGGTGCTTCGTGTTTCGATCGAAATTTTGATATCGAGTGCATAATATTCAAGTTCAACTCAAGTTACATTTTGATCATCTGATGATGATGGATGGACGGTGCAGATTCATGCACGAATGTGAAGATCGAAGACTGCTACATCATATCAGGGGATGACTGCGTAGCGGTGAAGAGCGGTTGGGATGAATACGGGATCGCGTACGGAAAGCCAACAAAGGGACTCGTGATCAGACGGCTCACGTGCATCTCTCCGTACAGTGCCATGATAGCGTTGGGGAGCGAGATGTCAGGAGGAATCCAAGACGTTCGTGCAGAGGATATCGTAGCCATCAATACGGAATCTGGAGTGAGGATCAAGACGGCAGTTGGGAGGGGAGGGTACGTGAAGGACATCTACGTTAAGGGAATGAGGATGGAGACGATGAAGTGGGTGTTTTGGATGACGGGTAACTATGGGTCCCACGCTGACACTCACTATGATCCGAACGCACTTCCTGTGATACAGAATATCAACTACCGCGATGTAGTGGCTAATAATGTCTCAATGGCTGCGAGATTGGAAGGAATCTCCGGCGATCCCTTTACGGGAATATGCATGTCTAATGTTACCATCAACTTGTCTCCAAAGCCAAAGAAGGTGCAGTGGGCTTGCACTGATGTGGATGGAGTCACTAGTGGTGTGGTTCCACAGCCTTGTGATCTTTTATCCAAAAAGGGAGGTGAGTCGCCGGAGGGAATCGCTCCTTGTGAGTTTCCGACCGATTCGCTTTCCATTGACAACGTGGAGTTCAAAACCTGCTCTTACAGCAGAAGCTACTTATTATGATGAATCAGAATTGAAAACTAGGTTTGGACTTTGGAGAGAGTGTGATTTTTTCTTTTTTCCCACGTAGAAGGAGACAGAGTGATCAGAGACCTTCGTATTGTAATTTTAATGGCACAAGACATATTTAATGTAATGTAATGCAATGTTGTGTAGCTGTAGTGCAGTAGTTATATAAAGGCTTGGAAGAAGTACCAATTAATGTTGCAAATTCTCCTTCATCTTTCATCGATTATGGACTACAAGAATCCTTAAATCTACATCAATGTGCTTATTAAGCAAGAGTTATTGATAGTGTTTTTTTTACTTTTATCTTTGGTTGAAATTGATAGTGTCTTATCACTCTCTTTAAGTGGTCAAAATTCTGTGTAAGACCATGAAGATGAGATCTTTTACCCACAAGAGTTGAGAACTGTATTCTTTTTATATCCTTCAACCATATGTTTAGGAAGGTAGATTTGTAAGTTCAGATCGTCTCCCCCGACGGGAGCATAGGGTGCTCCCCGACAGCTGTTGACCACGTATTATAGGGGGCCCACAAGATTAAGAATGCATTATTTTTTTAATATTTACAAAAGGCCTACATAATTTGTAATTGTAACACTGTTGGAAAGCTCAAGTGCTCAGTCTGGAAATGTGTGGATATAAGGCATGCATTAATTTCAAAAATCTTCCTAAGAGGGAGGAAATATCAGAAATTGCGGTTACCATTAGAAAGGTTTTGGAAATATCGGCCCACAGATTTTCTAAAAAGTTTTCCGAAAATTCACGGATCACTCTCCGTATAAACACCAAGTCCAAGTCATCTCTGTGCCCCACAATTTCATTTTTCTTTGAAGAATTTCTTTAAGCAATGGCGTGTTCCAGATGTCCCAGAATAACAAAAGTAAACTCTCTTCTACCTCTTCTTCTACGTTATCACTGATCATTCTCTTCCAAGTTTTCTCTGCTTTTATTCCACTTTCAGACTCGTTTTTCAAACGCATCACCATCAGTTCCTTATTTTCTGTTATTGCTTTTTGCTTTTCTGTTGAATTTGTATTTGGGTTTTTTCCACTTGTCCAGTTGTGCCTAGTATCTTACGTTTTATGCCTATTCACAGATAATAGAGATAGCTGCTGCGGTTATATTTCTTGGATTGGTGGGTTATTCTCGAAAGCAATTTCCGGCTTCACTTTCGAAGCCGTAACTTGCAGAAAACACGTCGCTTCTATCATGGATTTTGGAGGTGTTGGAGACGGGAAAATGTCAAACACCAATGCGTTTCGTAAGGCTATCGAACAACTAAGCAAATTCTCAAGTGATAGGTGGTTCAGTGTTGATTGTTCCTCCAGGAAAATGGCTTACCGGGAGCTTCAACCTCACAAGCAATTTCACTCTGTTTCTACCCAAAGATGCCATTTTTCTCGGTTCTCAGGTCTCTAGTTGTTCTTATTTGGTTCTTGACCTTCAATTCGATGGCACTGTTTTTGATTAGCTTAACTTGATATGAACTTGTTAGGATGAAGTTGAGTATCCACTTATCGCTCCCTTGCCTTCCTATGGGAGAGGAAGAGATTTAGTTGGTAAAAGATGTCAAGCGCTCATTTTTGGCACAAACCTAACTGATGTTGTCATTACAAGTATTTCTATTCATCAGTTCCTAAAACTGCAATTTGAAGGATTCTCTGTTTTTGGGTTATATGTCTCGTTGATCGACTTTGATGGGTTATTGGATTTTAGGTAACAATTGGACGATTGATGGTCAAGGTGTCTCTTGGTGGGATAAATTTTACATGAATCAGACCAAGTACAACCGACCTCCGATGATTGAAATCTTGTACTCCGACAAGGTCCAGATTTCCAATCTGACTCTAATCAACTCTCCAAATTGGTTCGTTCATCCTACTTATTGCAGATTTGTTCCTTTTCATTCATAAATAATATCTCATTTTCATCTTCCTCATGAAGAAGATATTCTGATTTTGTGATCAAATTGTCTTTAATTGCAGTAACGTTTTCGTGTTAGGCCTAACCATCCTCGCACCAATTGATTCCCCAAACACTGATGGGATTGACCCAGGTTTGTGTAGAGAGAGACTTGGAGGAATTCAACTTCAACTATTGTTCATGAATTGCTTGAAACTAAATTGTTTTTTTTTTTTTTTTATCCCCCCAAAATATTTAATAAAACGCTTTCTTTTTTTTTTTGGGTTGTTCCTTGGTGTTGAAGAGTGGTTTGGATCAATACGGGATTAAATTTGGGTTCACATCCTTTACAATTCTTACCCCTTGTAATACCTATTTAAGAGTGTGACACGTGACAGTTAATTATCTTTAAAACCCAATTAAGAATTAAATCTAATAAATCCCTAAAATCAAGCCTGAAAACAAAAAGAGAGAAAATAGGATGGTGGTTGAAGCAACCGTGTAAATTGTTTAAGTGAACGGTCCTAAGCATCTTACCATTAAATTTGGTAGAATCATATCTGAATCATCTATCATATATGGTTCAGATTTAATGGTAAATTTTAATTACACAGACTAACTGTTAACCTATATTGATTATTAAATTAAATTCTTAGTTGGATTCTAATTCTCATCCTGATTAACTGCTAGGAGTCACAGTCCTAAGATAGAAACTATAAAAGGGGAGGAATTGTCGAGGATGTAAAGCCCTCTTTTCCCCATTCAGCGATAATAAGAATTTTTTTCTTTTTTTTCTCTTTCAACTGTTTCTTCTCTGCAGTGCAATGGCGTCCTCCATCGACGAAAATTGCAGCAACCCTATTCACGCCAAAAAGACAAGGAAAGGCAATTGCTCATCAAAAAACCTAGCGTTGATCCCATGCAGCAGCAGCTACTCGAAGAATAATATTTGTAGTAGTATTTGGGCGCTACTTCCAGAGGATATCCTGATTCTGATAGTAAACAAATTAGACGTGGTGGACTTTCATCGCTTCAGCGCAGCGTGCAGGTTCTTGCATTCGGTTGCCAAGATAATACGGCATCAGATTCAAGTAATCCCTAAACCGCCTCAATCCCCACCATGGCTGATGCTTTCCTTTGATTTATGGAAACAATTTCGTACTTACAACAAGGATCTTCTTCCTCATCATTCTTATGATCATAATGGGTTTTTCAGCGCCTTCCATGAAAAAGTTTTTAGGTTGGGAGTGACTAGGTTGCCAGATGCAAAGTGTTGTGGGTCTAACTGGGGATGGTTGATAATGTTGGGTCAGATATCCGGAACCATGTTTCTTTTCAATCCTTTTACTAGGGTTCGTATTGAACTTCCACATAGATCTACTCTTCCTTGCCCCATTAATGTGTCTTACTGCCCCCGTGACATTCGCAAGGTTATCTTGTTGTCTCCTGCTGTTGTTGCTACCACTACTACTACTGACCATACAAATTATAATTCCGACAGAAACACAACAACAACAACAAAACTGTCATTGTGGATGATTGTTTGGTCTTAGCTCTTTATACAAGAAATCTCGTAGCATTTTGTAGACCAGGGGATAAGGCATGGACTCCCTTCACAAAGCTCTATGTGGAAGATAAATTTCTTAGATATCAAGATTTTGTTGTACAAGATGGAAAACTGTACGCCATAAAGTACAACTATGATCTTGTATTAGTGGAATTAGGTCTTGATCAGCCAAAAGAAACAAGTTGCAACATTGCTCCTCCTCCTGTTCAACAATTGGATAACCAGTGCCTGAATATTCTTTCCCAGATGATGAGGTATCTCTATTTGGTGGAATGTCATGGGGAGTTGCTAATAGTTATAAGATGGGTTAAGCTGGAACATCGTACGGTGAGATCGAAGCACAGAATAGACACCGTTCAAGAAACTCTGACTCTGAAGATATTCAAGTTGGAGAAACAACAACGTTGGGCTGAAGTAGAGGAATTAGGTGATCAAATGCTATTTGTTGGTGTAAGCACTGGCTTCTCCCGCTTGGCACTTGACTGCCCTGGATTTAGAGGAAACTGCATATATTTCACAGATGGATACTACAGCCGTAATCGCCATGATTTAGGTGTGTTTCACTTAGAGGATAAAAGTGTCAAACCGTTTTACACAACTCCTTCAGCTAAAGACAAATTTCTGCCCATCTGGTTCGCACCAATTTCTTGGTAGACAAGAAAGTGATTCTTATCCTACTAATGCACACGTCGTTGTTGATTGGTTTTCAAATTTTTACAATGATCATCAGGAGAGGCTGATTTCTCTTTATTGTTCTTGCTTTGCACTTTTTATTTTTGTCCTAGTAATGCACATGTTTACAATGTTCATTTGGAAGAGGCTCTGTCTTCAATTGCTTGTTGAGTTTGTTAGATTGATCTGGATGGAATTGTTAGGCTGGATGCTATTATTATATATTCAGACGACAAGAAGTCCAGGAATGGCCTCACTCGCTCATTTGTTTGTCAATTGTCATGATCATCTACCATTGTTGCTTCAATGGCATAGTCTCCAACCAAATGTGCTTCTGTTAAAAAAGATGGTCTGTGATTTAATAATGTCAGGTTAACTTTTAGGTAAGATTATATGGGAGTATGAAATCAACATTAATGGAAGTCTGCTTAACTTAGTTGCTTTAACTGAAATTCAATAATGGAAATCCACTTACCTCAGTTGCTATACTGACTTCCAAGTCAATCAGCAAAGCTTAAATCTGATTACAAATATATCTAAACAGAATATAATCCATGGCAAAGTACTCTTACATACCACTCATCAAATTGATCATAAGCAATCATTGCTCTCTAATCACAAGACTTTCAACAAATGCAAATTGTAGGCTTCAAGCTCTTAATAAATACAACTTAAGCAGGATGAACTAGGCAGGCAGAAGGGGAGAAAAACTAAGAATGCCATACAGATGTGCAGTTGTTTACCTTTAGCTCTTCTCAAAAATGATGGTTAAATTTCAATGTCAGTGATAAGCTAAAATATTCAGCCAAACCCAAGAGCCCAAAATCTGAAGCAACCAGCATCAAGGAAGCAAATGGTTCTTGTCGAGAAGTCATAGCAATCCCAAATTGGGGTGAGCATAATTTGGCTAGGTAGCAATGTCTTGTAGCTTTCTGGCATTATCTTCCCACTGCAATGCATATTCAACCTATTTCATCGATTATGGACTACAAGAATCCTTAAATCTACATCAATGTGCTTATTACGTAAGAGTTATTGATGGTGTTTTTCAATTTTATCTTTGGTTGAAATTGATAGTGCATATCACTCTCTTTAAGTGCTCAAAATTCTGTGTAAGACTTTGAAGATGGGATCTTTTACTCACAAGATTGAGAACTGTACTCTTTTATATCCTTCAAACACATGTTTAGGAAGGTAGATTTGTAAGTTCAGATCGTCTCCCCGACGGGAGCATAGAGTGCTCCCCGACAGCTGTTGACCACGGATTTTTATTTGAGGTTGCTGCAGCCGACGGCCCTTATGTTGCCACGTCATCAAAATTGAAATGGACGGTTATGATTTAAACAATAAAAATTTATATATAAATAATAGTTTTTTGTTTCACACTTTTAAGGATTGAATTTTATTAATTTACATTAGCAAGTCCCTCGTTCAGCCGATATCAAAACCCTGTTTCTCATTTTCTTCTTACCGACGCTGCTATCATGATTCCGAAAAACCAGGTCACGCCGGTGACAATACCTCGTCACGGTTGCCGTTGAAGCTGTATTTGCAAGAACTTCATTTGGCCTCCTTTTCTGGGGTTTTCGCCCTTTTAGGTTTCTCCATCGAACCGAGCAGATCTGAAGCTTTTATCTAAGTTTCACCTTGTTTAATCTCTGTAAGTTGTTTGTTTGATGCTTTTGGTTCTAATGCTTCTTGTTGTTTCTTGTTTCTCTGTTTTCTTTTTCTCTTATCTTTTTAAGTAAAAGGAAAGATTTTTATTCTATCTACAGAGGAATCGGAAGGAAAAGAGAAGGCGATTGCAAAAACAGTTCTATTTGCATCCATCTCCGGTTTCGACTCCCAGAGACTCCGAGCCACGGCTTTTTCCCCCTGTTTCCGGTTACATCTCCCAAAGTTTCAGGTTCTTCTTCTTGAGATGTTTAACTTCGGTAAGCATGTATGGGCACTGAAAATGTCGAACTTCTGGGTACTTGATTGATCCCCTGTGTACGTCGGCAGGGGTTGCCGGAGTAGAAGCCAAGGAGAGACGACGTCAAGGAGAGATGAGAGATTGTGCCCTTGCCAGAGGTGAAGCCAAGGAGAGACGGTGCCGTCGCCGGAGCCGAAGCCAAGGAGAGACGGAAGTTAGGTTTTGAACTTTGAGAGAAGACGATGGGTTAAATGAGAAATAAATGAAAAAAATATTATAATAGATGATAAATTATTGACCATTAGATCAAGCACAATACACTTGTCAGTCATCGATCTAAAGGTGAACTGAATCAAACAGGAAGATGTTAGTGGGTTTCATTAGGTTTAATGTTTATCACTAAAAAGTTAAAAAATTGAAAAACCATTTGCATCGCGGGTCCCACTGTAGCTTCACGTGTACGCTTGCAAATTATTAACTTGCAATTGTACAATATAAATGATTTTAATAATAAAAATTAAAAACCCTTGAGGCCTTGAAACTGTCGATATCTAGACTTGAGATCTATTCTCATTTACCAAAAAAAAAGTCGGGGAGTTCACCGATGCATCTCGGTCTTTGATTGAAGGTAAAAAAGGGGGGAGGGGGGGGGGGTTGGTTGTTGGGGGGGGGGGGGGGTTTTTTAAAAAAAAAGGGGGGGGGGGGTGGTGGGTTTGGGGGGGGGGGGATTTTCTAAAATTAAAAACCCCTGGGGGCTTGGCCGTCGTTCTGGTTGATGGTTTCGCCAGCCACCGACACCCCATTTATAATCGATATTTCAAACCGTGGAACTTATAACACCGTCGAGAGCTCAGAGTGCTTAGTCAGGAAAGGTGTGGATATAAGGCATGCATTAATTTCAAAAATCTTCGGAAGAAGGAGGAAATATCAGAAATCGCGGTTACCATTAGTGTCTTAAAGGGGAAAACTCAACGTTTTAAACCTCTTGAAAGGTTTTGGAAAGTATCGGCCCACAGATTTTTTAAAAGGTTTCCGAAAATTCATGGATCGCTCTCCATATAAACACCAAGTCCAAGTCATCCCCTGTGACCCACAATTTCATTTTTCTTTGAAGAATTTCTTTAAGCAATGGCTTGTTCCAGATGTCCTAGAATAACAAAAGTAAACTCTTCTACCTCTTCTTCTACGTTATCACGGATCATTCTCCTCCAAGTTTTCTCTGCTTTTATTTCACTTTCAGACTCGTTTTTCAAACTCATCACCATCAGTTCCTTATTTTCTGTTATTGCTTTTTGCTTTTCTGTTGAATTTGTGTTTGGGTTTTTTCCACTTGTGCCTAGTATCTTACGTTTTCTGCCTATTCACAGATAATAGAGATAGCTGCTGTGGTTATATTTCTTGGATTGGTGGGCTTAAGGGAAGCCGAATGCACCAAACTCTCGCAAGCAATTTCCGGCTTCACCTACGAAGCCGTAACTTGCAGAAAACACGTTGCTTCTATCACGGATTTTGGAGGTGTTGGAGATGGAAAAACGTCAAACACCAATGCATTTCGCAAGGCTATCGAACAACTAAGCAAATTCTCAAGTGATGGTGGTTCAGTGTTGATTGTTCCTCCAGGAAAATGGCTTACCGGGAGCTTCAACCTCACAAGCAATTTCACTTTGTTTCTACCCAAAGATACCATTATTCTTGGTTCTCAGGTCTTTATTTGTTCTTATTTGGTTCTTGACCTTCAATTCTGTGGCTCTGTAATTGATTAGCTTAACTTGATATGAACTTGTTAGGATGAAGCTGAGTATCCACTTATCGCTCCCTTGCCTTCCTATGGGAGAGGAAGAGATCCAATCGGTAAAAGATGTCAAGCGCTCATTTTTGGCACAAACCTAACTGATGTTGTCATTACAGGTATTTCTGTTCATCAGTTCCTAAAACTGCAATTTGAAGGATTCTCTGTTTTTGGGTTTTATGTCTCGTTGATTGACTTTGATGGGTTATTGGATTTCAGGTAACAATGGGACGATTGATGGCCAAGGTGTCTCTTGGTGGGATAAATTTCACATGAATCAGACCAAGTACAACCGACCTCCGATGATTGAAATCTTGTACTCCGACAAGGTCCAGATTTCCAATCTGACTCTAATCAACTCTCCAAATTGGTTTGTTCATCCTACTTATTGCAGGTTCGTTCCTTTTCATTCATAAATAATATCCCATTTTCATCTTCCTCATAAAGAAGATATTATGATTTTGTGATCAAAATTGTCTTTAATTGCAGTAATGTTTTCGTGTTAGGCCTGACCATCCTCGCACCAATTGATTCCCCAAACACTGATGGGATTGACCCAGGTTTGTGTAGAGACTTGGAGGTATTCAACTTCAACTATTGTTCATGAATTGCTTGAAACTAAATTGGGTTCTTTGCTATTCAGATTCATGCACAAATGTTAGAATTGAAGACTGTTACGTAGTTTCTGGGGATGACTGCATTGCAGTGAAGAGTGGTTTGGATCAATACGGGATTAAATTTGGGATGCCCACAAAGAATGTTATAATCAGAAGGTTCACCTGCATTTCCCCACACAAATATTTGTTATCGCTCTTGGGAGTGAGATGTCAGGTGGCATCGAAAATGTCAGGGCTGAAGATGTTCTCGCCATTAACTCGGAGTCTGTAGTGAGAATCAAAAGCAGTCGAGGGCGAGGTGGATATGTGAAAAACATATTCGCAAGAAGGTTTATTATGCATACCATGAAGTATGTCTTTTGGATGACAGGAGCTTATGGTTCTCACACTGATGATGGTTGGGATCCTAAAGCACTTCCGGTTATTAACAATATCAATTACAGTGATATGGTTGCTGAGAATGTCACCATGGCAGCAGATTTAGCTGGTATTAAGGATGATATTTATTCGGGATTTGCATATCTAATATCACTATTACGCCCTCACCAAAACCCAAGAAAATCCAGTGGAACTGCACATATATCAGTGGATTCACCAGTAATGTAAGCCCACCTGCTTGTTCTTTGTTGCCAGATCAACCCAATCACTCTTGCCCATTCCCAACTGACAAGCTCCCAATAGAGGATGTCAAATTCCAAACTTGTAGACTTTGAGTCAACAATTTATATTGTAATGTTTTATGTTTTATAATAAGAAAGAGCTAGCATATTTTTACAATCCTACTTAAATTTTCTTAACCCTACTCTAGATATTGAAATTGAAACACAAACCTTCCAACCCCATCAGGGTTTAAAAATCCCTAACCCTAATGTAGGAGTATCAATTGGTTAGGCTTGGCCAATCTCAATCGAGCCTAATTGGCCCTATTGGCTTGGAAAGGGTTAGACCTTCTACGACCTATTTAATAATCAGTCCGGTTCAGTCTTGGGCAATGTCAGGCCATGTAGGTCCTAGGCCGTAATCGGGCTACTTTAACTCTATCTTAACTAGATTTTCAATTGAGCTTAATCGCGCTACCAGCCGGACTTAGTCAGGTTAACAGAGAGAGTTTCTCACATTATTAGGTGTTCTCCAATTTTTCTTATTTCAAGATTCATCTCTTCTGACAGATGTAAGATCTTGCGAAGAATCTAAAAATTCAGATTCCTTCAAAATGTGGTTTGCTACAAGTTTTGAATCTTCTACAGTTTTAAAATCTCAAGTTTCTAACCAAAATTTGAAGTCCTATTAGAACAAAGATCCATAAGCTTTTTTTCATATCTTCAGTTAATTTCCAAATTCTCTTAATGCTCACTCTCCTACTTCCCAACTAAGAAACAAGTGCCTAATAGTGTGTCAATGATTGTTAGCCACGATTCTCTACAAAACTCAATAATGTTTTGTTCATGCTAAACTCTTCTTCTATTTCAAGGGTGATTATTTTGGAAAGTCTAATATAAAGTTCAGGTTTTGGGACACAAAAAAAAGGGTAGTATAGTGGTGAGAATTCTATTATGTAGTCATGGAGATATGGGTTTTATTCTCAATAAATACATTATAAATTTTCATTTAATTGTGATCGTTCTTCTAATGAGACCAATTGGTCGGGCTAACCGAGCTAAGTACAGAAACCTAGACTGATTTGTTTGTAATCCGTTCGGTTTCTAGACTGATGCATTAACTAATCAGTTTGGTGCATGTCGGCTTTTATCAAACCAGTTCTGTAACAACCCTAGTAATCCTAACTTAGGATATGTATTGCAGGTCTAAGTACCCGAAGATCCAACCCAAATAAGCTATGGACTATTCGGATTGAAACCCATGATCTATACCTTGAGCCCATGGATTTGGACTCCGCCAATGAAGAACTTGCAATATTGGGTACTCGTAGAAATCCTGATGGACTGGGAAAGTGGATCTCTAGCCAGAGTCAAGTTGAGTTTGAAGATGTTCGGGATCAAGGTAAGAACACCCCACATGTTGGCTAAGGTTAGGTTAGTGTTGGGGATCAACAAGTCAAGCAAGCACCCAAGTACTGAAAAGTACTAGGGAGCGGTTGCTTAAGGCGGTTGATTGACCCAACCAACCAACCAACCCAAGCGACCGGCCAAGTCTGCTGATGGGAATTATACCCTATTTTGCTCCAGTCCTCTATAAATAACCAACCACGACTTATTTTCGTATTATTATATTTGTGGAGGTTACTGTGGATGGTTAGGACGCAGAGAACACGTGTTGGAGGTGAAGAATGTTTGATTTCGCGGAGAAGCTTCAATCCTTGATCCGTTTTGTGAATCGATTGGAAGTAAGATGATTTCACACTCTTCCTAACTACTTCTCCTCATTAGTAGAGTATTATCTTTCTTCCATAATTCTGTAGATGGTGAATTGTGATGGTTAATATCGTTCCATCAATGATCGCGATTAGATCATACCTGAAACGGATTCTCATATCCAAATCAAGGGTTGATTTAATTGAAGGAGACAATGTAATTTCAAAACCATTAGTCTTTGTGGGTTTTGATTTGAGATTGATTTTGTAATGTGTTAAGAACGAAATTCGGATTTCGCTCATCTCAAAATTGGATCGAGGATGGGTAATCAAACGTCAAAATTTCGAACTTGAGAATCTGCTTGAAAGAGGGGCAGTTGCTCAAGGTGGTTGATTGGCCCAACCAATAGCCATAAGCGACCGACTGGGTCACAGTAGCCTTGTCAGCTTGGTTAATGCTCAGTTTTGACTTATGTTCTAAATTTATCTTGGTAACCCTATTATAGGTGACCTCTGAGGTTCTTTGGACTTGTTAGTTGAGAGGTATGATTGCACTTTCAATACCTTTTACGCTTCGACAAATATGGTTACATTTCTAAATATATGCATGGACATATTTAGTAATGAATTGTGTATATCTTCAAATGCATGAATGATTCCATAACTTCTTGTTACATTAGTTTAAATAATTCATTGATTATATTATGTTGTGATTGATTATTAGTTTACTAAATGATGTTGAATAACTTATTATGTGATGTTGAATGATGAGTGGATGTAACTATGATTTAGGGTACCTTATTGGGTATCTAAAGCTTGGGATATCAAGGATTGTGGTATGAGACAATGTTCTCTGACGAGGTGATGATCAGACTTGAAGAGAAGGCCGCTGAAATAATTAAACTTTGATTATATTTGCTTCAGCTGAAATTCCATTTTTGGACACAATTACTTTGTTCTTTCTTGGATTTTCTTCATTTTGGAAGTTAGACATATATTTCCCTTTTTATTTAATTATTGAATTATTATTGTTCTTGATTTATTATTATTGATAGGTTAACCGTGGATCTTGTGGCTGTGGATCGCACCCACGGGTTGTTGGGCGGGACTGATGCTGGCAGGTGGGGTATGACAAGTTTAACTCACTTTTTTCAGTTCGGATCCAAGATTGACATCCATACCCTAACCCGATCCTACCGGACCTAACCCAACCCCGCCCGCCCTAATTAACCCTTATATATTTAGAATAGTGAGATTTATAGAAATATATTTAGATATTAAGGACCTTAATTAAGGTCCTCACATTAATAGTGATATATTTAAATATTTGACCCTGATATTTAGGGCCCTAATTTTGAATTTTTTTTTTGGGGAAAAAAAAATACTGATTCAGGTATTTTAAGGCCTGAATGATTTATACATATTTAAGGCTCTGATTGATTTAGATACATTTAAGGCTCTAATTGATTTAGATACATTTAAGGCTCTAATTGATTTAGATACATTTAAGGCCCGGACTTAGATATATTTAAGGATCTAATTGATTTGGAGATATTTAAGGCCCTGATTAACCTTGATATATTTAGATATTTAAGAAAAATCGAATACAATTATTGATTTTGAATGTAAGATTTATAAAAATATATTTAGATATTTACAGCCAGTGTGATATGATATTGTTACTTCCAAACAAAAAAAAGAGTGATACTTGATTCTTACATACCAAAACAAATAGGATACTCAATTTTTTTTTAAAGGCATTTTAAATTTTAAATATAACTTTCTTTAAATTAAACAAACACAAGATTGGGTTGGTTGAGCTAGGTTGGCCTGAGGGCTAAACCCGTCCCGACCCTACTAGGGCTGATTATTTTGTAACCCAAGCTTGCCTATTGGGTCAAAAAAATGGGGTTGGGATTGAGTCGGACTCAAGGTGAGTTTGGATTAGTATGAATCAATAGGGTTTTATTGACAACCCTAACTATTAAACTTCATCGTTCATTTCTTACAAGAAGTAACAATTTTCTTGCAATTTAATTCAAGAATGAATTGCCCTCTAGTCAACTTGAGATTTGGGCCCTGTCGGTCTGATTCAAAAGTCACAGTCCTGCCATGCCATTAACCTCTAGAGAGCCTTGAAACTTGTCTTCTCCACATCCAATTCCTTCTCTTTATGTCCATAGACCTTCAACTGTGAGGGGGTGTGAACTCAAGACCTCCCCGTGGGAGAACGTGTCTTTAACCGCTTGACTACCCCATCATTGGCTTAACTCAACTCAACCTATATTATACTCACTGTCGACTTGAAAACCAATCTGCTCACAGTTGCTATCCAAGTCTTTTCTTCTACTGTTTCTGTATGTTAAATTTGAACCTGCCTGTTGTTCAAGGCATTACAGCTGGTCCTAAATTCAGACCAAAAGAGTTCGAAAATGGTAACAAATAAATTGCAAAATCTTGCAAATTCGACTCAAATTTCTTTAATGTGTAAGTTTATACTTTATATTTTAACGCAACCCCCAGTCTTGCTACTCAAATCATTACTTTGTTTTGTGGGTATCCATTTTCCCATTTTAATTTTTTCAAAATACAGAAATTTTCTGATAGAACATAATTGAGGAGAAGTTACCCGTGATCCTTTTTGCCCTGCTCATTTTCGTTTCAAATCTGCACATAATCTTTCAATGACAAGCCAGACTTGGGCTTTGATCTTTGATTCGGGTTGGATCAGTTTTGAGACCATCACCAACCCATATCAAATCGCTATAGCGCATTTCAAAGTTTAATATCATATTGGTCTTACATCTTGCCTCTTGGGCTTAAAGTCCAAACAAAATCACTCTCTTTTAACTTCTTTACCTTTTTCTTGTTTTTGATAAAAACTTCTTTACCTCTTTAAAGAGAAATAAGCTCAAAATTTTATTCAAATTTTATAATAATAATAATAACACATGAGATATCATATAGAATAGTAGATACATACAAAATGTCATTTTAATTGAAAAAGAATTTGATAAACTGATACGAAATGTTGAATACGAAAAGTGTACATTTTAGCATGAAAAATATTCAAAATGAAAGTCTTAACTCTCAAAGAATAGGCCAAAATAAAAAGTTAAAAACCAAAAGATTACTGAATGGGAGGCATGATCCAGAACAGAATGATCCTAAATTTGATGAGAATTGTTTATCCAGTGATCACTAACACAACGATCAATAATAGTTGTTCACATATTTATTTCACATTTGAAGTTTTGGAGAGAAAGCATATTCATGCCAACACAAGGGAGAAACTCAGAAAGGTACAACGTGATTGCATAGGCAAAACTACAAGGGGGTAAAAGCTAAAAATAAAAAACCAACAATTATAATGGGTTATAAGATATCGGTATTGGGTAATGGTTCGGTGCATTCGGCTCAGGCTAACGGGCCACTAACAAGTAGGCCAGCACCAGCCCCAGACCTAACAGTTTTTTATCATCAACTCATACCCCATTCAATAAGCTTCGGTTGGTTCAGTTCGTTCTTAACGATTCGGGCTGCAATGAAATCTTTATTAGGAGGGAACAAAAAGTATTAAATAGGTAGTAAAAGAATATTTTTCCAAAATTAAAACCCATCAAGGTAAAACTTTTAAACAACCTTATACAGTAAAAAATTTTAAATACAAGAGATCAAGGAAATTTTTTCCGTATAGACAAAGGGTTAAGGGCAATACTTTAAAATTACATGACATTAAAGGCAATCTAGGAATTATGAGATTATCTAACCATAACTTAAACAAAATTTCTTGACGAAGTATATCATTATTCTAGTTTAAGAGACAATTTGGGCTGTCCCTACCAATTTGATATATTCTTGGGGAGTAAATACTCTTCACTATTCATTTTGGGGTGTCGCTCAAATTTTTCCAAAAGAAGAAGATATGATTCGTAAAATACATCAAGTAATTTTTCAAATAATAAGACCATTATTGAACTACTGAACCTTCAAAGACTTTACACACACTTTACCTTGTCTTGAGAAGTATAATGTCCAAAGCTCCTCCAAAACCCTTGATATTAATGGATGGATCACCCGCATTGAACACGGTTTGGAGATTTCGGTATTTTGAAGAACAATAATCTTGCGAGTCCATATCAGTTCCCTGTCGCAAGCAGAGAACAATATGCTCCCTGGCGTTTTTGAACCACAAAGTATGGGGTGGGACCCATAAGGGACCCACTTAAATTTTGCTTTAATTTTTTCAATATTTTACAAGCAAGCCACATAGCTAGTTGAGGCGCAAAAGCGTAAAGGAGCAGCACATTGTTCTTCCCCCACAGGGAAGTATTCTTGACTTTGATCCTGCAAAGAGAATCACTGGACTCGAAAGCATGTATTATACCTGTTAAAACAGTTTTACGTTGTCGATGTATGGCATTTATCCCAATTCAGAAAAATCTCCGAGAAGAAGAAGGAAGGGAATACTAGAGATTGCATTTGCCATCAATGTTTAACAGGATGACCAGATTTTCAGACCATTTTTAGAAAGTATTGGCCAAAGATTTTTAAAGGGTTTCCTTAAAAATCACGGATTTCCCTCTATATAAACACCAAGTCTAAGTGAGCTCTGCAACCCACAAGTCTTTTTGTCTTTGCAGAGACTTTTTAAGCAATGGCTTGTTCTAGAAATCCCAAAATAACAAATGTAACTCTTCTACATCTTCTTCTATGTTATCCCGACCCACTTCCATGTCTTTTTGTTTTCTTTGTTTTTATTTCTTTTTCTTACAAAAATCTTTTATGTTATATGTTTTGCTCTTCCACTCATTCTAGTTACTAGACTGATTATTTTCTACATTCATGCATCTAAATTGAAATCTTGGATATCAAACATTCAGCCACCGTTTTTTAATTTTTATTTTACTGTTCTTCCCTTCCTTCACCACCCTTTGTTATGGGCATTTCTCAAATTCTTTTAATCATAAACTCAGTCCCCTATTTTCGTTTGATCGTCACTTTCAGATTCGTTTTTCATACTCAGTCCCCTATTTTTCGTTTTTCTGTTGAATTTGTATTTGGGTTTGTTCCCTTTGTGGCTAATATCATACGTTTTATGCCTCTGAAATTGAAAATTCACAGATAATTGAGATAGTTGCCGTGATAGTATTGCTTGGATTGGTGGGCTTAAGGGAGGTCGAATGCTCCAATGTTTCGCACCCGAAGGCCGGATTCAGCTATGAAGCCGTCACTTGTAGAAAACACGTAGCATCCATCACGGATTTTGGAGGTGTGGGAGATGGAAAAACGTCAAACACCAATGCCTTCCGCGAGGCTATCAAACATCTAAGCAAATTCTCAAGTGACGGTGGTTCTGTGTTGATCGTTCCTCCAGGAAAATGGCTTACCGGGAGCTTCAACCTCACAAGCAATTTCACTCTCTTTCTACCCAAAGATGCCATCATTCTCGGTTCTCAGGTTTCTATTTGATTATATTTGGTTCTTGACCTTCAATTATGTGGTTCTGTATGTGATTGATTAGCTTAATTTGATATGAACTTGATAGGATGAAGCTGAGTATCCACTTATCCCTCCTTTGCCTTCCTATGGGAAAGGAAGAGATAATGTAGACAAGGGTCCAAGATATCAAGCGCTCATTTATGGCACAAACCTAACTGATGTGGTCATTACAGGTATTTCTGTTCATCATTTGCAATTTGAAGGTTCTCTGTTCCTGGGTTCTCTTTCTCATTGATCAACATTGATGGGTCCTTGGATTTCAGGTAACAATGGGACGATTGATGGCCAAGGTGTCTCCTGGTGGGATAAATTTCACAAGAACCAAACCAACTATACCCGGCCTTACATGATTGAAATCTTGTTCTCCGACAAGGTCCAGATTTCCAATCTGACTCTAGTCAATTCTCCAAGTTGGTTCGTTCATCCTACTTACTGCAGGTTCGTCCCTTCCCATTCATAAACACTACACCATTCTCCATCTTCCTCATCTTCCTCGTGAAGAAGATTTCTGGTTTGTGATCAATACTATTGTCTTCAATTGTAGTAACGTGTTGGTATT
Organism: Hakea prostrata; assembly: GCF_041222555.1. Lineage (NCBI taxonomy): Eukaryota > Viridiplantae > Streptophyta > Magnoliopsida > Proteales > Proteaceae > Hakea > Hakea prostrata. The sequence goes on along the minus strand of NC_142605.1, from coordinate 36,606,917 downwards.
AGGCCTGACCATCCTCGCACCAATTGATTCCCCAAACACTGATGGGATTGACCCAGGTTTGTCTAGAAATATGGAGGAATTCAATTATTGATTCATTTTAGTGAACAACTGGAAACTAAATTGAGCTTTTTATTTTTGTTTTTTTCTCTTGGGTTCTCCTCTACTATTCAGATTCATGCACAAATGTTAGAATTGAAGACTGTTATGTGGTTTCCGGAGATGACTGCATTGCAGTGAAAAGTGGTTGGGATCAATATGGAATAAAGTTTGGGATGCCCACAAAGAATGTCATAATCAGAAGGTTCACCTGCATTTCCCCAGACAGCGCTGTTATCGCTCTTGGGAGTGAGATGTCCGGTGGCATCGAAAATATAAGGGCCGAAGATGTTCTTGCCATTAACTCGGAGTCTGTAATCAGAATCAAAAGCGCTCCAGGGCGAGGTGGATATGTGAGAAAGATATTTGCAAGAAGGTTTGTTATGCATACCATGAAGTATGTTTTTTGGATGACTGGAGCTTATGGGTCTCACCCGGATGATGGTTGGGATCCTAAAGCACTTCCTATTGTTAAAGATATCAATTACAGTGATATGGTTGCCGAAAATGTCACTATGGCAGCAAATTTAGCTGGTATTAAAGATGATATTTATTCTGGAATTTGCATCTCTAACGTCACAGTTAAGCCATCGCCAAAACCCAAGAAAATCCAGTGGAACTGCACTGATATCAGTGGAGTAACCAGTAATGTGAGCCCTCCTGCTTGTGCTTTGTTGCCAGATCAAGGCGCTTACCGTTGCCCATTCCCAACTGACAAGCTACCAATAGAGAATGTCAAATTCCAAACTTGTAATGTCTGAGTGATATTGTAGTCTTTTATGTTTCTGTGTTAGTTTATCGAGTATTGAAGTTGCTTGTTGAAGGCATTAATGGTCCTAATTAGGACCTAAAGAGTTGAAAAACAATAAGAAATAGCAAGCATATTACTGCAATTCTACTCAAATTTTTGTGTTAAGACATTTAATCATTAGCAATACAAAAATTTTCTATAGAACATATTTGAGGAAAAGTACCTAGAATCCTTCTTACTCTGCTATTTTCCATTTGAAATCTACACAATTTCATTCCAAATATATCTTCCATGGAACCATTGAAGAAAAGGCTTGGAATCATTTTCGATTAGACAACCCATCTTTTCTGTTGTTTTTGAGATATTCACACTTTCGTTTAAGAAAAAACTTCAACAAGCATCACCGAGACGAAAACCAATAAAAAGTTTTCCCTGATACTTACTATGGAAGTTCTCAATCTTAGTCACCGTAGAAATGAACCTGATATATATCATAAAAGCCAATCCACAACAATCAAATAGCTACTGTTTGAAGTTCCATATGCCATAAAACTGCAGGAATGAACTTGCATCACATCAAAGAGGCCGAATGAACAAAAGTTGCTTGACATAAGACTCGTAAAATTCTCCAGAATCATAGAGAAAGTATTATACCCAATGGTGCAAAAAACCATTTTCGATTAAAATGGATAGAGTCTTGACATAGACATCTAGGAAATACATCTAATGTAAGACTCTCAGATGTTCCAAGTAGTGTGAATAGTTGGAAGGAATTTGCTTTGTAGTGCCATATACATTTAACTCTCAGGCACTTGCTTAACAGTTAATCAACACATCACACATAAAATTAAGAGAAAAAATTTGTTATATGTGCCTATCATACAAAGTTCGGGTTCAAAAACCAGCAAAGGCCTCCCAAAAAAGAAAAATATATGATTCATAAATACATCGAAGTGATTGTTCAGATAATAAACCCATTATCAGAAAGATCAGAACTACTAAACCTTAAAAGACTATACACAATTTCCCCCTTTTCCTATGAAGTTTAATGTCCAAAGCTCCTCCAGATGTTGTCATTCTGAAGAACAGTAATCTTGCAAAAAGATTTGCTTTAACTTCCTGTAGTAAGGTTTACAAGCTGCTCATAGAGGATATCAAACTCCAAACTGTAAAGTTTGAGTTGAGTCAACCTACACTAGATACTCAAGCCTTTTCTTCTGTTTCTGTATGTTAATTTATCTAGTTTATAAACCTGCATGCCTGCTGTTGAAGGCATTACAGGTGGTCCTAATTAGGACCAAAAGAGTTCGAAAATAGTAAGAAATAAATTGCAAAATCTTGCAAATTCGACTCAAATTTCTGTGTAAGTTTAGATTTGAACGCAACCCCTAGTACTCTTGGTACTCAAATCATTACTTTGTTGTTTGGGAATCCATTTTCCCATCAGAATTTTTCCAAAATACAGAAATTTTCTATAGAACATAATTGAGGAAAAGTTACCTGTGATCCTTTTTGCCCTGCCCATTGTCGTTTCAAATCTGCATATAATCCTTCAATGACAAGCCAGACCTGGGCTTCGATCTTGAAGCCAATCAAATATATCTTCCATGGCACGATCGAAGAAAGGCGCCTGGAATCATTTTCACCGAGACAACCCATCTTTTCTGGTGTTTTGCACTTGAAATCTTCAAAACTTTTGTTTCACGACCGTATTTTTTTAAATTGGTTGGGATTTTTTTTTGGGTTGACAGAAAGAAAAGCAAATTACAGAAAGCATATACCCAAGTTGGCTGGAAGCACTACCTCCCATTCGTTTATGAGATCTTTATAGTTGAGACCTTCAAGGAGAAGTGGGTTGCTGCTTGAAATCGCCCTACCACACAGCGTTGGAGAATACCATGCACAACGACCACCCAACAGCATCCTATCCACTCACCATGTTCAGAAGTACTGCCTGCCCAACTCTGGTGGATCAAGCGCTCTGCAAAAGCAGACGTCAGGAAGATTTTTATTTGCAGCAGCAGCAGACTGGTGAGGATTAGGTCACGTAAACATGAGTAAATCGAACGGTTGTAAACGAAAAGGTGAGGGTATGTATGAAAATACAAAAATTTACTTTTACATTTGAAGGTTTGAAAATGTTGAAATTTACAAAATGACATCCTTACCTTTACCGATGAATCCCCAATTCTTCGGTACAACTTTCATTTTTAATGGTAGCTAAGATGAAAACAATCACCAACACCGCTCCTAAACGCATCCCTGAAAGCTCGGACATTCTTTTGATGTTCTTTATTGATCACTTTGACAGAACCCCACTTTTAACCCAGAGTGGATTCACGGAGGATGAAACCTTTCTGGAGATGGCGTCACTGGTGGTGCCGGAGATCAGTTTTCCCTTGAAATGCTTGCACTAATGGCGTCTTTCAGGGATAAATCCGGTTGTTCTGGATCGAGATTCGCTGGAGTCTTCGAACTCTGGCATGATTTATGGAAATCGACTAAACCCTTGGTACCAGCAGGAGAAACCTCGAGTTCGCGAATCATATCAAGAGCAAACTTGGTCCGATTCTCTTTCTCCGGAATCGGATGGCCGAACTCAGCGAAGAATTGGGGGAGAAGTGAAGGAGGGCCCCTGTAAATAGTCTTACCGCATGATAAGAAGATTATATGGTCGAGAATGCCGATGATTCTGTAACTCGGTTGATGTATTGACATGATAACAATACTTCTGCTCTGAGCGATTCGCTGAAGAACCTTCACAACCATGTAAGCAGTCGTTGAGTCCAAACCCGAAGTGGGTTCGTCGAGGAACAAGATGATGGGATCGTGAATCATGTCGGTTCCGATCGAAACACGGCGGCGCTCTCCGCCAGAGACACCTCTGTGTCCTTCATCGCCGACCGCCGTCCTTGCCGCCTTTCTCAGACCAAGCTGGTCGATGAGAGCTTGAACCCTAGTTTTCTTCTTCGATTTTGACACAGAATGAGGCAGCCTGAACTCGGCGGAGAACATAAGCGTCTCTTCCACTGTTAGCATCGGATTTGTCGTCATGCATTTGGTACAAAAGAAAAGAGCTATCAGGATGATTGAGGGTAAGAGAATCAACAAAAGTTCGAAAAGATTCAATACGGTCCAGAGGGAAAACTGATTGGGATTTTAAACATGATTTTTGTTCTTCATTATATTTTAAATTAGGGAGTAAATTATCAATCAAATAAAAAGCATCACAGTCGGTAACAAAATTATAGGAGTAAATTATTAAAAAAAAATAGAAATAAAACATGAAAACTAAAATCGTAGAAATAAATTTATTAAAAATCATTTATAAAGCATAAACGCGGATTCCTTCTTCTCGAATCTTCTAGAGCCCTTTGGACGAAAAAAAAAAGAATCTTCTAGAGCCTACAACAACAATTCCAATCAGGTGCTTCCATTCCTCAACAAATCGCCGCTTTGTTCAACCAAATCCCCGCTTTGCTCAACCAAATCCATTTCCCACAAAGCCCATTATCGCAAAGCTCAATACCCCACGGTCCACTACCTCATAGCCCATTACCCCAAAGCCCAGAATCATACAAAATACAAAATCAATATCCATTTAGTCCACTTTTAAATGTGATGGACACCCCTTACCCTGGCTAAATAATCATAGAACCCGACCTTATATGTCCCTGAACCCTGCACACCCAAATACAACACCTTTAAATTTACAATCTTCACCGTCTGGAAGCTTATTTCAAATAAGAGGGATAGTGAAGAAGAGAAAGAGCAATGAGGTGGGGGAGCACTCAAAGAGAAACAACACTGATCAAGATTCAAAAGAGTAGTCCTTTAAACTCAAACCCCATGGTGGCTGGGTAGAAGAACCCCACGGATCATCATGATTCTCCTAAGCTGGAATTGCAGAAGTCTGGCGGGAACCTCTACAAGAAGAGTTTTGATGAAGCTCGTCAAAAAAAGGGACTAGATATTTTGTTCTTAATGGAAACTTTGGTCTCTATGTCACACATTGAAAAGTTACAAGAAACACTGAGGATGGACAATTGCTTCTCGGTGAATCCAATTGGAAAGGCAAGTGGGTTGGTAGTATACTGGAGGGGTAAATTCCAAATTTCAATTCTGCAAAGTACGGTCAGATACATTGATGCTTTCATGAAAATGGGCAGTGGAAAGAAAATTATTTGACAATGGTTTATGGGGATCCATTAAGACATAAAAAACAGGAGGTATGAGACTCGATAATTGCAGTTAATGAGGGGAGAATGGGTAACTGGTTATGCATGAAAAGAGTGGAGGAAATTGCAAAGGGAGCAAAGATGTCAAGGGATTTCGTGAGATGGTTGAACATTGTAATTTTAAGGACCTAGGTGCTCATGGTGCTGCATTGACATGGAATAATAACAAACTTGGGGGAGGGGGGGGGATATCAAGGTTAGAGTAATGGGAAATGTTGATTGGCTATCTTTGCAGAAACTACAATTGCCTCAGATCATGCACTATTAACTGTGGATACGGATGGAAGACCAGGGAGAGGACCAAGTCCATTTCGTTCTGAAGCAATGTGGCTTTGTAACCCCAACTATGGAGCTGTTGTCCAGAAAGCATGGCTGAAGAGTAACCCACATAATTCCTAGTCCATTTTATTTCAGAAATTACAATGGCATCAAGAAGACTTAACAGTATGGAACAACGAATTTTTTGGTCATTTGCAATCACAAATTAAGCGGCTGCAGAAACAATTATCACACTTACATGGGTTACCGATGGAAAAGGCATCATAGTTTCCAGAAGAAATGCTAAGTAAGGAGCTAAAAGAATTATTGAGGTGTGAAGAGGTCTTCTGGAACAGAAATCTGAAGTACAATGGCTGCAGGAGAGGGAGAGGGGGAGAGGACCACTTCTTTTTTTCATGCCTCGACTGTGATGCGAAGGAGAAGAAACAAAGTGCTACAAATTCCAACTTAAATAAATCCAATTTGCCATAAAAAAAAAATTTTTTTTTTTTTTTTTTTTTTTTTTGTACCTCACAACTCCATTTTTTTATTTTTTATTTTTTTCTTCGTTCTCCTCCTCCGGGGATGGCGCTGAAAAGTTTTCTATTTTGTTTCTAAATATGATAGAGGGAATGCCAGAAACTGCATTTACTATTAATGTCTAACAGAAAGATCAAATTTTCAGATCACTGGAAAGTTTCGGCCACAGGTTTTCGAAGGGTTTTCCTTCAACTTCACGGATTTATTTTCTATATAAACACCAATCCCAAGTAACCTCTACAACCACCCACAATTCTTTTCTTTCCTTGGCAGAATTTCTTCACGCAATGGTTTGTTCCAGAGAACCCAGAATAACAAAAGTAACTCTTCTGCCTCATCTTCTATGTTGTCCCTCATCCTCCTCCTCCATGTTTTTGTGTTTTCCCTGTTTTTATTTCCTGTTATTACAAAAATCTTTTATGTGATATGTTTTGTTCTTCTACTCGTTATGGTTACTGGTATGGTTATCTTCTACGTACGTTCATGCATCTAAAATTGAAATCCTCTACCAAATGGATATCAAACATTCAACAAGCATCTTTTTTTCTTCCCTTCCTTCACCACCCGCTGTTTGTGGGCATGTCTCCCATTTATTTAATCCCAAATTACAACATTTGGTTGTTCGTTTTACATCATTTCCTGTTTTTAGTTTTAATGTTGAATTGGTATTTGGGTTGGTTCCATTTGTGTCTAATATCTTATGTTTTATACGCCTCTAAATCTAAAAATTCACAGATAATGGAGTTAGTTGCTGTGATAGTATTGCTTGGATTGGTGGGCTTAAGGGAAGTCGAAAGCGCCAATGTTACAAACGCGACTGCCGGATTCAACTATGAAGCCGTAACTTGCAGAAAACACAATGCATCTATCACCGATTTTGGAGGTGTTGGAGATGGGAAAACGTCAAACACTGAAGCCTTTCGCAAGGCTATCAAAGAATTAAGCAACTTCACAAGTGACGGTGGTTCAGTGTTGATCGTTCCTGCTGGAAAATGGCTTACCGGAAGCTTTAACCTCACAAGCAATTTCACTCTCTTTCTCGCCAAAGATGCCGTTATTCTCGGTTCTCAGGTCTCTATTTGATTCTATTTGGTTCTTGACCATCAATGGTTCTATTTGTGATTAGCTTAACCATTGACTTGAATGAATTTGTTAGGATGAAGCTGATTATCCACTTATCCCTCCTTTGCCTTCCTATGGGAAAGGAAGAGATAATAAAAACGATGGTCCAAGATTTCAAGCACTCATTTTTGGAACAAACCTAACTGATGTTGTTGTTACAGGTATTAATTATGTCCAAGAAATTTTAAAATGCAATTTGAAGGATTCTCTTTTCTTTCTCGTTGATGGACTTTGATGGGTTGTCGGATTTCAGGTAACAATGGGACGATCGATGGCCAAGGTGCCCCTTGGTGGGATAAATTTGAGAAGAAGCAGCTCAATAACACCCGGCCTTACATGATTGAAATCTTGTTCTCCGACAAGGTCCAGTTTTCCAATGTGACTCTAGTCAATTCTCCAAGTTGGTTCGTCCATCCTACTTATTGCAGGTTTGTTCCTTCCCATTCCATTCATAAACACGTACTACACCATTAATCTCATTCCATCTTCCTCATCTTCCTCGTGAAGAAGATATTTTCTGGTTTGTGATCAAAACACTATGTCTTTAATTAATTGCAGTAACGTGTTGGTGTTAGGCGTGACCATCCTCGCACCAATTGAAGTCCCGAACACTGATGGGATTGACCCAGGTTTGTCTAGACGCATGGAGGAATTCAATCAATTAATTTAGTGAATGGAGAGCTAGCTTGAATGAAACTAACTAAACTAGGCTTAATTTGTTTTTTTTCCTCTGCTGTTCGTGCAGATTCATGCACAAATGTTAGAATTGAAGACTGTTACGTAGTTTCAGGGGATGACTGCATTGCAGTGAAGAGTGGTTGGGATCAATATGGGACCAAATTTGGGATGCCCACAAAGGATGTGATAATCAGAAGGTTCACCTGCATTTCCCCACACAGCGCTGTTATCGCTCTAGGGAGTGAGATGTCCGGTGGCATCGAGAATGTCAGGGCTGAAGATGTTCTTGCCATTAACTCGGAGTCTGTAATCAGGATCAAAAGCGCTCCAGGGCGAGGTGGATATGTGAAAAGCATCTTTGCAAGAAATTTTGTTATGCATACCATGAAGTATGTCTTCTGGATGACAGGAGCTTATGGGGATCACCCAGATGATGGTTGGGATCGTAAAGCACTTCCCGTCGTTAAAGATATCAATTACAGTAATATGGTTGCCGAGAATGTCACCATGGCGGGAGCTCTTGCTGGTATGAAAGATGATGTTTATTCTGGAATTTGCATCTCTAACGTCACTCTGAAGCCCTCACCAAATCCCAAGAAAATCCAGTGGAACTGCACCGATATCAGTGGAGTGAGCAGTAATGTGAGCCCACCTGTTTGTGATTTGTTGCCAAATAAAACTGCTAAACCTTGCCCATTTCCAACCGACAAGCTCCCCATAGAGGATGTCAAACTCCAAACTTGTAACATTTGAGTTGAGTCAACCTACAATTCATATTCAAGTCTTTTCTTCTACTAATTCTGGATGTTAATTTAACCAGTTTATTTGAACTTGCCTGCCTGTTGAAGGCATTACAGCTGGTCCTAAATTAGGACCAAAAGAGTTCAAAAGTAGTAACAAATAAATTGCAAATTCGACTCAAATTTCTTTTCTGTGTAAGTTTAGATTTGAACGCAACCCCCAGTCTTGGTACTCAAATCGTTACTTTGTGGTTATCCATTTCCCATTTGAAATTTTCTATACAACATAATTGAGGAGAAGTTACCTGTGATCCTTTTTGCCCTGCCCATTTTCCTTTCAAATCTGCACATAGTCCTTCAATGACAAACCAGACCTGGGCTTTGATCTTTGATTCGGGTTGGATCAGTTTTGAGACCATTACCAACTCGTATCAAATTGTTATAGCCCATTTCAAAGTTTAATATCATATTGGTCTTACATATTGCCTCTTCGGCTTAAGGTCTAAACAGAATCACTCTCTTTAACTTCTTTACCTTTTTCTTGTTTTTGATAAAAACTTCTTTACCTCTTTAAAGAGAAATAAGCTCAAAATCTTATTCAAAAAAGAATTCAAATAATAACACATGAGATATCAATATAGAATCGTAAATACATACAAAATGTCATTTTAATTGAAAAAGAAATCGATAAACTGATACGAAATGGTGAATATTAAAAGTGTACATTTTAGCATGAAAAAGATTCAAAATGAAAGTCTTATTTCTCAAAGAATAGGCCAAAATAAAAAGTTAAAAACCAAAAGATTACTAAATGGGAGGCATGATCCAAAACAGAATGGTCTCAAATTTGATGAGAATTGCTTATCCAGCGATCACTAACACGACGGTCAATAATAGTTGTTCACATATTTATCTCACATTTGAAGTTTTGTAGAGAAAGCGTATTCATGCCAACATGAGGGATAAACTACGAAAAGGATAGCATGATTGCAGAGGCAAAACTATAAGAAGGTAAAAGCTAAAAATTAAAAACCAGTAATTATAACGGCTTATAACATTTCAGTATGGGTAATGGTTCAATGCATTCGGCTCAAGCTAACGGGCCACTAACAAGTAGGCCAACACCAGCCCCACACCTAACAGTTTTTTGTCCTCAACTCATACCCCATTCAATAAGCTTCGGTTGGTTCAGTTCGTTCTTAACGGTTCGGGCTACAATGAAATCTTTATTAGGAGGAAACAAAAGTAGTAAAATAGGAAGTAAAAGTAATTTCTTTTCCAAAATTAAAACCCACCAAGGTAAAACCAAACTTATACAGTAAAAAATTTAAATAAATTTCCTGTAGACAAAGGGTTAAGGGCAATCTGGTAAAATTACATGACATTAAGGGCGATCTAGGAATTATGAGATTATCTAACCATAACTTAACAAAATTTGTTAACCAAGTATTCCATTATGCTAGTTTAAGAGACATTTTGGGCTGTCCCTACTAATTTGATATTTTCTTGAGGAGTCTGTACTCTTCACTATTCATTTTGGGATGCCCCTCAAATTTTTCCAAAAGAAGAAGATATGATTCTAAAATACATCAAGCAATTTCTCAGATAATAAGCCCATTATTGAACTACTGAACCTTCAAAGACTATACACACACTTTCCCTTGTCCTGAGAAGTATAATGTCCAAAGCTCCTCCAAAACCCTTGATATTATTGGATGGATCACCCACATTGAACACGGTTTGGAGAAGTCGGAATTCTGAAGAACAATAATCTTGCGAGTCTAGATCAGTTGCCTGTTAGCAGAGAATAGTATGCTCCCTGATGTTTTTGAACCACAAAGTATGGGGTGGGACCCATAAGGGACCCACTTAAATTTTGCTTTAATTTTTTCAATATTTTACAAGCAAGCCCCATAGCTATTTGAGGCGCAAAACGTAAAGGAGCACATTGTTCTTCCTGTCACAGGGAAGTAATCCAGACTCTGAGCCTACAAAGAGAATCACTAGACTCGGAAGCGTGTATTATAGCCATTAAAACAGTTTTACGTTGTCAATGTACGGCATTTGTCCCATTTCAAAAAAACCTCTGAGAAGAAGAAGGAAGGGAATACTAGAGATTGCATTTGCCATCAATGTCTAACGGGATGACCAGATTTTCCAACCATTTTTATAAAGTATTGGTCAAAGATTTTTAAAGGGTTTTCCTTAAAAATCAAGGATTTCCCTCTATATAAACACCTAGTCAGCTCTTCAACACACAAGTCTTTTTGCCTTTGCAGAGATTTTTTAAGCAATGGCTTCTTCCAGAAATCCCAGAATAACAAACGTAACTCTTCTACATCATCTTCTATGTTATCCCTGATGACCTACTTCCATGTCTTTTTGTTTTCTCTATTTATATTTCTTTTTTTTTACAAATTTTTTTTATGTTATATGTTTTGCTCTTCCACTCGTTTTGGTTACTAGACTTGTTATTTTCTACATTCATGCATCTAAAATTGAAATCCTGAATATCAAACATTTCGAACCTATCTTTTTATTTTTATTTTTGTTGTTCTTCCCTTCCTTCACCACCCTCTGTTTATGGGCATTTCTCTAATTCTTTTAATCCTAAATTTCAAAGTTCGATCGTCACTTTCAGATTGGTTCTTCATACTCAGTCCCCTATTTTTCGTTTTTCTGTTGAATTTGTATTTGGTTTTGTTCCCTTTGTGTCTAATATCTTACCTTTTTATGCCTCTGAAACTGAAAATTCACAGATAATTGAGATAGTTGCCGTGATAGTATTGCTTGGATTGGTGGGCTTAAAGGAGGCCGAATGCTTCAATGTTTCACCCCCGAACGCCGGATTCAGCTATGAAGCCGTAACTTGCAGAAAACACATTGCATCCATCACGGATTTCGGAGGTGTGGGAGATGGGGAAACGTCAAACACCAATGCCTTCCGCGAGGCTATCAAACATCTAAGCAAATTCTCAAGTGACGGTGGTTCCGTGTTGATCGTTCCTCCAGGAAAATGGCTTACCGGGAGCTTCAACCTCACAAGCAATTTCACTCTTTTTCTACCCAAAGATGCCATCATTCTCGGTTCTCAGGTTTCTATTTGATTCTATTTGGTTCTTGACCTTCAATTCTGTGGTTCTGTATGTGATTAGCTTAACTTGTTATGAACTTGATAGGATGAAGCTGAGTATCCACTTATCCCTCCTTTGCCTTCCTATGGGAAAGGAAGAGATAATGTAGACATGGGTCCAAGATATCAAGCACTCATTTATGGCACAAACCTAACTGATGTGGTCATTACAGGTATTTCTGTTCATCAATTGCAATTTCAAGGTTCTCTATTTCGGGTTCTCTGTCTCGTTGATCGACTTTGATGCGTTCTTGGATTTCAGGTAACAATGGGACGATTGATGGCCAAGGTGTCTCTTGGTGGGATAAATTTCACAATAACCAGACCAACCATACCCGACCTTACATGATTGAAATCTTGTTCTCCGACAAGGTCCAGATTTCCAATCTGACACTACTCAATTCTCCAAGTTGGTTCGTTCATCCTACTTACTGTAGGTTCGTCCCTTCCCATTCATAAACACTACACCATTCTCCATCTTCCTCATCTTCCTCGTGAAGAAGATTTTTGGTTTTGATCAAAACTCTTGTCTTTAATTGCAGTAACGTGTTGGTATTAGGCCTGACCATCCTCGCACCAATTGATTCCCCGAACACTGATGGGATTGACCCAGGTTTGTCTATAAATATAGAGGAATTCAATTTACTGATTCATTTTAGTGAACTACTAGAAACTAAATTGAGCTTCTTCTTCTTCTTTTTTCTCTCTCTTTCTTGGGTTCTCCTCTGCTATTCAGATTCATGCACAAATGTTAGAATTGAAGACTGTTATGTAGTGTCTGGGGATGACTGCATCGCAGTGAAAAGTGGTTGGGATCAATACGGAATAAAATTTGGGATGCCCACAAAGAATGTCATAATCAGAAGGTTCACCTGCATTTCCCCAGACAGCGCTGTTATCGCTCTTGGGAGTGAGATGTCCGGTGGCATCGAGAATGTCAGGGCTGAGGATGTTCTTGCCATTAACTCAGAGTCTGTAATTAGGATCAAAAGCGCTCCAGGGCGAGGAGGATATGTGAAAAACATCTTTGCAAGAAGGTTTGTTATGCATACCATGAAGTATGTCTTTTGGATGACAGGAGCTTATGGATCTCACCCGGATGATGGTTGGGATCCTAAAGCACTTCCTGTTGTTAAAGATATCAATTACAGTGATATGGTTGCCGAGAATGTCACCATGGCAGCAAATTTAGCTGGTATTAAAGATGATATTTATTCTGGAATTTGCATCTCTAACGTCACAGTTAAGCCCTCGCCAAAACCCAAGAAAATCCAATGGAACTGCACTGATATCAGTGGAGTTACCAGTAATGTGAGCCCTCCTACTTGTGCTTTGTTGCCAGATCAAGGCGCTTATCCTTGCCCATTCCCAACTGACAAGCTACCGATAGAGAATGTCAAATTTCAAACTTGTAATGTCTGAGTTAACAGTTGATATTGTAGTCTTTTCTGTTTTTGTGTTAGTTTATCTAGTATTGAAGCTGCCTATCGAAGGCATTACTGGTCCTAATTAGGACATAAGAGTTGAAAATAATAAGAAATAGCAAGCATATTACTGCAATTCTACTTAAATTTCTTTGTTAAGACATTTAATCATTAGTAATACAAAGATTTTCTATAAAACATAATTGAGGAAAAGTACCTGGAATCCTTCTTACTTTGCTCATTTTCCATTTGAAATTTGCACAATTACTGAGGTGTGAAGAGGACTTCTGAAAACAGAAATCCAGAGTACAATGGCTGCAAGAAGGGGAGAGGAACACTTCTTTTTTTCGTGCATCGACTGTGATGCGAAGGAGAAGAAACGAAGTGCTAAAAATTCATAACACAGCAAGGGAATGGAGCTCGTCAGAAGCAGAGATTTAGGACACCTTCTCAGACTATTATGCTACATTATTTGCCTCTGATGATGTTACTAATGGAGACCTTGATGAAGTACTTCATGATATTGATCCTATGGTGACAGCTGAAGAAAAAGCGACTTTATTGCAGCAACCAAGCAAAGAGGAAATTAAAGTTGCATTGTTCGCTATGAAACCAACAAAGAGCCCAGGCATAGATGGCTCCCCCCCCCCCCCCGGGCTTTTCTTTCCCTTTGTACATTCATTAGTAACGTATCATTTACCAGTTCTCCTACGCCTTCCTCATTTACCAATGGTTGAAATTACAAACATCTTGATGTCTTGCTACCTTCCCAAAGAAAAATTCAAGAATGGAAGTATTCAATGCAGTTATATATTCTCCTTATCTTCCATAGATTTTGGACTTTAAAACTCCTTATATCTGCATTGATGTGCTTATGGATAATGCATTAATATGTGCATATTCGAAACTCCATGTGACTATTAGAGTTCCTTTTTTCTTTTCTATTTTTTTAATAGAACCATGGAAAGTATTGATAGCCTAATTAGCACTAATACTCCTTTTTTCCTTGGAAAATCTTGTTTATGCCCATAGACTCTCAAATCTACTCATATTAGACTCACAATCGACTTGAAAACCAAGACGCTTATGTTAAGTGTCACTTAATTTTCGTATGGAGCAATAAAACGGCAACATCAAAAATTCCAATCTTTGTTATAAAAAAGAAAATTCCAATTTTGCCATAAATAATTTATTTTTTGTTTTTTTTGGTACCCGGCATCTCTCTTTTTTTTTTCTTCCTTCCTTCTCCTCCTCCGGGGATGGCGCTGAAAAATTTTCTATTTTGTTTCTAAATATGATAAAGGAGGTAATGCCAGAAACTGCATTTACTATTAATGTCTAACAGAAAGATCAAATTTTCAGATCACAGGAAAGTTTCGGCCACAGGTTTTCAAAGGGTTCTCCTTCAACTTCACGGATTTATTTTCTATATAAACACCAATCCCATGTAACCTCTCCAACCACCCACAATTCTTTTCTTTCCTTGGCAGAATTTCTTCACGCAATGGTTTGTTCCAGAGAACCCAGAATAACAAAAGTAACTCTTCTGCCTCTTCTTCTATGTTATCCCTCATCCTCCTCCTCCATGTTTTTGTGTTTTCCCTGTTTTTATTTCCTGTTATTACAAAAATCTTTTATGTGACATGTTTTGTTCGTCTACTCCTTCTGGTTACTGCTCTGGGTTTCTTCTACGTACGTTCATGCATCTAAAACTGAAATCCTCTACCAAATGGATATCAAACATTCAACAAGCATCTTTTTTTCTTCCCTTCCTTCACCACTCGCTGTTTGTGGGCATGTCTCCCATTTATTTAATCCCAAATTACAACATTTGGTTGTTCGTTTTACATCATTCCCTGTTTTTCGTTTTAATGTTGAATTGGTATTTGGGTTGGTTCCATTTGTGTCTAATACTCATGTTTTATATGCCTCTAAATCCAAAAATTCACAGATAATGGAGCTAGTAGCTGTGATAGTATTGCTTGGATTGGTAGGCTTAACGGAAGTCGAAAGTGCCAATGTTACAAACGCGACTGCCGGATTCAGCTATGAAGCCGTAACTTGCAGAAAACACAATGCATCTATCACCGATTTTGGAGGTGTTGGAGATGGGAAAACGTCAAACACTGAAGCCTTTCGCAAGGCTATCAAAGAATTAAGCAACTTCACAAGTGACGGTGGTTCAGTGTTGATCGTTCCTGCTGGAAAATGGCTTACCGGAAGCTTTAACCTCACAAGCAATTTCACTCTCTTTCTCGCCAAAGATGCCGTTATTCTCGGTTCTCAGGTCTCTATTTGATTCTATTTGGTTCTTGACCATCAATGGTTCTGTTTGTGATTAGCTTAACCATTGACTTGAATGAATTTGTTAGGATGAAGCTGATTATCCACTTATCCCTCCTTTGCCTTCCTATGGGAAAGGAAGAGATAATAAAAACGATGGTCCAAGATTTCAAGCGCTCATTTTTGGAACAAACCTAACTGATGTTGTCATTACAGGTATTAATTCTGTCCAAGAAATTTAAAAATGCAATTTTGAAGGATTCTCTTTTCTTTCTCGTTGATTGACTTTGATGGGTTGTCGGATTTCAGGTAACAATGGGACGATCGATGGCCAAGGTGCCCCTTGGTGGGATAAATTTGAGAAGAAGCAGCTCAATAACACCCGGCCTTACATGATTGAAATCTTGTTCTCCGACAAGGTCCAGTTTTCCAATGTGACTCTAGTCAATTCTCCAAGTTGGTTCGTCCATCCTACTTATTGCAGGTTTGTTCCTTCCCATTCCATTCATAAACACGTACTACACCATTAATCTCAATCCATCTTCCTCATCTTCCTCAGTGAAGAAGATATTTTCTGGTTTGTGATCAAAACACTATGTCTTTAATTAATTGCAGTAACGTGTTGGTGTTAGGCGTGACCATCCTCGCACCAATTGAAGTCCCGAACACTGATGGGATTGACCCAGGTTTGTCTAGACGCATGGAGGAATTCAATCAATTAATTTAGTGAATGGTTAGCTAGCTTGAATGAAACTAACTAAACTAGGCTTAATTTGTTTTTTCTCCTCTGCTGTTCGTGCAGATTCATGCACAAATGTTAGAATTGAAGACTGTTACGTAGTTTCAGGGGATGACTGCATTGCAGTGAAGAGTGGTTGGGATCAATATGGGACCAAATTTGGGATGCCCACAAAGGATGTGATAATCAGAAGGTTCACCTGCATTTCCCCACACAGCCCTGTTATCGCTCTAGGGAGTGAGATGTCCGGTGGCATCGAGAATGTCAGGGCTGAAGATGTTCTTGCCATTAACTCGGAGTCTGTAATTAGGGTCAAAAGCGCTCCAGGGCGAGGTGGATATGTGAAAAGCATCTTTGCAAGAAATTTTGTTATGCATACCATGAAGTATGTCTTCTGGATGACAGGAGCTTATGGGGATCACCCAGATGATGGTTGGGATCGTAAAGCACTTCCCGTCGTTAAAGATATCAATTACAGTAATATGGTTGCCGAGAATGTCACCATGGCGGGAGCCCTTGCTGGTATGAAAGATGATGTTTATTCTGGAATTTGCATCTCTAACGTCACTCTGAAGCCCTCACCAAATCCCAAGAAAATCCAATGGAACTGCACTGATATCAGTGGAGTGAGCAGTAATGTGAGCCCACCTGTTTGTGATTTGTTGCCAAATAAAACTGCTAAACCTTGCCCATTTCCAACCGACAAGCTCCCCATAGAGGATGTCAAACTCCAAACTTGTAACATTTGAGTTGAGTCAACCTCCAGTTCATATTCAAGTCTTTTCTTCTACTAATTCTGGATGTTAATTTAACCAGTTTATTTGAACCTGCCTTCCTGTTAAAGGCATTACAGCTGGTCCTAAATTAGGACCAAAAGAGTTCAAAAGTAGTAACAAATAAATTGCAAATTCGACTCAAATTTCTTTTCTGTGTAAGTTTAGATTTGAACGCAACGCCCCAGTCTTGGTACTCAAATCGTTACTTTGTGGTTATCCATTTCCCATTTGAAATTTTCTATACAACATAATTGAGGAGAAGTTACCTGTGATCATTTTTTCCCTGCCCACTTTCCTTTCAAATTTGCACATAGTCCTTCAATGACAAACCAGACCTGGGCTTTGATCTTTGATTCGGGTTGGATCAGTTTTGAGACCATTACCAACTCGTATCAAATTGTTATAGCCCATTTCAAAGTTTAATATCATATTGGTCTTACATATTGCTTCTTCGGCTTAAGGTCTAAACAGAATCACTCTCTTTAACTTGTTTACCTTTTTCTTGTTTTTGATAAAAACTTCTTTACCTCTTTAAAGAGAAATAAAACTCAAAATCTTATATATATATATATATATATATATATATATATATATATATATATATATATATATATATATATATATATATAATAACACATGAGATATCAATATAGAATCGTAAATACATACAAAATGTCATTTCGGTATGGGTAATGGTTCGGTGCATTCGGCTCAGGCTAACGGGCCACTAACAAGTAGGCCAGCACCAGCCCCAAACCTAACAGTTTTTTGTCCTCAACTCATACCCCATTCAATAAGCTTCGGTTGGTTCAGTTCGTTCTTCACGGTTCGGGCTACAATGAAATCTTTATTAGGAGGGAAATAAAAGTATTAAAATAGGTAGTAGAAGTAAATATTTTTTCAAAATAAAAACCCATCAAGGTCAAACTTTTTTAAACAACCTTATACAGTAAAAAAATTTAATACAGTAGATCAAGGAAATTTTTTTTATAGGGAAAGGGTTAAGGGCAATATTGTAAAATTACATGACATTAAGGGTGATCTAGGAATTATGAGAGTATCTAACCATAACCTAACAAAATTTGTTAACAAAGTATACCATTATGCTAATTTAAGAGACATTTTGGATTGTCCCTACTAATTTGATATATTTTTGGGGAGTCTACTCTTCACTATTCATTTTGGGATGTCCCTCAAATTTTTCCAAAAGAAGAAGATATGATTCGTAAAATACATCAAGCAATTGTTCTTCCCGTCACACGAAGTAATCCAGACTCTGAGCCTACAAAGAGAATCACTAGACTCGGAAGCGTGTATTATAGCCGTTAAAACAGTTTTACGTTGTCGATGTACGGCATTTATTCCATTTCAAAAAAATCTCTGAGAAGAAGAAGGAAGGGAATACTAGAGATTGCATTTGCCATCAATGTCTAACAGGATGACTAGATTTTCCAACCATTTTTAGAAAGTATTGGTCAAAGATTTTTAAAGGGTTTTCCTTAAAAATCAAGGATTTCCCTCTATATAAACACCTAGTCTAGCTCTGCAACACACAAGTCTTTTTGCCTTTGCAGAGGTTTTTTAAGCAATGGCTTCTTCCAGAAATCCCAGAATAACAAACGTAACTCTTCTACATCATCTTCTATGTTATCCCTGATGACCTACTTCCATGTCTTTTTGTTTTCTCTATTTATATTTCTTTTTCTTACAAAAATCTTTTACGTTATATGTTTTGCTCTTCCACTCGTTTTGGTTACTAGACTTGTTATTTTCTACATTCATGCATCTAAAATTGAAATCCTGAATATCAAACATTTAGCAACCATCTTTTTATTTTTATTTTTATTGTTCTTCCCTTCCTTCACCACCCTCTGTTTATGGGCATTTCTCTAATTCTTTTAATCCTATATTTCAAACGTTTGATCGTCACTTTCAGATTCATTCTTCGTACTCAGTCCCCTATTTTTCGTTTTTATGTTGAATTTGTATTTGGGTTTGTTCCCTTTGTGTCTAATATCTTACCTTTTTATGCCTCTGAAACTTAAAATTCACAGATAATTGAGTTAGTTGCCGTGATAGTATTGCTTGGATTGGTGGGCTTAAGGGAGGCCGAATGCTTCAATGTTTCACACCTGAACACCGGATTTAGCTATGAAGCCGTAACTTGCAGAAAACACATTGCATCCATCACGGATTTTGGAGGTGTGGGAGATGGGGAAACGTCAAACACCAATGCCTTCCGCGAGGCTATCAAACATCTAAGCAAATTCTCAAGTGACGGTGGTTCCGTGTTGATCGTTCCTCCAGGAAAATGGCTTACCGGGAGCTTCAACCTCACAAGCAATTTCACTCTCTTTCTACCCAAAGATGCCATCATTCTCGGTTCTCAGGTTTCTATTTGATTCTATTTGGTTCTTGACCTTCAATTCTGTGGTTCTGTATGTGATTAGCTTAACTTGATATGAACTTGATAGGATGAAGCTGAGTATCCACTTATCCCTCCTTTGCCTTCCTATGGGAAAGGAAGAGATAATGTAGACAAGGGTCCAAGATATCAAGCGCTCATTTATGGCACAAACCTAACTGATGTGGTCATTACAGGTATTTCTATTCATCAGTTGCAATTTGAAGGATTCTCTGTTTCTAGGTTCTCTGTCTCGTTGATCGACTTTGATGGGTTCTTGGATTTCAGGTAACAATGGGACGATTGATGGCCAAGGTGTCTCTTGGTGGGATAAATTTCACAACAACCAGACCAACCATACCCGACCTTACATGATTGAAATCTTGTTCTCCGACAAGGTCCAGATTTCCAATCTGACTCTACTCAATTCTCCAAGTTGGTTCGTTCATCCTACTTACTGTAGGTTCGTCCCTTCCCATTCATAAACACTACAACATTCTCCATCTTCTTTATCTTCCTCGTGAAGAAGATTTCTGGTTTGTGATCAAAACTGTTGTCTTTAATTGCAGTAACGTGTTGGTATTAGGCCTGACCATCCTCGCACCAATTGATTCCCCAAACACTGATGGGATTGACCCAGGTTTGTCAAGAAATATGGAAGAATTCAATTATTGATTCATTTTAGTGAACAGCTAGAAACTAAATTAAGCTTCTTCTTTCTTTTTTTTTTCTCTTGGGTTCTCCTATGCTATTCAGATTCATGCACAAATGTTAGAATCGAAGACTGTTATGTAGTGTCTGGGGATGACTGCATTGCAGTGAAAAGTGGTTGGGATCAATACGGGATAAAATTTGGGATGCCCACAAAGAATGTCATAATCAGAAGGTTCACCTGCATTTCCCCAGACAGCGCTGTTATCGCTCTTGGGAGTGAGATGTCTGGTGGCATCGAGAATGTCAGGGCTGAGGATGTCCTTGCTATTAACTCAGAGTCTGTAATCAGGATCAAAAGCGCTCCAGGGCGAGGTGGATATGTGAAAAACATCTTTGCAAGAAGGTTTGTTATGCATACCATGAAGTATGTCTTCTGGATGACAGGGGCATATGGGTCTCACCCGGATGATGGTTGGGATCCTAAAGCACTTCCTGTTGTTAAAGATATCAATTACAGTGATATGGTTGCCGAGAATGTCACCATGGCAGCAAATTTAGCTGGTATTAAAGATGATATTTATTCTGGAATTTGCATCTCTAACGTCACAGTTAAGCCATCGCCAAAACCCAAGAAAATCCAGTGGAATTGCACTGATATCAGCGGAGTAACCAGTAATGTGAGCCCTCCTGCTTGTGCTTTGTTGCCAGATCAAGGAGCTTACCCTTGCCCATTCCCAACTGACAAGCTACCAATAGAGAATGTCAAATTCCAAACTTGTAATGTCTAAGTCAACAGTTGATACTGTAGTCTTTTCTGTTTCTGTGTGTTAGTTTATCTAGTATTGAAGGTGCCTGTCGCGAGCATTATTGGTCCTAATTAGGACCAAAGAGTTGAGAATAATAAGAAATAGCAAGCATATTACTGCAATTCTACTTAAATTTCTTTGTTAAGACATTTAATCATTGGTAATACAAAGATTTTCTATAAAACATAATTTAGGAAAAGTACCTGGAATCCTTCTTACTTTGCTCTTTTCCATTTGAAATTTGCACAATTACTGAGGTGTGAAGAGGACTTCTAAAAACAGAAATCCATAGTACAATGGCTGCAGAAAGGGGAGAGGAACACTTCTTTTTTTCGTGCATCGACTGTAATGCGAAGGAGAAGAAACGAAGTGCTAAAAATTCATAACACAGCAAGGGAATGGAACTTGTCAAAAGCAGAGATTTAGGACACCTTCTCAGACTATTATGCTACATTGTTTGCCCCTGATGATGTTACTAATGGAGACCTTGATAAAGTACTTCATGATATTGATCCTATGGTGACAGCTGAACAACCAAGCAAAGAGGAAATTAAAGTTGCATTGTTTGCTATGAAACCAACAAAGAGCCCAGGCATAGATGGCTTCCCCCCGCCCCGGCTTTTGACCTTTCCCTTTGTATATTCACTAGTACCGTATCATTTACCAGTTCTCCTACGCCTTCCTCATTATTTACGAACGTCTCATTTACCAATGGTTGAAATTACAAACATCTTGATGTCTTGCTACCTTCCCAAAGAAAAATTCAAGAATGAAAGTATTCAATGTAGTTATATATATTCTCCTTATATTCCATAGATTTTGGACTTTAAAACTCCTTATATCTGCATTGATGTGCTTATGGATAATGCATTAATATGTGCATATTCGAAACTCGATCCGTGTGACTATTAGAGTTCCTTTTTTTCTTTTCTATTTTTTTGAATAGAACCATGAAAAGTATTGATAGCCTAATTAGCACTAATACTCCTTTTTTCCTTGTTAAATCTTGTTTATGCCCATAGACTCTCAACTCTACCCATATTAGACTCACAATCGACTTGAAAACCAAGACGCTTATGTTAAGTGTCACTTAATTTTCGTATGGAGAAAGATAAAACGGCTACATCAATAAATCCAATCTTTGGTATCAAAAAAAATAAAATTCTTTTTTTATTTTTTTTGTACCCGGCATCTCTTTTCTTTCTTCCTTCTTTCCTTCTCCTCCTCCGGGGATGGCGCTGAAAAATTTTCTATTTTGTTTCTAAATATAATAAAGGAGGGAATGCCAGAAATTGCATTTACTATTAATCTCTAACAGAAAGATCAAATTTTCAGATCACTGGAAAATTTCGGCCACAGGTTTTCATAGGGTTTTCCTTAAACTTCACGGATTTCTTTCTATATAAACACCAATTCCAAGTAACCTCTCCAACCCACAATTCTCTTCTTTCCTTTGCAGAATTTCTTCACGCAATGGTTTGTTCCAGAGAGCCCAGAATAACAAAAGTAACTCTTCTGCCTCTTCTTCTATGTTGTCTCTCATCATCATCCTCCATCTTTTTGTGTTTTCCCTGTTTTTATTTTCCGTTATTACAAAAATCTTTTATGTGATATGTTTTTGTGTTTTCCCTGTTTTTATTTCCTGTTATTACAAAAATCTTTTATGTGATATGTTTTGTTCTTCTACTCGTTATGGTTACTGGTCTGGTTATCTTCTACGTACGTTCACGGATCTAAATATGAAATCCTCTAACAAACGGATATCAAACATTCAACAAGCATTTTTTTTTTTCTTCCCTTCCTTCACCACCAGACTGTTTATGGGCATTTCTCGCATTTATTTAATCCCAAATTACAACATTTGGTTGTTCGTTTTACATCATTCCCTGTTTTTAGTTTTCATGTTGAATTTTGTATTTGGGTTTGTTCGTTTGTGTCAAATATCTTACGTTTTATGCCTCTAAAACTAAAAAATCACAGATAATGGAGTTAGTTGCTGTGATAGTATTGCTCGGATTGGTGGGCTTAAGGGAAGTCGAAAGCGCCAATGTTACAAACGCGACTGCCGGATTCAGCTATGAAGCCGTAACTTGCAGAAAACACAATGCATCTATCACAGATTTTGGAGGTGTTGGCGATGGGAAAACGTCAAACACCGAAGCCTTTCGCAAGGCTATCAAAGAATTAAGCAACTTCACAAGTGACGGTGGTTCAGTGTTGATCGTTCCTGCTGGAAAATGGCTTACCGGAAGCTTTAACCTCACAAGCAATTTCACTCTCTTTCTCGCCAAAGATGCCGTTATTCTCGGTTCTCAGGTCTCTATTTGATTCTATTTGGTTCTTGACCATCAATGGTTCTATTTGTGATTAGCTTAACCATTGACTTGAATGAATTTGTTAGGATGAAGCTGATTATCCACTTATCCCTCCTTTGCCTTCCTATGGGAAAGGAAGAGATAATAAAAACGATGGTCCAAGATTTCAAGCACTCATTTTTGGAACAAACCTAACTGATGTTGTCGTTACAGGTATTAATTTTATCCAATTTAAAAATGCAATTTGAAGGATTCTCTTTTCTTTCTCGTTGATGGACTTTGATGGGTTGTCGGATTCCAGGTAACAATGGGACGATCGATGGCCAAGGTGCCCCTTGGTGGGATAAATTTGAGAAGAAGCAGCTCAATAACACCCGGCCTTACATGATTGAAATCTTGTTCTCCGACAAGGTCCAGTTTTCCAATGTGACTCTAGTCAATTCTCCAAGTTGGTTCGTCCATCCTACTTATTGCAGGTTTGTTCCTTCCCATTCCATTCATAAACACGTACTACACCATTAATCTCAATCCATCTTCCTCATCTTCCTCATGAAGAAGATATTTTCTGGTTTGTGATCAAAACACTATGTCTTTAATTAATTGCAGTAACGTGTTGGTGTTAGGCGTGACCATCCTCGCACCAATTGAAGTCCCGAACACTGATGGGATTGACCCAGGTTTGTCTAGACGCATGGAGGAATTCAATCAATTAATTTAGTGAATGGCTAGCTAGCTTGAATGAAACTAACTAAACTAGGCTTAATTTGTTTTTTCTCCTATGTTGTTCGTGCAGATTCATGCACAAATGTTAGAATTGAAGACTGTTACGTAGTTTCAGGGGATGACTGCATTGCAGTGAAGAGTGGTTGGGATCAATATGGGACCAAATTTGGGATGCCCACAAAGGATGTGATAATCAGAAGGTTCACCTGCATTTCCCCACACAGCGCTGTTATCGCTCTAGGGAGTGAGATGTCCGGTGGCATCGAGAATGTCAGGGCTGAAGATGTTCTTGCCATTAACTCGGAGTCTGTAATCAGGATCAAAAGCGCTCCAGGGCGAGGTGGATATGTGAAAAGCATCTTTGCAAGAAATTTTGTTATGCATACCATGAAGTATGTCTTCTGGATGACAGGAGCTTATGGGGATCACCCAGATGATGGTTGGGATCGTAAAGCACTTCCCGTCGTTAAAGATATAAATTTAAGTAATATGGATGCCGAGAATGTCACCATGGCGGGAGCTCTTGCTGGTATGAAAGATGATGTTTATTCTGGAATTTGCATCTCTAACGTCACTCTGAAGCCCTCACCAAATCCCAAGAAAATCCAATGGAACTGCACCGATATCAGTGGAGTGAGCAGTAATGTGAGCCCACCTGTTTGTGATTTGTTGCCAAATAAAACTGCTAAACCTTGCCCATTTCCAACCGACAAGCTCCCCATAGAGGATGTCAAACTCCAAACTTGTAACATTTGAGTTGAGTCAACCTACAGTTCATATTCAAGTCTTTTCTTCTACTAATTCTGGATGCTAATTTATCCAGTTTATTTGAACCTGCCTTCCTGTTGAAGGCATTACAGCTGGTCCTAAATTAGGACCAAAAGAGTTCAAAAGTAGTAACAAATAAATTGCAAATTCGACTCAAATTTCTTTTCTGTGTAAGTTTATATTTGAACGCAACCCCCAGTCTTGGTACTCAAATCGTTACTTTGTGGTTATCCATTTCCCTTTTGAAATTTTCTATACAACATAATTGAGGAGAAGTTACCCGTGATCCTTTTTGCCCTACCCATTTTCCTTTCAAATCTGCACATAGTCCTTCAATGACAAACCAGACCTGGGCTTTGATCTTTGATTCGGGTTGGATCAGTTTTGAGACCATTACCAACTCGTATCAAATTGTAATAGCCTATTTCAAATTTTAATATCATATTGGTCTTACATATTGCCTCTTCGGCTTAAGGTCTAAACAGAATCACTCTCTTTAACTTCTTTACCTTTTTCTTGTTTTTGATAAAAACTTCTTTACCTCTTTAAAGAGAAATAAGCTCAAAATTAATCTTATATATATAATAACACATGAGATATCAATATAGAATTGTAAATACATACAAAATGTCATTTCGGTATGGGTAATGGTTCGGTGCATTCGGCTCAGGCTAACGGGCACTAACAAGTAGGCCAGCACCAGCCCCAAACCTAACATTTTTTTGTCCTCAACTCATACCCCATTCAATAAGCTTCGCTTTGTTCAGTTCGTTCTTAACGGTTCGGGCTACAATGAAATCTTTATTAGGAGGGAACAAAAAATATTAAAATAGGTAGTAGAAGTAAATATTTTTCCAAAATAAAAACCCATCAAGGTAAAACTTTTTTAAACAACCTTATACAGTAAAAAAATTTAAATATAGTAGATCAAGGAAACTTTTTTGTATAGACAAAGGGTTAAGGGGTATACTATAAAATTACATGACATTAAGGGCGATCTAGGAATTATGAGATTATCTAACCATAACTTAACAAAATTTGTTAACAAAGTATACCATTATGCTAATTTAAGAGACATTTTGAACTGTCCCTACTAATTTGAAATGTTCTTTGGGAGTCTATACTCTTCACTATTCATTTTGGGATGTCCCTCAAATTTTTCCAGAAGAAGAAGATATGATTTGTAAAATACATCAAGCAATTGTTCTTCCCGTCACAGGGAAGTAATCCAGACTCTGAGCCTACAAAGAGAATCACTAGACTCAAAAGCGTGTATTATAGCCATTAAAACAGTTTTACGTTGTCGATGTATGGCATTTATCCCATTTCAAAAAAATCTTTGAGAAGAAGAAGGAAGGGAATACTTGCATTTGCCATCAATGTCTAACAGGATGACCAGTTTTTCCAACCATTTTTAGTAAGTATTGGTCAAAGATTTTTAAAGGGTTTTCCTTAAAAATCAAGGATTTCCCTCTATATAAACACCAACTCTAATCAGCTCTGCAACCCACAAGTCTTTTTGTCTTTGCAAAGGTTTTTTAAGCAATGGCTTCTTCTAGAAATCCCAGAATAACAAATGTAACTCTTCTACATCATCTTCTATGTTATCCCTGATGACCCACTTCCATGTCTTTTTGTTTTCTCCATTTATGTTTCTTTTTCTTACAAAAATCTTTTATGTTATATGTTTTGCTCTTCCACTCGTTTTGGTTACTAGACTGGTTATTTTCTACATTCATACATCTAAAATTGAAATCCTGAATATCAAATATTTAGCAACCATCTTTTTATGTTTATTTTTATTGTTCTTCCCTTCCTTCACCACCCTCTATTTATGGGCATTTCTCTAATTCCTTTAATCCTAAATTTCAAATGTTCGATCGTCACTTTCAGATTCGTTCTTCATACTCAGTCCCCTATTTTTCGTTTTTCTGTTGAATTTGTATTTGGGTTTGTTCCCTTTGTGTCTAATATCTTACATTTTTATGCCTCTGAAACTGAAAATTCACAGATAATTGAGATAGTTGCCGTGATAGTATTGCTTGGATTGGTGGGCTTAAGGGAGGCCGAATGCTTCAATTTTTCGCACCTGAACGCTGGATTCAGCTATGAAGCCGTAACTTGCAGAAAACACATTGCATCCATCACGGATTTTGGAGGTGTGGGAGATGGGGAAACGTCAAACACCAATGCCTTCCGCGAGGCTATCACACATCTAAGCAAATTCTCAAGTGACGGTGGTTCCGTGTTGATCGTTCCTCCAGGAAAATGGCTTACCGGGAGCTTCAACCTCACAAGCAATTTCACTCTTTTTCTACCCAAAGATGCCATCATTCTCGGTTCTCAGGTTTCTATTTGATTCTATTTGGTTCTTGACCTTCAATTCTGTGGTTCTGTATGTGATTAGCTTAACTTGATATGAACTTGATAGGATGAAGCTGAGTATCCACTTATCCCTCCTTTGCCTTCCTATGGGAAAGGAAGAGATAATGTAGACAAGGGTCCAAGATATCAAGCGCTCATTTATGGCACAAACCTAACTGATGTGGTCATTACAGGTATTTCTGTTCATCAATTGCAATTTCAAGGTTCTCTGTTTCGAGGTTCTCTGTCTCGTTGATTGACTTTGATGGGTTCTTGGATTTCAGGTAACAATGGGACGATTGATGGCCAAGGTGTCTCTTGGTGGGATAAATTTCACAATAACCAGACCAACCATACCCGACCTTACATGATTGAAATCTTGTTCTCCGACAATGTCCAGATTTCCAATCTGACTCTACTCAATTCTCCAAGTTGGTTCGTTCATCCTACTTACTGCAGGTTCGTCCCTTCCCATTCATAAACACTACACCATTCTCCATCTTCCTCATTTTCTTCGTGAAGAAGATTTCTGGTTTGTGATCAAAACTGTTGTCTTCAATTGCAGTAACGTGTTGGTATTAGGCCTGACCATCCTCGCACCAATTGATTCCCCGAACACTGATGGGATTGACCCAGGTTTGTCTATAAATATAGAGGAATTCAATTATTGATTCATTTTAGTGAACAGCTAGAAACTAAATTGAGCTTCTTCTTTTTTCTTTTCTTTTTTCTCTTTCTCCCTCTCTCTCTTGGGTTCTCCTCTGCTATTCAGATTCATGCACAAATGTTAGAATTGAAGATTGTTATGTAGTTTCTGGGGATGACTGCATTGCAGTGAAAAGTGGTTGGGATCAATACGGGATAAATTTTGGGATGCCCACAAAGAATGTCATAATCAGAAGGTTCACCTGCATTTCCCCAGACAGCGCTGTTATTGCTCTTGGGAGTGAGATGTCTGGTGGCATTGAGAATGTCAGGGCTGAAGATGTTCTTGCCATTAACTCAGAGTCTGTAATCAGGATCAAAAGCGCTCCAGGGCGAGGTGGATATGTGAAAAACATCTTTGCAAGAAGGTTTGTTATGCATACCATGAAGTATGTTTTCTGGATGACAGGAGCTTATGGGTCTCACCCGGATGATGGTTGGGATCCTAAAGCACTTCCTGTTGTTAAAGATATCAATTACAGTGATATGGTTGCCGAGAATGTCACCATGGCAGCAAATTTAGCTGGTATTAAAGATGATATTTATTCTGGAATTTGCATCTCTAACGTCACAGTTAAGCCCTCACCAAAACCCAAGAAAATCCAGTGGAACTGCACTAATATCAGCGGAGTAACCAGTAATGTGAGCCCTCCTGCTTGTGCTTTGTTGCCAGATCAAGGCGCTTACCCTTGCCCATTCCCAACTGACAAGCTACCAATAGAGAATGTCAAATTCCAAACTTGTAATGTCTGAGTCAACAGTTGATACTATAGTCTTTTTTGTTTCTGTGTGTTAGTTTATCTAGTATTGAAGCTGCCTGTCGAAGGCATTATTGGTCCTAATTAGGACCAAGAGTTGAAAATAATAAGAAATAAAAGCATATTACTGCAATTCTACTTAAATTTCTTTGTTAAGACATTTAATCATTAGTAATACAAAGATTTTCTATAAAACATAATTGAGGAAAAGTACCTGGAATCCTTCTTACTTTGCTCTTTTCCATTTGAAATCTGCACAATTTCGTTCCCAATATATCTTCCATGAAACGATTGAAGAAATGGCTTGGAATCATTTTCGATCAAACAACCCATCTTTTCTGTTGTTTTTGAAATCTTCACACTTTCGTTTAAGAAAAAACTTCAACAAGCATCACCGAGACGAAAACCCAATAAAAGTTTTCCTTGGTACTTACTATGGAAGTTCTCAATCTTTGACAATAGAAATGAACCTGTCTAATATCATAAAAGCCAATCCACAACAATCAAATAGCTACTGTTTGAAGTTTCATATGCCATAAAACTGCAGGAATGAACCTGCATCACATCATAGAGTCCGAATGAACAAAAGCAGCCTGACATAAGACTCATAAAATTCTCCAGAATGATAGAGACAGTATTATACCCAATAGTGCAGAAAACTATTTTCCATTAAAATGGATAGATTCTTGACATAGACATCTAAGAAATACATCTAATGTAAAACTCTCAGATGTTCCAAGTAGTGTGAACAGTTGGAAGGAATTTGCTTTGTAGTGCCATATATATTTAACTCTCAGGCACTTGCTTAACAGTTGATCAACACATCACACATAAAATTAAGAGAAAAAATTTGTTACAGGTGCATATCATACAAAGTACGGGTTCAAAAACCAGCAAAGGCCTCCCAAAAAAGAAAAATATATGATTCATAAATACATCAAAGTGATTGTTCAGATAATAAACCCATTATTAGAACGATCAGAACTACTAAACCTTAAAAAACTATACACAATTTTCCCCTTTTCCTAAGAATTTTAAAAATGAGTTCCTTTTTATATTCTCTTCACTTAAGGATGGTTGCTCAAAATCAACTCTGAAAGGTGTAGGACAGACTGGCTCATTACTTATATCATGAAAAGACGACAAGTACAGGTGGCGCAATGCCTTGTCAACTGCTTATAACAAATATGAAGAAAGAATAATTAACAAAAATGAACTCCAACAAAAACATATTTGCATGAAATTTTGTTATGCATACCATGGAGTATGTCTTCTGGATGACAGGACCTTATGGTTCTCACTCAGATGATGGTTGGGATCCTAAAGCTCTTCCCGTCGTTAAAGATATCAATTACAGTAATATGGTTGCCGAGAATGTCACTATGGCAGCAAATATTGCTGGGATTAAAGATGATATTTTTTCTGGAATTTGCATCTCTAACATCATTGTTAAGCCCTCAGCACTACCCAAGAAAATCCAGTGGAACTGCACCGATATCAGTGGAGTGAGCAGTAATGCGAGCCCTCCTATTTGTGCTTTGTTGCCAAATCAAGCTGCTCACCCTTGCCCATTTCCAACAGACAAGCTACCCATAGAGGATTTCAAACTCCAAACTTGTAATGTTTCAGTCAACCTACAGTTGATATTCAAGTCCAAGTCTTTTCTGTTTCTGTATGTTAATTTATCTAGTTAATTTTGAACCTGCCTGCTGTTGAAGGCATTACATCTGGTCCTACATTAGAACCAAAAGAGTTCGAAAATGATAAGAAATTAATTGCAATCTTGCAAATTCTACTCAAATTTCTGTGTAAGTTTAGATTTGAACGTAACCCCCAGTCTTAGTACTCAATCATTACTTTGATGGTATCCATTTTCCCATTTGAATTTTTCCAAAGTACAGAAATTTTCTATACAACTTAATCGAGGGGAAGTTAACTGGAAATCCTTTTTCCGCTGCCCATTTTCGTTTCAAATCAAATCAGACCTGGGCTTCGATCTTGAAGCCAATCAAATATATCTTCCATGGAACGATCGAAGAAAGGCACTTGGAATCATTTTCACCAAGACAACCCATCTTTTCTGGTGTTTTGCACTTGAAATCTTCAAAAAAAAATTTTTTTTTTTTTTTTGTTTGCCAACCCCGGTTTATAAAGCGGTGGTTCGACCCACGTCGCACACCTGGCTGTGGTGGGTGAGTCTCCCAGTGAGGATTTTTTGAAAAATTGTAGAAATAAATTATTGAAAAAAAAACTTTAAAATGAAATTATGGGTAATTAAGGTAAAAGAAATTATTAAGAGCTACGAGTGTCAATGGTTCGGTTTGGGGGCAATTTCGATTCAGGCTTAACGATTTTAGGTTGAAAGCGATGCCCAAAGACGGACTATTTACAAAATAATGGTTTTTGTTTAGCATAGCTTGGGTATGGGTTGACTAACGGTTTGGATTCAGGTTCAGTCAGTTTTGAGACCATTGCTAATCCATATCAAACACGTTTTTTTGTTGGACTCATGATTCCCTGGAATCTCATTCCAAGGAATTGCGGAACCAAACGCCCCCTAAGGGTCTTACAAGTTACATCTTGCTGCTTGGGCTTAACATCCAAACAAAATCACTTTCTTTAACTCTTTTTGTTTTTACCAAAAACTTATATATCTCTTTAAAGAAAATCAAACACAATCTTATTAACAAAAAAAAATAACACATGAGATATCAATATAAAATCGTAGATGCATACAAAATATCATTTTAATTGAAAATCATTAATTGATTCGAAATGGTGAATATGAAAAGTGTATATTTTAGCATGAAAAAGATTCAAAATAAAAGTCATAACTCTCAAAGAATAGGCAAGAATAAAAAGTTAAAAACCAAAAGATTATTAAATGCTAAGCATGATCGATAAAAGAATGGTCCCAAACTTGATGAGAAATGCTTGTCCAGTGATCTCTAACACAATGGTCAACACTTGTTTCTCATATTATCTCACATTTGAGGTCTTGGAGAGAGAGCGTATTCATGCCAACACGAGGGAGAAACTGAGAAAGGAACAATATTATTGCAGAGGAAAAACTATAAGGGGGTAAAAGCTAAAAATTAAAAACTAGCAATTATAACGGGTTATAACATTTCGGCATAGGTAATGGTTCGATGCATTCGGCTCAAGCTAATGGGCCACTACCAGCACCAACCACAAACCTAACAGTTTTTTATCCTTAACTCATACCCCCATTTAATAAGTTTCAGTTGATTTGGTTTGGGCTATAACAATTGGTTCAGTTCGTTCTTAACGGTTCTTAACGGTTCCTTTATTAGAAGGGAATGAAAAGCATTAAAATACGTAGTAAATAAATATTTTTAAAATTAAAATCCATCAAGGTAAAAAAAATTAAACAACCTTATAAAGTTTTGTTTTTTTTTTTTGGTTAAAATACCATAGATCAAGGAAATTCTCCCAGTATAGACAAAAGATTAAGGGCAATATTGTAAAGTTACATGACATTAAGGGTAATCTAGGAATTATGAGATTATCTACCCATTAGTTAACGAAAATTGTTAACAAAGTATACCATTATGTTAGTTTAAGAGACATTTCGGGTTGTCTCTATCAATTTGATATATTCCTAGGGAGTCTTACTCTTTGCTATTCATTTTGGGACGTCCCTCAAATTTTTTCCCAAGAGAAAGATAAGATTTGTAAAATGCATCAAGCAATTTTTCAGATAATAAGTTCATTATTGAACTATTGAACCCCCCAAAGACTCTACACAAACTTTCCCTTTTCCTAAGAAGTATAACGTCCAAAGCTCCTTCTATACCCTTGATATTAATGGATAGAGCACCCGCATTGAACACAATTTATAGATGTTGGTATTCCAAAGAACCATAATCTTGCGAGTCGCGATCAATTCCCTGTTAGGATAGAACAATATGCTCCCCTAAGGGGGGGAAAAAAGGCATTTGAACCACAAAATGTATGGGGTGGGACCCACAAGGGATCCAGTGCAATTTATGCTCCCCTGAGGAAAAGAAGGGAAAAAAATGCATTTGAACCACAAAATGTATGGAGTGGGACCCATAGGGAATCTATTGAAATTTTGCTTTAATTATGTTCAATATTTTACAAGCAGACCCCAAAGCTATTTGTGGCTCAAAAGCGTCAAGATTGTTCTCCTCTGACCGGAAAGTAATCCAGACAACAGACTCTGATCTTGCAAAGAAAATCACTGGAATTGGAGGCGTGTATTATGACCGTTAAAACTGTTTTACGTTGCCGATGTACGGCATTTATTCCATTTCAAAAAATTCTCCCAGAAGAAGGGAATACTAGAGACTGCACTTGCCATTAATGTCTAACAGGATGACCAGATTTTCTGACCATTTTTAGAAAGTATTGGTCAAAGATTTCTAAAGATTTTTCCTTAAAAATCACAGATTTCCTTCTATATAAACACCAAGTCTAACTCCTCTCTCCAACCCACAATTCTTTCTTTCTTTTTGCAGAGATTTTTTAAGCAATGACTTGTTCCAGAAAAGCCCGAATAACAAACGTAGCTCTTCTACATCTTCTTCAATGTTATCCTTGATGATCCACTTCCATGTCTTTCTGTTTTCTCTGTTTTTATTTCTTGTTCTAACAAAAATCTGTTATACTATATGTTTTGCTCTTCCACTTGTTCGGGTTACTAGATTGGTTATTTTCTAATTCATGCATCTAAAATTGAAATCCTGGATATCAAACATTTAGCAACCATCTTTTTATTTTTCTTTTTCTTTTTACTGTTCTTCCCTTCCTTCACCTTCACCACCCTCTGTTTATGGGCATTTCTTGAATTTTTTTAATCCAAAATTACAAACATTTGGTCATCACTTTTAGATTCATTTTTCGTACTCACCTCCATCAGTCCCCTATTTTTCATTTTTCTACTGAATTTGCATTTGGGTTTGTTCCCGTTGTGTCTAATACTTACATTTTATGCCTCTGAAACTAAAAATTCACAGATAATTGAGATAGTTGCCGTGATAGTATTGCATGGATTGGTGATCTTCAGGGAGGCCGAATGCTCCAATGTTTCGCACCCCAAGGCTGGATTCAGCTATGAAGCCATAACTTGCAGAAAACACGTTGCATCCATCACGGATTTTGGAGGTGTGGGAGATGGGAAAACATCAAACACCAATGCCTTCCGCGAGGCTATCAAACATCTAAGCAAATTCTCAAATGACGGTGGTTCCGTGTTGATCGTTCCTCCAGGAAAATGGCTTACCGGGAGCTTCAACCTCACAAGCAGTTTCACTCTCTTTCTACCCAAAGATGCCATCATTCTCGGATCTCAGGTCTCTATGTGATTTTATTTGGTTCTTGACTTTCAATTCTACGATTCTATATGTGATTAGCTTAACTTGATATGAACTTGTTAGGATGAAGCTGAGTATCCACTTATCCCTCCTTTGCCTTCCTATGGGAAAGGAAGAGATAATGTAGACAAGGGTCCAAGATATCAAGCGCTCATTTATGGCACAAACCTAACTGATGTGGTCATTACAGGTATTTCTGTTCATCAATTGCAATTTAAAGGTTCCTCTGTTTCTGGGTTCTCTATCTCGTTATTCAACTTTGATGGGTTCTTGGATTTCAGGTAACAATGGGACGATTGATGGCCAAGGTGTCTCTTGGTGGGATAAATTTCACAATAACCAAACCAACCATACCCGACCTTACATGATTGAAATCTTGTTCTCTCACAGGGTCCAGATTTCCAATCTAACTCTACTCAATTCTCCAAGTTGGTTCGTTCATCCTACTTACTGCAGGTTGGTTCCTTCCCATTCATAAACACTACACCATTCTTCATCTTCCTCATGAAAAAGATTTATGGTTTGTAATCAAAACACTGTGTCTTTAATTGCAGTAACGTGTTGGTGTTAGGCCTGACCATCCTCGCACCAATTGATTCCCCGAACACTGATGGGATTGACCCAGGTTTGTCTAGAGATATGGAGGAATTCAATTATTGATTCATTTCAGTGAACAGCTAGAAACTAAATTGAGCTTCTTCTTTTCTTTTTCTTTTTTCTCTTGGGTTCTCCTCTACTATTCAGATTCATGCAAAAATGTTAGAATTGAAGACTGTTATGTAGTTTCTGGGGATGACTGCATTGCAGTGAAAAGTGGATGGGATCAATATGGGATAAAATTTGGGATGCCCACAAAGAATGTCATAATCAAAAGGTTCACCTGCATTTCCCCAGACAGTGCTGTTATCGCTCTTGGGAGTGAGATGTCTGGTGGCATCGAAAATATCAGGGCTGAAGATGTTCTTGCCATTAACTCGGAGTCTGTAATAAGGATCAAAAGCTCTCCAGGGCGTGGTGGATACGTGAAAAAGATATTTGCAAGAAGATTTGTTATGCATACCATGAAGTATGTTTTCTGGATGACTGGAGCTTATGGGTCTCACCCAGATGATGGTTGGGATCCTAAAGCACTTCCTGTTGTTAAAGATATCAATTACAGTGATATGGTTGCCGAGAATGTCACCATGGCAGCAAATTTAGCTGGTATTAAAGATGATATTTATTCTGGAATTTGCATCTCTAACGTCACTGTTAAGCCCTCGCCAAAACCCAAGAAAATTCAATGGAATTGCACTGATATCAGCGGAGTAACCAGTAATGTGAGTCCTCCTGCTTGTGCGTTGTTGCCAGATCAAGGTGCTTACCCTTGCCCATTCCCAACTGACAAGCTACCAATAGAGAATGTCAAATTCCAAACTTGTAATGTCTGAGTCAATAGTTGATATTGTAGTCTTCTTTTCTTTTTTCTTTTTCTTTTTTTTTTTTTTTTGTTAGTTTTTATATAGTATTGAAGCTGCCTGTCAAAGGCATTACTGGTCCTAATTAGGACCAAAGAGTTGAAAAATAATAAGAAATAGCAAGCATATTACTGCAATTCTACTCAAATTTCTATGTTAAGACATTTAATCATTAGTAATACAAAAATTTTCTATAGAACATAACTGAGGAAAAGTACCTGGGATCCTTCTTACTCTGCTCTTTTCCATTTGAAATCTGCACAATTTCATTGAACGACAAACCAAATATATCTTCCATGGAACGATTGAAGAAAATGCTTGGAATCATTTTCGATCAGACAGCCCATCTTTTCTGTTGTTTTTGAAATCTTCACACATTCATTTAAGAAAAAACTTCAACAAGCATCACAGGCACAAAAACCCAATAAAAGTTTTCGTTGATACTTACTATAGAAGTTCTCAATCTTAGACACTGTAGAAATGAACCTGTTTTCTATCATAAAACCCAATTCACAACAATCAAATAGCTACTGTTTGAAGTTCCCTATGCCATAAACCGCATGGATGAACCTGCATCACATCATAGAGGCCGGATGAACAAAAGCAGCTTGATATAAGACTTCTAAATTATGAGGACAATTCTCCAAAATGATAGAGACAGTATTATTCCCAATAATGCAGAAAACTATTTTCCATTAAAATGGATAGAGTCTTGACATAGACACTAGGAAATACATCTAATGTAAAACTCTCAGATGTTCCAAGTAGTGTGAACAATTGGAAGGAATTTGCTTAGTAGTACCATATATATTTAACTCTCAGGCACTTGCTTAACAGTTAATCAACACATCAAACATAAAATTAAGAGAATAAATTTGTTACACGCCCATATCATACAAAGTTCAGGTTCAAAAACCAGCAAAGGCCTTCCAGAAGAAAAAAATATATGATTCATAGATACATCAAAGTGATTGTTCAGATAATAATCCTATTATTAGAAAGATCAGAACTACTAAACCTTAAAAGACAATACACAATGTTTCCCTTTTAATGTCCAAAGCTCCTCCAGTACCCTTGGTATTGATGGATAGATCACCCACATTTACATGTCGGCATTCTGAAGAACCATAATCTTGCAAAAAGATTTGCTTCAACTTCCTGCAATAAGGTTTACAAGCTATAATAGAAGTTGAATGTGTTTAGACCTTCCGTTACAGTAATACCATTCTTAACTCCCTAATGAATTGGGTCAGGATTGAACTTCAGAGACTCCCTCCAGATGAGTTCCTTTATATTCTCTTCACTTAAGGATGGTTGCTCAAAATCAACTCTGAAAGGTGTAGGACAGACTGGCTCGTTATTTATATCATGAAAAGACGATAAGTACGGGTGGCGCAATGCCTCGTCAACTGCATATAACAAATATGAAGAAAGAAAAATTAACAGAAATGAGCTCCAAAAAAAGCTAATTTTTGTGATATACTCTAAATCCCATCATACCTGCAATCCGCTTGTTTGGATCAAACACCAGCATTTTCTCTAGTAAATCAACAGCCCCAGGAGACATATTGGTGAATCTAGCAGAGAACTGTTGTTTTGGGTACTGTGGGAGCTGCCTAAAATATCTTCTGGCATTGTCACTTCGGAGGAATCCGAGGCTAGCATCATCAGGTGAACCTAGAAGCTTTTCCAAATAGAAGAAAATGCAAAGCTAATTATACTCTGCAACTTATTAAGAAAGTAGGTAGAAGCTTTTAATAGAGGTAGAGGTCAGCAAGACAAAGGAATATCAAAGAAAATCATGCTGGTTAACTGAGGAAATGCTTTGCTTGCAGCACAAACCTGCCACATGTAGGATAGGATGAGGACAAAATTTTGGGAGAGGTATACCCAAGTTAACCCTTTCACATTTTAATTTTCATCTCATAGAAAGTTGTCAACATAGAAAATGAAAGCATTAAATATCAAAGACCAGCAAAAGAGTGCATGCCAAAAGGAGAATGCAAGGACATACACAGAAGGTATTGATTAAAGCCATAAAACTTGATGCGTGGCTAGTCCAGACCAAGTTCTCTCTACCAAGTTGGAATTGTTCCAACAACTTTCCACAGGGCATGGTGATGTCAGCAGAGCATGGAAAGCCCTTATTGGTCCATGTGTGTAAAGGTCATTTTGCCATTTCATAGAAAAAGCACAAATAAAAGAAAGAGAAAGGTAACCTACCTTCTTTCGCCTGCTCCAAACACACACCCTCCCAAAACAACCAACAAAAAGAAATAATAAATAGATACAGAAAAGAACCGTCTTTTCTGTTCTAGCCTTTTCTGGTTCTTTTGAAAATGTTTTTGACAAAACTTTTTCTTGTTTAAGATATCTCAAGAGTCTCTAAATTGCATTGGGTGGTAAAACAGATTTGCCACGGCTAAATTTAATATGGCCTGACATCTCAAGATTACCATAACTTAAAGCAGTAGCAGGAAATTTCAGACAAATGACCATGGTAAACAGCAGGACCAAATTGTGGCAAATTCTTGTGACTAGACCATGATATTCATACTTCATTTTCTTTCGAGGAAATGCATAATTTGTTAATAGGGGGTATAAATGATAATTTTAGAGGCCAAGAAGAACTCTCTTTCATTTCTTTCATGGGGAAAAAGCAAATTTGTTAAGGAGATGTCTTGGACTATAAAAAACTAGCTGCAAGGAAACTCTATCTGAATTAAATGGAAAATTCATTGTTTCAAAGTCATACCTCGGTGACAAGTCTCAATTGGTGAACATAATCTTTGCCTGGAAAGAGGGGTTCACGGGTCATGACTTCACCTAGGATACAACCCACTGACCAAATATCAATAGCAGCAGTATACTCTGAGCAATTTAGGAGCAATTCTGGTGCACGGTACCATCGAGTAACGACATACTCCATCATAAAATCTGTTTCAGAAGTTGTCCTCGCCAGTCCAAAGTCCCCAATCTTAAGGTCACAATTTGCATTTATAAGCAAATTGCTGGGCTTAAGATCACGGTGCAATACATTAGCTGAGTGTACATACTTCAGTCCTCGTAATAACTGATACAGGAAAAACTGCAAACATTGCAAATGATATCTATCATGCCTTAATAGAACTTAGATTGAGATACATACAATTAACTGAGTTTCTATCCTCCTTTCTCTTATCCAAAATACTCACCAACAGGCAACAGCTCTCAGGTATACAACATAGATTGATAGTTTCAGCACATATGTAGGTAGCCTAGAGAAATCAGTCGCTTGGGTTGGGTAGAGAGATATAAATTCATCTTTATATAAAAATGCCCAAAAATCTGCCCCATGTTTACTAACTATAATAGCAAGTGGATGAATCTTTATCATGGATTTTTTTTTTTTTAGCCCAAATTATTTGGGATACAGGGGAGCCATAGAATTTTATTTAAGGAAACTAGAAATACAAAAAAGAGAGGGGGGGGGGGGGCAGGTTCTCTAGCTCGTTACAACAAATTAAAGAGTATGGATTTGTCCAATTGCAAATTCTATTTTTGTTCACAGAAAGCTGGGAAGCACAATATGAAATAGCTAAAAATGTTGAACTACTTTATAGTCTTGACGTGATAAAAATTCAACAAAGAATGCCATGATATAATGGTAATGTAAAACCTGACAATGCTCATCTGTCAATGGTTGCTTGGAACGGATTATCTGATGAAGATCAGCATCCATTAATTCATAAACAATATAAACATCATTGAAATCCTCTCTCTTTGGTGGTCGTATAATGTCTTTGATGGCAACGATCTGTCATGGTTAAGAATTTAGAAGTCAGGCCATTAAAATCTGAAGTGACTAGAAATAACAACTTGTAGAATTACCACCAAATACAAAAAGCAAGGCAAAGATTAGAAGTTCAAGTAATGATAGTGTGAGGATATACATATAAGAAAGATCCTGGGATGATGTTCTCCCTTCTCATTTGGAACTAACAAATTGTTACTGTTTTCTTCTACAGAGAAGTGAAACTGAATTTGGTTGCTTCTAGTGCAACCACAGGTTTGGTAATCAGAAGCAGGCGCAGTATCCATATTAACCAGTAGTACTGACCCATAACGGTGGTACACTCAATAGGGTAATGATATGTGGCTGATAGATGGTGGAGAATTGGGATGATCTTTCTCTTCCATATGTAAACTGGATATAACTTACAGCACAAATACAAAGCAAATAGTGAATCAACTTGAGTTAAAAGCTCATTATCACTGCTACTTTATGCAGAGGATCTCCTAAGCCATATGCCCACTGTCACTGATGCTTTTACCAAGGGACCTCAAGTTGAAAAGTTCGGTTGATGGATTTCCCTAGGTTAGGCAGTTACGACAAAGGAATCCACTGAGTGAGTAAGATTCATGGAGATCTGATCTCCAATCCCTTTTGGCTACTAGCTAGCTACAGTACAACCAGTCTGATCAGGCAAGACTATCTAGTGGTTTCAGAAATTATGTCTAGGACTGAATGAACCCAGGAGAACTGCTAAGGGAACTGAACTTACATTTTTATGATCCATGTGGCGGAGAAGCTTAATTTCTCTTAAAGTCCTTTTGGCATCAATTTTATTGTCAAAGGCATTACCGATCTTCTTAATTGCAACCTCTTCATGTGTCTCTGAATTCACAGCCGCACTTGAGAACAAGAAAGCTTAGATTAATCCTTCACATCATCATTAATGAAAAGGGAATTACTGAGTATTAAAAAAATAATAATAATAAGAGAAGAAGAAGATAATAGAACCATCAACCTGAAAATCTAAAATTAATATTTCATCCACAAGACCTTTATTTAAAATTCTACTTCAATCCAGAGCATATTGCAAAACCAATTAACTGAATGATAAATTAACCTACAGAAACAAGTAGTGTATATGAAGATCAGACCAGACACATGAAACAAGAAGCTTTTCATACATAGTTGTTTAATGATCCAAAAATCCTTCTTTCTTTTATTTTGTTGGTGTTAGTGTTGGGTTTTGATTTTGAGGACAGAATACAGGTAACTTGCCAGTTGTTCTGATTTCTGAAGTTTACAACCTATGTTACAAATTTGTGGCTTTTAATGTTCTTTCTTCCTCAGAAGCTTTTCAGCTTTGTTCAAGGTTCATATCAAACCCAGGAACAAACCAGCGTGTTGCAGCAGATTCTCAGCACTGTCTTCAGAATTCCCAAAACCCAACTCGAACACATTCATGAAAATGAAAACCAAGCACCATGGCTGACAGAAAACAGAGCATGGGATGACATAATCCGAAAGAAAGATTATATCTTACCACACAATGCCATTAGCGCCTCTGCCGACTGGTCGTATGGGTGGAACATATTTGGTAGGAACCTCGAACATAATCCCACAGACATTGTACTGAACGTAGCGACCGCCATGACTGAGAACTCCTTTGATATTGGAATCGGCTGAGGTGGAACTCGATACTGTTGACATGATTGAAGCCTTGAAGACGAAGTTTCCCTTCTACAAAAACTCAAAAACAGGGCTTAGAGAGAAGCTAAAACAGAGGAGAGAACAAAGCTTGCGCAGCTCAATTGCAGAGCTTCCGCTGGAGCTTCAGAGTATGGAAAACGAAATAAATAAAGGGGAAAGCAGAAACCTCCATCCGTCTCTGCAATGTCAATTTCTTAGTGCCCTCTTTAACCGCGAGTTTGCGTGAGGCATGAAGACTGGAATGTGAACTACTTTACATCTCGAAGTTTCTTTTGAAATCCGTGGGACTCCGTGAAAGTCCAAGCGAAGAGGAAAATCCATTTGGGAAAGAAAATGGAAATCGTTGTGATCATTCACGCAGCAGTAAACAGATTAATGTTGAAAGATACAATAACATGATCACGTAAAGAAAGCAAAAACCTTTAAAATTATCATAATGAGAACTACTTTCACTTCTCTTTGCTTTTAAAATCCATAAAGCATTTGAGCGTATCCTAGATTCATGTTATACCCATGAACCAAACTTGGGTG
This sequence comes from Hakea prostrata, assembly GCF_041222555.1. Lineage (NCBI taxonomy): Eukaryota > Viridiplantae > Streptophyta > Magnoliopsida > Proteales > Proteaceae > Hakea > Hakea prostrata. Next base: position 36,565,815 of record NC_142605.1, on the reverse strand, counting down.
GAAGCCATTAAACAACAATGAACTGCATATATATAGAAAGCCAGAGTCACAGTTATACCGTGACTTCCATGATTACATCTGGAACTTCCTTTGAAAATCCGTGAAACTTTGAAGATGTTTCCATCTTTCAAATTTCCTCTCTATGTTGGAGTTGTTATCAATCCAATCCATCAATGTGAGCTTTAATCACCCTTTATATCAGCCAGTCAGGGGGCGTGGACACACCAGTGGAATCGGGTTTCAGGGTTAGAATGAGTGAATCCAAATATTCAAAATCAAAACAACAAAAAATAAATGTTCGTCTTGCATGCCTTACGAATCCATTTCCACCGTTCCACTGACCCTAACTTGATGTGATCTGATCCTGATTCTCTCATCGGATTCATGGACCTGCAGCGGCGGCGCAACTATAATAAGTGTGGATGCACTTATGGTGAAGTTGCCAACGTTAACAAGCAGTCTCCTTCCAGCTACAGATGCAACAATGCTTATCAACTTCTGGGAAAAGTGGGGTTGATTAGTAATCTGAAAAAGCAAACACAGTTTAACACATCATCCATGAGGGTTTCTAGGCCCTCTTGATTCTTGTATGCACTCATTATGGATCATCACCTCAGCATGCATGCCTATAAATTCAGTGATCAATTTAAAGATCAATCGGTCAAAATTAGAACTGCTGCCAATCGGTTGATGGAATACTTGCTCAGCTAGTGCATATAACTTCAGAAAGTGAAACAACTCTTGGATCAGCAATGCCAAAATATGCATGTCTCCTTCTAGTGTGCCAAATAAGTTAGAAATCTTCAAAACCAGCTCATCTAGATTTGATGAAACTCATACCCACCGGGCCACCAGTAGCAGCATTACATGGTTATATACTCTTACAAGCTGTGTTGGGCATCAGGTCTTCTTGGTGGAATACTGAAATCATTTCCAAAGATCAGAAAAATATGGATGCTCAACACTCATCAGGTTAAGAATGCATTCTACAAAACAGGTCAGCCATTTCAATTTGACTAGATATTTTCTTGGGGCAAATCATCGATTAGATTATAGGAGATCCTTTGTGGTCTCCTGATGCATCTGAGGAAGTTGTTTCCTGGCTTGTTGCAGGGAACATGAATGCTCCAGCTCACAAAACTCGCCCAGTGGGATGTCACTTGTATCATGTGAAATAATTGTAGAACATTATGCTCTCCTTATACTTCTCCATCACTTATTAATCCATATACAAATAATCTAAGAATACATACAAAATATGAACTTAATTACTAATCATTCTCATTCAATTAAGTAAGAACAGATTCCAACTCTTTACCTTCCACAGTTTTGAATAAAACCTTACACGTCGCAGTTTCCAACCATCTTCTCTAAGTTAGTTACAGCTCTGCCTGTAGCACTACTCCAAAGTCATCTGGGACTTTTAGGATTCACACTCGAACCATCCTAGTAATGGACAACAGAAAATCGAGGGAAGTCTATCCAGGTTACTGACCTATTGATATATCTCCACTCAAAACCACCCGCAACAAAAATAAATTTTGAGATCGATTCAAGATTCAGGGTTTCTAATAGTTTTAGCATGAGGAGGACAGAGTCTATTTCATAAGAAAGGAATTGAAACATACCCTACACTTAAGAAGGAAAAGCAAATGGAAAAAATTGCTGATATATAACATTTAAAACATGGTTGCAAGAACTTACAAATATCCCATTTAGTACAACTCTCTCGCACGTTATCAATCAACGTCTACATAGAAACAAATTGAACGACGTGGACTCAGCGACTTAAATTTCTGCAGAACAAGAGGAATCTGGTTTGGTAATATAAAACATAACAGTGAACTCAAATCTCACCCGAATCATTTTCATTGAGTATATCACTAACTAACATACATAGTTCATCACAAGAAAACCAAAAACAGACAGACGCACACGACGGATATACACAAACATGTATATTAAGGATAACATGCTCAAAGTTTCTTATTACAGAACTCACTCACTATAGCCTTCTCGTTGGTATTACAGGCTTGTGAAAATACTGTTGAGATCTAACTAGTCAGAAAACCTAACAAACTACATATCCAGAAGTACCTGTCACCTTACACCCTGAAGTTCGCCATTGCTTTCTATTTTGACATAGTCAGACTCATCTACTCTTAGGTTACTGAGTAAAGCATCACGACCAGTAAGAACGATTTGGAAGAAGCCCTCTACTTCCTTCGAAAGAGCATCCACACCTTGTGAAAGCCTTTCAGAACTCTTTCTCAACTCTGAAACAGCGCTTGACATTGTTTCTTCTTTGAAAGGCCCATTGCGATCCCTGTCAATCATGGCAGACAACCTCCCAACGCTAGCCTTGACAACCTCGAGCTCCCCTAATAGGGTAAAACTTCCACTTGAAATTACTCTCCTAATAACTCCGTTAACATTAGCTTGCAAATCGTTAAAAGCCTCAGCATACAGATATTTGTCAGAAACATGCAACTCCACCAGTGGATTAGCTGTGCCCGAGAAAGCTGCTGTGATGATGCTACAAACAAATATAGTTTGAACCTTGACCCCATACATAGCACGCATCAATACCTTTCCCTTTGCAGAGTTCTTAACCTTACCCATGTGAAGAGATTCGCTGAGACCATGTAAGATGATAGAACAGTTCTCCAGCTTGGGGTTCCTGTGAGCAATCTGCTTCTTCCAGTCACTCAGTGAAGAACGCACACGCGAAAACTGCTCATCTGATGGTGTAGTTTTAGTGCCATCCAAAACATGTAGCACACATTGAAGAAAAAGTTGAGCTTGGTTAATCTGAGAAAACTCAGAGCTAAAGGCGAGACAGATGTCCAGTAACTTCACACTATTATCCAAGTAGACATCCATCCACTTTTCGTCCCAGTCAGCGACAGGAAATTGAAGGTCAGTAATAAGAACTTTAATGTCAGCATGCGTTTCTGAAAGCAACTCTATTGCCAGTCGCATCCACGACAAGCTAAGGACATCTCCCTCATCTTTCAGTTTGAGCTTCTTCAGCCTTTCTGCCAATCTTTCCTCAAACGAATTCAACAGTCCCATAAGCTTTTGAGACATCCATGAACCCCTGGGAAATATCATTCGGAAAGGGTTTCCAAAAGGAAAAGCCGAGGGATGTCCATCATGTGGCCTACTCATATTACTATATACAACTGTCAAGAAAGCACACAAAGAAAACTGCCCCTCAGCACGAAATGGAAACAGAGATGACATAAATAGAAAAAGATATAAAGTTTTAAAAAATGAAATTAAAATGCAGAAAATACAGTTCTATCAAAGGGAAACATCACACTAATTTTTAATACAACCTTAAGAGATTCCAAAATGATCGGTAATCCTAGAAAACCATGCAAACAGATCCATTTCTAGGGGCATCTGGGTCAATCTGAAATATCAAATACTCCCGAACAAAACGCCCATGGGTTCCAAGTTCTACTTTGGGCAAATACCTACATCGAAACCCTGATTCTGATGATGATCTACCGTTTTCTTTTTCGTTTTTTTTTGGGGCCCCCATCGACATTAACTAGGTAAGTATGCAGCAGCACCGACAAGGGGCAATCGCAGATCGCTCATGCGAGATGAACACGGAATCCCACTTTTTATGGGTATGATTTTAACTCGCAATTTCTCTCACTGAAATACTTCAACTTAATCCTCCAGTCAATCTATATCAATCAAAACATGCAGCCGCAAGTAAAAGTCAAAGAAACGAACCGAAGCCAACGAATTCCCAAAATAATTTCACATAAACCCTCGCAAAAGCATCTAACCACATGGTTTTCCTCCCAAAATTCTATCGTAGTGTCATGATCTTTACCTCAAATAACAGGACGGCCCAAGCAGATATCAAACCAGGAACCCACAGATCGTGAGCGGGAATTCAAATCAATCGAAACCCTAACCCTAACTTTTCAAAAAAAAACGATAGAATCCCGATTAAACAACGGAAGCTTTTAATAGATCTTTGTAAAAGATAAAACAAAACAAGAATGAAAGTTTAATAACCGCACCTGCTAATCGAAATCGGCACTACGAAGAACAAATCTCTCTCTCGAACTCGAAGAAATAAAGTTGCAAAAGCTACAACACTGCACTGCGCTAAGATAAAACGAAAACTCCCGATTTTATGACCTGAAGCGTCTGATTCAGACTAGAAGTTTATCTATATATATAGTAGGGTAGGCGGTAGGTTTTGATCTGTAGTTAACGTTTGATTTTGATCGGACGGCCAAGGATTTACTAACTTTACCATTTTCTGAATGGACCTCATCGACACGTTTATGTGAGAATCTCAACGGTTTGGATCTTATAGTTGCTTAGGAATCTGTGAACGCTCGGTCCATTATATACTTACTCGCGAAGTTTCTTGTCCAAACCGGATTTTTATTTGCAGTGGGCGCCCGTTGGTTTATGACACGTGTCATTTGTAAGATCCAACGTTCCTGATTATAAGGGATTTTATGACGTGTCATTTGTAAGATCCAACGTTCCTGATTATAAGGGGATTCAATTGTAAATATGGAATTTTTATTTTACCAAATTTCTCCTATTTTTTCTAAATTTGCGTAAAAAACCCCTGTATTCCCAAAAGGCTCTCTCTTCGTTCGAATCCAAACCTCCTTTCTCTCTCTCTCTACCAACCCAGATATATTTTTCTGGGAGCCGTCGATGCTTCCGTTTGTGCGTTAATGGCTCCTTCATGGACTGCTCTGGGATCTGAAGTCAGATGGGGATCTATTATATCTTCCTGAGCACTGCCGATTTCTTTCCAGATCTAGGGTTTCGTTGCTATCGCGAATTTTGTTTTCTGCTAGGGTTTTGGTGCTGTTTTCTCGATTTCTTGAGCAATTGCTAGGGTTTCGGACAGGAAACCGAATGGGTTTGAGATAATTAGACACTTAATATTTCGACATGAACAAACCAACTTCCTTACTAGAATCCGCTTTTCTAATTTCTCTCTCCCAATGTTCTCCCTCTACTGCAATTGCCAATCGCCTGTGATGGTTCTTCCTCTCAATACCAATTCCGATTGGGTTGTCGATGAAAGAGAGCGAAAAGTGAAATTGGTTGATGAACGAAGGTCTTAGCAAGCAGGTCCCGATTCCATTGCCGGCATCAAACCTAACATCCCATCTCTGCTTGATGATGGTGGTGAATACATACTTATTTCGAATTCAGGAAATGATTCGGATGGAAAATTATTCGGAATGATCTGAGAACAAAATTAAAAGCGTAAAATTATGGAGAAGTCAATGTACTTGGATTCTTGTATGCAGTTAAATAAAAAATTGTTTTGCAAGTTTACAAGTATTAAATGTAAGAAAGGTATAAATTTATATATAAAAAAACAAATTAAAAACTATTCACATTTAGTTTTATTAAGCACGGTTGGATCAATTATTTGCACACATGAATCAATAGTGACTTGCATTTGCAGTATTCAAAAGGGAAAAAAAATCTGTAAAATATCATTATAGATTGCTCTGTTGGTAAAAGCAACACCTAAAGAAATCATAGATTCAATTAGTATTTTATACTTCTATACCCAATATATAAAAATCTCTTATTCCTAAAAAAACTGCAAAGTACTCAAACGTGGGTGGACTCTACGATTCATCCATCATATACACAGTATATACATGGAAGATCGACTGTTTCAAAAAGAAAAGTAAATGTATCTGCTTGCACCTTCTATCAATCTTCTTGAAATTTTAGATGGGCCTCTTGCCAGCTAAAATAATCGATATAAACTTGTGAATCATAATTTAAACGGATACCTCCTTAGTCTTATTATCTCTACATAATTTACTACCACTTATGTGCTAGAAGCACCACCACTAGTGGCAGTTCACCATTTACTACAGAAGGGCATATACAGACAAAAAGGTAGTTCAACTGTTACATAAAAAAACCAGCTCAAATTTGTTATTTGTGGTGCCCTCTGTCCTATAGTTGGAAACAGAGGTGGAGCCTTCCTGCTTGTGAAGGAGATAATGGCCTACTCATGGCCAACAAACCCACCTCCAGCCAGCCTAGCAAAACTAGATTGGTGGCCATGCAACACTCCAGTCAGGATTTTGCTGGGGTGCTGTGTAATTAATGCACAACACTTGCAGCGAATGGTCGAGATCTTCGATCGGTTGCAGCAGCACAGTGCTGCACAATTAATGCACAACACTGAAGTAGAGCCCCTCCAGTCAACCAGGAGAAGCCCATTTATCTAAATGAACTTATTTCCAACCAAAAAGATCGTCAAAAAAAACTAAAAACAACAGAAAATAAATGATTGACAGACTCAAGATGGAATTTACAGTCATTTCAAACTTTTCATTCAATGCGTTACAATGATTTGTTCAAAATGATTTTAATCCAATTCTCCCTATGATACTAATACATCTCAATACAAGGTAATCATCAATTACCTATTAACATTTAGCAAATGCCAATAATGAATTCTTCAATAAAAATTTGAGCAAAAAATCTACTGAAAATGTGGGGAACAATGATTTTCTAATTGGGACAAACTTTGATTGTCAGTACACATAATTTACCCTGTCATCTCCTACTTTGCTGGTATGAACTGCAACTGCTATCACCTTCACTAGTGTTGGAGGTTCCACTGGTAAACTGCTTATCACCAAGTCTAGCAATAATTTGGCTTTCCGGTTGTTTATCTCTCTGTTTAGCAACTACCTGGTTGGCAATCTGTTTATCACCCAATCTTGGAACCTGGTTTGCAGGTTTATATTCCTGATTAGATCGTGTGCCATCCCTTGCCATTCGGCGTTCCTGCAGTAAAAACAAGTAGTACAAGGTCTCTATTGATTAGACAGGCTGGAAGTGAAACCAAGTAGTACAGGCTCTCTTTTGATTCTCTTTACTGAATCTGCTTCTATAGATTTTGAAGAACTTGAGTTTAGTTATCCTACGAAAACTTACATTATGGAAAAGCAGGTCATCCGCCTCAAGCATGTGGATCACATGCCCCATTTTAGGCCTTTTTTGTGCATCAGGATCAACACATTTCAAAGCGACCAGAAGAACCCGTTTGAGTGCCTTTGAAGAAGGCTTTTCAGGCAGTTTAGGATCCACTACTTCCTCTGATCTCCATTCTCCAACCATTGTCTTCAACCAGTCCACCAAATTCACCTGCAATTTAATGGTTTAGTTTTGGCTATCGAAAACTGATAACTATCCAACCCAAGGTGAGGTTAGAAGAGGAGATGAAAGAGATTCATAATAGCAACCTCTCCAGGGGGTCGACTATATTCAACAGGATTCCTCCCTGAAATTATCTCCATGATCAATATTCCAAAGCTATATACATCACTTCTCTCATTCAACATACCAGTGCAAGCATATTCAGGTGCAACGTATCTAAAAAAGAATATGAGTTTGTTAGTCAAAACCACCTTTAGATTTCACAAAAAAACTGCATATAAAAAATAATAAATAAAATAAAATGTTTAAGAATATCAAACTTATCCAGATTTAAATAACAAAGCTGACTGACCCAAATGTTCCCATGACACGAGTTGTAACATAACTCCTCTCAGAACATAACAGTTTAGCAAGCCCAAAATCAGAGACCTTAGAATTCCACTGTCTGTCGAGTAAGATATTACTAGACTTTACATCACGGTGAACAACTTTTGGCTCCAGACCCTCATGAAGATAGGCCAAACTGCAAATACATTTTCCAACCAAAATAAGGTGAGAGAATGGGGAGGGGGGTGGAACATATATGGGAACAAAATTCAGAGGAAAACTACAGTACCCCTTCGCTGTTCCAAGAACAATGTTCATTCGGATATCCCATGTCAAAGGGCTAACTGGACCTACATCCCCATGCAGCCACTGGTCCAGATTACCATTGTCTACATACTCATAAACAAGCATCCTAATTTAAAAAAGAAAAAGGAGAGTAAACAATCAATCATATATATTTCAAGGATCAAATCAGATCATAATATTAGCTTTCACAGAATTTCAATGCCTGGTTACAGTTTCAGCAAAACCCTACCATACAAGATTGATCTTGAAGACAGTGGCTCTTCAGATATATTTCAAAAATTCATACCTGTGAGCTCCTTCCACACAGTATCCAAGCAATCTAACCAGATTTTTGTGCCTAACACGGCCAATTGCCTCCACTTCTACTTTGAACTCTTTCTCAGCTTGACCCCTGATAATTCATTAGTCTCATCAATTAACTTGAAATATCATTGAGACATTTATACGGTCCACGAGAAAATTTCCATATCTATGAAGCCAAGATAAAAGTTATAGTTATCTTCCTTAAAGCAATTTAAATATATTATGTAAGTACAAAAGAATATATGGTTGACAGTCCAGGCCATTAACACAACAAGCTTCTCGGATCACCATGAGAACAAGAATTAAACACACACAGGCTCAGAAGTCCAAGATCAGTTTTTTGGAATAACTAAAGCAGTATGAAAGGAACTCAACGTCTCCTTACAAAATAAGAAGAAATCAGTTGTGTTTCTGGATTCATTCAGTAAGTTCGCATGGAGTTTCTATTCCGAAGAGAAGAACATGTTGGTAGCAGGAGGGGAGAGAGAGAGAGAACAAAATATTCAACCAAAGCTTTAATCACCAAGACAAAATAAGATATTTGTCTATCAAGAGTTTGTTCATAAGCAATTTTGCAATGGTAGAACAAAATGCAACAGACGATTTTGGGAGATTTGGTACCTGTTATTCAACAAATTCTTGACAGCAACCTGAGATTTGTCAGCGAAAACGCCGAGATAAACGATCCCATAGCCTCCTTCGCCGATCACATTCTCGTCGGCAAAACCGTTGGTCGCCGCTTCAAGCTCCCGGAGAGTGTACCAGTGGCCCCAACCCAAATGCGAAACCTCAGGAGGGCCGCTAGCCATAGATGTGGAATCCGTCGCAGTGGTCGATCGGCTCTCACCGCTTGCGTGTGAAGGCGCCCTATCGGAGAACACCACCCGATGCTCAGGCTTCCCAATGTCGATCTGGATCTCGGGAATAGAAGGAGGAAACGCATGGCGCTGATCTGGAGCAACATGATGAACGATCTCTTGGATCTCTTTAGAAACCACAGGAGTCGAATCAACAAGACCAATCCCCTTCGTCGAACGCGAGCGGTGGTATTTGGGAGATTTACGGCGACGAGATGTAATGCAGAGAGAAAGAAGGAAGAGTATGAGAACAATAAAAGCACCAAAGCAGATTCCAATCACAACCCATAAGCGAAGACCAAAGATTGAAGTCGGCTTCGAGAGCTCACTGTTCAAAAACGCTGTATCGAAAATCGACATGGCATCAATAATAAGGAAACCCTAAGATAATCTTAGTGGAAATTGCATTATAAGCCGGAAAAAAAACCAAAAAAAGCTTTGATTTTCCGGCGAAATGGTAACGGTTTGTGAAGAAGAGAAGAAAGAGAAAGCTAACACTCAAAGACAAAACAGTGCCAGAGTGTGACTGGAGTGGAAGAGTGTGAATTTTGTTGAACTTCAAATGAAGAATTAGGTATTGTACTTAAAACGCCCTAAGCTTTTGTCGAAATCCCATGGATATCCTCAACATCTTCTTTTGTAATGTAAATTATCTTAAACCTCGTAGGCCCGTAGCTGTCTTTTTAAAAGAAAAAGAGATCGCAGCTGTCAAGGTTTCAGATTCCACGCAACGCCATTACTAGAAAATGCAGGAAAAACTATTGTCTGACAGATCATGGCCACTGACCATGATTTTCCTACCAATAAAATAATGGAGAGCGTCACTCTGAGTGAGTTACACCTAAAATTAATGTCACCGCCGGATTTTATTGCACTTGCACCTAGGTTGGCGTCAACGGGTCGATTTGGGCCGGGTTAGTCTGAAACCCCAACCTCACCTAACTCTAAGTCCAACACAATCTACCAGGATTTAAAAATCCCAAATCCAAGGGTTGGCCCTGATTAATCTAAACATGACTCTTTGTTAAAAACTATTGATTTTACCAACTAAACTGCACTGCATTAGTATATTGTTTTGGTGTCAAAATATCAAATAACCTTCCTAAGTATAGCTTTAATTAAATTAAACTAATATAGGATCGGGTTGGGTTGGGTTGGGTTGGGTTGGCCCATGGGCTAAACCAAAACCCGATCCTATCAGGGCTCATTATTTTGTTATCCAAGCTTGTCCTTTGAGTTGAAAAAAATCGGTCGGAACCAGGTGGGGCTCAGGGTGGGTTTACGCCTAGACAGATCAATGGGGTTTTATTGACACACCTAACTTGCACTTCGTCAGGGAAGAACAATGTGCTTTGTTAACTATTTATCAATTGACTAATGTACTAAAGATTTTTACCTCTAATTTTTTTTTTTCAATCTCTAAAAGTGGGCCTCGCTAGTATGTGCCAAGAGCATGAGCACATTGTTTTACTCCAACGAGGAAGTAATTCAGACTTCCAAAACTATTTCTCAACCACGCAATAGGATCTAATCCATTTTATAATATTCAGAAGTAGGGTCATACTGTGTGGTTGAAAAGTGTTAGGGAATCACATTATTCTCCTATAACGGAGAAATTATCCAAACTCCATGCACTACGTCAAGTATAGTTTTTGCCATTTGTATGAAGAGGGTGGGTATTTTTAGGTAAACATAAAAGAATATGCAGATGTCTCGTAGCACCCACCTAGTGTATTTTTAGGTAAACAAAAAAGAATATGCAGATGTCTCGTAGCACCCACCAACTGATGAATCCCGATCAAATTGCTCCCCTCATGCATTTTCACCACCTTTGAATTATTTTATCAATTTTTAAAGTAGATCTCACAAAATAAATGTAGTGAAAAGACATCAATGAACACATAATGCTCCCCCGACAAGGAGGTGATCCAAACTCTCAATGGTGAACATGTTGCCCTCGTTACAGTCGAGATCTTGTCAGCATGTGGCTGGTATTAAGTCCAACTAATTCGGTTTTTTATTCCGGTTTGATTTGGATCAATCTTTTGGACGGCTTCAACTTAGTCGGTTCGGACCAATATCAAGTTGGTACAAATTAGTTTTCATCCCGATTATTACAATCTAAAATTTGGAAACCAAACTATGATCGATTGTTAGGTTTTAGATTGCCATTCAAGTGGGGTGAGGTGATCATCTTGCATATTAGGGTTTAGATTGTCTTCATCTTGTGCATTAGAGCTATAAATCAAAATTTGAGCTGAAGCATATACAAAATTATAACTGCTTTTGCAGGCATAAAAGGTAAAGAATAATATACTACAACAGAGAGAGAAATTTCTGGGCGATGATGGAGGTTATGCATCAAACAACGGTTGTAAACCAGAATTCCGATGGCTTTGATGTGTGCCTTTGAAGTGAGTAGCTCCCTCCTTCAGGATCTTGTAAACAAGAAATAAATTATAGGGAAGACGTGGTTATACTAGAACATTGAACTGAATTAAGCCTGCACCCTGCACCACAAACTTCCAGCAAAAGAGGGAGTTGCTAGCAGATCAAGCAAAGCATCACTATGTTCACTTCAACATCATTCAATAAGGCCTTCAGACACGTCAAAAATGGAACCGTTCTCTCAGGCAGAGTTGTTTTATGGTATCATCATCTAGAGCCCTCACTGGATGCAACTTGATCTCGTAAAGCTTAGGCCATAACTTCCCTGTTACTGTATGAATGGAAGAAGAAAAAAATTAGGGCAGAACAATTTGGATTTAACAACTCAAAGCCAATTCTTATGGGACTGATGTGACTATCCTCTTGTGGTACTCCACAAAGACCCTAGATTTGACCTTCCTCAAAGATCCACATCCACTTAAAAAAGTTCAAATTAGCGAGGGGGAAAAATAGAAATCACACTCACCAAACATGATGCATAATTCATATAACCCCCGTGCCCGAAAGAAAGAAAAAAAGAACATGATGCATCTCTTTTGCATTACACAAAATTCTTGGCACAAAAAAGAAAGGGATCAATGGATCCTTTTTTTCATAAACAGAATGCTACCAACTAAAAGAAAATAGGATAAGCAGGCAACCTCGCAAGTAAAAGAAAACTACAGTCTCTCAATCCTCTTGACTCATGAGGCAAGCGCTTAAATAAGAATCTTGAGGAGCATAACCATTTTTCCTCAACCACACTATCTTATCTTCATCATTTCAAAGCAAATCTGGTTTTTTTTTTTTTCATACAAGAGTTGCTGGGGATCAAATTAAGGTTCTTACCAAATATACGGTTCTTTTCTCCATCCCAGGCAATTCCATTCAGAACATCAATAACCTGAAAAGTATCAAAGAGTTGCGCAAGGTGAAAGAAATCAAGACTGGTGGATGTCATAAGCAGCAATAACACAAGAATATTAGGATTCTAGAACTGACAGAAATAAAAATCTCATTCAAAGGTTTTATAACTTACTTTGTTTCCTTCCTCCTTTAAAGTTCGCCTGGGAAAAAAAAGAAGAAAAAGAAGAATTAACTGCTTCAGAATTTCAACTGATCGCAAAGGAGGATGTCATGAGTGAATTGAAGAAAAACCAACAGTGAGACAGCAAAGAAATTTGCCAAAAAGACAAAGAAGCAAACCTTAAACTGGGAAGGAGAATCCATCCAAGAACAGTTGCATCCTTGTAGGAAATTCTAGCTATGCAGTCAGTCTACACCATGTAGATCAACAATCCAGGTTATTCAAAATAACTATGAGCTTCAAAATCCATGAGAAGATACACATCTATCATTTAGATATAAAACTACGCCATGAAATGATACATTATCCATCATATGCAATAATGTGCCTACCCTAACATTTCAAGCAAGTGAAAAAGTATTATGAGACGGGAGAGATGAGAGTTCCTAAGTCAGAAAACCATATTTGTCACAGCATCTAGGTGAGTACGGCATTGTAAGGGGCCTGGGTGCAAGGTGACCAAGGCACCCTCCTAGCCACAGCATTGGCAGGGTGAAAACCACACAAGAACGCGAGGCACAATAATTTTTATCCCCTGAAACCTAACCAAGAAAAGGCATTATGGTTTTAAGAGGCAAACCATTGAAGTAAGCAGTAACAAGTACCTAAGGGATGCCTGATTGATGGGAGTGATTTTGAAGATCGGTTATAAATGATAAGAAGTGCCTCTTACATCTAAAATTATGCGACTCCAAGCAAGAGATCATGCAGAGCCCTCATAACACAAATATGAAGCAGGAAGTACCACTCAAAGATTAGGGCTTGCCTGCCAAACGTTCGCCCATACTTCTCCATTTACATACTCCAATTCATTAAGATTATGAACTTCAAGACCATTGTATCTGACAGCAGATTTTCCTACAACTGCACAAACAGAAGCTATTCAGCTGCAGAACAATTCATAGGAAAATGCCAGAAGCCACACATAGCCACCCTCATGCAGAATTTGAAACAGTTACCTTTAAATGTCTCAGGATCAAGCTGGTACAAAGTTGAACTTCCATCACTACCAAATAAGATTTTCCCATCAGTTGCCAGTCCCCAACCATCCTGCATCTGATGACTAAACTTTCCAACCTGCACCACAAGTATAAAATTAATAGACAAAACTACACTGACAATCGATTGGGAACTACATAAAACATGGAAGCAGCTTATTCCAGAAACGGGAGTATCACCCATACTCCAAGAAGTGTATAAATATTTATTCCTAGTTAAGATCACAGGTCGCGGGGCAGGCGAAGCATTTGGACACCAAATTTTGCTTAGATTAGCAGTTAATGCCACAAGCCTGGCAACCTGGCCCTTTTTCCGGGGAGGGGGAGAAGAAAGTAAATCATTATCAGAGAGAAAAAGCCGAACCCCAGAGTGAGAACAGGGTACTGAAGGAGATTAACCAAGACCAGCCTTCTGGGGGAGGCTGGCGGTGGGGGCCCACTCCATGAGCTTGTTCTGGGGTTCGCCACTGGGGGGTGTTGTTTGACCTACAAATAATGGCTCCAGTCTGCTGGGTCTGTTTCGCCCTTGGCCGCCCAGCGCTTTCCGTTCGTTATTTTCCAGCAACAGACTTGTCTACTTCTGGCTTTGTTGTATTCGGGCGGCCTTGTTGGCCATTCTGCTTCTGCAGGGAGGGGCATTCGAGAGTGGTCCACTTTTGGTGGCCGTGCCTTCCCGGCCTCGGGCTGGTCTGCTTGTGGATGCAGACAGGGTTGGAGCTCTGGTGGGACCTTCATGTGGCTTTTCGGGGTGTGCCTGTTGGGCCTGCCTCCTCCCCCCGCCCCCGCCCCCGCCTCCCCTGAGCGCCTAATGCCGTGGCTTCCTCTGCGGGGTGGAGGTTGTCACGCCTTCCCCCCCCCCCCCCCCCGGGCCCCTGTTGCGGGGGCTGTTTCAGTTTCACTTGCATCTACTGCTGCCATGCATGCTCACCCACTAGGGGTGTGCCTCTGGCTGACTGATTCAGCCTGGCTTTGCCCTCCTCAGGGGCCACATGGAGAGCACCGTATCACCACCATCCTGGGTCTTCTGGTGCCTGGGCATTTCTGGGGTGTGGCGGGACGGAGGAGGGGCTGTTCTGCGTGTCTGATCATATCGAATTTGCCTCAGTTTCCTCTCCCTAACTGACGGACTTGGTGAAGGAGAACACCATGAGGGTGCCAACAGTCCAGCCAAAATCTAGATAAGCAAACATCATCACCTGGGAAAGATGACCCCTAGGCAAGATGTCTAAGCTTCCGGATCTTTCTTTCGACTCAAGAGGCATCAAAGTTGGAAGGAGCAACCAATTATGAGTCCAAACAAACAGGGTGGGAAAATTGACATAAATACTCTTCTGCTTAGAAGCTATCTTCCAAATCAGCTTCAAGGTACTGGAGTGATTAACATCTTTAGTTCTCCTCAAAGGCTCAAACCTAGGCCCCCTTCATCTTTGGGATGAAGATGGATGCACAACTGGTGGGATGGAGGAACCAAGGAGAATCACAACCTTTCCACAGAGAGGCAATCACAAGGGACACCAATTTTGAAATGGTTAATAGAGAGAGCCAAAAATGCCAGGCAGGTGGATGTATGAGAACTGCACAACAGATTTAATCAGCTCAAGGCAGCAACATATGAGAAAAGGCTGCCTTTCCAAAGTGGGAAGCTATCTACACAAATGATGGAGAAACAGTGGTGGTTAATCAACTGAGAAAGGACCAAAGGGAGGCCCAAATGGTTGACTGGAAACAGGCCCAAAGGAAAGCCAGACAAATCTTTCAGAGAAGCCCTGGCCTCAGAGACACCAAAGGGAAAAAGGGATTGAGTAGGGTGCATGCAGAGACCAGAAATATTTTCAAAGAAGCACAAGCAACACAAAATGGATAAAATTGGAAGGGAGTCAGCTTCAAAGAAGATCATGAGGTCATCAGCAAGGGCCATGGGAGATTTTGAGTGATCTTGAGAGAGAAGTGGTGGTCCAATGGTACCAATCGGAAGGCATTTGAAGTTTCTATTAATCTGCATAAGTATGAAAGGAAGCACAGTGCAGATGTGTTTTTTGTGTTTCAACTGTTTGCTGGAGAAACAATGATTTGCGAAATAGTTGCAAGCAGAAGAGTCAAGAGAAAGTCTCCACCAATATATACCCTAGTGAGTATAAAGTTACATCAACAGATGCATATAACTAATAGCAATTACAGAAAACCATCAGAATATTTCACTATTCAAGATGGGGAAATAATTTACATATGAATTGTAAATGAACTCCCTAATGAACAAGAGATTGAGAGAAAAAGAAAAAAAATGGGGGTGAGGTCAAGAACCAACTTCACTTAAATCATATCGATCATATATGAAACCAGTTTTCTTCAACCAAACCACTTGTAACAACCTACAAAAGAACATGAAACATACAAAATTAGAAATTTCAGCAGATTCTGGAAAGCATGAAAAAGAGTACTACAAAAAGGACATAAATAGTCAAAGATTCTCAATGAAGTGATAGATCTAAGGGGAATGAATAGTGTCATGACTCTGAATCGAAATGAAGGTAAAAGAAATAAATTTGTGAGTTCATGAAAAAGCAGAAAATAATCAATTTCTCCAAATACTATGACATATTCATAGCAGCCATTAATTACAATGTCATCATTTAGTACCAACATGTAAATGAAGCAATCTTATAACTTCATGTTGCAGCAACACACACAATGTTGCCATAAGGTTCTGTACTGTAAGGAAAAAGGGGTTCTAAATATAGGGGGAAAAAACAGAAGTGACATTGAGGAACCAACAAGACTCATACGTAGAAGACATGTGAATAAACATCTGTTATATTTGAAATATGTTAAACTAGACCACATATATAGCATGACATGTATGTATTCCCAAATTAAATACAAGAACCAGGTTTCTTTTCTGCCCTGAATCCATGCAATAAAAGATGATGAGAGAAAAGACAAAAAGAACTTATTTCCTTTTGTCTTCCAGGTTTCATTTCTATAATTAACAAAACCAACAAGAGAAGTAAACTCCAACTAATGGTTATCCACTACATACCTTTCACCAAGAAGAGTAAGACCTTCCCCAAAATAAGAAGCACCCATCTTTTTAAGTACTTCGACCTGAAAATATTAATGATACAAGATAACATACAACTGAAAGTTATGAATGGCCTATCTTAATCATTTTGTTTTATTCATGTAGGAGATTGATGGATAGTCGGAAAGCATGAAAAACTAATCCATTACATATTCTTTCAGCCACAAATGTGAAGACAGATGAAAGATGACAGATGACAGATGGATAGTATATACTGCTGATATGAGATGGTTTTCGATGAAATGATCAAAGAGAGAGTAACAGTTCAACTGTGGAATGATGAAAGATGCCTGAAATTATGACCAAACAGTTATGAAATAACTCAGACAAAATAAGTATAATGAGTGCAAGTTAAGTGAAACCTCAGACTAAGACTAATAGGCTAAGCAATAATCCTAAGACTCAAAGAGTATTTTTCCAAATTTGGTTTCAATCATAATGAGGGAGAGATTCAAAAGGATGGCTCCTGTACAATCTGAGCTAGGTGGATGAAGTGGAGAGAAGCTTAGTCACACATTCTATCAAAGTTAATAGTATACATCATCTACGACAACTATAAAAACATGGGTGTCTTGCAGATATAAATGTTGGTAAGAAAGAAACAAATATTAAAAATCGCAGTGATCGGATGAGGATATTAGTATTGATGAAAAGCAAGCCTAGAGAAGATAGAATCAGAGGTGAACCACTCAGGAAAGGTTATTATTAGCACCAAAGAGGCAATTCAACTGATCTGGCCTTGTACCAGTGACCAAAGAATGCAAGAATGAGGAGGGGTGCAAGCAAGCTTTTAAGTATTGATATTGTATATTATTTAGGAAGAGTGGTTTTAAATTGTTGCAAATGGTCAAGTTTCGACCACCTAAATTAGTTTAACCTATATGTATAAATTTGCTTCACAAAATAGGATAAAAAACCAAGATTTAAGGACAAAGATCAAGCTTTCCTCAAAATCACCATTTTCTGTAAAAGCTCCTAAAATCTCTAATTTCAAAAACAAGACTCTAATCAGATCTCTATATTTTTTATTTACTTATTTGGGGCAGGCTTGATAAACTAGTCTGGTAGCCAAATTTAAGAAAGGGGAGAGGGGGGGGGGGAGAAGAAGAAAAAGAAAGAACCACAGACTTATAGGCCTTTAACAGCCATATCAATGTGCAGCAATCGGTAATTATCGTAATACATGTATTAGCTAACGTACACCAGACAACACAATCTTCTTACACCTAAATAACAGTATCTTTCTCATCTATTTCACCTTATTGTAATAGAAATAGTGTGACAAACTGAGCAAATTCTAAGATTCAGATGACCTACCAAACTTGCTAATTGTTACAATGCTATATTGGTATTACTTTCCAACTTTTAATCTGGCAATTTTCAGCAAAGGCCGGGATGCCATATCAGACACTGATATAGCAATTCATGTCTTTGTTACATGGTTCATCTACAAATTACGAAATAATAGCTAAAAGTAGTCATATCCAGAAAAGAAACAAACGATATCCAGACATGTTGAGCCACATAAGATTTCTGAATATTAGAGTTATCCTTACCTTCCCGGTCTGGAGATTGACCTTCCTGACTGATGACTGAAATTATAAAGGAAAATGGAATGTCATGTCGACTGGAAAAGAATATAAAATATAAGTTTACATCAAGAAACATGAACATATAATAGAAAATGCTAATTGTTAATAATTCTGTAAGCATAATTGTGAGGATATGTATTCAATGTCAATGGATTTTTCAAACTGAATGTCCACGACAAGAGGTGCACTACTAAAATGCAACCACACCATACTTCCTTGACTGGTGCCAGCCATGTTATTGTGCTTTTGCACCTTTTCCATACAATATAGGGTTCTAACTTGCCCTTCTAAAAAAATGAACTAGAAGTAGTTTTAGTAGCAAAAGGCAAAAGCCAAAATGCTTTTATGATTGCTTTGCCTGATAAATCATGAGGATATTCTGAGGATGATAGAGTTTCCACCCAGCCTTCTAGTATGCAAAACAACACAAATGAACAGAAAAATCAGCAACAGCTACTGGCTAAATCCTTCAGACGCCAAATTAGGACATGGCATATGGTAGAAAACATATATAGTTATCAAAGGCCTAATAACAATTCATGAATTTGATTATGTTTACAGAAAAGAATATAACAAAGCAGGCAATAACCTCATCATAAAGACCAGTTGACTCATACAGAGTGTCATTTCCTCCATACAGTAGGCCCTGAAAAGTAACAGAGCATGATAGGGTTATAAACTGTATTAAAATATGTTGCATTTTAAAGAGCATGATACCACTTGGTATTATTGTGAAAATTCTTCAAAAGCATAATTCTGAATAGAAAAAAAAATTCAAGAGCTAAGATGGGGACCAATTTATAATCAAGTTTTGTCAACTGCTCTCTAGAAACAATTGACCTCCCTCCCCCCCCCCCCCTCTTCCAAATTTACTCCATGAACTGGAAGTTTGGAACACTTAATTAGAAATTCAGTGTCAATTACTTGGTTATCCCTCATCAGGAAATCTGCAGCCTTCATATCTAAAGCTCTAGCTCTGCTCCTTCCTTCAGGACCAACCAGGTGAAGTAAAGGTTTACTCACCTGTCACCCACTCATGAACGAAGTTCTTTTCAGCAAAATATATTAAGTTCATTTATGCTACACTTTCCCAGGGATTATGAAAACCTTTCTACAGTTGTAAACCTATCATACCACCGCATTCTTCAGTTAACATAGTGTCACCATAGAGAATGAAGTCACGATCAACCATATTAATACCATGAAGACATGAGGCCTATTGGGCATATGGAATTATTTTCTTCACATCCAACCTTTGCAGTAAAGAGAACCTGCGGACAAAAATTTATAACCCGAAGGCTCGGAAAAAAAAATAAATATAAAAAATTTGTACCTCCTTGACCATCCCAAACATTAGTCTTTCACACAAACAAACTGAAACGCAGGCAACTGCTGTAAAATCAATTAGATACAATAATATTCATGACAAGTATTTAACAGTGATTTCCTTAATCCCGAAAGAATATCCTATTCCATAATCAACACACATGCTTCTGAACCTGATACTACCCCATAAATGCTCTCATTCAGCTAATGGTTTTTGCCTACTCAAATGTCCAACAAAAGCATTATAATTACAATTTAGCTAGCATTGACATAAAAATTTGGGGCAAGGGATGGATAGCAATGACATTGAAGTCGTCTTCGCGAACATGAACGCAGCAATCACAGAAATGGATACCTGCGTGAAGGCTTTTGGATCGTGAGGATACTCATTGACAACTTCAATTGAGTAATGTAACGAAGGGTCCTGAGAGAGTAATTGATTTCGACCCAATGAAAAATACGTGACAAGAACGCCTAAGACCAAGAAGAGAGGGATCACAAAGGAACTTCTTTTCCAACTGAATGAAGAAGCGGGAGGCGCCATGGAAGGATGCGGCGAAGAAGTCGATCTCTTAGTTCTTCTCTTCAATGAATTGCCAACCATGATGACAGCTCTCATGTGCGAGTGAAATAGGGAAACAGTGACGGACAAATTTTGGATTTTGGTTTGAGAATTTGCTACAAGTGTAGAGATTTGAAAAGGAAAAATGGATTACTCAGCGCTTTGTTCTTCGAGACAGTGGTCCCTAGTAGAATGAGCTGTTGCGGTTGTTCTGTGCTCTCTGCAGAAGAGAGTTTGCTTTGAATTCGATCGACCTTCGTCGTTATTGAATCCCGCTTCTCCGCAACCTCGTAGGGGCGACGGAGTAGATAGGTATTCGTCGCTCATCCATGATCCAACTGTCCAATATTCACAGACAAAATATATGGGAATGCACGGGGGACTAGGGAATCCGAATTCAAAATCGAACCGAGTAAATCAGGTCGGACCGGATCAAATTAAATCGAATTAAACACCCCATGTTTCATTTATTCTTTTCTGGAGAGTAAGAATATACATTATATGGATGCCCCTTTGTATCAGAATGTCAACATCCAGTATAAACGATGTTATAAGTTCTTATCTAAAGTTCAACGATACAAATTGCAGCTGTGGGAGCCTGGCTGAGTGGCTGCAGTCAGAATTTCAACATCTGTCCGACATCCTAATGGGTTATATCAAGGATGTGCATCATTTCTGAGGGGATGTAGTTTTTTTATTGGTGTAAACCAATAAAAGAAGTGCCAACAAGCACTCCTTCACGTGGAATGGAAACAATACAAGATGACCCACTAAGTGTGAAGTCCCAAAAAATTGGACTGAAATGTATGAAGAACACAAAAAATGAAATAGTATTAATTAAACATGTAGTGATAGAATTATTATTTAAAAAAAAAAAAAACAAGGGTATTTTCATCACAAAAATTATTAAACTAATGATTTATGTTAAGCTTGTCCTTATTTAATCATTTCTTGTAACCACGGGGGAGCCATATGCAAAAGAAAACTTAAACTGGACTAAAAGTGACCTGGAACAAACCTCAGCGGGTTTAGATGAAAATTACCCTTTATTTTTTTGGTTATAGATTGTATGGATTATATATGTCTATGGATTAGGATGATATTATATGCTTTTAATTAGGGTACAGACCCTCCTACTTTGGATGTGCATTGTATGCAACTTATGTGTGCTAGGTTACTATATTCATAACTTTGGATTTGCATAGTTTGCATTATGTTCATCTATTTTTAATATGGTATGGATCATATGGAATATAATGAACTTAAGATGGGTGATATCTCTTTTTTTATTTGAATAGGGTTCGTGTGATTATTTTCAGGGACTATAAGATACATATAATGATTTTAGATGAAAAGATTTTCATAGGGTTTTTTGGTTTGAAGATGCAGCTAATGGAGCAACCACAAGTGTCTCGCTTCGCTGAGCCAATAGGAAATAGTAAACTCAGGGGACTGGAACGTGTTAGAGAAATCTTAGAGGAACACGTAGATCGAGTCTACGAGAAATTCAAAATGGAACGACACGTGTTTTATAACCTAGTGTCTAAAATGCGACATCGAGGGTGGTTAGACGATACTAAGTACACTTGTGTTGATGAACAACTTGGCATATTTTTGTGTTTACTTGGTCATGACTTCAAATATAAGGATGTCGCGGAAGATTTTTAACATTCGTTGGGGACAATTACAAGAGTATTCAAGAGAGTGTTAAATGCTTTTGTGATATTAAGCAGATAAAACATCAAACCTCCTAACCTTAATGCAATTCCAAATGAGATCCTCACAAACCCAAAACCTTTTTCTTACTTTAAGGTATGATACACGCTTTCATTATTAGAATACAATAGTAAACATCTTAATTTTATACCTCCCATCGACATTTATTAATGGGTTTGAAAATGTTCACTGTACTATGAGTATATTGGTGCTATCGATGGTACTCATATGCATGTAGTGGCATCGGCTGAAAGACAAGTACCATTTCGTGAAAGGAAATGAATCACCACACAGAATGTCATGTGTGCGTATTCCTTTGATATGAAATTCACGTTTGTTTATTCTAGCTAGAAAGGTTCTGCAAATAATTGTAGAGTTTTTAGACAGGCGATTATAGACCCTAGTTTAAATTTCCTCAACCTCCTCTAGGTAAATTTAATACAACTACTTCATCGATTCCTTTTAACCCTTCATTAGATCTAAACTGATGGGACTATCTTTTATTATCTTAATTTGTCGTAGGTAAGTATTATATGATTGATTCTGGATACTCGACTATGACTGGATTCATGACACCATTCAAGGGTAATAGGTATCATTTGCGAGATTTCAAGGGGAGAAGTCGAGGGCCAATGATTGTAGTTGAACTTTTCAATTACAGGCTTTTGGCAAGGAATATTATAGAAAGGTGTTTTGAGTGCCTAATGGTTTTCAATTTTGGTTAAGATGCATCATGGGTTTACATTACATACTCAAGCTAGAATTGTCATTGTTTGTTATGCTATTCATAACTACATCTGCGACGAACAAGTTGTCGACAAAAAGTTTTAAGAGTACGAAAACTCGCATTGGATAGCTGAATAAGTCATATCGGACCCCTTATGTTCCCCCTAAAAAAAACTAAAATGAAGCAAGATAAATGGAAGATCAAAGGAAGACAATTGCAAATCAATAAGCAACAATAGCGAGACTCCCACCAATCACTTGAAACATTATGACGCCAACTGATTTTATGTGAGCAATTGTGTATCAACTGATGTATATTTACCTTTTTTAATTATTTTATTAAAAAAAAAGTGCACATTTTATACCCTGACTTTGTACATACTATATAAGATTATGTGCAAATTAACATGTCCATCTGTGTCCAACCAGTCAAGATTTCAATACAGATTCTATGCCAAATTTACCAAATTCGCCTAGAAGCATAAAAAATGTATTCTGTGCCGAATTGAGAATTTTGGCAAAGAATTATTGTCATACAACCCCTAACTCAACCAATTTCAACTGGATTTTGGTTCAGACCCATTTAAAGACTAAACCGCTGGTTCTAACCAAATTAATTTAAATTAAAATAAAATCGGACTGAATAATCCAAACCAGCCTAACAATGATGATTGGTTATTTGTATTTTATTTTGATTGGTTATTTTGTATTTTTTTGGGTGGATTTTGAAGGTGTAATAGGTTAGATATAATGATGGTTGGTTATTCTAACTATGGCCAGTTTAGTTAAGATACTTTGGAGCAACTCAATAGTTTTATGGTTGAATAGTCACATCATATACAAAGTGGATTATACATACCAAATAAAATACAAAGGTTACCTCATAGAAACATCAATTAAATGAAATTCCCCACTAGAAAATAGGGTACCTTCATTTTCAAAAAAATAAAATAAAAATAGAATGAATAATTTGAAGATTTGAACAAAAAATTGTGATTATTATGTGAGAAATATGTCCACGCTTGAAGTGTATCCTGAATTGTGATTGTTAAATCAATAGAAAAAAAATTCAAAATTTTGGGCTGCCACATCAGCAGACAAGTTTCCTTGATTCTCCCACTTTCCCTCCCCTAGCAACCAAACAATCTACCATTTTGGGATTTAAAGGAAAAGTAAAAAATTTACATTGTTTTCAAGAATTTTCCCACCCCTTTTTTCCCACCTCACCTTTATTCCAGCAAACAAACACAGCCTAAGGGAACAGAATTACATAAAGACTGTAGCCAAGGAATAGAAATGGGCCAAATAGTAATATCATCCAACGACTTGGCTCTTCAGGCTAAGGCGGTTAGCAACTAAGTTGTTCCACCTAGAAATATAAACAAGAAACATTGCACAAAACAATGCCCAAACTCCAAATATTCTTTATAATGGATAGAATATCCAATGGTTGAGGGGTGGAGGATCCTTATTAACAAGTCGGAACATTCAGTCAAAAAATTTTCAAATCCACTCTTTCACCAAAAGTATTTAGAACTACTGTACGCATAGCCAAGCCTCGACCATGAGGGCTGAAGATTGTTGATCATAATCTCTGAGAAGGTGTCCCGTAAGCTTATTTTGTTTTTTTGCCTCTAGGGTTTTTGACCGGTATTAGTAAAGAAAAATGAAAAAAAAAAAACAAACCCTGTAATGGATATTGGATGGGAAATTGCGAGAGAGTTCAAGTTGCATACTTTTATAAATTGCTGTATTTCTTTTTTTTTTTGTTGAATTAAAATGCTATATTTCGGTCGTCATTTAAACCGCCAAAACTTATATGAATCTATTGCGATATGTGGCACTTTTTGCAGTGTTAGATCGGCATCATCAAAATAAGATTGTCAAGAACATTCTAGATTGCTTCCAACTAAAAGAACCTTCTGGATTTATGAACACACAAAAATTAAAAGTAAATAAGAATAAATAAAAAGAAGAAACAAGAAACTCAATAGAAGACTCTAGAGTCGCGGGTAGAGAGCCCTCCCCTGGCTTATCCACCGCAAGAAGACCCCAGAAATTCTTGAATATATAAATACCCAATTCGTTCTCTTCTGTCATTCATATCAGAATTGCAGTTCATTTGGATCTTCTAAAGCGAGCTCACAAGCGCTATTTCGTGTTCATCGATTTTCTACATTCGTTAGTTTCTACTCTGTTAATCGTTTCTCTGTGATCCGAAGGTCAATCATCGCCATGGCGGATGTTCAGATGGGAGAAGCAGAAACTTTCGCCTTCCAGGCTGAGATCAATCAGCTTCTCAGTCTTATTATTAACACATTCTACAGCAACAAGGAGATCTTTCTTCGTGAACTCATCAGCAATGCATCTGATGTGAGTATAGTTATGAATTTCTATGATCCACATTGCCTTGTGAGTTGTTTTTGGTTTTTATTGATTCTGATGTTTGGTCGTTTTAATCCGAGTAGGCGCTAGACAAGATTAGGTTCGAGAGTTTGACAGACAAGAGCAAGCTTGATGCGCAACCGGAGCTTTTCATTAGGCTGGTTCCTGATAAGGTTAACAAGACCCTGTCGATCATCGACAGTGGTGTTGGAATGACCAAGGCTGGTAAGTAATATGATCGTTCTTTTTTCCTTTCTAGGGTTTTCTTGTTGTTCGCTGTGATGAAGAAGGCGATATTGATTGAATTATCTTTCGTTCGGGTTTGTACAGACTTGGTGAACAACTTGGGTACAATCGCTAGGTCTGGAACCAAGGAGTTCATGGAGGCATTGCAGGCTGGGGCTGATGTTAGCATGATTGGTCAGTTTGGTGTGGGTTTTTACTCTGCCTATCTCGTTGCTGAGAAGGTCATCGTGACAACTAAGCACAACGATGACGAGCAATACATCTGGGAGTCGCAGGCCGGTGGGTCTTTTACCGTTACCAGGGACGTCAGTGGCGAGCAGCTTGGTAGAGGAACAAAGATCACACTCTATCTGAAGGAAGATCAGGTTAGTGATACAATAATCTAGTCGTTTACACTTTCTTTTTTCTTTTCTAGTATTTTTTTTTTTTCTGTTTTTTTTTTCTGTTTTTTTTTCTGTTTTTTTTTCCTGATTGTTCTGTGTGTTTTGCAGTTGGAGTACTTGGAGGAGAGAAGGTTGAAAGATCTTGTAAAGAAGCACTCTGAATTTATCAGCTATCCTATCTATCTGTGGGTCGAGAAGTCCACTGAGAAGGAGGTGAGCGATGATGAAGATGAGGATAAAAAGAAAGAAGAGGAAGGTGACATTGAAGAAGTGGACGAGGAGAAGGAGAAGAAATCCAAGAAGAAGAAGGTGAAAGAGGTGACCCACGAGTGGGAGCAAATCAACAAGCAAAAACCCATCTGGCTGCGGAAGCCAGAGGAGATAACAAAAGACGAGTATGCTTCATTTTACAAGAGCCTGACCAACGACTGGGAAGAGCATCTTGCTGTGAAGCACTTCTCAGTTGAAGGGCAGCTAGAATTTAAGGCTATTCTCTTTATACCTAAGAGGGCACCATTCGATCTCTTTGACACAAGGAAGAAGATGAACAACATCAAGCTCTATGTCCGGAGAGTGTTCATCATGGACAACTGCGAGGAATTGATTCCGGAGTACCTTGGTTTCGTCAAGGGTGTTGTGGACTCCGACGACCTTCCTCTGAATATCTCACGTGAGATGCTGCAGCAGAACAAGATTCTCAAGGTCATCAGGAAGAACCTTGTGAAAAAATGCATTGAGATGTTCACTGAACTTACCGAGAACAAAGAGGATTACAACAAATTCTACGAGGCGTTCTCGAAGAATTTGAAGCTGGGTATTCACGAGGATAGCCAGAACAGGTCAAAGCTGGCTGATCTGCTTCGGTACCACTCTACTAAGAGTGGTGATGAAATGACAAGCCTCAAGGATTACGTTACCAGGATGAAGGAGGGACAGAATAGCATCTACTACATTACCGGTGAGAGCAAGAAAGCCGTCGAGAACTCTCCGTTCCTGGAACGTCTCAAGAAGAAAGGTTATGAAGTCCTCTTCATGGTCGATGCAATTGATGAGTATGCTGTTGGTCAGTTAAAGGAGTACGACGGGAAGAAGCTTGTCTCTGCTACCAAAGAAGGCCTGAAGCTTGATGATGAGACCGAAGAAGAGAAGAAGAAACAGGAAGAAAAGAAGAAATCCTTTGAGAATCTGTGCAAGACAATGAAGGATATTCTTGGAGACAAGGTTGAGAAGGTCGTGGTCTCTCATAGAATAGTTGATTCTCCCTGTTGCTTGGTGACCGGAGAATATGGATGGACCGCCAACATGGAAAGAATCATGAAGGCGCAGGCTTTAAGAGATAGCAGCATGGGTGCTTACATGTCGAGCAAGAAGACCATGGAGATTAACCCCGACAATGGCATCATGGAGGAGCTGCGAAAGAGAGCTGAAGCTGACAAGAATGACAAGTCTGTGAAGGACTTGGTCATGTTGCTTTATGAGACTGCTCTCCTCAACTCTGGTTTTAGTCTGGATGACCCCAACACTTTCGCTTCGAGAATCCACAGAATGTTGAAATTGGGTTTGAGCATTGACGAGGATGAAGCAGCTGGCGATGATGCAGAGATGCCTGCCCTGGAAGAAGATGCAAACGAAGAGAGCAAGATGGAAGAAGTAGATTAGGTTCTTCTAGGATATTTTGAAACATGTCAATATGGCTGTTACGGAAGGAAAGAGTTTCTTGGTGTGTTGAGTTGTTTTCTGTTTCAATTGCTTGTGTCTTAGCTGTCTACTCTAGGATCTTTTCTTTCCCTCTGGTTTTTGGGTTTTGTTCTAAATACATTCTGCGAGGGCGGGGGCTCTTATTGGGTGGTTTGGATGGTTATACTTGTCTTCCCCTATAGTGTCACCCCTTGAATACTGTCTCTTGTTACTTACTCAATAGTTCTCTAATGGTAAATCAAGCTTAGTCTTTACTTCTGATTGTGTGTTTTTCCTGCGATTTGATTTATTTGATAGCGTTAACGTGGAAACACTGGATACATGACCTGTTCATCAGGAAAATAAGGAGGGGTTTCAACCTTCTCTGTTCATTCTGGTGCCTGTTCCTTGAGTTTCCTGTTCATAACGTTTGGTGTTCAATCTACATCAGGGGTTTATGTTCATAACGAAGCTTTCCCATAACCATCGTTTGGAGTGTCATCATTGTCTGGAGGGAAAAACGTCTTCTTTGTTCTGTGACTTAATTTATTCTGGTGAATCCCCTTGGTATTACAGTTACATTCTCGAAGGGCAAAAAGAAGCAAGACGAAGTAGTAATGCGTTGAATACAAAATATCTTGAGATTTCATTGAGTGGAAAATCCTTCAGATTTTGTAATCCAATACTCAGAATTTTAATCCCCACTTGACTTGAAAATTGAGGTGTCTTCCTCCGTCTCTCCCCGGCCCTTTGTACAGTTCCAGTTGGAAGGCTTCTGTGGGTTGCGGCAAATCTAAAGAAGTGACTTGGATTGCTTGCCGTTTGAAGATTGTGACGGTTCCTAATGCTTTCGCTATCCAGTTGTATGACCGTATCTTCCTTGGTATCCCAGAAAACTTGCAATCAGGATCAGTTGGGGAAGCCGGCGAACGTTGCCTCACCAGTGGAAGTCCATTCAGCGGGTGAAGTCTTTATTAGTTCAACATTATCAGTTCGTTTACTTAATTCTTGTGCTGCTGAGAGGAAGCTGAAGTTAGGGCATGGTATCCATGCTGGTGTTTTGAAGTCTGGCCTTGCTTCGAATGTTTTCGTGGCTAATTCTCTTGTGGATTTCTACTCGAAATGTGGGTTACTGGGAGATGCTTTTAAGGTGTTCGACACTATGCTTGTTAGAACAGTTGTGTCATATACTTCTATGATGTCAGGATGTTGTCAAAATGGATTTGCTGATATAGCTGTTTCAATTTTCCAGCAGATGTTATTGGAATGTATAGAATTCAATGAGTTCACCTTTGCAGTTCTGCTCCAGGCTTGTGGGCAATCTCACAACTTAAAACTGGCAGAAACGATTCATGGCCGTCTCATTGTTAATGAGTGGATAAAGCATCAGTTTTTGCAGTACTCTATGGTGAATGCATACTCTAAATGTGGGGCTTCGTTGCCTGCTGAGAAGCTGATGGAGAAGTCATGTTGTAGAGATGTGGTTTCTTGGACAATGGCAATATCTGGTTGTGTTCTCAACGGATTGTCTGAGAGAGCCCTCATTTTGTTTTCTAAAATGCTAGCAGATGAGGTTGCACCCAACAGAGTAACATTTCTGAGTCTTATTCAAGCTTGTTCTTTGCTGAACAGATGGTTGATCTCTACGTGTATCCATGGTTTTGCTATAAAATCACAACTTTACATGGACGCTCTTGTGACAAATTCTCTTATACAAATGTATGCTAGCAATGGGTATCATGAAGAAAGTATTAAGATTTTCCGGGAGTTCTTTTTCAGGGGTCACGGTCATTATCTTAGACCAGAGACAATGGCTATACTTCTTCAAGGGTGTGGGCATTCAAACTGTTTAAAACATGGTAAAGAAGCACATGGCCACTTGATCAGACACAGTTTTTTGCCCTGCATCGTGGTGGAGAATTCCCTCATGGACATGTATGCTGAAAATGGGCGAGCTGATTTGGCGTCTCGGATATTCTTGGAGATGAATGAGAAGGATATAGTTTCTTGGAATACTATGATCTCATGCTTTGTGAAAAATGGAAGACCCTTAGAAGCATTGATGCTGGTTGGTGAAGTTCACAGAAAAGGGGACGACGCAATTGTCCCTGATTTCATCACTGTTTTGACAGCACTCCAAGCTTGCTCTGCGTTAGCATCATTGGATCTGGGCGAGGTCATCCATGGTTACATTTTTAGGTCTGGCTTTATGAATGATATTTTCATTGGGAATTCCCTTATAAATATGTATGGAAAATCAGGCAGGATAGAATTTGCACAGAGGGTGTTTCAAGAGATGCCTGCAAAAGACACAGGTTCTTGGAATGCAATGATAGCAGCATATGGGATCAATGGAGATGGGATTTCTGCCCTTGAAACTCTTGGAAGAATGATAAATTCGGATACCCAACCAAATGCAGTGACGTTCGTCAATGTTCTATCAGGCTGTAGTCATTCAGGATTGGTAGAGGAAGCCTATGAATGCTTCAACAATATGGGTGAAAAATATAGAGTTGAGCCTAGTATGGAACATTATGCATGTATGGTTGACCTTCTTGGGAGACAGGGTCGACTTGATGAGGCAGAAGATTTTATAAAGAAGATGCCTTTCAGGCCTGGCCAAGCTGTCTGGGGAGCTTTACTTGGTTCTTGTGGATTATCAAGCAATGTCGACGCTGCTGAAAAAGCCGCAAGCAACCTCTCCATTTTGGATCCAGACGGAAAGGTGTGGAGGGTGACAATGTCGAATGTTTACGCAAGAGTCAATAGATGGGAGGATGCCGCGAAGTTGAGAACAGAAATGAAGCGTGTTATGGGTCTGAAGAAGGATGCAGGATGGAGCAGTGTGGAAGTTAGAGGGGAGAGCTATACATTCATTGCAGGTGATACAACGCATCCTGAGAGTGAGAAGATCTATAGGGTGCTAAGAGGGATCAGGGAACACATTCAGACCTTCATTTGAACTCCTGAAATCCTAGCCTCACACCATTGAGTGACATTTAGATTTGAATTCAGATATGATTTGGAAACTTCTTTCTAAAAGTCCCTTCGTTTTGGCTCTTTCAGTGTTTCTCACAGAATGCTTCAGACAAAATTGCCTACTGCTAAAAAGTCTACTTTTACACTATTGAAATAGTGACAGTCGATCAAGTTGAAGGTAAACAAAGCTTGGCAATAATCAACCATGTTGGTATTGCCCTGACATTGAGGACTCCTCGGAGCGACTCTGGAATTTGCATTACTAAATTGTACATTTGCTGCCGTTTTACTTAACACACGATTGGAGTTTAATCTGGATTGTTGTTCAACATGCCTGAATGCATCCTTGAGTGCCCTTGTGTTTACAAGAGTCCAGAAAGCGTTCGCAGATTGGAATTTCCGTTTTTTTTTTTTGTGGAGATTTACACTACTATTTCTCAGAAAGCACCTGGAACAGCCTCTATGCACGGATAAACCAAGAAGAGTCTTCAAGGCATATGACAAAAATACAAAGCAACCAATGTACCGAAATAATTGAATCAGCATTCATCAGAACTTCTGAGCTAATAGTGATAAAAGTTGGCTCCAAAAACTTAAAATCAACAAAATTTCACCGTCATTTTGACAAAATAATCCGTCAGGAAAAAAGCTCGCATGGCTAATACAGACTAACCACCACTATAAGATTTAACTTGCCTAGACAGCCAAAATTAAGACATGCACAGAATAGTATCTGCTCCTCAAGGCATACTTGAACTGGCGGGACCTGCACCAAAGCCACCACCTCCACGGCCAAATCCAGGTCTTCCACCCTGTAAACCCAAATATAACTATTAGTATCTTCATGAAAGGATCACCAAAGTTAAGCATGCAAATAATTGAAAATAAACTGTGGGACAGCATTGTTTTAACCATCATTGGTTTTCAGTGAAGCCAAAATTTAAAGAATTTTTATCTTTGTAAACATTAGATAAGAATAAACACATCTAGAAGCATAAGAGGAAGCCTCAAAAGACAAAAGGAATATTTGATTGCTCCCCCGAGGGTCATGGACAGTAAAGATTCTACTTCGAATGCAGCTCGTGTTGAGTCAAACACTAACCCCCCAAAGAATACTTAGGTCAAGTGATGAGCTCAGGATCCCGATGAGCTCTATGATTCAAGAACTCAGGATTTCTGATGGAGTCAGTTAATCAAAGGATGAGCTCGGAAGTTTCTGATGAGCTCCATAGGTTGAAAGATGAGCTGAAAGTTTTTGATGAACTCTTCCAACCGAAGGATGAACTCAGCACTCAAATGATTCCTCTTGACTGGAAATGAGCTCAAATGATTCCTCTCAACTGGAGATGAGCCCAAATGATTCCTCTTCACAGGAGAATACTCGGTAATTATAATTTGATTAGACCTAGAACCTGGTATGTAGATCTATGCTTTCAATACTTTTCAATTAAAATTATCAAAATGTAGTCTACACATTCAAGTCCCTAGGTTGGCTTGTTTTACTGACCCTTGTCCAGCATCATAGTCACCTTCTGCCTTGTTAACTACGGTTCCGAGGATAGCTGTCAAGGCGTTACCTAGGAACCTTAATATCCAGCCCTCTTTCCCACCCCCAATGTCTTTAGTTGCCTATATCATGAATTATGTTTCAAAACTTTCACAATTGAATCCTGTTTGATTCAAAACCCAAAAGTTGCAACCCAGAAATGACAATCTTAATGTAGAGTCTTTTTAATATAGTGAGACATGATTCATAGCCTTAAGGCCACAACACAACCATTTTACTAGAAGTGCACAATTCTTTCTACATTTAGTCTTATTCAACTGACTGTAGTTCAGTAACTTAACTCTGTTAAAATATTTCACAAAGATATTGAGATAGGAAAATTTTCAAGTTTTGGTATAGAAATTATTATAGCTGGGTAATAAGAACTCCTTACTAAAAAGACGGCTGCTTATACAAGCATGAACACAACTCCAAACGCAAAATTAACACATAAGAAACAAAGTGGCTAAAAATACATGATAACTATTAGCAAAAGATGATCATAATGGCCTTAATATGCAGTTTTGAACAAATAATGGAATCCACATTCCACAGATTGGTTGCAAAAAGGATCTTATTAGTTTAGCTATTGTTTAAAACACAAACGTCAGAAGGCAGAAACCAACCAAAGGTATCATGTATATAAACAAATCAGGTAAAACCTTAAAACAATCAAGTCACGAAGTATGTCAAAAGGCACCAATATAATATACTGCTCCAGATCAATAACAAATTTATCGCACATGTATGAACATACTTTCAGGTGAAAAGAATAAAAATCATAGTTCTTAAGTATAAAACCTAGACCACGCAAACAAGAAGAAAAAATATAACTCAAAAGTGTGCAAGTGATTAAGCGAACAAAGATTTACCCTGAATGCTGGCTGGTATTCAGCAGGAGCTCCACCCTTGTCACCGAATTCTCCTGGAGGTCCACGAGGCCCCGCTCGGTAACCATCACGGTCACCGAATCTGGGCCTGTCTCCTTCAAAGCGAGGAGGGCCGCTACAATCACAAGATAGAAGCATTACAGATTAGGTTTTTTTTTTTTTAAATTTCTTCATCCCTTTGGTTCGACGGCAGCAAAATGAAAAGAACCAACGATCAATAAGCAGATAACTGATTACCGTGGACGATCACCAGGGGGGCCACCCATCGGCCTTCCAGGAGCCTTAACAGACTTCTTCAAAGTAGCAGGGACGATCTCAGATGGGAGATTGAGGTATGTTCGGAGAAATTCGATACCATCGTTGGTGAGGTACCAATAGTAGTGCATCCAAGCAAAGGTCTCACGGACATACTCTTTTGATTTAAAACTCTGCATCAACTTGATAACCTGCAGATTTGGAACATCGATATCGGGATGCTTCGCCAGATTGTAGTCTTTCTTTGCAAAGCAAACCCCCTCTGCAGATCAACAAAGAATTCAAGATCAGAAGCGTATCATCAAAGAGTAATTGAAGAAATCAGATAGGAAAAAAAAAGTAACCTTGGAAGAGGTACTTGGAGATCTCTCTGCGATTCTTCTCTGGGATGATCTGCAAGAAAAGAATAATCAGTGAGATAACAAAACATTAAAGCAGCTATAGATGAAGCATCAGAAAGAGAAATCACCATGGTTGCAACCACGGAAGCAAGCCTTTCTTTTCCCTTCTGATATCGCGCTCCGCTCTCTGGTTTAAGAGACCTGAGTGTAACCCTAGAAGTTTATACAGAGGCTTTCTGAAACCCTAGAAATTTTCTTTATAAATATTTTCATGTGGGCCGTGTGTTCCGTTCTTTCTGCGGTAGAAACCAGGGCTATTTGTTTAAGCTAAGAGTGGATTGTGGACTGTGGGCCGTGGCAATTGGGTGCTCTGTTTGGGCCTTTGTGTAACTTGCGGCCCATCTAGGATTAATTCAGCCCATTTGTTTGGTTGTAAGTTGGACCCATAAGTTAGGTTTTTTTTTTTCTTTTTTCCCTAAGGGCCTGTTTGGTTACATAAATCTAGAGATTTCAAATCTTTGGATTCATGAATCTGAGAATTATACCCGTTTGGTTGTAAAAATCTCTAGATTCATGAATTCTATAGATTCACCTTTTTACACTAAAAACGTGAATCTATAGATTTATGGGTAAGGGGTGAAATCCAGAGATTTCAAAAAAGCTATACATTTGCACATTCACAAAAATCAACGTCGATCAAATATTTTTTTAGGATGAATCCACAGATTTCATTCCACAACCAAACACTTAATTTTATAAATTATGATTCCATAGATTTGAAGTCTATAGATTTGAAATCTCTAGATATTTGAAATCTTTAGACTCATGTAACCAAACAGGCCCTAAGAGAATGACCGAGAAAACAGAACCAAACCAAATCAAACTAAAACACCACTTTTTAGAAAATCCCCTCTCTGAGGATGTGACCCTCTCTTCCATTTAGCCCCTTCTTAGACAGCCAATAGGTAGTCATGTTATTTTTATACCTTACATAACCAAATCTGACATGACTTCTAGAAGCATATAGGCTATGAATTTCAACAATTAATCTTCCCATCGATCTTTGCTCGTTAACTCCTAGGTCTAGTAATCTAATGGCCTTCAGCAAATCTGATTATATTTGGAGTGGCTATGCTCCCATATCCAACACTACATGCACCCCTTCTTTGATTGCATGCATTTCTGTTTCTATTACATGCCACAGAGGAATCTTGATAGCAAATCCTCCTATAAACATGCCTACTTGATCATGAATTACCCCAGCTAATTGAGCGTAATGCTTCTTCACATTCATAGCAGCATCCATGATTCACTTAAACCATCCTATTCTAGGGCATGTTCACCATAAAACTTCCAACTGCTTTAACCATCCTATTCTAGGGCATGTTTGCCAAACTTCCTTAATGGGTCAATAAAATTCCTTGATAATGAGCACACCATTTGCTGGTATGGAGAAATCTACTTCATTTTTTTTTCTCTTATACATTTTGAGATCTTGGCATATAATTTTGTGTCCGCTTTTTCCATAAGAAGTGCTTTACTTGAAAAGGCGCAAGAAAGATACTTATATTCTTTTTGTATCAAAACAAATCCTCTTGTTTCATTCATTCTTAGTTTGAAACCTTAAACGTTGTGTTTCCAACCTGAACTTTTTCCATGTTTTTCTTCTTCTTCTTCTTCTTTTTTCTTTTTCTTGTGTAGCTGAATTAGTTTCTTCTTTATCTTTTGTCTCATATTTCATGCTACTTGGGTAAAGAAGGAAAAGAAAAGAAACCTAGAGGATCTGAGTGCTAGCTTTTACCTTTTGTCTCATCTATTTATGCTTATGTTGGTCATTAACAATGATTAACATGTTTAAATTGGTCTTTCCAATGATTCTTAGGTAAACTTCATCTTGGTCATCTGAATGCGTTAATCTATTAATTTTTCTAATCACAAAGTTTTTATTTGAAATTATTCTTCTATTACTCTAAATTTATATATAAAAAAGAGTTTCTAACAGGATTTTCAAGTTAACAAAATAGAATGATTCTTCATGCCAAACAACAACAACAACAAAAAAAAAAAAAAGGAAAAAGAAAAACAGAATTGGAATGATTCTCACTCTCATGTAGTGGGGAGTCACTTACCGAAAAAAAGAAAAAATGTAATGGGGAGTTTTTTTTATGAGAAAGAAAATAAAAGCTTCACTTAAAAATAGTTACATGATTTTACCAAAAAAGAAAAAGAAAAAAGAAATAGTTACATGATAGAGTTTGTGGTTTCAAGCTTTTTTTTTTTTTTTTGGCAAAAAAATTGTGGTTCCAACCAAGGTCCGACATGTCGATGTGTATCCCCGTGTCGGTACCTGGCGATACCACCGACATGGCGACATAGGTCGACATGTCGGGTGACTTACCTTTCCCTTTCGACGCTGCAATCGACAGGGACGATCGCTGCAATCGACGGGACGAAGCTCTTTTCCAGCTCTGAGTTTCCCCCACACGAGATTCTTTGGAATGATTAAGGTGGAGCAGGGTAAACTGATGATCATCAATCAAACTTTGCCATTCTTTAGATACACTCCTGAATCGAAGTAAAGACTTCACGGCTAACCTTGAGAGGATGTCCTTCAGTAGATCCAATGGGAGATTAGTTGACATCGATACTATCTTTTTCCTCCTTCCTCCGTGTTCTTGTTAGAGTGAAGAGAACGGGTACCTATAAACTGCAGGTTGAGGGTTTACTTGAGGGTTACTTAAAGGAAATGATCGTAAATCTGTAGGTTGACATGGTTAAAATCTGGAACAGAATTGGGATCTGATGGAATAAAGAAAACGCAAGCAGAGATAGTAGGAGAAAGAGATATTGAAGAAAAAGTTGCAGGGAACAGCAGAGGTGAAATTTTATGTCGTTAGAGTCGGAGAAGATGAAGAGCCGGCAGCTACGGTTCGATTTTGGGCGATATTTTGTCGATTTGAACAATTTTCCGGCAACTTTATCGACTTTCCGACGACTTTTGACTATTTTCCGGCGACTTTCTGTAGGTGTCGTATCGAAGCTCTGGATCTGTGTCGCCCTTCAGCGACATGCCGACTTATCGCCGAAATGTCGCGATAAGTCAGCGACATAATGTACCATGGTTCCAACCTTATATTAGAGCTATTAGCTATTTTCTTAATTAAATTAATATAAATTTCCGGAAGAATGGGACAATTAAGCATAGAATATTTAGACCACAACTAATAGACTATTAATATTAGTAATCCGCAAAGCCTAGCTAGTGGTGGGAGTTGTTATTCACTCTTTTGAATTGTCTAAAATATTTTGAGCACTAACCAAATTTTTTTTTTTTTTTTTTGAGTAATTATTTGACTGGATTCAAGAAAGCCAATCCCAATTCTAACCGAAGATGACTGGTCGATTCCCATTCCTGAAGACTTGGCTTTTTCGACAAGTCTTCTGATTTCCCAATCATTCTTTTTCTTTCATTTTGGAAATTATCTGAAGATCTAACGTGTCCTTCCTAAAGAATCATTTTCAGATCTTCAAGTTGGAAATTGTTGTTGGCTTGCCCAATGGCGTATGCCACAGATGGCCCATTTCCTTCAAGCTTTAAGGAAATCACCTCGTTGCTTCATTAGCACAGAGAAATGTGAGTGGAAAGCATAGGAGATGGATCACGCCTAACCAATAGGAAAAGAAGTTAGTGAATCATCTTCAATGGCGGCTCACCTCAACTTTACATGCATTCATCAGTATATATAAAGCCTAGATCAGTTCTCAAGCTTGGTGCTCTGAAACTGAAATTGAAACTGAAACAGTGACTCCAATCTCCATGGACATGCCTAACAACAACTGAGGTTAAATGGCTAGCAAGAAATGGTTACTGAGGTTAAATGGCTCTCGCCGTTGGAGAGAACAAAGCAGGCATAGAAGTAGTGGATTTGGTTGGAAGTACAATGCCATGTTTGGGTTTGCTCTCACAATCATATTAACTTTCATTGACATCAAATACCAAGGTAAAGCAGGTGAGCTTTTTGGGAGTCATGGTGTGGCTGTTTTCCTTTCATTATCTGCCATGCTTGTGGCTGTCTCTGCTTCCATGGCACTGAAATTCCTGCATGGTCTCCTTCCACGTTGGGCACGGCTTATCTTGTCTCGTCTCAGTGTCTTCTGTGCATTCCTGACCTTATTCATGCTTGGCTCAGTTCTCGTATTCGAGAAGACTGAATTGGCTGGGTTGGTCTTTTGCGTTTTCCCCATGTTAGTCTTGTTCCCTAATCGGTTCAAGCAGGTTAGGGTTCTGGGTTGGTTTTGCTGGCTATGGATAACTGCTAAGCTGGCTTTCTTTTATAAGCTTATCTTTGGCAGAGATGAAGAGTCATCCAACAAGATCACTAGGTTACCTTCCTGAGGTGCTTGCCTAAAAGATTAAAATCATGAAGACCAAAGAAGAAAAGAGAACCAATCAATTAGCGGTTATGGCAAGAATCCTCTCCTTGTAAGTCAAAGACATAATTTGAATCTCTTACAGCGCGTGTTACTGTACCATATGGTAGTAATAGTAATCAGGATTTAATAACATAGATTTCTTCATTGAATCAAGAACAGGTTAGGTCTTCCTTGTGACTTGAATAGATGCAAGACTGAATCATTATCTACATCTAAGGAATTGCCATATATAATAATCCAATTCCATATCTGGGTAATGTAAATGTTGGTATAATATTGTGATCTTCTATGCTCATATCATGGTTGGAAAATATGAAGGTAAATTTGTTAATTAGTAATAGTTTTTTGGGAAGGTGGTAGCTAAACAAACGTGTGAATATGTTAGTTAAATGGTTTCAAATATCTACCATCAGATCTATTAATTAAATTTGAATCGTACAATAAAATTCTTATTTTTCCTCATTATTTATGGGTTAGTTAAGTTAACTTTCTATCATCCTGGTTAAATTTTCAAAAAGAAATGAAGAAAAACAACCATGGTGGTTAGAGTAACGTAAATCTCTTTTTTCTTCCTCTGTTCCTTCTCTATTTCTTCCTCTGTTCCTTATAACATATAAGAGTAAAACAAATCTCCTAATTGACCGTATAAACATCTAATATGTATATACAAAATAACGAAATCACAAATTTCAAACTAGAAAGCTCTAGATCAGAATTTCTTCACATGAGATATTTTTTACCACACATTCCCTCACCATAAAAAACTAGAAATGGAAAATGAAAAGTGAGAGAATAGATAAATACCTAAAGAATTCTCTTGAGAATAATGGGATTCGCGACAATGGAGAGATAATTTAGCAGAGATAGTTGAGAAAATCACAAGCAAGAAAGCAATGTGAGAAACATTGAAATGGTTTGTGAGTGAGATAAGAGAAAATGAGGTACATGTGAAGCGAGATTTCTTTTTCACCTTTTTGAGACAACAACAAAAAACTACTGGAATCATAAGGTTTTTAGTGATGAACTCCTAGCTTGATTAATGCAGGTGAAAGGATTTTAATGAAGCCGATAGAGAAAGAACAAAGGAAGAAGAAAGAGACGTTACCGCCCACGAGAATCTACAACCAATGATATTAGGTTAAACCTAACTAACCCATAAATAATGAGAGGAAAAATAAGTATTTTATTAGACGATTCAGATTTAGTTTAACAAATCTGATGGTGAATATTTATGGCCGTTCATCTAACATATTCACACATCTATTCAACTACACTTTAGCCTAGTTTTTACAACCCTTCGAGAAAAAGTGCCAAAAATACCTTTTCTTGTAGTGAAATGTGACCTACCTGTATATATTATAGTTGGAAATTTGGTATTTCGAGTGGACTAACCTTTTCAAAAACTTGGTGGCTTGGTCAAACCTAGCTTGTCAAGTTGAGACATTTTTTCTAGAAAAATTTCTTATATTACAATAAATACTAATAATAAACCAAGTAAAGAAATTGAAATCACTCCCTTCCAATTTTTACCCATTAACTCCTTAAATAAGGTTTTTACGGAAAAATATCAATAACCTTCCATCTAACGCTAATTATCTTCTTTTTGCTTCTGAACTCTAAAGGGTTTGAATCAATTTTGGTGTTTCTCTTTACCGAGTACAATGAGACTAATCATGATTCTCTTGTTTTCTCTCTTGATATCCAATTAAATGATGAAATTTGAAGTGTAATTAGAGATGACGATATTTCAAAAGTAAAATGCACTCGCTCCATAGGTCTAGTGATTAATATTAAGTCAAAATAATTACACCAGTTAAAGGGAACTGAAGGGGGAAGCTGAATGACCCAAATTAGTAATTTCCCTTGAAGTAAAATCAAAATCACCAAGATTGAGTCTAAGCATTTGCTGGGCGTGACGAGTCCATCGGATTCATGACTAGGTTTTACAATTTTTTGACCTAACTAGGATGACTTATCTCAATCAAAACTTAGTCTTCTATAATGACAAATATATGTAAAAAAATAATCATACATACACTTTCATGAAGAGTCCTGATTAGCTCCTCATATGAAGAGTAATATTACTTGTTCTCTCCCTATGATCCACTATGAGACGCGCGTCTCTAATGCTGAACATTTCATGATAAAAAAAAATTCCATTATTTAATTATTTTCAATAAAATAAACATACTTTTAACTCTTTCATAGCTAAAAAAGCAAAGTAAATAAAAACAATTAATTTACTTGTCTTACTGCCTCCTCCACTTTGGGAACCCAATATAAAAATAAATAAATAAAAAAAAAACAAAACAATGAGATAAGCCAAAATTTTCTTTCTGCATTTATAGCATCCAAGTATATTCCTCTTACATGTGGTATTCATTCTTTACGGACAAAATAATCAACCCTATATACATATCTCTTTGCCCAAAACAGAAAGTTGATATAACCAAGCAACCCAAGGACTGTCAGCAACCAATAGAAACTGTCAAGATGATTACGATTTAAATTATTTCCCCCTAACCAGCCAATCTCTCCTTCATCACTCCCATGTTTTGTAACTCTGTTAACTACCTCCACAAGAATAGATCCAAACCAAGATGTCAAACCCAGCATGCACCAAAATATTCCTGTTCCTATTGATTTCATTCCCCTTGAAGCCTCACTGTTGAAGAACTCAAGTAAACCAACAAATGTGATTGCATCATTGATACCCAGAGACAAGAACTGCAATGTGAGCCACATTACAGACATGGGCACTGGTTCTCCTGAGTCAAGTAGCCCATGATCTCTTGCAATACTCTTCCTCTTCTTCTCTATAACTGCAGCAATACAAGTTCCCAGTATTGCTGTTATGAACCCAGCACCTATCCTTTGCAAATGAGTGATGCCAGTTCGATATCCGGTTATCTTTCTAGCATATGGCACGAAGAATCTGTCATAAATAACTAGGAGTATCATCTGCATTGTTATTGGGATTATCATGAGAGATGCTGGTGATATATTGATCTTCCCTAATCCATTGTCCATTGTACTACCCTGTTGAACAGTGAATGATAGAATCAGAGGCTGAGGAATGTACGCGATTACAGAGCTAACAAATATTGGTAGCATTCGGAGCACAATTTTCAGCTCCTCCACATGGGTCACCGTCGAAATCGACCATTTTCCACTTCTGCCATTGAAGATTGAAGCTTTATCCAGGAACCTGAGAAAAGGAAAGAAATAAAAATTTTGAATTCAATACATTAACCCAACAATCATTTTTCCAATATGCAAT
This sequence comes from Hakea prostrata, assembly GCF_041222555.1. Taxonomy (NCBI): domain Eukaryota; kingdom Viridiplantae; phylum Streptophyta; class Magnoliopsida; order Proteales; family Proteaceae; genus Hakea; species Hakea prostrata. The sequence continues at coordinate 36,524,896 of NC_142605.1, read as the reverse complement.
TGAGCACAATGGAAACATGTGAGCTAAGGTGCAATCTTGATTTTAGAATGCCTGTCAGCATTTTATCAAACAACTCGTAGGCAGCAGACTAAAGAAGCAAGCAAATGGCTTTGGGCTCCAACTCACACATCAATAACAATGAGGACTTACTTAAAACCCTTTGTGTGTGGTAATACGTCTCCATCTTCCATATCTTCACTAGTTTGATCTTGATATAATTCATCCACATTTTCAGGTAAGGAAAGCTTTCTCTTTTTGAACGCAACTACTATAACCTGGGAAAGAATGAGCAGAAAGGATACATTATACATATACAAACTTGGTCATGCAAAGAGAGATCATTATTATTGAAGTTGATGTTCGATTCATACAAACCTGCAACATCCGAGTGAGAGGGCTACCTCTTGGAATCTGATGTCTGTAAAATTTAAACCCAGAAGCAAGCACTATGATCCCAAGCATTAGAATAACTGCACACAAAATTAAGCCCAAGTCCCATCCTCTGTCGTTCTCCAACCATACTATGAGAAATAGACCAATTACTGATCCAAATGAGATGCCAAAAGCGTACCAGTTGAAGAAGCTAGACTTGCGCTGAAGCTCAGTTTCATTGTCATCATCAAATTGATCTCCCCCAAAGGATGGAAGGTTAGCTCTCAGAAAACCTTCGCCCAAGGTCACACTATACAGGCCTATGTAAAGTAAAGCTGCATTGTAGCCATGGACTTGTTTACAGTTGTTTGATTCCTTGGATATGTCACACTTTGGTGGTTCCAACGACGGCAGATGAGCTTGCAGTGCTAGCAAACCATACCCCTGCAGTCCAGAGACAAGAGGCTATGAACACATTTTTTTTGGGGTCAGAGAAGAGGTTATATGCTTCATTGGAGTGGGGTCCGGATCCTCTCCACCCAGCCTGCCCATATAGTCATACATACACACACGTGTGGGTCCTACCCTGCCCTGCCTTGACACCAAAAAAAAAAAAAGAGGATCCATAAGCTCATGCATGTGAGGGTTTTACACTGATGTGAGTGTAGGTGTACGTATGACAGTATGGGCAGACAAGGCGGAGAGGATCCAATTCAATGGGGAGTAGCTTGAGTCTGGATCCTCTACAGATGAAGATAGATGTTTGTGTTTCCCTCACATTTTTTTACCACATATTACTAGTAAGACTTACATCTGAGTGTGACAAAATGAATCAGAGGAGGGGCTCTAGTGCGTGTAGAGTTGTGAAGGGAATACAAAACCTCTACCTTGATGGGTAGAGGATCTGGACTCGAGTAGCTTAGCCTGTTTAGGAATTATGTTGTGCCATGTTAGTGTGGTAACTGTTGTCTGTCTCAGAACAGGTTGTGTTGTGAATATGACCCCTAAAGCCAAGTCAAGATCCTCTACTTTGACAGGTAGAGGTCTATGCTCTCCTCACACTTTTTCACCATGCAGAAGAGATCCACCTTTGATTTTTCTTATCAAAATTTAAAAATGAATTGTCTTCCTAATACATAGCGGAGATGTGTGAGGGAGCATAGAGTAAATGATCCTAACTTCCTAAAGCCACAACACGAGAGTGTTGTGGTCCATGAAAGTGGCTTACTTAGAAGGAGAGGGGTGTGCAATTAATCTCATGTTTGAACCTCACCTACACTTAAAAAATAGTTGTGGGACACTCAATTTGAACTTCTATATCATTTTTAGGATGGTGGGGTTGAAACTTGACAAACTTAACAGTAATTAAAGATTTTAAAACCGAGGGTTTTGCTTCTATTTGATTTTTTTTCTTACATTCCATGTTCCCAGCAGTACTGCTGAGGCAACTTCACAGGTTCTGTATCAATTCTTACCCTATACCTAGAAACTCAAGAATATTGAAGAGAGGGAGAGGGAGAGAGAGGACTTACCAAGATTTCCAAGGGAGCAAAGATTATCATGGCCTTAAATCTAGAAATATATGAGTCTGTGAGAAACCCTCCAAGCAAAGCAAAACCAGCAGAAGCTGCAAAGAAGTTATTTGTAGTGGTTGATGAGCTTGCAATATCCATATGCATTGTTCTGTGTAGGTAATTCACCAAGTTCATCAAGTTTGGCACGAAAGCTGCATTTGTCATAGTCACCATAACTGCAACAACCAAATTAATCACACAAAGAGATCAGCCATTGCCCTTCTCTCTTCTTCATCTCTCAAACTCTAAATTTTCATTTCATAAAGTAAAAATGAACATTACAAGCAATACAATGCATGATTCTAATACTACAAGAGATATAGAAATGGATCTTTCCCTACTTACAGTAAATGAACCAAACAGCTTTACATCCATCATGCTTCCCTTCCATGATTGAGTTTCCTTTCCAATTTATGAAACCCTGCACTGTCATGTTGCTGTGAAGTTCAGCTTGTCTTGTTGCAAGTTTCAATCTGGAAACAGTGAATGAGTTAAATAAGGAGAGAGAAGGGGTCCACAGAATATTAAAACCCAGACGAGCAACTTGGAAAGAATTTATTTAGTCATTATACATGAAGTTTTTCAATATAAAAATTTTCCCCCGGGTTCTCAGCATTCAAACAGGGGTAAGAGAAGAACACAAGTGGCCAGTCACGTGGCCACTGTATCAGTCAAGGCCAAAGAGAGGACCTTAATTAGGGGCATCGATGAAGGAATTTTGATATTTTATGAGGGCAGGGCAGTCATTTTAAGAGTTTAATTGTGTAATGACAAATTTAGACATGATAAAGGCTATACTTTTGTCTCCTTCATAATAATGTTTGATGATTGTGATGGGCTATCTAACATTTGCAAGTTGCAAGCGGGCAACTGAGGAAACCAGACCGGGCCGGACTGGTCTAATCAAGTAATTATCACTAAATTAGACCTTCCGTGCCGGGATTCAAATCGTTACTGGGCTGCAATCTAGCAGCTAGTATGAGTGCCATGTGTCTTTTATTAATTTCTAACCCTTGGATTATGATATTTTTAAACCGGTCTAATTATTTTGGTTTATCAATCAAACCAAATAATGAATAATTCAAAGAATAAAAATAGACAAAGAACGAACACGTGGCTTTAATTTGTAGCACATCCTTGTTGAGATTGATTACCTTTCTGGTGAAAATTAAAAATTAAAAATAGAGAAGCGAACCGAAAAGGGAAACCTTCGTGGCGTCCGGTTTGGAAACTGGTCCACCTTTTGCAATAAAAGGCTAGTTCATGGGCTCTTAATGATATTTAATTAATTTTTATTTTTTGGCCAGAAGATATTTAATTGGTAACCCTAAGACGGAATAGCCGGTGGGAACATTTTTATTGATTCCTTTTTTGTCAAAGACATGATTGGTTAATAAATTTGACTTTTGCATACATTCTAGCTGGTTCTTTAAAACTGCAAAATTAGTAATAATATTATTATTAACCGAAAAAATCCAATAATGCTGACGAAATGATTACATAATTTAAGGAGATGGTATTCAATGAGTTTGGATCTTCTAACTTGATGGATAGAGAGAATCTCAACTCATATTCAATTAGACTAAACATAAAAAATGTTAGCATTAAAGTTAGTCTTGAGCTTAGGCATATCTATATTTTCTAGAGCTCTACTAGGATATTGGCACTGTGCTGTGTACGATCGACATCTAAACAAGGGTCGGGGTTTTGATCTCGACTCCTCGTTTCGTACAAGTATTCAAAGTAACTTTTACAAAACATATGGTTGAGATTGAAATCTCGATCCAGGAAACATATCTATCTTTTTTGGAGCTCTACTTGGTATTGCGTATGATCAAAATCCAAACAAGGGTCAGAATTTTGATCTTGACCACTCGTTTCGCACAAGTATTTAAAGCAACTTTTGCAAAATGTCGACATCAAAATCTCGGTCTAGGAGGCATATCCATCTTTTTTGGAGCTATACTTGGGTACTACGCACCATGCTGCGTAGGATCGAGATCCGAATGAGGGTCGAAATTTTGATCTTGACCGCTCGTTTCGCACAAGTATTCAAAGCAACTTTTGCAGAACGAACAGTCAAGATCGAAATCTCATTCATAGTTTCGATCTTGACCGGACGCAGCACAATATTGCACATTTAATACACAACACCTAAGCAATTTCATCTTTTTTGAAAACCTTAATTTATAGGTCAAAGTACAAAGCATACAAGGAATCTTATCATCAATGATGCTACGAACAATGATGCATCAAATATTCAGGGAGAAAGGAAAGAAACATCGTATTGCGCATTTAATGCACAACATCCAGGCAGTTTTATTTTTTTTGAAAACCTTAATTTGTAGGTCACACAGTACAAAGCATATAAGGAACCTTATCATCACGAACAATAATGCATCAGATATTCAGGGAGAAAGGAAAGAAACATCTCACAAAAAGAAGATAATCCTTAATAGCATGAAAGGAATGTCTCCCACACAAAACTTATAACTCTATCTGAAAAGAGACACAGTAAAAACTCTGAATCATCATCTTTTTCAGTATACTTTGTGTATGAACTAAAGTCATACAGAAAGCAGATTGAAATAAGAAACCACCAGTCAGGAATGCAAAGGAAAGTAGAATCTATGTTTGGATCTACAATGACATCCTCGAGTATAGACTTCAAAAGCTCTTCCAGAAAGCAACAGAAGAACTGGTTCAAGGGCTAAAGAAGATCCAACCCATGAAAGAGCCACCTAGAAGATTTGCAGTTTCATTGACAGCTTCTTTGTCAGCAACAACAAGAAAACAAGTGATTAAAATTTATAAGTCACTATCAGCAGCAGACACGTACACACAGAGAATTTACATGGGAGAGGGTTAAATCTTAGAACAAACAAGAGTACAAAAGAGAAAAGGAAAGATGGATGAGAATGATGAGGGAATATATTTAAGGAAAGAGTGTATGGTGGAGACATTACATCTATGACTTAATAACCCAACCAACCATGCTTAAAAGGAAACACTCAATTTATTTCTCACATTAACATTTGAATAGTAAAGTGGTAGGCCCAATTCAAATTCCATTGCTCCTCCCTAAAGCTAAGCATAATCATTTCTTCTTTTCAAGTTTCAAGCCCTTCTTAAGAGAAGAAGAGTACCTCTAAGCCTTTCAAAATGATTTATTTATTACTTCGATTGTTGGCTTGCGATGCACCCAAGCTAAAGGCACCCTTCATCTTCACATCAATATGGTGACTGATTTGTATTAATCAACAGACACCTTCATTTTCATCCCCTCTTTCTCTAAATTGTGTATATTCATATATCTAGCTACGTATGTAAAACGTTGCAATAACACCATTTGCAGAAACATCAATAAGAAATACCCAAATTCTATATCCCACGACTAACTTTTCCTTTTCATTTTTCTTACGGTTATCTTATGTCATCACCCATCAAAATCGTATTCCTTTGCCTTTATGTGTATCCATACAAATATTACCAGAGAAGAGTATGGTTCACCCTTCGATCAGTTTTCATCTTTTCTTGATGGGTCTCACATCATAGATCCTGTGGGTCAGTAAGAAATCTGTTTTATCCCCCATTTTTCTTCTCTGGGTTTGTCTTCTTAATTAAGCAATAGAATATTAAATATAAACATGCCTGCATATGATCTCTGTGTTGGAGAACTGGCAGAATACAAGAAATACCCAAAACCACCACTTTGTGGTGATGGGTTTGAAGAAGAAAGTGATGGGGAAAGAGAGGGACATGAATGTCTATGTGTTGACCATAAGATTCCCCTAAAATTACGCCTACAAGTATGCGTGTAAAATGTGAGCCTTCATAGGGTTAAGCTTGAAGAAGAAGGGTTTGTAGCAGAAGCTTCAGTTTAGTATTGGCTCTCCGACATGGTTGGGTACGTGGAGTTGGTTACGTAATACATGGTGTACATAAAGAGACTACTGCTGAAGTCTATTAGACAAGTTGATGCCAAGTCGTTTCAGTGTTAGATGTATATGAGGGCCCATTGAAAATGTAGTTGTCTGACCTCCTGATAGTAGTACTTATTCTTAAAAGAGGAAGGGAAGGACTTAGTGTCTTCCTCTCACCTTCTTCAGTGCTGCAGAGGTTCAATGCCATACAAACTATTACTGACAGGAAGCAAGAAGAAGCCAAGAGAAGCCATGGGTCATCATTCTTGTTGCAATCAACAGAAGGTTAAGAGAGGTCTCTGGTCTCCTGAGGAAGATGAAAAGCTGGTTCGATATATTACCACTCATGGCTATGGTTGTTGGAGTGAAGTCCCTGAAAAAGCAGGTTCTTTTCATATATTTCTCTCTTCTGTGGGTGTTTTCTGTGTGTTCGTGTGATCCAATAATAGAGTTGTTTTTATGGTTTAGGACTTCAAAGATGTGGTAAAAGCTGTCGCTTGAGATGGATTAACTATTTGAGGCCAGATATCAGGCGAGGAAGGTTCACCCCAGAAGAGGAGAAGCTGATTATAAGCCTGCATGCTGTAGTAGGGAACAGGTTTGAGTGCACCTTTTGAGTTTGATCTTGTACTGCAAGTAGTGGAACTTGATTGTCCATCAATATATATATTTTTTTCGGTATGGATTGTCCATTAATATTTGAATCTTATAATGCATAACAAAAGGCTTATATATTCTGCTAAAGATGATTTCTCATCTGGGTTTTAGCTTATATATCAGGTAGTTGGTACTTCAATTTCATTTTAATGGCGTTTTCAAGGTCTGAAGTTGTAATCTGCAAGTGGGTTTTGTAGGTGGGCTCACATTGCTAGTCACTTACCTGGTAGAACTGACAATGAAATAAAGAACTACTGGAACTCATGGATTAAGAAGAAAATAAGGAAGCCATCATCAACTCCAGAGCTGACAAAGCTGGGCTATGGATCAACTCAAATGAATTTAGTGAATCAAGAATTTATGCCAAAGACACCTGTTCAAGAAACCCTATTTTCTTCCCAATGCCCACTTCTTATGTTTGACACTAATTTGGTGGATGGGTTTACTGGTATGAGTAGTAGCAATAATAGTAATACAGCAAGACAGGAGCTTTTCCATGAAGCAGCATCAGTGGATGTAAACCAACATGAAACCCAAGCACTTGCACCTCTTCCTTCTTATCTTCCTCAACATCAACTTCACCCTCTTTCAACATTTTCAGCTCCAAGCATACACTCAAGTTATTTGCCAGCTTTTGAAAACCTAGAAGCCATGGTTCCTCTTGAGGTTCAAGCTTGTGGTATAGAAGAAGTTGGGGAGATGGACTTAGATTGTTTACAGAAGCAAGATTTGAATGAATGGCTTGAATCTCACTCATGCCCATCAAGCATTCTAATTTGGGATCAACCCATTGAGTCACAGATGTGTGGGGAAGGAAATATTGCACCCTCTTCTTCAAATTCTTCAGCTACACTATCTTCTAATTACCCCTCTTCATTTTAAGGTAATGAGGTATGTTATTTATTTCTCTTTCTTCTCAGGGTTGGTTTGCTGTTTTTGTGTGGTTGGAAGGAACAAAATGTGAAGAATGTAACGAGACCAAGCAGGAAATGTTTGATTGGTTTTGGAAACACAAGGGGTGAGCTAATTAATAAATGGGTCAACTAAGCCCAGGCAGAGATTTCAGATTGGTTTGACAATACTAATATAACCTTTGCCTTCTTCTTTGTGTTATCATGGTTTTATACAGACTTTAGTAATTGTCATTCCATTTCTAAATAGGTGGTCCCTTTTTCTTTATTTATAGCTTCTCCACCATTAGGAAGTGATACCTCTTTCTTTCATCCATGCTTAATCTAGGCTCTACAGTGTAGAAAAACGTGATCCTAAAAATAGTGCAGAAAAATCGAAATAATAACACAAATTTCGTGTTGTTTTACCTTCGAGAGTGGAAGATAACATTACCCAACTGTTATATGAATGAAAAAGAACCATCTTATCCTGTGGGTGGTTTGTCATGGTTTCCCAGTTTGGAAGCAAGAGTCATGAAATCCATTGGAACGCAATCCTGACTCCTGAGGAATGCACCAAAGTGTTTTGTTGTTGTGTTGCTCCAAATTAAGTTTTTTGGATTGATAGTCGAACCCAATGCTTCTGAACCAAGAATCAGTTTTTCTTGGCTAAGAAAAAAGAAAAACAAAAATAAAATTCAGTTGTTGGTTGCACTCCTCGTGGTGGCTTGAAACAAAATTTTGTTCGCATCATATAAATTGCATTATTGAATCCTTCCACCAAACACGGATTATCCACTTAAAAGAAATGAGGGATGTTGATTTGGTTTTATGTATCTTCTGGAGAATATGATAGAGATCGAGGAATTTATCTTCACAAAACCTATCACTTATGATATCGATCTGCCAACCATAATTTTTTCATACAAATCATAGTATTTGAAATGATATCTCTGTCACACCCCACCCGTCGGTATTGATCCCGCCCGACAACTTGTAGGTGCGATCCACAGTTTACTCATCAATGATAATAAATACACATGATAATAAATCAAGAGCAAGAATAATTCAATAATTAAATAAAAAGAGAAAAATATATGTCAAACTTCCAAAAAGAATAAATCAAAGAGAAGAACAAAGTAATCATGTCCAAAAATGGGATTTCAGTGGAGGCAAATATAATCAAAGTTTAATTGTTTTTATGTTCTCTTTCATAGGCGGCGGTCTTCTCTTCTAACTTCTCCATGAACTTTGGGTATTCGGACCTGCAATACGAATTCCAAGTTAGAATTATGGGTTTGTTACAATCTCTACCAAAGGGAGAAAAACAAAAAATGATATTTGTGAAATAAATGTGTTTCCATGCACTCTTGATGGCAACCGAGGTGTCCGTGTTAGCTTAAGTACAGTTTGGATCATCTATTTGTTAGAGTAAAGGTTTGTGGTCTCCTCACACCTCACCACTAGATATTAAGAGGAAGACCCACCTATGAGTTTTGACAAAATGAATTAGAAATGGGACTTTTAGTGGGTCTCCCATATGCCCCCTTTCTAATGTGTGATGGAGAGATGTGAGAGAGCACAGACCTCTACCCTGACAAGTTAGAGGATCGATCCAGAGTCCTTATGTACAACATTTTGAGTAATTTTCATAGAAGGTAGCTTACATACATACGGAAGAAATCTCAACCTCAAGAAGATTTGAATGATTGGAATCTTATTTATGAGGTATTGTATTTACCAACTAAGGCAACCTCTCGGAGAACCTTTCTTCCAAAATTGAAAATCAAATTTGGATTGCTCATTTCAATGAACTCTATTACAAATTCCAAAATCCATTCCCAAGCATGGTTTATTAGAGAATTGGATTGGTAGATTGATTTGGATTGAAATTGAACGACATCAAACCCTAAAGGGTGGCTCAGTTGGCAAAAGACCTACACTTCCTCGTAGAAGGTCAGAGTTCAAGTCCCCTTAAGGCTAGGGACTAAGTCTTGTAGTACATTTAAGTTATGGGCTGAAGCTAAATTACATGGATTCTAATGAGTTGGGATCTTCTACTGGCAAAGTAAAGGTCTCTCTGTGCTTCCTTCACACTTCTCCACCATATATTATATGAGAGTTTGTTTCTTAATTCTAACAAGATAAATCAGAAGTATAATTCTCAATGAGTCCCCCTCCTAATATGTAGTAAAAAAGTATGAGAGGAACACAGACCTATACCTCAAGATTTATAGAGAATCCAAACTCAATTCTGATTCATGAATCTGATTTATTCTGATTCATATCAGCATCTGATCCTCTCAAACCAATTCTATTCCAAGTCCAAGATTTAACCCGAAAAGGCCTCCGTCTTAACTTGTTTTATCGGATATTTATGGCCCACCCATCGTGTCTTACACGGTTACACCATGAGGCGGTGGGCTATCGAGAAAACTATCCGTTGGGTTTTTTCTTGGCTCTTTATCTTCTCGGATCGGGTACTCGGGTCCACCCAAAACATTTTTACACACGTGGGTACCTGAGCCGGACTTCAGACATAGAAACCCAAATTCTTTCTTCCAGCGAACGAAAACCAAATCAAACCAAACCAAAACCAGATGCAGCTTTTTCCATTTTCTTCCCCTTTCAATCGATTCGTCGTTGATGTTTTTTCTAGTCGCCATTGATGATTTGGCGATAGCTTAGTAGCTGTTGTTCATTTGTTTATTCTTCGCCTCTTCGGTTCATTAAGAGCCAATAACAAATATTTAAATACTCCCTAAGATTCAGACAAGGAGAAGAAGATGCATTCAGGTCCGAACTCATCAAAGTAGGACAGTGTAAAACAATCGTGTTCTTCGTAATTTGTTCTTCTGTGTCCCCTAATTAATTCTTCCTCTGAGTTACAGTTAGAAGATTGATGACGACCATGACATATTCTTCAAGCTTGAAGCATGGACTTTCTCTGTGGTGTCCTGAATCTCATATGCTCAATCGAATTCCTCGATCAACTTCCATCTCCTTCCGTAACTTCCGGAGGAGCTACGTGGTTGCGTCTTCCTCTTTTGCCAACCAGAATCGAGAGTGAGCTTATAAACACTGCGATCGATTGCATACGAGTACACTCATGAGCTTTGTGGTTGTTTTGCATAATTACTTAACTCAGTTTTGCAGGTTTGTAGTTGTTGGCGGTGGTAATGCCGCTGGATATGCTGCTCGATCTTTTGTCGAACAGGGGATGGCCAACGGAAGGCTCTGTATTGTCTGTAAAGAGGTTATTTGTCTCACAATTACTCTTCTTCCCGAGAGCTTTTATCACTTTGGAGTTTTAAGACTTGTTCTGCCTTGCTGGCTTTTCATACAGGCAGTTCCACCTTATGAGCGCCCTGCTTTGACTAAGGGTTATCTCTTCCCACCAGATAAAAAGCCGGCGCGTCTGCCTGTAAGACTTTTATTCCTCCTGAAACAGCCTTTTATGCGTAATCTAATCAAATTGAGAGAGTTATAAGATTCTTTTTGATCATTGTACATCTTATACCGGAAACTTCCTATTTAGTTGAAGAATTTGGGGCTTGATGTTGAATAATACTTACACAATGAGTTTCTTTTCTCAAATTTGTTTTCCCCCTCAAGCTTACATTCATACATAAGGGAATTTTGAATCCAATTCTCATCAATTTTGAAGAATCAGGTATCAGGTTATGGTTGTTTATGTTGATCTTGTTATTGACTTTTTGCATTTATATTATTTTAGGGTTTCCATACGTGTGTTGGCTCCGGTGGGGAAAGACAGACTACTGATTGGTATAAAGAGAATGGCATAGAGGTATGCCTAATTTTTGGTTTTTGAGAACATATATTGTGTGAAGACATCCACTCTAGAATTGGCGAGTTATACTTTTCAGCACCAGTCACAATTGATTGATAGTTCATTGGCTATAAATTGGTTACGGCCATTAATTTCGGTTATTTAATAAGTTTTTGACTAATTGTGTAGAAATCAGTTTAGTAAATATATTCCCTGTTGTTCTGTTAGAAAACAGCCGATCAGCACTTTTACTATAAATTTTCTGTGACCAACATACTTTCCCATCTTGAACACTGTAATGTGGGAGAAAAACTGTGTCCTGGTAATGCCTCATTTGAGAAGTTCAGTGCTTTCAATATACATGTGCAGCATCTTCCGACAATTGCTACAGACTGTATGCTAAATGTAGATGCCATTGACTATAAAAGAAAAGGAATAACTTGATGCATCCTAATATTTGAAGTTTTCACATTCCTCTTTTTTTTTTTTTTTTTTTTTGGGGGGGGGGGGGGGTAGGGGATTGTGTGGTTTAGGGAGTTGGTAAGGAACTCATGAGTACTGTAGTCTATTTCAGAGTTATTCCCTGTTTTTCATTCTACTTCATTCTTGTCTAACTTTCCCCTCAGATATTCTATGAAATTTTGTTCATAATGATACGCTTGTTCTTTTTAAAGATGTTATATGAGGATCCAGTGACTGCTGTTGATATCGAGAAACAGACACTGACCACATCCTCAGGGAAACTTCTTAAGTATGGATCCCTCATTATTGCTACTGGATGTACAGCTTCGAGGTACCCTTAACTGTTGTGGTTCTGATCTTGTTCAGCAAATATACCTGTGTAATAGGTTGAACAATAATTGGTAAGTTATCTTCCTTGCTTCCAGGTTTCCGGAGAAAATTGGAGGGAATTTATCTGGTGTTCATTATATTCGTGATGTTGCTGATGCTGATGCAGTAATACAATCATTGGTAAATTTCCTTTTGAAGCATATTTTAATTAATCTTTGTTCTCTGATGACCTCAATTCCAAATTTCATGCATATAACGAACAGAACTGTTTTCAGCCATGGAAATGGGGGCACTTTTGTGTCAAATAACTAACAATGTTTGGTATTTGTTGGGGCTTCGTGCTTTCCAGGTCTCATAACCTTTTTATTCTTCCCGTCATATTTGTACTAGTTCAAATGAACAAAATAATTATCTGTGTTTGTTGAACTGGGGTCTTAATAACAACTGACTTCTTACTTCTTAGGTTACAAAAGGAAATTAGATTTTTTTTTTTTGGATGAATAGAAGTTAGAAATTTAATTTGCTAGTCACACCCTTCCTATACCGCTTCTTTCTCCGGTATCTCATGAAAAGTCCTTTGTTGAATTTTGAAGCTCCAATCCTTTCACTGTTCCACTCCCATGGAAGCCCTTGAACTCCACAACTAACCTTTAACTTAAAAGCATCGCTAACATTTCAAAAATCTGTGGCCAAACCCTATGTGTCTGAAGCACTTCAGATGGAAACTCGACCCCAAATAAATTAATGAATAAGTGATCTTTCTTTATTATAGTGGATGCCCCAAAGCCAATCTTAGGAGTTACTTAAGTCTTGTTTCATTAATTATATGGAGTCTCTTTTATTCTTTCTTTAATGGCTTTTTGTAAATGGACTTGTATTGCTTACAGGGGAGAGCCCAGAAGATTGTTGTTGTTGGTGGTGGTTATATTGGTATGGAGGTTGCTGCAGCTGCTGCTGGTTGGAAGCTTGACACAACGGTATGGTTGCATCGCTTTTGGTATATCTCAGATAAGTTTTTAGAAGTGCTGAGACAAAAATTGTCATGAAGTAAATTTTTTAAACCTCTGTACTAAAGTAAACATGTGTGGGGGTGGGCCGTAAAGGCTGCTCCACTGTGACATTTGAGTATGGAAACAGCCTTTTTTTCAAAGCAGGAGTAAGGCTGCGTACTTTATGATCCTTGCCAGACTAGGCAGGGGCAGAAGCCTTGTGCAATGGTTACAACATTTGCTCAAATGTACATCAATGTTTGGAAAATTTGTTGTTTTCTTTATGTATGCCATGGATAATGAATGTCATCTTAAGTGTCAACTTTACAATTTTAGTAGTTCAATCTTACAAGTCATTTCTGCTTCTTTCATTCCACCATTACATATCGACTTTTTCCCTACTGTCTCTTACCTCACATGACTTGTGGTTCTTAATGATCTGTATCTTTGGGTTACCTGAGAAGCTCCTTGAATTTCTTAACACCAGAAAATTTTATCTCCTGAATTGGTGACAGTAGAGACATTTTTAAAATCTTTCACAATCTAGTTTTGTGATGCTACATGATTGACCACGAAATATGTTTTTAAAATGTTACGGGTTTCTTGTTGAATCCCAAATGAATTTCTGAGAACAATGTTTTCTTACCTGTAGCATGACAGCTAAGGGATGGGGGTGTTTTTATGTAGTTCCTAAGGATTTTAGTCCAATGAAACTCACATTACCCTGGAGGTCATCGAAAAGAATGATTTTGCATTCTTCCGGGAGTTCCTAATGTTGTTTTGGTTATGCAATTGATTTACAATTTTAACATATAGTTCTTTTCTTAATAGGTCATATTTCCAGATGATCATTTAATGCCAAGATTGTTTACTCCTTCTCTTGCTCATAGATATGAAGAACTCTACCAACAAAATGGTATCAAATTCTTGAAGGTTGTATTTTTTACATCAGTTTGATTCATTTGGTGAATAACATTGATTGCTATTTTCTTTCTGTTTAGGGAATTCCATATGTTCATTTAATATGTAATAATTCTGGGTTCTGTTCATTTATAAATTAGGGTGCTCTTGTCAAAAACCTAGAAGCTGGTCCTGATGGACGCGTGACTGCTGTCAACCTTGAAAATGGATCTAGCATAGAAGCAGACACGGTATTTGATTTTTCATCTTGTACTGTGCTTTGCCATAGTTTGGATGCTTTGTTACTTCAGAAAAGATGAAATTTTTGCTAATATAAGATGGAGCTAAGCGTTGTGCCTTTTCTGAATGTAGATTATTGTTGGGATTGGAGCAAAGCCAGCTGTCAGCCCCTTTGAAGATGTGGGGTTGAATAACACTGTTGGTGGCATACAGGTCAGTGAAATAGTTCACTGGTCCCGATGTAATCATAATGACATGCATACAGTTATCTATCCTGAATAAAATAAAAAAAGTGCATAGAGTTTGGCTGCTCTGTCTACACCTGTGTAATAAAACAGTTCGAAGCAAAAATGATCAGGCAGTGAGAATGCCTGTCTTAGTTGTGGGTCATCGCTGAATATATGTGATTCAGTTACATAGGGGAAGTAAATTGTCGGGTTTTAACTAGGCTCCTTGATGGTCAATCATTAACTGTTGCATCAGATATGAACTTAAAATATGCTGAACTCTTAAAAGTAATAATTAGATGCACTGATGATGCAATTGCTTACATTAATGATTTGATTTAGTGACCAGGACTTTATTATACCTGTGCACTTATTGTAGCTGAAACTATTGGAATCTAGATCTCTGCTTATGCATTTTCACAGGATTGAGTACAATCAATTTAAGCCTGATACCTGTCCTGCTTGTAATAGATTCAAGTTTTAAATGAGTTTCTTTTCTACCAATTGGTGTTCACTTCTTAGGAAATTATGAATTAATATATTATTTTACATCACTGAAATCTATTGCATTATATTCTCAGGTTGATGGTCAGTTCCGAACAAGTGTACCTGGTGTTTTTGCCATTGGAGACGTCGCAGCATTCCCTTTGAAGGTATTCCTTACTGAATTTCTCCCCTTTTTTTCTTTAATTTTTTAGCCAACTTGAAAGAATGTGTGATATATGCTTGATTTTGAGCAGATGTATGATCGTATTGCGCGAGTTGAACATGTTGGTCATGCTCGTCAGTCAGCACAACATTGTGTGAATACGTTATTAAGTGGAAAAACTTACCAGTATGTAGGATAACTCTCAGTTCAAACTTATCCTTATAATTTGACCAAATGCTGCCTCTTGATCATTCGCATTATATCCAGATATGATTACCTTCCATTCTTCTATTCAAGAGTTTTTGAGTATGAAGGCAGTGCAAGAAAAGTTTGGTGGCAGTTCTATGGGGACAATGGTGAGAAATGTTATTTGTATTTTGGCTTCATTTTGTCAAGTGTGATACTGTGTGTTCACGGTTTATTATCATCCACTGAATCCAATACTTACCATTCTGCCTTGTGGAACAGTTGGCGAGACAATTGAAATTGGTAATTTTGATCCGAAGATCATTACATTCTGGCTAGACTCGGGTAAGCACTGTGACATGATTATCTCCTTTTATATCTGAGACATCTGTAACATGAAAATGCAATTCATTTTGCTCATTGTTATGTAGGTAAATTGAAAGGAGTTCTTCTAGAAAGCGGAAGTCCTGAGGTATTTCTTGTTATTCCCTTTACCAAACTTTTTTTATTGAGAACATCAGAATATTGGAGTCTGCAGCAAAATGGATTAGCACTCGTTGTTGCATTTTGCTAATCAAAATTTAATGTCAATTATGTGCTGTTGCTATTCTTTCAGGAATTTCAACTCCTCCCAAAACTAGCAAGGAGCCAACCACCTATTGACAAAGCCAAGCTTCAAGGTGCATCCTCTGTTGAGGAGGCTCTCCAAATTGCACAAAGCTCCCTGCAGGCATGAAGTTTTTGTCAGTTTAGCATGGCATAGCTGTGGTTAAAATATTACCTCAAAGAGATACTTTCCTAGCTGGTTGTTTGCCCTTTCACTTCCTTGTGTTTCTTTCATTTAGAGTCCGATCTCCTGGAAATTGCATCTCACTGTTGGTTAAATCACCAGCTAGTTAGCCATCTTACTTCAACCCAAGGTCATTAGCAGTCATCCAATGCTTGTCTTCCATCTTAATATTTCCATCCACAATAAAAAGGAAACCATTTCATGGTTCTGTATTAAAGAGAAAGAAAAGTACTTACCGTGAACAATAACGGTGGTGATTGTATTGACAATCTGTAACAAGAACCGAAAGGAAAAAGATTCATAGTCCAGCAGAGTATAATTTTCAGCATAGTTCTTTCTTCATTTGCTTCCTTGCCTGTGCCTGAACCTTAAAAATGGAAGGTTTTTCTTCATCTTCTTCCTCTCAAGTGCTTGATATCCTGAATTTACAATCGGCCACAGAAAACTCAGCACTCAATTCACTGGCGTTTCCACCACTAAGCCAAAGGATTCACCGGAAGACATGCTACATTTGTAGCCTTTATAGGAAACCATAACATGCTGGTTATTAACCAAATCATGCTAAGGAGTAGAAAACGTGTCAGAGATTCTGACAGTATTTAAAGAGTAGACCATGGGAGTGTCAACCACACCCCTGGTTCAAACATAAACACTAAGCAGTTACCTTTGGATTAACTCCCCCTCCCTTGTATTGGTTTCCCAAGCCTCCCACGGGGAAGCTTCCAGTGCACATCCAGCAAAAAAGGGGCTTCAAAACTCCTCTCTGATATCAAGTTCATCAGGGTTGGGAAGTATCTTCCTCTCCCATCAAATTCTGGAAAGCAATTTTAAGTATCACAACAGACGATACTGATGTGAGCCCAATCGCTGAAGCTCAAGATATTCTGCAAAATCCCTGCTTTTAATAGGGTTTCCATAATCCAAGAAACCAAGTGTTTAGCTCCTGCTTGGATTTGGAAACCAAGTATTTAGCTCCTGCTTGGATTTCTTTGACTTGAATGTTCTTTTATTTATTTGGTGCTCTATTTTGTTTTTGGTTAAAACCCAGGATTTTATTAAGATAACAGAGCAGTGAACTTAAGGAAGGTTTTTCAGAGGCCGAGCTGCATTTGCTTGACTCATCATGGATGCTGGACATAGAACAAAACGTCTGCCCTTCAAAAGAAACCCTGTTTAAAAAAATCAATACCTTTCATTGTACTGGTTAATTCTCCATTATGGGCAGCTCATCCTGAAAAATATCCTTCACCCTGCTTGACTGCTTCAATTCCCATTTGCGAGGTATTGCATTAACTCCTGGTTCAGTGAAATTCTAGCCACAAGTAAATATCCCTCATGTCATAGTTGCCATAGGCACATCCCCAGGATGTTTTCTTGCAGGTCTACTCTACTTTCTGCCCTAAAAACAAGCCAACAAAAGAACAAAGCAATTCAAAAATACAACATCTGGTTCCTTATGATTCTTCAATCACTAAAAGATTAAAGACCTGCATGGCAGTGGGGAAAAAGAAGAAGAAGCTGAGACTAAGATTACATTATACATTTTTGGAATATTGATAACTTATCCAGCAGCAGGCGCCAACACCGTGTTAGCTTTTTTTTGGTCAACAACACGGTGTTAGCTCAACATTACAGTTAGCACTTTAGAAATAATAAACTGAATATATAAGGCCCCCAACACCCCCCCCCCCCCAAAAAAAAAAAAAAAAAAAATCTGAATCAAGTACGATGAACCTCTTACATGCACGTAAAAAACAAAGGAGATTTGCCACAGTTATGTCAAAGTAAGGGATTACACAATGCCTGACTTCACAACATTGAATAAAGATCAATGAGTCTGTGGACGACATAAAATACATAGGCAGAAGAACCTTTCCAGGGCAGAAGCTGGAAGAGCCATATGATTAAACATCTTTATCTCCGACCCTTGGATTTTGAATCAAAATGATGAGCCTTCAGCTTCTTCTTGCGGATCATTCCTTTTTGTCCCCCACCCTCTCTAAATGGCATTCCCATGAGGGCAAGTAATCTCTGACCTTCCTTGTCTGTTTTGGCTGTTGTAGTTATGCAAACATCCATTCCCCTTGGCTTACTAACGGCATCAAATCTGATTTCAGGGAACACACTCTGGTCACGAACTCCAATGCTGTAATTCCCATGCCCATCAAAACTGTTGGGACTAAACCCTTGGAAATCCCTTGTCCTAGGAAGTGCCAAGTTTATCAGTCGATCCAAAAAAGAATACATCATCTGCCACGTTCAAGTTCAAACAATTATTGATCAATTCTTCATCTAAAATGATATACAGTCTAAATAGAAAGAAAGGAAATGAATATCATGGAATTGTGTATCATCTGATACCAAGCTTTAAAGTTCAACGAACTCAGGAACCACCATTTGACAAGTACCCTTGCTCTACGTTGTTTGTTTTCACTTTTTTCTTTATTATGGGATAGGAAGATACTCATGTTAGTTTGGGTTTGTATCACAGTTAAGCAGAAGCAATACCTTACTTTTGAGATGCTATATTGGGTTTAGCAGTTATTTTCATTGCTTTTATGCCACTTCTTTTTTAAGCATCACTCCATAATTTTGGTGCCATTGATGTCATTCAATTTACATTTTCAAAGAGGACCATTATCTCATGAGTTAAAGTTCATTCAGGAGAGTTAAGGGCATGCATTGTTAATGAAGTGTTTAATGGAGTTCAAGGCTTACATCCTGTGCTAGTATTCAGAAAATTTTCTTCCTTTTTTTTTTTTTTTTTTTTTTTTTTTGGGGGGGGGGGGGAGATCGTGCGGATCCCTTGAGATATTTTCTACATGGTTGGGTCATCGTAAAAACCTCTTCTTCTTACACTCTTGCTTTTCAGGATCCTCGGCCATAAGTTAATTAAGTTGAGACCATGTTGATATATTGACTTCCTCTATGAGTCTGTTACAAAATGTCATAAAATAACTGTTTTTGTTGTTCCAAAATCCTAGTTAATTTAGTGCCACCCCCAGGCATCCGGAGGAGCCAGTATGTAAATCATATGCCTCAGTGGTTGACTCATAGATATCATGTCCTAAATGGTTCTCAGTTTTGTGATAGCTATCTCAGTAAAAACCTAGCTAAATTGATAATACCAGTGAATGAAAAGTTGATCGACTGAACAAACATAAAAATGACAAACAATTAGCAATGGCACTATGGTGCTACCAATAGTATGAAGGTTCCCTTATTGTTATTCTCTTCAATTCAAGTTCAAACATTTGAAGCACTGGGCATTTATTCTGTCTAACTTGAGGCTTGTCTACTAGTGTTCTGACTTGGACAAGGGGTTAGGGAATCAGGACCTAGGACCTACATTCTTAAGTTCAAGATGCTCACAAAATCAATGCAAGAGCACTAAAACAAGTACATGAACTATAGACAAGCTGAGAATACATCTAACCCTCCCCAGACACTGCTAAAAACTAGAGCCTTGTGCACTGGATATGGCCTCTTTTAAGGATTTGAATGAACCAGATACCCCACTACCCTGACGCTAATCTGGAGGGTCTTCATTGATACTGCATTACTGATTTTTCTGCAATAAATGTTCAGAAATGGGTATCCCTGGTAGGAAGCAGAATGGAGGTTTTGATTTTGTTAGTGCAGGCAAAAGCTAAGGTAGTCTGTATTCCATTTGTTCATGGCCACCCGTTGACCCTTAACAAATTGATAAGGTTAGGATGTTTTCACAGTCCTAGATTATGTTTGATGATATCTAACACACAGATTTACAGAGAATCCGACTAGCACCCAGAGAAAAATAAACTAATCAAACTTACATTTCTTCTGAGTGTGACGGCAATTCCAATCGGTTGACCCTCTCTGAGCTTAAATGTTGCAATTGAGTTCTTTGCTCGTGTCTTCACGGGCCTCTGCCCAGTGATGAGCGTAAAATCCTTCATTGCTGCTTCTAAACCCTTTGCGTTCTGCGCAGCCTCTCCAATACCGCAATTAACCACAACCTTCTCAATCCTCGGAACCTGTCCAGCATCAACGTTTTTAAAATATAAAATAAGATATAAAGAACCCAAATCCTAAAACGAACAAGAGGCAACTCGAAACACAGTTTCTCCAAGACATAGAGACATGCTTTAGGAAGAAATTCTCAACATACAAACTGAAATCGAACACTCTAGTAACCTACAACCATAGCAAGATACACTTACTTCATGGATGTTACGGTAAGAGAACTCTTCCTTAAGCAGAGGAATAATTTTCTCCAGATACTGGGTCTTCAGGCGATTAGCCTTCTCTGCTTCAGCTTTCTCCACTAAAACGGCATTTTCTGCTCTCACCGAAAATTGGAAGCCATTTCCTTGGTTCCCGAACGAAAACCTAGTCGAAGAGGGAGACGATAAGATAGGGAATCTGGCGCAGAATGAAGAAGAAGATGATGAGAGAATCACAGAAGAAGCCATGAGAAGAGGATAGCTCTGTTCCTTTACTCCGTCCCTGAAACAATATTTACACTGTTAGTGAAACCAAATGTCCCTAATATTTTCCAAAACAACGAAAATACCAGAAGACAAATCTATTTATTTTTTTAGGGAAAATTGCAGTGCCACCCCTGAGTTACCCTAATATTAATACCACCCCTGATTTATGCTTTATCACTCAGATCTCCCATTATTAACACGGTTGTTTTTTAAGTTTGTTTTTATCTATCAATTTCCAATATTACTATGTACATCCTAAGTTTAAAAATATTTTTCATTTAAGTTTATTTTTTTTCTTTGAATATATAGTAATTGATTTATTACTGTAGTACATGGTGATTTAGTATTGCTTACGAGTGTTTTTGATACATTTTCATCCTATAGAGAATTAATTGATAAATTAGATAACTTAGGATGTCATTAATTTTAGAAACTAATTCAAGCCAAGGTATTGAGAAATTTTTCAATTTTTTAAAATTGAAGTCAAGCTAGCAAAAAACGTTTTCTAATCCACTGGTCTACCTCTATAGTTCTACGCTAGTCAAATTACAATAATAAAACGCACATTTATAAATTTTCCACAAAATATTTTTCTTTCTTTTCTTATTTTCCCATCCTCCTAATCTCCTATCAGTCGAATTTTCCCAAATTTTTTTATCTTTTTATCTTACAAACAAACAATGCTTAATGGATCAAAAACCTCCACAAACAATAGGAGCCGACTGGTAATTTCTAAAGATACAGAGTATAAGGTAGTAATTTCGATGTACTTCAGGGAGTCAAAAGTAATTATCTCAAAATGAATAAAGGGAAAAAGCTAGCAATTTCGTTTGTCTGATTTTTACCTCTAGTCGTCGAAGGAGGGAAACGTAATTTCTCGTCTGTGTCTCTGCAACTTCTGTAGTGGTATTGGCTTCTTGCAGTCATCAGCTTTCCTTCTATTCGCTTCGCTCTGCGCTTTGTCAAAAGGTTTGAAAACGAGAATGAAAGCTAAAGATCGAAACCATAAATTCCTCTCAGTCCTCGTTATTTATGCTGTGAATGGTTTGTCGCCTCTCTCGTGATTCTAGCAGCTTTTCGTAATCGATAAGGTTGTTTTTTCAGCTGTTGTGCCCTAACTTGGAAGTCAACGAGTAACAGGTAGACAATCAGGAATTTTCATTTTCGATGACAAGCTGCTCGGTGGAGATTATAAGCTTATGTTTCCATTTTCTCCTGTTTACAATGATGACTTACTTGTAATCAAATCTGCTGCTTTTAAACTTTGAGTTTTGAGAATCTTTTTCTGCGTAAATTTGTAGAGGTGATGCACTTGGTACTTAAATCTTCGAATGTCATCTCTCTGATGGTAGATTTGTTGGAGACTGATACAGCTCCACTTCAGTTTCTAAATTTAGCCTTAGTTCATTGTTTTCAAGATAGCAATCGCGGATGGTATATGTCGACGTAGCATCAATGATCGATGAAGACGGTATTAGCTGCCGGAGAGTTCTGCTAGAACTACTGGATTAGCGGTTCTGTTTGACCGCTTTTACCAGGCATTTTTTGGTTTCCGAACTGAAGCTCTGTAATACATTGCTGATGATCCAAACTTGGAGTATTTTATTAGGTTTGAGTTCTGAATAGCCACGTTTGCTGAGATAGTTGGACTTCGAGTTTTAGATTTTCTAAATAGCTCCGGGCTGCTGCTTAACTGTTCTTCCTAGAGATCCTTTTTATTTTACATTCCAAGAATATAACAATGAGCTCAGAGGACGATTATCAGTACTCACCTGCACAGCCACAGCCAACTGAAACTGCACCAAAATCTCGAAAGTACAAAAAAAACTTCCTCTTATTGCTTTTCATGTTATAGTTTGTATATTTATTTGGTGGTTCATCTGATGACCATTCTTCTTCCCTCCATCGCCTCCCCTCCAATGGGAGTCGAAAATCCAGGATTTCTTATACAAGAGATTTTCTTCTGTCTTTGAGCGAGTTGGATGCTTGCAAAAATCTGCCAAGAAATTTCAAGCAATCGATCATTAGGTAAGTTGGTGTATGTTACCATAGTCAAGTGTTTTAAGGCAGAGTATGAATAAGAAAACCATTATTAAGACTGACTATACAGTTGAGAGGGATCACAATTAGCATCTCGAAAGTTGTTTCCTTGCTTCATTATGTGCTTTAGAAATTACTCTGGTGTTCCCATTTGAAACAGTGAATTTGCGGAGGATTTGCTCTTTAGCAAGCCAGAGCGGCAGAGAATTGCTGGAGGCTTATCTTCGCAGAGTTTTAGATGCAGTGAATATGGATCTTCGCCACCCACCCGGGGTGATTCCAATAATTATTCACGACGAAGTCTGGGGAGGTGGGACAGTCGTTCATCTGATTCAAATGATAAAGATGTTGACTCAAAGTCAGAGTGGTTTTCAGGTAATCAAGGATTAAGTTTCCATTGTATTCATATTTTGTTTGAAGACGTGAATTAATGACCTTTTTACTTTTTGGACTCTATATTTCTTAAAAGAACAAGAAATGTGAATCATCCCATAGCATATAATGTTGCCGTGGAATGATTAACAATTTTCAACTCTCTTAACAGTAACAGGAATCTAATCCAGAACTTCTTACCCATCATTGGAACTCTTTCCCAACTTTGAACTCTAGTTGCTTGTATCAGTAACCCAGCTGTAGCACAAGTGAGGATTCTATTGACAGTGGGACTCTAGATCAATGCTTGTCATTTTCAGTGCTATTAACCACTGTGATCTACCATAGCTAATGTATAATGAGACACTTTGACTTTGGGCACTTTGGTATGGATGACTGGATGGTTGAAGTGTATGCTTATTGTACATCCTTTTCTTTGTGTATATGGCTGCATTTTATTCATTTGAACCTAGGAAGGGGACTCATTTTCTTGACCCATTTGGTTGCTATTGCCAACGAAATAGTTTGTTTGTTCATTTGTATAAAATTGTTCTGAACTTCCACTTCTGATGTCGCATCAATGTTTTGATTTTAACCTTCTCTTTCGTTGTGGGGTTTGACTCTATTTAGTCATGCCATCGTCAGCTGTGGGTTTTATTGGGCATTGGTTCTTGTTATATTCCCATTTTGAGCTGCATTTATTTTATTTGGTAGGATGACCCCCCCCCCCCCATAGGCTTTTTTCCTCGGGACATTGGCAACCATAAGTGGCTTGATAATATAGTCTTCTTTGGGCATGGTGACCTTATCAACTTAGTAATATTAGAGCTGGATCACAGTGGACGTAGTCCTGACTCCTGAGCAGGTAATTCTTCAACAAAGTTTTACGCTGGTTTGGTCTTCAAAACAGCTGCTGAACTTGTAGCATGTAGTCCTTGATTTATTGCAGAACTTGTAGCAAATTACACATGAAATCTATTAATATAGAAACAAAGAAGCAAAAATAATTAGATAAGAAGGAAAGAGTTGGATTGATTATCCCACTCTCTTCCAGGTCTCTCCCCCACCACAGGTACAGGCATCTAACACTTCCGTACTGCATCTGACAGCATAGCAAAATCTAACCAAAAGAGGCTAGCTCAGTTTCTCACAGAATTCATGCGGGCCTGAGCTGCTCATATGGATGCCATATGTGGACCCACTTGGATTCCATTTGCGTGGCTCAGGCCATGTGAGAACCAGAGCTGCACTCTAACCAAAAATTATCTTTTTTCGCAGACTCAACTCGGCTGATTGTCAGCCTAATCTGTTATTTGTAAATCCATCCAAGTACATCCTATGTTCTAGTAGAAATATTTTGAAACAAAAAAATCCAATTAAAGTAGGAACTCTTATCTAAGCTAGAAATAATTAAAACTATAAGCCTCTATAATCTCCGAAAAGGCAACAACCTTTTTGATTCTCATTACTCCACACAAGCTGTCATGGGCCCAAAAAATCCGGGTTGACACCTCCTCTTTAGTTTTTACCGCATTAAAGTAAATAATCCTAATTTATCCGATGCTAATTACATAAATTAACCGAATAGTATCATAATTAGAAACATAAATTAATCTAACAGTCTTCCACACAATGGCATTGGTCTTCACCAATACCTGGCATGGGGCCCACAAGATCTTGTCAACTTTTGTGATCCTGATGTAGCTACTGATGATTGTGATTCTGCAGGTGTACCAGATGCTTTGAATGTTCCAGGTGCTGTTATCCTATTTATATGGATCTTCTTACTAGCTGGCTGAGAGCCATCATTGGGCAGTGTATAGGCTGGGAATTGGTATTAAATAATCCTAAATAGGAGCTGGGTATGGACCTGGTCCGAAATTCGATTGATGTACTAATTCAGTAATTCTGCATCACTTTGAATAAGGTATCCTGTTGATAACCGTTGGCACCCATTTTCCAACTTAGTATGAAGGTAAAGATTTTGATGCTTACTGAGTGTTAAGCTTTGCTTTGATTCAGGGAATCTGGAAGCTTTTGTCCAATTTGCAATATTATTGATGAAAACCCATAGGGTTAAGGATATTTTGGGAATTTTCCTAAATCTAAGGGCTGCCCAGAAATTTCAGCAAAGCGATGGGGTATTTAAGGATATGTAGGGCGTTTCACAGCTTTGAAAACCCTGTTGTAATGACCAAGTCAGATCTGAATTTAATGTGTTAAGAATTCTAGATCTGAAAATTGTAGGAGAATCAGAAATTAGGCAGAAATTAGGGGAGGCAGTTTTGGCTAGGGTAGGAAAAGGTTTGCACTTGCTGTTTTTATAATTTCAGAACTGATTTTTATTGTCCTGGACTGTAGGGTATGCTCAGAAGTTGAAGAGGTTCTGTTGAAAGAAACGAAAGGAGATCCTAGGGAGAGAAGAAAGGAGAGTTAGGGGCTGGGAATTTGGAAGTTGGAGGGGGGAAGGGATCCTAGGGCTTCTGTGGGAAGCAGGGTGGTATGGGAGAGTTGGGGGAGGGGCAGGGGCTGTCGCAGGATGTAGGGAAAGGGAATAAGGGAGCTCTTGGGCTTGGGGGAAGGGGTTGGGAGGCTCTACGATGGAAGGGGGAGGCTTCTAGGGGCACGTAAGGAAGAGGAAGGGTGGGGAAGAGCTGCAGTAGGGAGAGGAGGCAGAGGATGGGGGCTTCTCAACTTACTTGGCTGCTGGTGGAATGCTTGAAATTTTTCTGGAATGAAGAAGAAGAAGGAGCTGAACTTGAACTAATTTTACTCAACCCCCTCAACAAGGAAACCCTAGTCCTCAAACTTGATCAACTTTGGTAATCATCAAAACTGAAAATTACAAAGACTACTTGGCATTTGTAGCCTTTACTAAGAAAGAAGAACTTGACTCAAACTCAACTAAAACTTAGAGACCAACCTAACTACCAACTAAAATAAGAGACGTCTTCTTGAAATAAAAGACTACTTATCTATAAGAGTCCTCGTTAGGAAAAGACTCTCTACCTAAGTAAACCATAACCGCTTAATAAAGATAAGTTCTAATCAAAGGCAAACTCCTAAAAGATAAAAAACCCTTCTTGTAAAAGAATCATTTGACTCTTATCTTATCCACAACTTAACTAGTAGAAACCCACTCAAACACAACTTAAACAATAATTAAAATGGACCAGGGTGTCTTTCATAACTCACAAAATACTAACCCGAATAAAAATAAATAAAAATAGATCCAAGACCCTTGAATTGAGGGGATTCCAACCAGGCCCATCTTGAGCCTTAAAAGGGCTAAAAATGACCAAAATACCCCTGGAATGGGTCAGCCAGCATGTTTGGGTGGTGCTTGGGGCCCACTTGGGGTTCAGCCAGGGGGGTCTCTGTGTTCACATCAATTTCTTTCCTTAAATATTGTGTTGATGAGTTCTAAATGCAAATGCATTTCATGTTTGCTTCTAATATGCTCTGCTCTTTTAATGCCTTTTCTAGGGATTGTTGAACTATTTCCAATTTTCTGGTAGGATAAACATTTGTTACCCGTCATTCATCCAAACTCCAAAGGGAAAAGGGAATATATATATATATATATATATTTCCTTTTCTGATGTTTATTATATGTAGTAGACCAAGGGTCGACTGTCAAGGTTGTGCACCCTGATCATCTAGACATATTTTTGAATTTTTGGTTCTAGTAATAAGAAGTCATAACATATGTTACCCTTTTTAAAGAGGCTATTGTATATTTAATTCGGTTTGTCTAACATGCGATATTACTGAAATACTTGGATTATATATTTTGCCAAAATTTGTATTTTTCCATCTAACTAGCGCTATCATTTAAATTCTTAAATTATATAAACTAGCAGAACTCTTGTCCTGTATTTTGGGAGTTATTGAGCTTGACGCCCATGTTTTGGTGGACTGCACACATCCACATATTCGGCTTAGTTCCTTCTTGTGATCCATCCATGCAGTGATGTATTTATTGGATTTGGTGTGTTTTTTTTTCTTTCTTTTACCCTCTTCTATTGAGCTGGGCATCAGAGTGTGCCTTGAATGTAACAAAACCTAGGGTTCCATATCTATGGGGATTAAGGCGTCAGCTATAGTTCTTGTTCTTGGGAATTTCTTTGGAAATTGACCAATTGCAATGGTTCCCGGGTGGAAACTTGCATTGGTCTCAGGAGATTGGGATTGTAGATGAGGAAGGACAGTTTTTTTTTTCCCTTTAATTTTTCAACCACAATTTCAATTTACCAACATACCCTTGCTAAATTATAGGTCCTTAAATCTAATCTCGTCTGTCCCAATTTTAGAATGTGTACAATATGATGATAGGGGTTAAGAAAAGAGGTCACAATATTCATTATGACAAATTCGATTAGAAATAGATTTAACATTAACAAATAGATGTTGACTGCCTCTCTCTCTCTCTCTCTCTCTCTCTCTCTCTCTCTCTCTCTCTCTCTCGATTATAGGAAGCATTCAAGAATCCTAGGTAAAATCTTATCTTTATTTTCTGCTACTGTGGTCTTGGTTCTTTGATCCTCGTGTATTTTTTTCTGGAACAATTAAATTCTGAATAACAATGGTGGACTATCCACTTATTATTGTGCAAACAAATATTTATGACATCAGCTGAAATTTTATAGACTGGTTTATCTATAACTGCAAATTGAAATATAGGAATTGGGTGGACCTTGTGGTTTACTCAATGTTCTGTTCTGCTATGCAGATTCTGGAAGACATTATAGCAACCAACCACGACGTTCGTGGCAAACTTCCGAGCATGATGGGCTTCTTGGAAGTGGTGCTGCTGGTGCCTTTCTAAGACAGCCTGGATTCACAGCAACAGTTTCTGCTCCTAAGTTTCGAGGGAATGGTCATCATCAACTCTGCAGGAGTAACACACCATATCAACCACCACGTCCTTATAAGGTGTTCTTTGCTCCTCTTATGCTTATTTACTACTTCTACTTGCTGCTTTAGAGAATTGACGGTTTAGCTATCTGAATGATTTTTTATTCTGCTTGTTAGCAGAGCAGAAATTACAGATGGTAACCAGAAAGGATAAATGTCACCCCAATATCATGTTCATTCCTTTTTCCCATCTTTTTCCAGGCGGTACCCCAATTTACAAGGAATGCTACTGACTTGATTGATGATGAAACATTTGGGTCAACTGAATGCTCAAGTCAGGATAGAGAAGAAGAGGAAAGAAAGAGAAGAGGTATTTTTTTCTTTCTTCCAGTTGCCCAGTGTTGGTCCAGTTTAGCTGTCAAATGGCGCTCGGCAAGTCTTTTACCTTTATTTTTTGTTCACGTGTGCGTGTGCATGTGCATGTGTATGAAGCCAGTAGAGTTTTTGGAACTAATTGGGAAGGTCCTACAGTAACATTTATCACGTTGGTGAATCAGATTCATTTGAGTTGCTGAGGAAGGAACAACAAAAAGCATTACAAGAGAAACTGAAACAGGTTTCAGACAATCAGAGAGAAATTGCTGGCACAGATATTACTGCATTGTTGGAGGGTGCTGAAGATGAAAAACAATTTCCTATTAAAGATAACGCATCACAGGCCTCTCTTCCACCACTGGTTTTAGAAAATGATTCTGCCAGGTTGTTCTTTGCCACACAAACTCCTGCTGCCAGACCACTTGTACCTCCAGGTTTTACAAGCTCTACTCAAGAGAAGAATCTTGGATCAAAAGTGCTTCCTCCCTCTACAGCTAAGGTAATCAGAAGTATTTGGAATTGATCTGCTGCAGATGGTTGTGCTTACATAAGTTCGTGTCTAGTGTAGCTGTTATGCTTCAAACGTTCTTGCTTAATGTAGCTAGTTTTCCTGTATGGATGCCCTGGCTCCTGCATTGAGAACCTTGAACATTCACCCAGTGAGCATGATTATCTAGAGGATTTTAGGTTTTCTGGCCTGGTTATTATAGGTGCTAAAATTAATCATCCAGTTCAGATTTATATTGAAAGAAGAAAAAGATATCTCAGTTAAATACAGTGCTTATCCCGTATGACCCAATATGTCTGACTAGTTGCACTATACATCAACCCAAATTGCACCTAACTCTCCAGGACTACGAAAAGGGACTTTTGGAACACCAAGAGGCATTAAATGAAAGAAAAGTGGGGTTAAGTGTTGCACTTCACTTTGACATGGAAACATAAGAATGTATTGTCTCCCTAATATTTTCGTTTACCGTGTTTTATCCATCGATTGCAAAGTTCGTAGAGGAAGATGGAATGAATGAAGAAAATTCTTATAAATGGGTTAATGATGAGCAAGAGAATCTTAAAACAACAGATGCAATTTGAGGTTGGGCTACTTCAGATCTTGTATCTCTCTCATCTCATTTGTATAATCTACTGATATCATTTTAGTGGGTGCTCTCGCTTCCCCCCTTTAATTTGATGGGCAGATTGTCTCATAATCTGTTTCTTGCAATACATTGGGGGAAGGGCTTCACTGTTTTATTTTCCCTCTCTCCACCGTACAGGTTCCAGTTCTTCCTCTGGATCATTGGCAAAAGCGGTAAAGTTCACTAGTGAATTTCAGGTTGCCAAGCAGTGGTTGTCATCTTGGAAATTGTTGTTGTTCATCTTATAACTTCTCGTCATTTTTTCAGCTCTTATCTTCCTAATTTTTCTTCTAGTAGCAACCTGTTGAGTTATTTCTAGGATACAAGGATGGGTGTTTGAAAAAAGTTAAATTGTTTGCAGGTATGTTGTTTTCCTTTTTAGTCGATGTTACTCCTTTCTGGAGTTAACGAATATGTGAGGGATAGTATATCCCAATTGTTTTGCTTATTTAGTTTTGGGGGAATCTGCCTGTAGATGTAGTTACCCAACTTCCAGCCTTGAAATGATCCGTGGTTTCTTCTACTTCATTGGTAATCTGCTACTTTCTTACTACCACAGGCTGGAGATGTTGGATTTGGGGATAGCACTGAGCCTGCTGAGGATAATTTATTTGCTAAGGGAACTTTTGATAATCATGACAAGAAACAATCCTGGTGCATGGACTCTACAAACATTCATGATGAGGCTAAGAGTGTTGAGGCTCCCTTGGCGGACAAAAGTGAAAGGATAGTGTCCCCTTCATCTGGAGAAGGTAATGGAAATTTAGCTGGTGTTAGTACATTGTGTAAAACATCTAAACTTTCAGAAGTCTCTGAAGGACAGAATTATGGTGAGGTAACAACAGAAACTGACAAAGTGACAGGGCATAAGATAGTAAATACAGCTTGTCAGGGTCATTCAACTTCTGTCGTAGAGAAGCTGTTTGGTAGTGCTTTAAAAGCCAATGCTGCTGGTTCATCTATCTTTGTCAAGGTAAACATGATTACATGATTCTTGAGTGTTGGCTTTTGACTACCTGTATTTCTTTGAAATCCTTTTAAGACTCAAATCTTGCTAGTTTCATATCTTCATAATCTCATAATACATGCTTTGACTCTTGTATTGCCGGATTGTCTGTCTTTCAATTTTCAGAGTGACATGTTGCAGGAAGTATTTTCTGTATTTACACTATTTGATATCAGATGTCTCCAATTATCTTGTGTACATGGGTTTTCCATATTTGTGATTCCAAGGATTGAATAATTCATCAAGAAACATCCTTTTCAGTTGTTGTGAACTGGTTGTGATTCATCGTACACAAATGTGCTTCCTAGCCCATCCATCAAGGGTACTCAACCGGAAAAGGAAAAAACCAAATTTTCTGCTGCTGGCAGCGATTCAATTTTTATTTTTTTTTTTTTTTTTATTTTTTTTTTTTGGGGGGGGGGGGGTAGATGTTCTAGAAAGAGAACATCTTGTTTGGTTTCTTATAACCTGGTCTTCATTTTAGTATTTAAATGTAGTGGTGAGACAACTCCATATAAATATTGAACACGTTTAAGTATCTCACACTATTTGCTTCACTTGAAGATGGTGTTTGTCTTGGATCTATTTCTTTTGTTTTAGGTTATTCTTGATAGTCCCTTCTTCTTGGGGAGGTTGGGGAGGGAAACTGTAAACATCAGGGTACTAGTGAGTTTAGAATGATGACCTTTATACTTACCTGCAGTAGCAATTCATTAGTGAGAGTTGTACTGTCTTCTTGATTATGATTATTATGAATTTAAGACTTGAGTGTATACAATAGAAGTTGACACCCTTTACTCTCTTTACTTACCAGCATCATGAGCACGATAGTAAAGGAGATGAATCATGGAGCTCCGTAGCCTCCCAGTCATCAAAGTTTGCACAATGGTTTCATGAGGAAGGTAATCGCATAATAGTTTATTTATAACTTTTAAGAATTGTTCATTCAGTATATGAGGTACATTTGATACAGTTGATGAAGTTGAAAACGTACGACTGAACCCTACTGCAGATTATGAATTAATGCTGAGATTTTCCATTTTCAGTCTCAACTGCACAAAAGAAACCACTGGATGATCTCTCTTGTGGCAAACCTAGGGATTTACTTTCATTGACTGCCAGTAGTGATAGAGGTGAATCTCACGTATCTGGAGTGTCAGACGAGAAAGCCACAGATCAGATCCCACTGATGTTTCCTTTTGAAAGTGATGTACTTCCCAACAGGTTTATGACTACAAGTGCTACTTCTGCACCAGTTGGAATCTCTGAACCAATGCCCCAGCATACCAAATCAGGCATCTCTCCAGGAGTGATTACATGTGAAGACCTTGAACAATCTATTCTACAGGAAATAAACAGAAACAGTTCTAGTCAACAGCATTCTGTTCAACCATGGAGTGTGATAAATGGAAAAGCTGAACATACAAAAGTTGATGTTGACGATCTTGCATCTCAAAATCTCCTTTGTCTGTTACAGAAGGGAACAAGCAATAAAGATCCACCGCTGCTGTCTAATGTAGATTCAGCAGCACCAGACAAGCCTAATGTCTATGGGATGGGAAATCTTAGGCCTGTGGTTGGAAAACCGACTAAGAGAAACCCTGGAAATTTTCAGGACTCTGAAAAGACTCTTACTCTTGAAACTTTATTTGGGACAGCCTTCATGAGTGAGCTGCACTCAGTGGACGCACCGGTATCGACAAATCGAGGAGCAACAGGTGGGGTTAGAAGAACCAACGTTGCAGAGCCTTATGGGACAGGCTTTTCAGTTTCTGATGGTGGTTTGTTTTCTTGTATGGTTGGTGATTCTGTATCCAACAACAGCACTACTGACGGTAATCATTTTGCATCAAAAACAAATGACAGGGTTCAGTTGCGCTTAGATGATCCCCAAACTAATTTAGGGTCTCTGTTCAGTGGTGCCATTGGCTTCGAAGATAGAGCTGATGAGACGATAGAGATTAGACTGCCTGAAGAGGACAGCTTGATTATGGTAGCTGATTCAGTGAACCTCCAAAACTCAAAAGATGAGCCATTTTGTTCCTCAAATACACCAGTAAACATTACTGAAAAACTGGCAGCTCTGAATGCTACCCCTAACTTTGAAAGATCTGCCATGTCAAGTTTTGGATCTCCACCATTTCTTCATGGTCATTATGCTCCAGTGGAACCTGAGGTTCCGTACCATAATCTGCTAGGTCAGCCATCTTCTCCACAGTTTCATCACTCTCCAATGAATCATGGAAGACATGTGTTCCATTCATTAGAAGCTCATCGTCCTCGTATGAATTCTGAGATCAAATTCATGGGCCCAGAGAATATTCATCAGGATCCAGCACCACACCGCTTCCCTGCAAATATGTTACGTCACCCTCAGTTTCCGCATGTATCTGCTGCGCCAACAAGGCTTGATCCTCATCATTCAATGTTACAGCGGATGCAAATGCCAAACAGTCTCCCACCGCGTCACTTAATACAGGGACTGCCTGGAGGTTCCCCACCACCTCGTCATGGCTCCAATCAAATGGCTAGTTGCATGTCTGGAACGAATCTGATGCAAGGCTTTCCTCCGAATTTTCAACAACCAAACTACAATGACCTTGGGGTTCCGATGCCAGGTAAAGCAAACCTGTGCTTTTTAGGTTTCCTGCCAGCTTATCATATGTTGTTTTCTTGTTGTAGACATCGGGACTACCTGGTTATGAGGTCAGGCCACTAAAGTAGTTAGTGTTCTGATGGTAAATATAAACTTAAGGTTTGTCTGTCATTCTGCCATTATTTTATGCTTTTAGGTTTGATGGTAAAGTTCAAGGATGCATACATTGTGACCCTCTCAAGATCTCACAGTGGTGGGATCCTTATATATTGGTACACACAGTTAAGTGTTGCTGTCATCATCTACATTGGGTCAACATTGTGTTGTGTCCATGATGTTCCAATTTGGAATTCTGGTAACTCAGTTTTTGGTTCAATTAGCATGTGGTATCATTGTAAAAATATTAGATAATAGAAGAAAATTGCAATTTCAGTCGAAATGCCTGCATTTTTCAAAAACGAAACGAAATTACAATTGTTTCGAAAAAGTGTCAAATTTCGGAGATTTCGACAATTTCGGAGGTTTCAACCAAAATTTCGACCATTTCAACCTTCCAACTTGTTTTCCCTTCGTTTTTGTTGATTTCTAGCCCATTTCACCTAATTTTCATGACTCATTTGCCTTCAAACATCTCTTTTGCTCATTTTTCCCCTCCAAACACCTCTTAAGCCACGATAGCTACAAAAGAAACTCCGGCAACAATAGAATGTAAAGCATGAGCCATATCCAATAGTTCCAAACTTCCCTTTTTTTTTATTTTTGTTTTGTTCATGCCTTAAATGATCTTGTATTGCCTTGAAATTAATATATGTTTAGCGAGTGTGTTTTGTTAAACTTATCTTTTTATTATTTTTTACCGTTTTTTTATTTTTTTTATTTTAATAATTATTTTCTAAAATTGTGTATTTTTATTTTATGTATATATGATGTATAGGCTTCAACTTAATATATGTGAGACACCATCACTTGATTTAGTTGTTATTGATCGAGTTGTTCATTTTATTTTGTTGACTTGTTTTATATGTAATCATTCTATCAAACAATTCATGTATGTTGATGATTCTATGCCTCTATGCAATACAGTTTGCACTTGTCGAAACCCGTTATTTGTTAGTATACTTGAATGATAAATTTTCAATGGTTTTTTTTTTTTTTTGGCAAAATACTAGTTCCATTGTGTTTATTGTGTTTGAAATAGGTAGTATGCAAGAATCAAATCATTTTGAGTCCATATGAGGTCCGAAATTGAAGTTCCAATTTCTAGAAAAAAAGTGTCAAGTTTTGACCAATATTTTGACAGAAACATCAAAATTTCAGCCTTTGCAAGGTCGAAATTCCTGTTTTGGTCGAATTTTCTTCCTTGTATTTGATGCATTTTTCAAATCTTTCTGTGGCAAAAGTAACATCAATGAACCAATAATCGTTAATTAGTGAAGGGAATTGGAGTCCTAAAAGATCATGTAGCTGGTATTTCTGTCTTCTGTGTTTATTTTCAAGTTGCAATGCTAAAAATCAACAGGAATTTTCTTCTTCTCTAACACATCCTGGGATTGGGATGTGATTATCCCAATCATGAATGCTGCTACGACTTGATTTCTTCTTTCTTGACTGCCAAGGAGGGTGAGCATCAGTTGTATTTTAAATTTGTTTTTCTCATATTACTGATACTTTATTTTGGCATTTTTAGCTGGTGGTGGTGGTGGGGAGAGATAAATCGTTCCGAAGCATTGGAACAGCTGATTAATATGGAACTGAGATCGAACTCAAGACAGTTGCATCCCTTTGCTGCTTCAGGTAATAGAATGGGTATGTACGATCATGAATTTGACATGGGCTTCCGATATAGTTAGTTGATAAAACATTGTGGGAACGGTGCAAGTTCATCCTGGTACTGGATCATAAATCCTTGCAGTGAGATGCATCTTAGTTTCTATCTCCGGAGGTTTTTGTGAGGAATGTATTATATGGGTTCCATTCCATTTGCCCTTGGCATCTGGTAGAGATTTTGGGTTCTTACTCTTTTATTTGTATTTCATTAAAAAAAAATTATTAGATGGATTACATACTAAAGAGAAGATAAGCAAACCTACAAAGAAAATGTCAATATGAAAAAAAATATATATATATATATATATATATATATATATATATATATATATATATATATATATATATATTGTAAAAAGACTTAATGATAGGGATGGTATAGACTTTCTTGGCAGCAGTATGGGAATACTTTGCTGGTGCTGAGTGAGAAGAAATGGTTGAATTGTTTGGTTTTATGTTTATATACTTTTTGGTTTTGTGTTCTCACGATAAGAGGTAGAATCGTTCTGAGAATAAAAGCACGGAGGAGATGACTTTGTCGTCAATCGAAGCACAAACGGTGGCAAAATCAACCCCTTCCCAACATTCCCACACAATTCTGAAGCCTACTACCAACCCAGTCCAGATCAGGAGATTGGTATGTCCTTCTAACATTTTTCCATTACATGATAGAAATTAGATTAATGTGGGATTTCTTAAGTTTCAATTTTGATTTATTATCAGCACTTAAAAATGAATTTTTACTATTGTGTGGTGAAAAAACGTTAAGAAGAATACTTCTCTTTTGACAGCACGGGAGGGAATGGTGGGGACTCATACCTCCCCACTAATCCAATAGTCCGATATGCGTCCCTCTGCAACTCTTACATTAGATATGACAAGAACTTTTACCACTTTTCCCATTGCATCCTGCTCAACATGCATAATTCATGGGTAAAGTTATCAAAAATAATCTACAGTGTATCAATGATCCTTTATTCTTCTGCAACTTTGATTTGTTTAACCTCATGATCCGTTAAGAAGTCTCCCATCTGCTGGACATCTCTTCTTTTCTCATATTAATAGAGTATGTAATGATGCAGTAGTTCTCTTACTTGTGAGGCTGCTAGCCTTAGCTTTCCAGGACTTTTGTTTGGGCTAATTTGAAGTTACAAAAGCATGGGACAAAAAGGTGACAACTTTCCCACACAGATGTAAGGTTCAGCAATTTTATTTAAAAAAAAATGTTAAGCAATCAATTGTACATTATTTTCAGATCAAACACCCAATCTGATTTTACTACATCAATGTAAAACATTAAGGCTGGGTTTGTTTGCTAGAATAAATGTAAGGTGGGAAAATTCTTGTAAAAAGTGCAGATTTTTTACTTTTCCCTTAAATCCCAAAATGGTAGATTGTTTGATTGTTTAGGATGAAAAAGTAAAAGACAAGTTTGCTTGAATCAAGGAAACTTATCTGCTGATGTGAGCCCAACTTTCCCACCCCAAGCCATTTTAAAACTCCGCATATTTAGTAAGACTTTGTGAGAAAGTTGAGAAAAGTAAAAAGTGAGACCCACCACTATCACTTTTTCACAAAACCCTTCCCTTTCCTTTTCTCCTCCCTCACCCCACTACACATAAGATCTATATGTTTTTTTTTTTCCACCCCACATTTGCAAACAATCATAGTCTACGGGTTAAAAGGGTAAAAATATTGATTTTGTGGGTTCCCTCCAACATTTTTTTAAAAAAATATTTACTGATAAAGGTGTTTTCAGAATAAAATGTACTTAAACGGATAGTATTTTTTAAATAAATTATCAAATTCCTAATTTGCCGCTAATTCTTCCCACCAACTAATATATTTTTTTTTGGTAGAAACTAATATTTTAATCTAAACTATTATTTCAATATAAATGTATTTATAATTTACTAGTTAGAACCACGTGGATTTCATTTATCCTAATTGGATAGAAACTATGAATAGCAAAGATTGTTGGGCCATAATTGAATGAATTAATGTTAAAGACACAAGTTTTTTTCAAAAATCGAATGAAACATAACTTGATGGCTTTATTTGGCATTAAAAAAATATATTATCAAACTTTAGGATTTTGTTCTTTTTTATATTGAATTTAGTATTTAGGTCATTTGGAATTGATATTAATATTTTGTCATTTGAACCAAATCATTTTGGAAAATTGTTTACTACCATGATTTTGTCAACTGATTATTCTTAAAAAACTATTTGTCATACTTTAGAATTCATTTAAAGGTACGTAAGATTATAATATTAACCATACAATAAAAATGTCAAAAGAACATAAACATCCACTATTTCTTGTGAACCATATAACCAAGAGTTATAGAAAAGTAGAAAAAATAAATAAATAAAAGAATGAGAAGACAGAGAAAGAGAAAACATCATTAGAAAAAAAAATAAAAGAATGAGAAGACAGAGAAAGAAACAAGTCTTTTATCTGGTTGTATCCAAAACTATATTGCTAGAACATGAAAAATTAATATTTTCTTGTATTGTGCAAGGTTCTAAAAATGAACAATAGATCATACTACACCGTGAAATTGTCAACTGTAGTTCTATACTTGTTATTTCTATGTGTTGCCAAATTTGATGAGTTTCCAAGACAATTGATGATATGCTAGATAACCACCTTAAAACTCCAAAAAATTGTAGATAACCACCCAATCTCCATAAAGAAACACATTTACCAAATGAAATGTTGCTGCATTTATTAGGATGGGATTACCTTGCTGCTCATAAACCTATGTTCACTTTTCTAGGACATAACTCACATATAGCAGCACCTACTTTAAATTCAAATTTGATAATCTTATACATAAATGAATTAATAACGAAGTAAAAGTTAAGATTACTTCATCATCTTTAGACTACTAAAATAAGCATGTATTGTATTGGGCATTAGGATATTAATTTATACATGATACAACTATGAATCAGATAAACTTTTAAAACAATTTTAACTCAAGTTCACTATGGACTCCTTCGTCACCATCGCTAGCAGAAAGAAAGAAAGAAAGAAAAAGATGAATGTTGCAGTATTATCTATTTAACACTCGATCAGTTATATTATCCCTAAATATAATCATCAACATAACAAAAAGATATACAAAGAGTGACACGAAGAAGAGAAGGAAAAGAGAGCAACCTCCGTATAGCTTGATCAATATAATATTAGACAATCCATCCAAATCATGCACAATATTCAAAAACATTTGCTTCAACCTCTATTTCCCTATAGAATTTTGGACAAATGATTTCTTGAAATAACTTTAATGAGGAAGGAAAATATGGTGTGAAATGGAGAGAATATGATATTATAGTAATAAGTTAATAAAAATTTTAAAAAAACCATGCATGTAAAAAAACAAAAAGAAAATGGAAGAAGGGGTGGGAACTAGGAAGGGGTGTTGGGGTTGTTGGGATTTTTATTTGCGCCAGCAACTGCCTGCTACCGCCAACGGTGAGGATTAGGCCACGTCAACACCTATGAATCCAACGATTGTAAACTAAAGAGGCATGGATATGTATGTAAACACAAATTTTGCTTTTACATTTGAAGGTTTGAAAATTCTGAAATTTGCAAATTACATCCCTACCTTTACCGATGAATCCCCAACTCTTCCTTCAAGATCTCGAGTGTCTGAATAGCGGTGGACTGAGAAAAAGAAGGAACGCAAACGAAATCACTCGCGACCCACGTGAGTTTCTACAAAACCCTAAGCAGATTGTTGTTTTATTTTTTGAATTTTTCCTTTATTTAATGTATAGTTGATATGGTTTCATAGATTCAGAGACGTCCATGCTTTCGTGTTGTTCGAGCGATTCCTCTCACAAGAAATCAATTAGTCCGTGTAAAAATTCTTTCGATCTCTCTAAAGTGAAAGCAATGAGTTCAAATAGGATTTCTTCAGAGAGAAGGAAGCGTTGTTCACGCTTGCAATTGAAGATAATGGACGATGACCTAATATCAGATAATCGAGTTATCGAGTGTTGAAAGAGAAGCAAGAATTAGATGAGTGAATGTGATGTTTAGCATATCTGTAGATGATCAATTTTACTCTTCTGAGCTAGTAAAAGATGCAATCTACAATAGCACAAACTATCTTGTTAGATTAGATCTTCAGACGATAAGTGTTCGATGAAATGAATAAGTGAATCATCTTAGACATCATGCAACCTATATCATATAAATCTGGAATTTTATATGAAGTTTAGTTTAGATCTTTAGATTTGTTCAATGGATGACATTGAATCATCTTGGAAATCAAGTAACCTGTATGCTAGAAATCTGAAATTCTATTCAAATCCTAAGATCTCCTGAAAAACGAACCTCCTTTTTGGTCAAGGAAACAAAGATACAAACAAGGATTTTATCTTTACTTCCTTTTTGATTTGCATTAGTTTATTGGTTTCTGTGTTTCTCTTTATCCTTGTTCTGCAATTAAAAACCAAGAAACCTTCACATAGAGAGGCTTGATCATCTTCAGATACTTCTGCACCACATCCTTCGAAAACCTCGTCATTTGTAGCCACCTCATCGGTGTTCTGCTTCTGAGGCTTTTCTCCAGAGTTTGTAGAACTGTTGTCTCTGGTAAACAGGGAAGCGATAGGAACCTCTTCGACCTTCAACTTCACCATGAGAAATTTTCCTTGTTGGTGGTGTTGGGTCTTGGGTTGTTCATCCTCTTTTGCAGCGTCGTAGCGTCTTTGATTCCAACTTCTCAAAAGTTGTCGATTTGGACTTCTTGAGTGCCAGCGTGAACACCCTTAAATTTGTGGCAGTTTTCAACAAGGACATAGGGAACTAAGACTTCGAGTTCGGCTCAGAAGGGTTGAAATCAAGTGACGATGGCTCCAAAGGCACAAGCCTTCCTTTGAAGAAGAGATCATCCGAAGGGGAGAGCGAGAGATTCACGTCCGAGTTGCCACCACTCAACACAGAAGACAACGTGAAGTTAAATGAATGCGTACACCATTAACACAAACATTACAAATCTGCTTAGGGGTTTGTCACGCAGGACGCAAGTGATTTCATTTGCTTTCCTTCTTTTTCTCAGTCACCTGCGATTCATACACTCGAGAACTGCGAAGGAAGAGTTGGGGGAGGAGATTGAGAGAGATCAAGAGAGATTAAAACATGATTAACATAGGAGCATTATATAATATATATATATATATAGAGAGAGAGAGAGAGAGAGAGAGAGAGAGAGAGAGAGAGAGAGAGAGCGATTCAGAGAGAGTTCGAGAGGGAGAGGGATATAGAGAGCGACAGACTTTGAGAGAGATTGAGAGAGGTCGTTAGAGAGATTTAGAGAGAGTGCTAATTTAGAGAGAGATTTAGAGAGAGTTCAAGAGGGAGAGGGATATAAAGAGCGAAAGACTTTGAGAAAGATTGAAAGAGGTCGAGAGATAAATTAAGAGAGGGATTAAAATTAATGATAAATTATCAATAATTTATAATTAAAATGTCTAAATTATCCTTGTAAAAATAAATAAATAAATAACAAATAGTACTACATTATTGATATTTGGAACAATGATAATGACAGAAAAGGACAAAAAAAGATTTGCAAAAAAGATAAAATACATGCTTTTATAATAGTAGTATGATTATTATTTTTATAACCTTTTAGATTTTTTTAGTGACTTACTCGTAAAAATTATTAGTTACTAATGAAATTGTTTTTAATTTACAACTAACACTTTTTATAGTTTTCCCTATACATCAATGAATAAATAAATAAAAATAAATTTTTATAAGTAAATTATTAAAAAAAAAATTAATTATGACTAGCAACTAACTTCTAGGAGTAAATTACTAAAAAAAAAGGGAGGGATCTAAAAAGCATAAAAACAATAATAATTATAAAAAAGACTTTATTAGAAAGATAATTTAAATAGTTTAGATTAAAATATTAATTGAGTGGAAAGAATTGGTACTATATTAGGGAAGTGGTTTTTTTTTTTTTTTAAACTAAATCAAGGAAATTTTTCCTTTTTTGTATGATCTGTTGTCAAAATCATACCGGTCTTGAACATGATGAGCAACACCTGATCGGTTATACCACCTCCTTATTAAAAAGGGTGAACAACCCAATAAAATCGCTTGAGCAATCCTCCTGTGTACGCACTACAACTCACAATTTTTCAGTGACGGGTTTTGTCCACAGCATCCAAATTGAGCACCTGCAAGGAAGGATACACCAGAGGGATCACTTAGCAAGTAAATGGTCCCATTCCACATGGATACATGAAACAACAGGAATAGAGGAAGATGGATTGTAAAAAGTTAGTATGGAATAAACTACTTGAACCGTCATGAATCATCAGAAGGGGGCACAATTACACGAAAGAAAATGAGAATGGCGAATCAAGGGTTGAGCCACCATTAAGATGTTAGGTTTTTGAAGTATATCAATAGAAATTTCTTTATGCTTGAGCTGAAGAAAAGGGTACTCAAACAGAAAAATTGGATGAAGGTTTAATACACTATTAGCCCCATGTACATGCTGAGTAGCATCCAAGGGTGCTGACAGCAAAAGTGGCTTGATTGAAAGAGAATGAGTAGTCTAACTTTGTTTAAGATCAGTCAAAAACATCCCCATCAGTAAAATATTAAGGATAACAATTCAATTTCAAGGATGTGAAACATGATTTGCAAAAGTAACTCTACTCCAATGCCATGGTGATGTGGGTTGAGACTTAAATACCTCTTCTTTCAGAAGATTACCAACATGATGCAATCTTCTAACACATCTGACCTGTAAACAGCCCATACCAAACCATCAGTCTGTTCAAAGTAGTTTCTTCCAATAAGATCTTATAGTTTTCTGGCCACCAGCATCCCATATATTAAGTACATACCTGGCAAAGCAAAATATAAAATGCAATATCAATATCAATATCTAGTAGAGGTTTTGTATTAAGGCAGCCTTGGGCACAAGCTCAACTTCTTAGATTAGTACTGGAGGTACATTTGATAGGTAACTAAACTAGGTTTGCTAAGTTGTTGCGGAATACAGGAAGGACATTGAGCTATTCTCAAGGACATAAAGTGATGGTTCAGGAACCTAATAAACAAGCCAATGGTATATTTAATCCTCAGTTCCCAGCAGACATGTCTACTTTCATATCAGACAGGGAACTCTTCGTTGTATTCATCATAACTTTGACACCATAAGAGCAACGTTATATGAAAAATTAATTCATGGAGCATAAGCTAAATCCATCTCCCAAACCCTAATGAAGCAGATAAGTTGATCTGTGACAAGAGTATAAATAAAAAGAGAAAACCAAATGCAAACATTTATAGTGAAACGTTGTGCAACCATTTCCTTCTTCGAAGACAAGATGTAGAACCTCATTGTCATACTTGATTGTCTTAATATTGAAGCCCAATGTGGGACTGATAATGCTTTGTCCTCCCCATTAATTCTCAGCACAATCATGGTCTTCCCGGAATTGTCAAGACCCCTAGCAAGAATTAACAAAGTGGAAAAAAGAGAAATGAAAGAAAGCAGAAAACAGAGGAGCAGGGTCAGCAGTGAAGGAGGAAGCGTTCAGAATATACACCATAAGAATTCACAACTCTTACTCTTTCCTCTTTGACTTTTCTGATGATGCTAAGAAGACCCATTACTATTTTTATACCGCAAGACACCGAATTGGTCAAATCGAATCATGATAAGTCTTGAAAAATCCTACTCTTTGAATGAGTTCTGAAGGAGAGCTTTACAACTTCCAATTCAAAACAACAATTTACATCTTTCCACCATAGTTTCAACTTTTGAGAAATTATCCGATTCCAAGCTTCAGAATTTCTCCAGCATAAACCATAATCAACCTTTAAGAAGGAAGGCACTTCACACTATCTTGACTCATAAACCAAGATCTTTCAATTGAACCTATGAAGCTGAGGCTGACCCAAGATTTAACAGAACAGATAACTACAGCTAACAAGTTTTGATTCCATTAAGGGACATCAAGGAACACAGGGGACTTTATGAGCTTTTTGAGCCTTCTTACCTTTAGTAATCCACTTTAGGAAAAGATACAAAATAAAAGAGTTTTTCTAAATATGAAAGAGGACTAATCTAGTTCACGACACATCCTAATAATATCACATAAGGCATATGTTCCGAATTGATGCATGCATAAGCAAAGATTAAGCATGACTAACAAGGACACTGCTCATAAATCGTATACAAGAATCAATTTCATAAGTCATCACAAACAAGATCTTTTTACTAAATCTTTAAATGAATAATCTAGTATACAAATATATTTTGTGAGTCACCAGTATAAGGTTCCGTTGCCATACAATCTGGTGGAATATCTAATTAATCCTTCATAATGTATCCAACACTATCGTAGAATGCCTTTTCCGCAGGATTTGGCTCATAGTAATTTTTTTCCATTAAGGGACATAAGGGACACTTTGAGCGTTTTGAGCCTTCCTATCTTGCGCAATCCACTTTAGGCTAGGATGCATCATTACTAAGGATATTATACTAATGGTTAATTCATAACACAACTAAATCATATCATCACTACGTGGCTTCTTTATATACTTAGGTAATAAGTTATACAAACTTAGAAAATGGTCTAATTAATCCCCGACCATGTATCCAATGCTATCATGGAATGACTTTTTTGCAGGACATGCTCAGAATAATTTTCTGCTAAGCGACATTGAGGGACATTCAACGCACGCTCTGAGCCTTCTGGTTCTTCTTTCCTTTAACATTCTACTTTAGTATAGGACACATAATACATCATTTTTTTTCTAAATAGGAGAACGGACGACACTTGGAGCCTTCTGAACCTTCTTATCTTTGGCAATCCACTTTAGGCTAGGATAAACTAAGGATATTTTTCTAAACATGAAGGAAGACTATAGTTAGTTTATCGCAAAACTTAATCATATCATCATTACATGGTTTCTTTGTATACTTATGGACTAACCAAGAAAGTCACATAAAATGATCTAATTCATACCCAACTATATATCCAATGCTATCGTGGAATG
Organism: Hakea prostrata; assembly: GCF_041222555.1. NCBI lineage: Eukaryota > Viridiplantae > Streptophyta > Magnoliopsida > Proteales > Proteaceae > Hakea > Hakea prostrata. The sequence goes on along the minus strand of NC_142605.1, from coordinate 36,481,184 downwards.
TCTTTTCTGGGGAACCCGCTTAGAGTAATTTTTCGACTAAGCAACATCGAGGGACATTCTAAGCCATTTACTTCTTCTATCCTCTAGCATTCCACATTAGAATAGGACACATGATAAAGGTTTTTTCCCTAAACAAGAAAGGGGACAACAAGCAGTTTATGCAAAGTATCATATATGGCATACATTCAGAAATTATGCATGCATCAAAAGACTAAGTATTACAGAACAAGGTCGCCGCCCACAAAACCTATATTCAAATAAATTTTGCAACTCATCAATATGGGGAACCATTTCCATGCAATCTTTGTGAATTATCTAATTAATCCTTAATAATGTATCCAACACTATTGTCCAAAGCCTTTTTCTCGGATTAGACTCATAGAAATTTTTTTCATCAAGGGACAACGAGGGACGCTTTGAGCCTTTTGAGTATACTTATCCTTGCCAACCCACTTTAGGCTAGGATGCATAAACAAAGGTTATTTTTCTAAAAATGAAGGACGACTATAGCTAGTCTATCCCACAACATAATCATATCATCATTACATAGTTACTTTGTATAGTTACGAAATAAGTCATCAAATAAGAAAATGATCTAATTCATACCCAACCATGTATCCAATGCTATCGTGGAATGTCTTTTCCGCGGGACTGGCTCAGAGTAATTTTTCAACTAAGCGACATCGAGGGACATTCGACAGACATTCTAAGCCATTTACTTCTTCAATCCTTTAACAATCCACTTTAGTATGGGACACATGATAAACGATTTCCTTCTTACATAGGAAAGGGGACAACAATTAGTTTATAGCAAGGAGCATACATGGCATACATTCACAAACTATGCATGCATCAGAAAACAAAGTATGATAGAACAAGGTTGCCGTCGACAAAACCTATATACAAATAAATTATGCAACTCATCAAGACGGAGTACTGTTTCCATACAATCTTTGTGAATTATCTAATTAATCCTTAATAATGTATCCAACACTATTGTGGAAAGCCTTTTTCGCAGATTAGACTCAGAGAAACTTTTACCATCAAGGGACACCGAGGGACGCTTTGAGCCTTTTGAACATTCTTATCTTTGGCAATCCACTTTAGGCTAGGGTACAAAAACTAAGGATATTTTTCTCAACATGAAGGACGACTACGTAAGAAAATGATCTAATTCATACCCAACCATGTATCCAATGCTATCGTGGAATGTCTTCTCCGCGGGACTGGCTCAAGGTAATTTTCCAACTAAGCGACATCGAGGGACATTCAACAGACATTCTAAGCCATTTACTTCTTCTATCCTTTAGCATTCCACCTTTAGTATGGGACACATGATAAACAATTTTTGGGACAACAATTAGTTTATGACAAGGAGCATACATGGCATACATTCACAAACTATGCATGCATCAGAAAACAAAGTATCACAGAACAAGGTCATCGCCCACAAAACCTATATACAAATAAATTTTGCAACTCATCAGTACTGGGTACCGTTTCCATACAATCTTTGTGAATTATCTAATTATTCCTTAATAATGTATCCAACACTATTGTGGAAAGCCTTTTTCGCGGATTACACTCATAGAAATTTTTTCCATCAAGGGACAACGAGGGACGCTTTGAGCCTTTTGAGTATACTTATCTTTGGCAATCCACTTTAGGCTAGGATACATAAATAATGGATATTTTTCTAGACAAGAAGGACGATTATATCTAGTCTATCTCACAACTTAATCATATCATCATTACGTGGTTTCTTTGTATAGTTACGGAATAAGTCATCAAGTCCAAGAAAATGATCTAATTCATACCCAACCATGTATCCAATGCTATCGTGGAATGTCATTTCCAAGGGACCAGCTCAGAGTAACTTTTCCACTAAGCGACAACATTCAACAGACATTCTAAGCCATTTACTTCTTCTTTCCTTAAGCATTCCACTTTAGTATAGGACACATGATAAAGGATTTTTTTCTCAAATAGGAAAGGGGACAACAATTAGTTTATGACAAGTAGCATACATGGCAAATATTCAGAAACTATGCATGCATCAGAAACAAAGTATCACAGAACAAGGTCGCCCACCACAAAACCAAAATACAAATAAATTTTGCAAGTCATCAGCATGTGGTACTGTTGCCATATAATCTTTGTGAATTATCTAATTTATATCCTTAATAACGTATCCAACGCTATCGTGGAATGCCATTTTTGCGGACTTGACTCATAGTAATTTTTCCCATTAAGGGACACTGAGAGAAGGATTCAGCCTTTTGAGTCTTCATATCTTTGCCAATCCACTTTAGGCTACGATACATAAAGGACATTTTTCTTAACATGAGGTCGACCATAGTTAGCTTATCAAAAAACTTAATAATATAATCATTTCATGGTTTCTATGTAAAGTTACGGAATAAGTAAAACAATCTATAAACTGATCTAATTCACACCCAACCATATATCCAATGCTATCGTGGAATGTCTTTTCTGCGGGACCGGCTTAGAGTAATTTTTCCACTAAGCGACATCGAGAGACATGCTAAGCAATTTACTTTTTCTTTCCTATATAGCATTCCACTTTAGAATAGGACACATGATAAAGGTTTTATTCCCTAAACAAGAAAAGGGACAACAAGCAATTTATGCAAAGTATTCCATATGGCATACATTTAGAAATTATGCACGCATCAAAAGACTAAGTATTACAGAATAAGGTCGCCGCCCACAAAACCTATATACAAATAAATTTTGCAACTCATCAGTATGGGGTACCATTTCCATGCAATCTTTGTAAATTATCTAATTAATCCTTAATAATGTATCCAACACTACTGCGGAAAGCCTTTTTCGCGGATTATACTCATAGCAATTTTTTCCATCAAGGGACACCGAGGGACGCTTTGAGCCTTCTGAGTATACTTATCATTGCCAATCCACTTTAGGCTAGGATGCATAAACAAAGGTTATTTTTCTAAACATGATGGACGACTATAGCTAGTCTATTCCACAACATAATCATATCATCATTACATGGTTTCTTTGTATAGTTACAAAATAAGTATTCAAATAAGAAAATGATCTAATTCATACCCAACCATGTATCCAATGCTATCGTGGAATGTCTTTTCCGCGAGACTGGCTAAGAGTAATTTTTCAACTAAGCGACATCGAGGGACATTCAACAGACATTCTAAGCAATTTACTTATTCTATCCTTCAACATTCCACTTTAGTATGGGACACATGATAAACGATTTTTTTCTTACATAGGAAAGGGAACAACAATTAGATTATGACAAGGAGCATACATGGCATACATTCACAAACTATGCATACATCAGAAAACAAAGTATGATAGAACAAGGTCGCCGACCACAAAACCTATATTCAAATCAATTTTGCAACTCCTCTGTACGGGGTACCGTTTCCATACAATCTTTGTGAATTATCTAATTAATCCTTAATAACGTATCAAACACTATTGCGGAAAGCCTTTTTAGCGGATTAGACTCAGAAATTTTTACCATCAAGGGACACCGAGGGACACTTTGAGCCTTTTGAGCATTCTTATCTTTCGCAATCCACTAAAGGCTAGCGTAAAAAAACGAAGGATATTTTTCTAAACATGAAGGATGACTACGATTACTTTATCAAACAACTTCATCCTATCATCATTACATGGTTTCCCTGAATAATTACGAAATAAGTCATTGAGTAAGAAAATGATCTAATAAATACCCAACCATGTATCCAATGCTATAGTGGAATGCCTTTTCAGCGGGACTGGCTCAGAGTAATTTTCCAACAAAGCGACATCGAGGGACATTCAACAGACATTCTAAGCCATTTACTTCTTCTATCCTTAAGCATTCCCCTTTAAGAATGGGACACATGATAAATGATTTTTTTCTTACATAGGAAAGGTGACAACAATTAGTTTATGCCAAGGAGCATACATGGCATACATTCACAAACTATGCATGCATCAGAAAACAAAGTATCACAGAATAAAGTCGCAGCCCACAAAACCTATATACAAATAAATTTTGCAACTCATCAGTAAAGGGTACCGTTTCCATAAAATCTTTGTGAATTATCTAATTAATACTTAATAATGTATCCAACACTATTGTGGAAAGCACTTTTCGCAGACTAGAATCAAAGAAACTATTTCCATCAAGGGACACCAAGGGACGCTTTGAGCCTTTTGAGTATACTTATCCTTGGCAATCCACTTTAGGCTAGGATGCATAAACAAAGGTTATTTTTCTAAACATGAAGGACAACTATAGATAGTCTATCCCACAACATAATCATATCATCATTACATGGCTTCTTTGTATAGTTACAAAATAAGTAATCAAATAAGAAAATGATCTAATTCATACCCAACCATGTATCCAATGCTATCGTGGAATGTCTTTTCCGCGGGAATGGCTCAGAGTAATTTTTCAACTAAGCGACATCGAGGGACATTCAACAGACATTCTAAGCCATTTACTTATTCTATCCTTCAACATTCCACTTTAGTATGGGACACATGATAAACGATTTTTTTCTTACATAGGAAGGGGAACAACAATTAGTTTATGACAAGGAGCATACATGGCATACATTCACAAACTATGCATACATCAGAAAACAAAGTATGATAGAACAAGGTCGCCGACCACAAAACCTATATTCAAATCAATTTTGCAACTCCTCTGTACGGGGTACCGTTTCCATACAATCATTGTGAATTATCAAATTAATCCTTAATAATGTAACTAACACTATTGTGGAAAGCCTTTTTGTGGAAAGCCTTTTTCGCTTTGAGCCTTTTGAGTATACTTATCCTTGGCAATCCACTTTAGGCTAGGATGCATAAACAAAGGTTATTTTTCTAAACATGAAGGACGACTATAGCTAGTCTATCCCACAACATAATCATATCATCATTACATGGTTTCTTTGTATAGTTACGAAATAAGTAATCAAATAATAAAATGATCTAATTCATACCCAATCATGTATCCAATGCTATTGTGGAATGTTTTTTCCGCGGGGACTGGCTCGAGTAATTTTTCAACTAAGCGACATCGAGGGACATTCAACAGACATTCTAAGCCATTTACTTCTTCTATCCTTTAACATTCCACTTTAGTATGGGACACATGATAAACTATATTTTTCTTACATAGGAAAGAGGACAACAATTAGTTTATGACAACGAGAATACATGGCATACATTCACAAACTATGCATGCATCAGAAAACAATGTATGATAGAACAAGGTCACCACCCATAAAACCTATATACAAATAAATTTTGCAAATCATCAGTACGGGGTACCATTCCAAGGCAATCTTTGTGAGTTACCTAATTAATCCTTAATAATGTATCCAACACTATTGTGGAAAGCCTTTTTCGAGAATTAGACTCAAAGAAATTATATCCATCAAGAGACACCGAGAGACGCTTTGAGCCTTTTGAGTATACTTATCCTTGGCAATCCACTTTAAGCAAGGATGCATAAACAATGGTTATTTTCTAAACATGAAGGACGACTATAGCTAGTCTATCCCACAACATAATCATATCATCATTACATGGTTTCTTTGTATAGTTACGAAATAAGTAATCAAATAAGAAAATGATCTAATTCATACCCAATCATGTATCCAATGCTATCGTGGAATGTCTTTTCCGTGGGACAGGCTCAGAGTAATTTTTCAACTAAGCGACATCGAGGGACATTCAACAGACATTCTAAGCCATTTACTTATTCTATCCTTCAACATTCCACTTTAGTATGGGACACATGATAAACGATTTTTTTCTTACATAGGAAAGGGAACAACAATTAGTTTATGACAAGGAGCATACATGGCATACATTCACAAACGATGCATACATCATAAAACAAAGTATGATAGAACAAGGTCGCCGACCACAAAACCTATATTCAAATAAATTTTGCAACTCATCTGTACGGGGTACCGTTTCCATATCATCTTTGTGAATTATCTAATTAATCCTTAATAATGTATCCAACACTATTGTGGAAAGCCTTTTTAGCGGATTAGACTCAAAGAAATTATTTCCATCAAGGGACACCGAGGGACGCTTTGAGACTTTTGAGTATACTTATCCTTGGCAATCCACTTTAGGCTAGGATGCATAAACAAAGGTTATTTTCTAAACATGAAGGAAGACTATAGCTAGTCTATCCCACAACATAATCATATCATCATTACATGGTTTCTTTGTATAGTGACAAAATAAGTAATCAAATAAGAAAATGATCTAATTCATACCCAACCATGTATCCAATGCCATCGTGGAATGTCTTTTCCGCGGGACTGGCTCATAGTAATTTTTCAACCAAGCGACATCGAGGGACATTCAACAGACATTCTAAGCCATTTACTTCTTCTATCCTTTAACATTCCACAAGTAGTATGGGACACATGATAAACGATTTTTTTCTTACATAGGAAACGGAACAACAATTAGTTTATGACAAGGAGCATACATGGCATACATTCACAAACTATGCATCCATTAGAAAACAAAGTATGATAGAACAAGGTCGCCGACCACAAACCCTATATACAAAAAAAATTTGAAAGTCATCAGTACGGGGTACTGTTGCCATATAATCGTTGTGAATTATCTAATTAATCCCTAATAACGTATCCAACACTATCGTGGAATGCCTTTTCCGCGGACTTGACTCATAGTACTTTTTTCCATCAAAGGACACCGAGAGAAGGATTAAGCCTTTTGAGTCTTCTTATCTTTGGCAATCCAATTTAGGCTAGGATACATAAAATAAGGATATTTTTCTAAACATGAGGACGACCATAGTTAGCTTATCAAACAACTTAATCATATAATCATTTCAGGGTTTCTTTGTGAAGTCAAACAATCTATGGAACTGAACTAATTCAAACCCAACCATATATCCAATGCTATCGTGGAATGTCTTTTCATGGACTGGCTTAGAGTAATTTTTCCACTAAGCGACATCGAGGGACATGCTAAGCCATTTACTTTTTCTTTCCTATATAGCATTCCACTTTAGAATAGGACACATGATAAAGGTTCTTTTCCCCTAAACAGAAAGGGTACAACAAGCAGTTTATGCAAAGTATCATATATGGCATACATTCAGAAATTATGCATGCATCAAAAGACTAAGTATTACAAAACAAGGTCGCCACCAACAAATAAATTTTGCAACTCATCCGTACGGGGTATCATTTCCATGCAATCTTAGTGAATTATCTAATTAATCCTTAATAATGTATCCAACACTATTGTGGAAAGCCTTTTCACGGATTAGACTCAGAGAAACTTTTACCATCAAGAGACACCGAGGGACGCTTTGAACCTTTTGAGCATTCTTATCTTTGGCAATCCACTTTAGGCTACGGTACAAAAACTAAGGATATTTTTCTCAACATGAAGGACAACTACAGTTAGTTTATCAAACAACTTAATCATATCATCATTACAAGGTTTCTTTGTATAATTACGGAATAAGTCATTGAGTAAGAAAATGATCTAATTCATACCCAACCATGTATCCAATGCTATAGTGGAATGTCTTTTCCGCGAGACTGGCTCAGAGTAATTTTTCAACTAAGCGACATCGAGGGACATTCAACAGACATTCTAAGCCATTTACTTATTCTATCCTTCAACATTCCACTTTAGTATGGGACACATGATAAACGATTTTTTTCTTACATAGGAAAGGGAACAACAATTAGTTTATGACAAGGAGCATACATGGCATACATTCACAAACGATGCATACATCATAAAACAAAGTATGATAGAACAAGGTCACCGACCACAAAACCTATATTCAAATAAATTTTGCAACTCATCCGTACGGGGTACCGTTTCCATACAATCTTTGTGAATTATCTAATTAATCCTTAATAATGTATCCAACACTATTGTGGAAAGCCTTTTTAGCGGATTAGACTCAAAGAAATTATTTCCATCAAGGGACACCGAGGGACGCTTTGAGACTTTTGAGTATACTTATCCTTGGCAATCCACTTTAGGCTAGGATGCATAAACAAAGGTTATTTTCTAAACATGAAGGAAGACTATAGCTAGTCTATCCCACAACATAATCATATCATCATTACATGGTTTCTTTGTATGGTGACAAAATAAGTAATCAAATAAGAAAATGATCTAATTCATACCCAACCATGTATCCAATGCTATCGTGGAATGTCTTTTCCGCGGGGCATAGTAATTTTTCAACCAAGCGACATCGAGGGACATTCAAGACTTCTAAGCCATTTACTTCTTCTATCCTTTAACATTCCACGGTAGTATGGGACACATGATAACGATTTTTTTCTTACATAGGAAACGGAACAACAATTAGTTTATGACAAGGAGCATACATGGCATACATTCACAAACTATGCATCCATTAGAAAACAAAGTATGATAGAACAAGGTCGCCACCACAAACCCTATATACAAAAAATTTGAAAGTCATCGGCGTTGCCATATAATCTTGTGATTATCTGATTAATCCCTATAACGTATCCAACACTTCGTGGAATGCCTTTGTTGCTCATAGTACTTTTTTCCATCGGACACCGGAGAGGTTGGCCTTTGTCTTCTTTTTTGTCCTTTGGTTCTTGTTTTTTCCTGGGTTTTTTCTTCTTTGGTTTTTTGTCCTTCTTTCCCCCCTTTCCTGCTTCGTGGTGTCTTTTGGTGTTTTTTCCACTGCCTCGGGACTGCTGCCTTTCTTTTTTTCCTATATGCATTCACTTTAGAATAGGACACTGTGGTTCTTTTCCCTCGAGGGTACACAGCTTTATGCAGTATCATTATGGCATACATTCGTTATGCTGCTGCTAGTATTACCGTCCCCCTTTTTCACTCATCCTGGGTATCATTTCCATGCAATCTTAGTGAATTATCTAATTAATCCTTAATAATGTATCCAACACTATTGTGGAAGCCTTTTCACGGTTAGACTGGAGAAACTTTTACCATCAAGAGACACGAGGCGCTTTGAACCTTTTGAGCATTCTTATCTTTGGCAATCCACTTTAGGCTAGTACAAAACTAAGGATATTTTTCTAACATGAAGGACAACTCGATTAGTTTATCAAACAACTTAATCATATCATCATTAAGGTTTCTTTGTATAATTACGGAATAAGTCATTGAGTAAGAAAATGATCTAATTCATACCCAACCATGTATCCAATGCTATAGTGGAATGTCTTTTCCGCGGTGGCTCAGTAATTTTTCAACTACGACATCGAGGGACATTCACACATTCTAAGCCATTTACTTATTCTATCCTTCAACATTCCACTTTAGTATGGGACACATGATAACGATTTTTTTCTTACATAGGAAGGGAACAACAATTAGTTTATGACAAGGAGCATACATGGCATACATTCACAACGATGCATACATCATAAAACAAAGTATGATAGAACAAGGTCGCGCCACAAAACCTATATTCAAATAAATTTTGCAACTCATCCGGTCGTTTCCATACAATCTTTGTGAATTATCTAATTAATCCTTAATAATGTATCCAACACTATTGTGGAAAGCCTTTTTAGGGATTAGACTCAAGAATTATTTCCATCAAGGGACACCGGGCGCTTTGAGACTTTTGAGTATACTTATCCTTGGCAATCCACTTTAGGCTAGGATGCATAAACAAGGTTATTTTCTAAACATGAAGGAAGACTATAGCTAGTCTATCCCACAACATAATCATATCATCATTACATGGTTTCTTTGTATGGTGACAAAATAAGTAATCAAATAAGAAAATGATCTAATTCATACCCAACCATGTATCCAATGCTATCGTGGAATGTCTTTTCCGGGGAGGCTCATAGTAATTTTTCAACCAAGCGACATCGAGGGACATTCAACGAGACATTCTAAGCCATTTACTTCTTCTATCCTTTAACATTCCACGGTAGTATGGGACACATGATAAACGATTTTTTCTTACATAGGAAACGGAACAACAATTAGTTTATGACAAGGAGCATACATGGCATACATTCACAAACTATGCATCCATTAGAAAACAAAGTATGATAGAACAAGGTCGCCGACCACAAACCCTATATACAAAAAAAATTTGAAAGTCATCGACGTGGGTCCGTTGGCCATATAATCGTTGTGAATTATCCGATTAATCCCTAATAACGTATCCAACACTATCGTGGAATGCCTTTTCCGCGGACTTGACTCATAGGTACTTTTTCCATCAAAGGACACCGAGAGAAGGATTAAGCCTTTTGAGTCTTCTTATCTTTGGCAATCCAATTTAGGCTAGGATACATAAAATAAGGATATTTTTCTAAACATGAGGACGACCATAGTTAGCTTATCAAACAACTTAATCATATAATCATTTCAGGGTTTCTTTGTGAAGTCAAACAATCTATGGAACTGAACTAATTCAAACCCAACCATATATCCAATGCTATCGTGGAATGTCTTTTCCGGGGGGGGTGGCTTAGAGTAATTTTTCCACTAAGCGACATCGAGGGACATGCTAAGCCATTTACTTTTTCTTTCCTATATAGCATTCCACTTTAGAATAGGACACATGATAAAGGTTCTTTTCCCTAAACAGGAAAGGGTACAACAAGCAGTTTATGCAAAGTATCATATATGGCATACATTCAGAAATTATGCATGCATCAAAAGACTAAGTATTACAAAACAAGGTCGCCACCAACAAATAAATTTTGCAACTCATCCGTACGGGGTATCATTTCCATGCAATCTTAGTGAATTATCTAATTAATCCTTAATAATGTATCCAACACTATTGTGGAAAGCCTTTTCACGGATTAGACTCAGAGAAACTTTTACCATCAAGAGACACCGAGGGACGCTTTGAACCTTTTGAGCATTCTTATCTTTGGCAATCCACTTTAGGCTACGGTACAAAAACTAAGGATATTTTTCTAAACATGAAGGACGACTATAGCTAGTCTATCCCACAACATAATCATATCATCATTACATGGTTTCTTTGTATAGTTACGAAATAAGTAATCAAATAAGAAAATGATCTAATTCATACCCAATCATGTATCCAATGCTATCGTGGAATGTCTTTTCCGCGGGACTGGCTCAGAGTAATTTTTCAACTAAGCGACATCGAGGGACATTCAACAGACATTCTAAGCCATTTACTTATTCTATCCTTCAACATTCCACTTTAGTATGGGACACATGATAAACGATTTTTTTCTTACATAGGAAAGGGAACAACAATTAGTTTATGACAAGGAGCATACATGGCATACATTCACAAACGATGCATACATCATAAAACAAAGTATGATAGAACAAGGTCGCCGACCACAAAACCTATATTCAAATAAATTTTGCAACTCATCTGTACGGGGTACCGTTTCCATACAATCTTTGTGAATTATCTAATTAATCCTTAATAATGTATCCAACACTATTGTGGAAAGCCTTTTTAGCGGATTAGACTCAAAGAAATTATTTCCATCAAGGGACACCGAGGGACGCTTTGAGACTTTTGAGTATACTTATCCTTGGCAATCCACTTTAGGCTAGGATGCATAAACAAAGGTTATTTTCTAAACATGAAGGAAGACTATAGCTAGTCTATCCCACAACATAATCATATCATCATTACATGGTTTCTTTGTATAGTGACAAAATAAGTAATCAAATAAGAAAATGATCTAATTCATACCCAACCATGTATCCAATGCTATCGTGGAATGTCTTTTCCGCGGGACTGGCTCATAGTAATTTTTCAACCAAGCGACATCGAGGGACATTCAACAGACATTCTAAGCCATTTACTTCTTCTATCCTTTAACATTCCACAGTAGTATGGGACACATGATAAACGATTTTTTTCTTACATAGGAAACGGAACAACAATTAGTTTATGACAAGGAGCATACATGGCATACATTCACAAACTATGCATCCATTAGAAAACAAAGTATGATAGAACAAGGTCGCCGACCACAAACCCTATATACAAAAAAAATTTGAAAGTCATCAGTACGGGGTACTGTTGCCATATAATCGTTGTGAATTATCTAATTAATCCCTAATAACGTATCCAACACTATCGTGGAATGCCTTTTCCGCGGACTTGACTCATAGTACTTTTTTCCATCAAAGGACACCGAGAGAAGGATTAAGCCTTTTGAGTCTTCTTATCTTTGGCAATCCAATTTAGGCTAAAATACATAAAATAAGGATATTTTTCTAAACATGAGGACGACCATAGTTAGCTTATCAAACAACTTAATCATATAATCATTTCAGGGTTTCTTTGTGAAGTCAAACAATCTATGGAACTGAACTAATTCAAACCCAACCATATATCCAATGCTATCGTGGAATGTCTTTTCTGCGGGATTGGCTTAGAGTAATTTTTCCACTAAGCGACATCGAGGGACATGCTAAGCCATTTACTTTTTCTTTCCTATATAGCATTCCACTTTAGAATAGGACACATGATAAAGGTTCTTTTCCCTAAACAGGAAAGGGTACAACAAGCAGTTTATGCAAAGTATCATATATGGCATACATTCAGAAATTATGCATGCATCAAAAGACTAAGTATTACAAAACAAGGTCGCCACCAACAAATAAATTTTGCAACTCATCCGTACGGGGTATCATTTCCATGCAATCTTAGTGAATTATCTAATTAATCCTTAATAATGTATCCAACACTATTGTGGAAAGCCTTTTCACGGATTAGACTCAGAGAAACTTTTACCATCAAGAGACACCGAGGGACGCTTTGAACCTTTTGAGCATTCTTATCTTTGGCAATCCACTTTAGGCTACGGTACAAAAACTAAGGATATTTTTCTCAACATGAAGGACAACTACAGTTAGTTTATCAAACAACTTAATCATATCATCATTACAAGGTTTCTTTGTATAATTACGGAATAAGTCATTGAGTAAGAAAATGATCTAATTCATACCCAACCATGTATCCAATGCTATAGTGGAATGTCTTTTCCGCGGGACTGGCTCAGAGTAATTTTTCAACTAAGCGACATCGAGGGACATTCAACAGACATTCTAAGCCATTTACTTATTCTATCCTTCAACATTCCACTTTAGTATGGGACACATGATAAACGATTTTTTTCTTACATAGGAAAGGGAACAACAATTAGTTTATGACAAGGAGCATACATGGCATACATTCACAAACGATGCATACATCATAAAACAAAGTATGATAGAACAAGGTCGCCGACCACAAAACCTATATTCAAATAAATTTTGCAACTCATCTCTACGGGGTACCGTTTCCATACAATCTTTGTGAATTATCTAATTAATCCTTAATAATGTATCCAACACTATTGTGGAAAGCCTTTTTAGCGGATTAGACTCAAAGAAATTATTTCCATCAAGGGACACCGAGGGACGCTTTGAGACTTTTGAGTATACTTATCCTTGGCAATCCACTTTAGGCTAGGATGCATAAACAAAGGTTATTTTCTAAACATGAAGGAAGACTATAGCTAGTCTATCCCACAACATAATCATATCATCATTACATGGTTTCTTTGTATGGTGACAAAATAAGTAATCAAATAAGAAAATGATCTAATTCATACCCAACCATGTATCCAATGCTATCGTGGAATGTCTTTTCCGCGGGACTGGCTCATAGTAATTTTTCAACCAAGCGACATCGAGGGACATTCAACAGACATTCTAAGCCATTTACTTCTTCTATCCTTTAACATTCCACAGTAGTATGGGACACATGATAAACGATTTTTTTCTTACATAGGAAACGGAACAACAATTAGTTTATGACAAGGAGCATACATGGCATACATTCACAAACTATGCATCCATTAGAAAACAAAGTATGATAGAACAAGGTCGCCGACCACAAACCCTATATACAAAAAAAATTTGAAAGTCATCAGTACGGGGTACTGTTGCCATATAATCGTTGTGAATTATCTAATTAATCCCTAATAACGTATCCAACACTATCGTGGAATGCCTTTTCCGCGGACTTGACTCATAGTACTTTTTTCCATCAAAGGACACCGAGAGAAGGATTAAGCCTTTTGAGTCTTCTTATCTTTGGCAATCCAATTTAGGCTAGGATACATAAAATAAGGATATTTTTCTAAACATGAGGACGACCATAGTTAGCTTATCAAACAACTTAATCATATAATCATTTCAGGGTTTCTTTGTGAAGTCAAACAATCTATGGAACTGAACTAATTCAAACCCAACCATATATCCAATGCTATCGTGGAATGTCTTTTCTGCGGGACTGGCTTAGAGTAATTTTTCCACTAAGCGACATCGAGGGACATGCTAAGCCATTTACTTTTTCTTTCCTATATAGCATTCCACTTTAGAATAGGACACATGATAAAGGTTCTTTTCCCTAAACAGGAAAGGGTACAACAAGCAGTTTATGCAAAGTATCATATATGGCATACATTCAGAAATTATGCATGCATCAAAAGACTAAGTATTACAAAACAAGGTCGCCACCAACAAATAAATTTTGCAACTCATCCGTACGGGGTATCATTTCCATGCAATCTTAGTGAATTATCTAATTAATCCTTAATAATGTATCCAACACTATTGTGGAAAGCCTTTTCACGGATTAGACTCAGAGAAACTTTTACCATCAAGAGACACCGAGGGCGCTTTGAACCTTTTGAGCATTCTTATCTTTGGCAATCCACTTTAGGCTACGGTACAAAAACTAAGGATATTTTTCTAAACATGAAGGACGACTATAGCTAGTCTATCCCACAACATAATCATATCATCATTACATGGTTTCTTTGTATAGTTACGAAATAAGTAATCAAATAAGAAAATGATCTAATTCATACCCAATCATGTATCCAATGCTATCGTGGAATGTCTTTTCCGCGGACTGCTCGAGTAATTTTTCAACTAAGCGACATCGAGGGACATTCAACGGACATTCTAAGCCATTTACTTATTCTATCCTTCAACATTCCACTTTAGTATGG
Source organism: Hakea prostrata (assembly GCF_041222555.1). Classification (NCBI taxonomy): domain Eukaryota; kingdom Viridiplantae; phylum Streptophyta; class Magnoliopsida; order Proteales; family Proteaceae; genus Hakea; species Hakea prostrata. The sequence goes on along the minus strand of NC_142605.1, from coordinate 36,466,110 downwards.
GACACATGATAACGATTTTTTTCTTACATAGGAAAGGGAACAACAATTAGTTTATGACAAGGAGCATACATGGCATACATTCACAAACGATGCATACATCATAAAACAAAGTATGATAGAACAAGGTCGCCGACCACAAAACCTATATTCAAATAAATTTTGCAACTCATCTGTACGGGGTACCGTTTCCATACAATCTTTGTGAATTATCTAATTAATCCTTAATAATGTATCCAACACTATTGTGGAAAGCCTTTTTAGCGGATTAGACTCAAAGAAATTATTTCCATCAAGGGACACCGAGGGACGCTTTGAGACTTTTGAGTATACTTATCCTTGGCAATCCACTTTAGGCTAGGATGCATAAACAAAGGTTATTTTCTAAACATGAAGGAAGACTATAGCTAGTCTATCCCACAACATAATCATATCATCATTACATGGTTTCTTTGTATCGTGACAAAATAAGTAATCAAATAAGAAAATGATCTAATTCATACCCAACCATGTATCCAATGCTATCGTGGAATGTCTTTTCCACGGGACTGGCTCATAGTAATTTTTCAACCAAGCGACATCGAGGGACATTCAATAGACATTCTAAGCCATTTACTTCTTCTATCCTTTAACATTCCACAGTAGTATGGGACACATGATAAACGATTTTTTTCTTACATAGGAAACGGAACAACAATTAGTTTATGACAAGGAGCATACATGGCATACATTCACAAACTATGCATCCATTAGAAAACAAAGTATGATAGAACAAGGTCGCCGACCACAAACCCTATATACAAAAAAAATTTGAAAGTCATCAGTACGGGGTACTGTTTGCCATATAATCGTTGTGAATTATCTAATTAATCCCTAATAACGTATCCAACACTATCGTGGAATGCCTTTTCCGCGGACTTGACTCATAGTACTTTTTTCCATCAAAGGACACCGAGAGAAGGATTAAGCCTTTTGAGTCTTCTTATCTTTGGCAATCCAATTTAGGCTAGGATACATAAAATAAGGATATTTTTCTAAACATGAGGACGACCATAGTTAGCTTATCAAACAACTTAATCATATAATCATTTCAGGGTTTCTTTGTGAAGTCAAACAATCTATGGAACTGAACTAATTCAAACCCAACCATATATCCAATGCTATCGTGGAATGTCTTTTCTGCGGGACTGGCTTAGAGTAATTTTTCCACTAAGCGACATCGAGGGACATGCTAAGCCATTTACTTTTTCTTTCCTATATAGCATTCCACTTTAGAATAGGACACATGATAAAGGTTCTTTTCCCTAAACAGGAAAGGGTACAACAAGCAGTTTATGCAAAGTATCATATATGGCATACATTCAGAAATTATGCATGCATCAAAAGACTAAGTATTACAAAACAAGGTCGCCACCAACAAATAAATTTTGCAACTCATCCGTACGGGGTATCATTTCCATGCAATCTTAGTGAATTATCTAATTAATCCTTAATAATGTATCCAACACTATTGTGGAAAGCCTTTTCACGGATTAGACTCAGAGAAACTTTTACCATCAAGAGACACCGAGGGACGCTTTGAACCTTTTGAGCATTCTTATCTTTGGCAATCCACTTTAGGCTACGGTACAAAAACTAAGGATATTTTTCTCAACATGAAGGACAACTACAGCTAGTTTATCAAACAACTTAATCATATCATCATTACATGGTTTCTTTGTATAATTACGGAATAAGTCATCAAATAAGAAAATGATCTAATTCATACCCAACCATGTATCCAATGCTATAGTGGAATGTCTTTTCCGCGGGACTGGCTCAGAGTAATTTTTCAACTAAGCGACATCGAGGGACATTCAACAGACATTCTAAGCCATTTACTTATTCTATCCTTCAACATTCCACTTTAGTATGGGACACATGATAAACGATTTTTTTCTTACATAGGAAAGGGAACAACAATTAGTTTATGACAAGGAGCATACATGGCATACATTCACAAACGATGCATACATCATAAAACAAAGTATGATAGAACAAGGTCGCCGACCACAAAACCTATATTCAAATAAATTTTGCAACTCATCTGTACGGGGTACCGTTTCCATACAATCTTTGTGAATTATCTAATTAATCCTTAATAATGTATCCAACACTATTGTGGAAAGCCTTTTTAGCGGATTAGACTCAAAGAAATTTTTACCATCAAGGGACACCGAGGGACGCTTTGAGCCTTTTGAGTATACTTATCCTTGGCAATCCACTTTAGGCTAGGATGCATAAACAAAGGTTATTTTTCTAAACATGAAGGACGACTATAGCTAGTCTATCCCACAACATAATCATATCATCATTACATGGTTTCTTTGTATAGTGACAAAATAAGTAATCAAATAAGAAAATGATCTAATTCATACCCAACCATGTATCCAATGCTATCGTGGAATGTCTTTTCCGCGGGACTGGCTCAGAGTAATTTTTCAACTAAGCGACATCCAGGGACATTCAACAGACATTCTAAGCCATTTACTTATTCTATACTTCAACATTCCACTTTAGTATGGGACACACGATAAACGATTTTTTTCTTACATAGGAAAGGGAACAACAATTAGTTTATGACAAGGAGCATACATGGCATACATTCACAAACTATGCATCCATTAGAAAACAAAGTATGATAGAACAAGGTCGCCGACCACAAAACCTATATTCAAATAAATTTTGCAACTCATCGATACGGGGTACCGTTTCCATACAATCTTTTTGAATTATCTAATTAATCCCTAATAATGTATCCAACACTATCGTGGAATGCCTTTTCGCGGATTAGACTCATAGAATTTTTTCCATCAAGGGACACCGAGAGAAGGATTGAGCCTTTTGAGTATTCTTATCTTTGGCAATCCAATTTAGGCTAGGGTACAAAAACTAAGGATATTTTTCTAAACATGAAGGACGACTACAGTTACTTTATCAAACAACTTCATCATTCAATCAATACATGGTTTCCTTGTATAATTACGGAATAAGCCATTGAGTAAGAAAATGATATAATTCATACCCAACCATGTATCCATTGCTATAGTGGAATGTCTTTTCCGCGGTATTGGCTCAGAGTAATTTTCCAACAAAGCAACATCGAGGGACATTCAACAGACATTATGAGCCATTTATTTCTTCTATCCTTAAGCATTCCCCTTTAGAATGGGACACATGATAAATGATTTTTTTCCCTACAACAGGAAAGGGTACAACAATTAGTTTATGCAAAGTAGCATACATGGCATACATTCACAAACTATGCATGCATCAAAAGACAAAGTATCACAAAACAAGGTCGCCGCCCACCAAACCTATATCAAATAAATTTTGCAACTCATCAGTACAGGGTACCGTTTCCATAAAATCTTTGTGAATTATCCAATTTCCTTAATAATGTATCCAACACTATTGTGGAAAGCCTTTTTTAGCAGATTAGACTTAGAAATTTTTACCATCAAGAGACACCGAGGGACGCTTTGAGCCTTTTGAGCATTCTTATCTTTGGCAATCCACTTTAGGCTAGGGTACAAAAACTAAGGATATTTTTCTAAACATTAAGGACGACTACAGATACTTTATCAAACAACTTCATCATATCATCATTACATGGTTTCCCTGAATAATTACGAAATAAGTCATCAAATAATAAAATGATCTAATTCATACCCAACCATGTATCCAATGCTATAGTGGAATGTCTTTTCCGCGGGACTGGCTCATAGTAATTTTCTAACAAAGCGACATCGAGGGACATTCAACAGACATTCTAAGCCATTTACTTATTCTATCCTTCAACATTCCCCTTTAGAATGGGACACATGATAAATGATTTTTTTCTTACATAGGAAAGGGAACAACAATTAGTTTATGACAAGGAGCATACATGGCATACATTCACAAACTATGCATGCATCAGAAAACAAAGTATGATAGAACAAGGTCGCCGACCACAAAACCTATATTCAAATAAATTTTGCAACTCATCAGTACGGGGTACCGTTTCCATACAATCTTTGTGAATTATCTAATTAATCCTTAATAATGTATCCAACACTATTGTGGAAAGCCTTTTTAGCGGATTAGACTCAAAGAAATTATTTCCATCAAGGGACACCGAGGGGCGCTTTGAGCCTTTTGAGTATACTTATCCTTGGCAATCCATTTTAGGCTAGGATGCATAAACAAAGGTTATTTTTCTAAACATGAAGGACGACTATAGCTAGTCTATCCCACAACATAATCATATCATCATTACATGGTTTCTTTGTATAGTTACGAAATAAGTAATCAAATAAGAAAATGATCTAATTCATACCCAACCTTGTATCCAATGCTATCGTGGAATGTCTTTTCCATGGGACCGGCTCAGAGTAATTTTTCCACTAAGCGACATCGAGGGACATTCTAAGCCATTTACTTCTTTCCTTTAACATTCCACTTTAGTATAGGACACATAATATAGGTTTTTTCCCCTAAATAGGAAAGGGGACAACAATTAGTTTGTGACAAGTATCATATAGGGCATACATTTAGAAATTATGTATGCATCAAAAGACTAAGTTTTACAGAACAAGGTTGCCACTAACAAAACCTATATTCAAATAAATTTTGCAAGTCATCAGTACGGCGTACCATTGCCATACAATCTTTGTGAATTATCTAATTAATTCTAAATAACGTATCCAACACTATCGTGGAAAGCTATTTCCGCGGATTAGACTCATAGAATTTTTTCCATTAAGGGACACCGAGTGACGCTTTGGGCCTTCTTATCTTTGGTAATCCACTTTAGGCTAGGATACATAAACAAATGATATTTTTCTAAACATGAAGGACGATTATAATTAGTTTATCCCACAACTTAATCATATCATAATTACATGGTTTCTTTGTTTAGTTACGGAATAAGTCATACAGTCTATGAAAATGATCTAATTCATACCCAAGCATGTATCCAATGCTACCGTGGAATGTCTTTTCCATGGGACCGGCTCAGAGTAATTTTTTCACTAAGCGACATCGAGGGACATTCAACAGACATTCTATTCCATGATAAAGGATTTTCTTCTTATATAGGAAAGAAGACCACAATAAGTTTATGACAAATAGCATATATGGCATACATTCAGAAATTATGCATGCATCAGAAGACTAAGTGTGACCGAACAAGGTTGTCACTTACAAAACCTATATACAAATAAATTTTGCAAGTCATTAGTACGGGGTACCCATTGTGGTTGTGAAGTATCTAATTAATCCTTAAATAAGTATCCAACACTATCGTGGAATGCTTTTTCCACGCAAGTTGGCTCATAGTAATTTTTTGCTTTATGTGACACCAACGCTTTGAGCCATTCAATTCCCATACAATCTTTGTGAATTATTTAATTAATCTTTACTAATGTATCGTGGAATGTCTTTTCCACAGGGGTTGGCTCATAGTAATTTTTTCCATTAAAGGACATCGAGGGACACATTGAGTCTTCTTATCTTTGGCAATACACTTTAGTTAGGATTCATTAACTAAGGATATTTTTCTATACATGAAGGACAACTATGGTTAGTTTATCACAAAACTTAACAATTGTCAAGATAATAGATGAACAGGATCCAACCATCAAATTAGAAGGCAGGCATTGGTACAACGCTAGGTCGCCCTATCATGACCACATGACCAAATGATCACGTGTTCTAATCCGACCCCACAACGGTGGGAAACTTGTGCACGAGGTACACTTTCTTTAATCTTGTCAATTAATTAAAATTTGTACCAGAGAAACTGTTATCTCATCTTTTCAAAGTACATCCTCGGCATTATGATGGTTTCATCAAACTTTGTGGTACAAATTAGAAGCATTGATCACATACTATCATCTTAACCATCTTTCATAATCCATAAGAAACTTAACAGTATGGGCTAGCTGATCACAAGAAGAATGTCATCTAACATTATTTAACCATCCTACTGTTTTGAAAAACAGTGATCAGATCAGTCAAACAGCCATGATCAGTCACAGTTCCAGCCACTTACAAAAAGTCAAATGATGTAAAGAAACCGTAGAACCCCTGAATTTTTCAGATCTATTGTCCACTTCCAATTTGTTACGACAGTTCCTGCCAATGATCAGGATGAACAGACACCAATTCAACATTCAGATTATGTGTTATTCAGATTATGTGTTATTCAGAAGTTGACTTCACAACAGTTAACATGCTGTGGTATTTAGTAAAAACCATTTCATTGCAACTGACGTTTCCAGATAAAACCTTACAAGCTCACTCCTGATATTCCTAACAATTATGATACAAAACCCAGATTTGAGATTTCACACCAAAACCATCTCATTGCAACCGACGTTTCCAGATAAAACCTCACAAGGTCACTCCTGATGGTCCTAAAACCTCACAAGGTCACTCCTGATGTTCCTAACGATTATGGTACGAAACCCTAAATTTGAGATTTCACCCCAAAAACCATCTCATTGCAACCGACGTTTCCAGATAAAACCTCAAAAGTTCACTTCTGATGTTCCTAACAATTATGGTACGAAACCCTAAATTTGAGACTTCACCCCAAAAAACGCTAAATTTGAGATAAATATTAGATCTCGCAAAGTTAAACAAATATAAGTAATGAAGAACCCTAACTAAGCACGAATTAGAAAATAATACGTACCAAATACTGAATATATAAACAAAAAGAAAAAGTAATTACCAAATCGGCGCACGAAGAGAGGGTTGGGGAAAGAAAAAACAGAGAGTAAGGTAAATATCTACCTGATGAAATGAACAGCTTTCAGTGCGAGTCTGAGAATAAATTACAGGTGCCCAAACTTGATCGGTAATCAGTATTTTCTGACGAAACACCACAAACAGTGAGAGAGAGAGAGATTTCAAAACAAATGAATCGAGATGAAATAGAATGTGTATTAATACATCGAAGACATTAGCGCCTCTTGATCCTTGTTGCTCTAAGAATGGAGGAGATCAAAAAGCTTGCCGGAGGTAGAGAGCGAACCAGGTTTGAACAAGTTAGTAGGGATGCGAACAGGGCTACCATGAATGTTCTTTTAGGGTCCTCTTCTTGATCTGCGGGCGACCGCTGATCAATCGTTTTCGTTTTCTCATTTCCGTTTCTGAACAAAAAAAGGAAAAGCAAAGTAATACATTTGGAACTTTCGAGCGTCTTCAAATAAATTTGTCGTATTTGTGGTTTTCGTGTGTGAGATACTGAGATTATTGGTGCAAAGAAAAAAGCTTATTTAAACCAAAATTTTAAAAGAAAATAAGAATAAACTAATATTCTTCAACTAAAAAAGGATTGTCTTCACCAAATAATAATAATAATAATAATAAACTAAAATTATTGAGAAGTAAAATATAAAAAGAGTTTTTTATAGAGTCCTCGCAATATAAGATTTTACATTGTCACTTCTTATAAATAAAAACGGAATTATAATTTTATTCTTCATGAAATCTCGAAAAATAAAACAATTTTCTTTGTTTCTCAAGTATTCCTCTTATCAGTAATCACAGTTTTTCCCCTTTTTTTTTTTTTTTTTTTTTTTTTTTCTTTAGTACTGGAAGTGAAATACCATCCGAGAGAGTTGAACCCAATAACTCTCACTGAGAAATATGAATCTTTATCACTCAATCAATCATGTATTGGCAAGTGTTAGGGGAGGTCCTAAGTTCAAACCCACTCGGCGGCATATATATATATAAGTTACTTAGTTCCTACCCCCATAGTAACAAATTACCTTTCAAACAAAAAAAAAAGTGTTAGAGTTTTTTTTTATTGTTGCTCAAATCACTATTTCATCAGCAACATCTTCCTTAGCTAGCTTAGGGTTGGTAGAATGGTAAAATTCATACTTTTTAGTTGACAAGTTGTGATTCAACCCTTGTGGACGGTATCTCCCTCCCCCCTCAAGGTCTAGTCGAGGTGAGCGCAAACTAGCCTGAATTCAAAAAATAAAAACAAACATACCCACCTCTTTTGACAAGGTTTGCTTGCTTTCAACTGTGAAACATCTCCTTCCTCTCATTTCATTCAGTTATGGTTTGTCTTCTCTTATCATTTGGTCTCTTTCTAATTTTGTCTTTCAACTCAACAACAAAGGCACAAAAAATTGCAGCAACATTGGCGTGCCCCAAGTTATGGCTTCTTGGTCGAACAATCCTCTTTTATAATACACACATCTACTGTTGTTTAGAGTGTTTAGAGTATTAATGTCAAATATCATATCAGCCAGGTGATTTTAAAAGAGATGTATCGTACCTACCAATATATTTACAATAGAGAAACAAATTGATATGTATTGTATCAGTTGCATCCAATGTGGACATGTATTGCTTAATATGTGGGATACTTCCATTTTTTTTTTTGGGGAGAAGATAGCTTGTTACTATGGGGTGGGAACTAAATTATTAATATATATATATATATATATATATATATATATATATATATAAAATGGGTGCAAACCCAGAACCTCACCGTGGGAGGGCGGTCTTTAATCACTTGACTAACCCATTATCGGGCAATATGTGAGATACTAACAACCCTTATTAAAACGAAAAGATAAGGTAGGTAGAAAAATCCATGTGATTTTGCCATTTTTTCCATGCACCTATTAACCAGGCCAAATTATTCGCATATAATACAATTATGTCAGAATTAATCACGAAATTTTATTCGTATGGATAGAACTCAAGAATTTCACCGAATAAATGGAAAAATGCGGATTCAGACGAATAAATTGTATCGTTCGGACTCGCCAACGGAAATTATTTGCAGAATTAAACAAATATGGGTTTGACCCGTAAGAAGTACAGAACCACTTTAATAATTTATTCACCCTATTCATACAAACAGAAATGGCTCTGGTTTATACCAGTCTTCTTACATCCTCTTGATTGGAACCATTGTTTTAGGAGTTCAGTCTTGGATAATTCTAGCTAAAAGAGAAGAAAAAGCTACTAAAACGAAACTTCTAAGGACGATTCGGTGATCTGTTAGGGAGTTTCAACCAACAATCCGTGGATTACTACTAAGTCCTAGCAGCTAGACAGGAAGGGGGTTCTCTACAGCATACTCTCTTCTGCAAAACTCTTAAAACATAATTACAACACATATACATTAAACCAAAAGAAGAAAAAAAACAGTACAAACGACCTCTCTGTACAGGATGACCTCCAGGTAACTACTTCTAGGAGAAGACATCATCTTTGTCTGCATTACAAAGGGATTACCTCTCTCATATGACAAGCCAGTATAGCAGGCCAGTCTTAGATGAACTCTTGAAACCTAAACTACTTTGGAGCTATGGATGCCTACTTAAATACAAGCATCGCTCATCGACTTTATCAAGACAGTCAAACTGCAAGAGGTGCTTAGTGAACGTTCCCTTTTTCCCCTGATAATTGGCCAACTTGTAATCAGAAAGAGCTAGTGCAGAAATAAGACGGAGGCGGACAGCAATTGTAAGACGGTGCAGTAGAAGGGTTAACGATACAAGTTTTCTGTTTCTTACCAAATGAAGGAACACTCTTTGATTCATCCACATTGAAAGTACAGTTTGTAACACCAAGTTTCTTCTTTTCAATGTCGACATCATATGATGAGAACAATTTTCTCTGCATTAAAGCCGAAGATTAGATTCATATGCATGTCAACAAGACAAAGATTGCAATCTCCAACTAGATTACTATATACCATCATCCCTTTTTCCCCCCAGAAAAATGCATGACTGAGAAACTCTACCACCCTACTAATCTACCCTACTAATCTACATAAAACAAACAAGTCAGCATTCTTCGGCTGATAAGGCAGCATGAAGATGCAAGGGAATATTTCACACAATGCAAGAACAATTCAGCAATAAAGACCTCTGATTGAGTAAAAGACTATGATACTACGAACAGATTGGTTCAACTGGTAACCGGGTAAATGCGTAACAATTTACACTTTAGCTTTAACGTCTACATTAAGCAAATTGAAGATACTCTGTCACAATTTCACAGGTGACATAAGGTTTATTAAAGGGTGAAACAAGATGTGATCTTGCAGACAAAGTAAACAATGACACAAACACCCAGGGTTAAATTTAGAAAAGATGCGTTGTTTTGGGAGAACCAAAATAGAGGGGGTATACATCTAATAGCAGGTTCAACACATTAAACAGTCTCGAGCATTCCAACACTATACAACAACAACAATAAGCCTTGTCCCAACTAAATGGGTCGGCTACATGGATTCTTGCCCTCTAATCAGTTCTGTTCGAGGCCATGCTAGATACAAGGCCTAAGCTATACATATCATTTCTCACCACTTCTCCTAAGGTTATCTTAGGTCTACCCCTAGCTCTTCTAGTTCCTTCAATATGGATTATATCACTTCTCCGATTCTCCAAACAGGAGCATTTATAGGTCTCCGTTGAACGTGGCCGTGCCACCTCAAACGACTTTCTCTAAGCTTATCACTTATGGGAGCAACTCCCAGATCAACTCTAATATGATCATTTCTTATCTTATCCAACATAGTTTTGCCACTCATCCATCTTAGCATTCTCATTTCTGCTACACTGAGTTTATCTATATGATTCTTTTTAACAGCCCAACACTCTGCACCATACATCATAGCTGGTCGAACAACGGTCCTATAAAATTTTCCTTTAAGCTTTAATGGAATACGCCGATCACATAAGACCCCAGACGCACCTCTCCACTTCATCCACCCTATTTTAATTCTTTGGGAAACCTCATCCTCTAAATCACCTCTTTTACTAATGATTGAACCTAGGTACCTAAAACAATCACTCTAAGGAATCTCTTTATCGTCAAGTATCACCACCTCATCATCTGCCCGATCAGGACTAAAGTTAGAAGCTAGATATTCTGTCTTTGATCTACTAAGTTTAAAGCCTTTTGATTCCAAAGCTACTCTCCATGATTCTAATTTGGTATTAATCCCCACTTGGGTCTCATCAATCAACACAATATCATCCGCAAAAAGCATACACCAGGGGACCTCATCTTGAATGTCTTTGGTTAATTCATCCATTACCAATGCAAATAGATATGGGCTTAAAATTGACCCTTGATGTAGCCCAACTGTTATCGGGAATTCATTACTTTGTCCCCCATTGTTCTAACACTGGTCACCGAACCATCATACATATCCTTAACTATATCTACATATTTACTTGCAACACTTCTTTTCTCTAGTACTTGCCAAATTAACGCTCTAGGGACTCTATCATAAGCTTTTTTTAGGTCAATAAATACCATATGAAGGTCTTTCCTACATTCTCTATACCTTTCCATAAGTCTCCTAATTAAGTAAATAGCCTTCGTTGTAGATCTTCCCGGCATAAATCCAAATTGGTTTCGTAACTGTAGTTAAGTGTCTTAAACGGGTTTCAATTATTCTCTCCCATAATTTCATTGTATGGCTCATCAATTTAATGCCTCTATAGTTATTACAACTTTGAATATCTCCTATATTTTTGTAAATTGGAACCACAACACTTCTCCTCCAATCATTTGGCATTTTCCCTGTGCTCATAATCTTATTAAACAACTTAGTCAACCAAACTAGTCCATGGGTTCCTAAGCTCTTCCATACTTCAATTGGGATTTCATCAGGACCTTGTGTCTTGCCGAGTTTCATCCTTCTTAAAGCTTCTTTTACTTCGGACATCGAAATTCTACGTATATAAGTTCGGACATTGGTGCCTTGGTGAAAAGTGTAATCGTCCGAAACATAAGTGCTTGAAGAATGCTCAATTAGTAAACTAGAGAAATAGGTTTCCCATCTTTTCTTAATATCCTCCTCACAAACTAATACTTTACCATCTCCATTTTTAATACATCTAACATGGTCAAGATCTCTACTCTTCCTATCCCTCATCTTAGATATCTTATAAATAGATTTTTCCCCTTCCTTTGAGCCCAACTTATTGTATAACTCTTCATACTTCCTTTCCCTTGCTTTTCCCGCAATTTTCTTAGCTTCATTTCTATCTAACTTATACCTTTGAAGATCCTCAACATCCTTAGTTCTTTGCCATGTCTTAAAACTAGCTTTTTTATTCCTAATGGCAACTTGAACCTCACTATCCCACCACCACGTCTCTCTATAAGAATGGATCTTTCCTTTTGATTCACCTAGAACATCTTTAGAAACCTTTTTAATACACATATCCATCTCATTCCACATTGCATTGGTATCCCCTTTAAAATCCCATTTTCCTTGTTTGACTACTTCATTAACAAAGGATTTAGAGTACTCTCCTTTCAAATTCCACCATCTTATTCTGGGATAGTTTACCTTGGACCTTTTATAGTTTACCTTGGGACAAAGCACATATCCAAGACCACAAGTTTATGTTGTGTAGTTAAGTTTTCCCCCGGTATCACCTTGCAATCCTTGCACAACAATCTATCAGTCCTTCTAGTTAGGAAGAAATCTATTTGGCTTCTATGCTGTCCACTTTTGAAAGTACTTAAATGTTCATTTCTCTTTTTGAAGTAAATATTTATAATAGATAGATCAAAAGCAATAGCAAAATCCAAAATTGAAATCCCCTCCTCATTCTTTTCTCCAAAACCATATCCTCCATGGACACTCTCATATCCTCTTTGATCTTTTCCAATATGTCCATTTAAATCACCTCCTATGATAATCTTTTCTCCTTGACGAATTCCTTGCATTAATCCATCCATATTTTCCCAAAATTTTAGCTTTAGACTTTCATCTAGTCCTACCTGAGGTGCATATGCACAAATTATATTTACGAACTCTTTCTCCATTACAAGCTTGATAGCAATAATCCTATCACCCACTCTTTTAACATCCACCACATCATTTTTTAAATCTTTATCCACTATTATACCCACTCCATTTTTATTTGTTTTATCCCCAGTATACCAAAGTTTAAAGTCATCCAACTCTTTGGCTTTTTTACCCCTCCATCTAGTCTCTTGAATGCAAGCTACATTAATCCTTCTTCTCCTCATAACATCTATCAATTCTAAGCTCTTACCAGTTAGAGATCCTATATTCCAAGATGCCAATCTAATTCTACGATTATGGACTAGCTTCTTTACCCGCACTTGTCCACGGCGCGGGAACCCTTGCCTACTTATCACCGCATCCGGGCGCCAATGCGACACGTCGCTTACAGGGGACGCCCTAGCTAACCCTTGCCCACTTATCACTACACCCGGGCCATAGTGTAGCGCGTCGCTTCTTTTGTCGGGGAACGCCCTAGCATAGCTTTTATCATATAAGGTCGAATCCATGAAAAAAGGTTTGGCTAGATTTTTTCAGGCACCGGCTGCCGACCTGACGCACCAACCCTCCTCCTTTACCCGAGCATTCCAACACTATGAGCATCAAAAACCTTTGGCACAATCAGAGACAGATATCTGCTAATTATATAACTAATCACATTTACAAAAGCATGATAAATAAATACGTTATAAGTCGAATTCAAACCATAAATGGATTCATGAAAGAAAAATGAGGCATTCATCGACACCCCCTCCTACCAACAACCCCCCCCCCTCTTTTTCCCCTCTTTTCCCTTCCCCTTTTCAAAGGAAAAACAAAGGAACAAGTGTGAGAACTTACATGATCTTCAAAATCCGGGCTTGACAAATTGATGGAGAGGTTTCTCATCAATAGCAACACCTGTACACGAATAAAAAGGGTATGTTGCATCAGTATAAAGCATTGTTCATGAACAAAATTTCATATGAGATTCATAGATATGGCCTTCAAATTCCGCAATATGCTTCAAACAATGTGATGGAACCATAAAAGCCCAATAGGGGGTCTCTTTCTTTTCTTTTTTTCTTTTTTTCTTAATTTTCTCTTACAGCACCAATTAAGTGTAACTATTGCGCTAAATCTGATAATATCAAACTCAGCATTCAACTCCCCCCCCCCCCACCCCCAAAACAGCAGCTTCAACCCCCAATTTGTGAGCTAGTGTTTGGCTCAGAATAAGTAACCAGCTTCACCACTAAGCATGTATACTTCCTATTTCATGCATTCAGAATGATAAAACGGAATTGGATTTAGAAGACTCACAGTTTCAACATCAATTGGATCCATCTCCTTTAGTTTCTGCAAGTGGCCACTAGTGTTCGGGTCAAACACACTTCCAATGAAGCCATACACTTGAGCAAAGTCTGGCATAACTGCACCCAAATTGTAATATAAAAAGAAAATAAGGTATTTATTTATATAATTTTGGTTGGGGATAGGGGGGTGCTGTTTGAGAACAAGAACCACAATATTAGATATCTACAATCACCCTTGTACTTGACAGACACATTCCTGATCAGATTATACTAGCAAAAGCCACAATGTAAACTATGCAAAGCCACCCTTTCCCTCACCACACATTGGCGTAATAATCGACTGGAATCTATGAACTCAAATAGAAGGAATGGAGTCTTTCTTTTCTTGTTTATCGAACACTCATTAGATGAGTACAGCTCATATAAGTTTCTCCTCTTGCCCAGAAAATTACAAAAATCAATTTCAAAGCATATGTCAATGCCCACAACAGCATTAGTAAATTATTGTCCTTTTTTTTCCTTCTGATATTATCTTATGATTATAGGAATATATGTAATATATAACATAAGTTTAAAGGATAAATTGAATCTTTTCTGTTGGAGATACTATTATTTAACCAAAAAATGGAGCACCAAATAATGTATCAAGTCACCATTTGGCTTGCCCACAAATACTTTTGCAATGACAATAGCATTTATATACATCAGCAACAAGGAAGATGTTATCACAGAAGTTGATGTCCCTTTGGAGCCTAATTTACAATTCTTGGATCCCTATAAAGAGAATACCCCAGAATCCAGAAGCCATTATTCTTTTAACTCCGAGACTGGGAGTTAATAGAGCGAGGAAAAAACTATACTCAATCTGGACATGGAGAAAGTGAACTTTCTAAGCTTACAGTGTCTAATCCCAATAAGACGAAGCAGGGAACCCTGATACAGTCTCTACTTATGCTTTGTACAAATAGAAATTGGGAAATGGGAACTAGGGAGAAGTAGGACAAGTCTATCCACTAGGCCAAAGAAATTCTGCTCAGTTTGATTTTTCTCAAATATAGCAATAACACCAATGAAATAAGTACCTCTCACTGGCGGTCCTTGATTCCTTTGATCAGCTGTTTCACAGGCTGTCCACATTCTTGGAGTACTTTCACTGCTACTGGAACAATGGTTAATCACTGTGGGCCCTGCAGATCCCATTTCATCTGAAAAAACATCAAAATAACTTTTACATAAGAATTCACTACTTCAGAAATGAAAACAGACTTAAACTTGTGAAGATAAAAGTAGGAAAGAACATTAAACCTTTTACTACATGGGACATACTAATTGGTGGTGTAGAACTATGAGGCCATGAGGATATGGCTGCACTCGTAATGGGACTTCCGAGCATTGAGTTAGGATCTGGCCTCAGAACATATCCTGGTTCAAGCAGAGCTGCTGGAGATTGAAATGCTCCTGTCATTTGTGAGTGCACCGGAGCTGCGGAGTTCATAAAACATCCAAAAGCTGAGAGGGTTTACTAAGGAGTTTAACTATGAAGACTTAGCATAATAGAATCAAACTATGCCAACCAGTCTTAGAGGCTTTCTGCGGGTATGGATGGGCAGCTTTTCGCTTTGGCCGAGGAGGAGGCACATGCTCACTTGTCCCGCTCTTCTGAACCTTCAAAAAGTACTTCTGCGCATGACTCCGTATCTGCAAAGGCCATCCTTTAATATCTGGAACATAGACAAAATATCTAAAGCAATTCATGATATTGATTTGGCAATATGGTCTTCCTTAAGCAGACTAAGTTCCCAGCATGTTGCAACAAATGGAGCATTTTGCAAGAGAAATTTTTTTTGGGTCGCAGACCCAATATGAAACTGGAATATATACCTGACAGTTCCAATCTGAAAAAAAAAAATGAAGATAGCACAAACTGAACAAAGTGCACTTGTCTTGGGCTAAATAAACATACCATAAAAACTTACAGAATAGAAGAAAGAAAAAAAAGTCGAAATAACCCTTCAGTGTAAAATTCTTAACCACAACCCCCCCCCCCCCAAAAAAAAAAAAAAAAAAAAAACAGCACACAGTCACAAAGGAAGAAGAAAGGATAATAAAAGAAGTGTCTTTATTCAACATGTCTCAAGCCATTATATGGTTGGCTGGTAATTATTTTATGATGTAATTGTTCAAGAATGCTAGTTCACAATCATGACAGTAAGGATTCTCTTGAATCTGTTATAGTAAATAAAAAGTCCATTAGCACCTCACCAACACCCATCCTACCCCAATGCCATAGGAGGGATTTTAGCCAACATCTATGCTGTGAAACTAATAGGCAGCCAAAATATTCAGAACCACTTACTTTTAACACATTTTCTCTGCACAAAATGAAAATGAAAATGATACATTTTCCTGAAGGTAGATCATTCTAACACAAAGAAGTCATGCATTTCAAGTTACCTGGATAACAGTCTTTGAACCAACAAATGCCTCTATCTTCTTCCAGTCACGATCAAAGCTGAAAATCAACAGGCAATAAGTATTTGATAAAAGAACACCACACAGAGAAATATGAACAAAATCAAAGAATTAGGTTCCCTCTCCTCAGGGTATGTAATACAATCTCAGCATCTACTAAACTAAGCATTGTTCCAACTTAACAAGGTTAGATACAGGAATTATGTTGCCATATCTAACAAAGTAACAAGAACCTCAACCAGCTGACAAGCTCTCTGTCTAGAAACTATGCATAGATCTATTCAGTTTAGATGTATGTCAACCACAAGTATGAACTATTTTCAGAACTATGGTAATTAGGCACAGAAAATGAATGTCTTATTACCCCCAACACAAATACTAACAATTCAATCCTTTAACATCGTTTACCCAAAAAAAAAAAACCCTTTAACATCACGCGCTATGCACTTCTTTCTTTTTGATCCATTCAGGTTTTTATAATTCATGTTTCAACTTTCAAATACATACTCATGTTCAGTGTGTGTCCCCTAAACGTTTTCCTTGTTCGGAATTATTAATACATCTAAAGTTAACAATTGTATCTACTTTGCTTTTCCGAATTTGCATTTGTGCGCTCAAAATGTACAGAGTATGCATCCACTCCAGTACCAGAGATCCTTCGCCTGACAACTATAAACATAGCTGCAAGAAATGCTCATAATTGAAACCATGTACCGGACTGACAAAAATCCAACTAGAATTTTCATTCTGCGGTTGTAGCAACTAAACTATCTACATGATGAACTATAGCCCCTTTCCTAATTAGTGGAGTTTTATGCAATCATTTTTTTTTAATAAGCAAGCACCAGATGCACATAAGAAATATTTTCATGGCAGGGGAATGAAAAGAGACCAAGGCATAAGCAAGGAACAGCAATTGACAGAAAAAAGAGGGGTGGGGAGTTGGCGTTGGGCACGGGGGATATCATTTAATTTACTCTCGGTGGATACACTTCTAGATTTCCAGGAAGGGGTAAAGAAAAGAGCAACAGAAACGCAGAATGACACCAATCCGTCTTCAAAACTTGGTAGACAGTTCTAGATCTACAAAGAACTGCTATTTTCATACAAAGTTTCCAGCTCTCCAGTAGTCTATTCTCAACGGAGTCAAGATTAAAAATACTCCCACGATATGCGCCACATTAGAAAATTATTCAATTTAGCACGAAGAAGTAAGGATTCAGTAATCAGTATAATGGGAAAAACTAGCAGATAAGCTAGCAAAAATTAGTCCCTACAGACCGGTCTATGGAATTTGCAGAAACACATCCGTCAATTGTCAGGATAATGGTAAAAACCAGCAGATTAGCCAGCGAAATAATGTTCTAGAGATCCGTCAATGGAATTTGCAGAAACACATCCAACCCAATAAATTATAGCCTCGATCAGATGCCCGAAAAACTCAGGTATGTGCTCAACCTTCCGTACTCAGTAACCGCAACTGAATCGTAATCAATAACCCAGAATCTTAGAATAAGACCAAATGCAATCTGTATACAGGCATCTGGCGTCAAACAAACTCCCGCCGAAATTCAGAAAGAACGAAATGCAAAGCCGCTAACAAGAAAACAAAATTGAATTTTCCCAAAACCCCAATTCGAGGCAATTGCATTCTACAAAATAAAAAAAATAAAAAACTCGAAACACAGATTAATTCAACTGACTAAAAGAAGAAGAAATATTGAAGAAAAACCCACAGTTGAAGAGCTTCAAGGAACTTATCGTGCTCTTGCTCGGTCCAACTCTCTCTGGATTTGGTGATGGTATAGGGCTTCCTAATCTTCTTGCTGGCATCATCTGATGAAGCTGTGTTAGTCAAGGGAGTTGTTGAAGTTGCCGTCAAAGAACCCAGTCCGGGAAGAGATATTCCCATGGGATCCAAATAGAAACCTTCCGGTGGAGTTGGATTTGGATTTACAGAAACCATATGCTACACTTTCTCTCTCTTGAACCTCTTTGCTTTGCTGCTTCTTCAGGTACAGTGATTTGCTTCTCTGTTTTTCGCGTTTCTTCTTTCTTTCTTTCTTTCTTTCTCTGGTTTTTCGTTGGTGGACTTGTCACTTGTTTACTTGTTGATGAGATCGAAATTGTGGTGGGTTCGAAACTCTAGGCCACCTTGTATTATTATATACCTACCATATATATCTGATTATTTACTTAATTTTTTTTTTGGTCAGATTATTTACTTAATTAAGCATTCTGAAAAGGACTTCTGAAAATTATTGTAAACAGAAATGAAAATTTATAAGTCAAGTTGGTTGGATGGGATGAAACCGTCCTTGCCAGCTTTGTCTCTGCACGTGGCAAGCAGGCAACATCTTCCTACTCAAGAGGGGACCTCTACTTAGCCCGTTTGGTTACCTGAATCCTAAATCCTAATATATCAAATCTCTGGATTCAAAATGCGAAATTTAGTCAACTAATAGTTGTTTTAGTGGTGAAACCAACACTTCTTAATGAAGTGGTCGTGAGTTTGACTCTTGCTGAGGCCTATTAATATTTTCATCCTGGCTTAATAAAGCCCCTTTGTACCCAAAAAAAAAAAAAAAAAGAAAGCTAAATTTACACCAGGTAAAAATCCCTGAATTTGTAAAATCTAAAAATTCATTTTTTTACACTAAAAACGTGAATATGTAGATCTATGAGTATGGGATAAAATCTACTATAAAAGCGCTAAACATTTGAGCATTCACAAAATTCACGTTGACCAAATAATTTTTTAGGATTGTTAATCAAATTGTTAGTTTTATGAGTTATGACTCCATAGATTTGAAATCTCTAGATATTTAAAATCTCGAGACTCACGTAACTAAACAGGTCTTACTTGGAAGCTGAATCGGTTGGCTGCAATTTTTTTTTTTTGTTTAACCAAGAATCATAGATTCAAAATCAAGGGTCGGTTCCAGCATTTTCTTGATCAATTCTTATTCTCATCATAAGACTGTTGTTCGACCAGCTATGATGTACGGGCAAAGTGTTGGGTTGTTAAAAAGAATCATATAGATAAATTCAGTGATAGCAAAAATGAGGATGTTAAGATGAATGAATGGCAAAATTAAGATGGATAAGATAATAAATGATCATATTAGAGTTGGTCTAGGAGTTGCTTTCATAAGTGATAAGCTTCGAGAAAGTCGTTTGAGGTGACACGACCACATTCAACGGAGACCTATAAATGCCCATGTACAGAGAAGTGATATAACCCATATTGAAGGAATTAGAAGAGCTAGGGGTAAAGCTAAGATAACCTTTATCTTAGCAGAAGTGGTGAGAAAATATATGTATAGCTTAGGCTTTGTATATAGCATGGCCTCGAACAAAACTAATTGGAGGACAATAATCCATGTAGCTAACTCCATTTAATTGGGACAAAACTTGTTGTTGTTGTTGTTACATTTTTCATCCATTGATGTGTTTGGTATTCATTTTAAATCTTATTTTTTATGAGATTCTAACCCTAAAAAATTTTGATTGTCAGTATCACATATCTTTCTTTTATTCCATCAGTTGTGATGATCTTTGTATAACTTTGTAATAATTCTATTTTTATGGTAACGATTAAATGATCTTTTGGTGATGTATCTAATATTGCCAGTATCAAATACTCCTCTTTTTGAGTATTGAATAAGAGAAGCTTCGATTCTACCAAAAAAAAAAGGAAGATAATGAGAGAGAATCTGTTATATTTTTGGCATGAAAAAAATCTCTGATGTCATATCAAGGTTAGGATCATAAACAGTATTATTTGCATGAACCTTGCACTGTCTAAGATAAAGAAATGTAAAATAATGCACGAGAAAGTGATTTTATTAGTTAATTACGATTATGACTAAATCTTTTGCATGATGCCAAAAAAATGTTTATCCAGAACACATATAATCAAGAATCAAAAACCTGAATCTTCTAGATAATGTGGAGGTGGGGGAGTCAACCATGTCTGTATCATGTTTCTCCATAATAGATGTGTTGTTTGCATACTTGCGTCAACTTGATGTAAACTATACTATTATTAGGTACTAACGTTAGAGTTTCAAGAAACCCACTTGGCTTGCAGGTGAAAAGGCTCCTATTGCATCTTCCACTTCTTTGGATAGAACAATAGACAATGATAAATTATAAATTATGGTTAAGTTTAATTCGAATGATGACATTACCTTCCATGTAAAAGTCTATTTATTCTTTTGTTCTCGTTTATTTTTTAAGTATATGACTTCTATTGTAATTTTAGTAGTTTTACTTGAAAATTCAAAAAATCTATTTTACCGGAAGTTGATTCTTTTCCAAAAGTGCACTTAAATGGTCAATGAATGTTTCTTTTGGAAGGCTAGTTTGGTGGCTAACAAACATCTCTTAAGGGGAGAGATATATCCTTTGGAGACAACTTTCGATGGTGTCTCTTGCTGGGAGGGGTTTGTTATTCTTGTGCTGGAATGTTTTTGAGAAGCATTAGTTTTCTTCAAATAATTTCATAGAAATGAATTGGTGAACATAACTTTATGGGTCATTTAGTCTATCAATTACAGAGTGCACCGTTTGTGATGGAGGGGTTGACTAATCTTGGAGTAAAAACACATTCAGGACCCGTATGCACTATTCGGGACATTTAAATTCCTTAAAGAAAGTACCGGCCATTATCGGCACATTTCAACTCCGCTATTTTTCCATGTATCACTAGATGGATATACGCAACTATACTTTCGACAAGAAGATCATTCATACTATTTGAAACAAAATGATTTTTTTACTTATGATTCTATTTTATTTGTTTTATACGATTGCCTATAATATCATTATATTTCCAACAATTTATTTTATATACTCTCCTGCCTGATATCGATAAAGACTAATCTTGTATCAATGGAGTTAATTATATTTAGATTTGACATTAAATAAATCCAAAATATTTGTCATATTATAAATTGACTGCTGGCTTAATTTTTATGACCAATTATAGAAATTCAATTCAAACACAAATCTCATGACTAAGAAATAAGAAATAAACACATTAAACTATTGTATATGGAAGCATGCCATTCCATTACAGAAGAGGATGCAGAAGTAGATCTCCATTTTTTTAAGGAATGTTTGTTAGAATACGGCTCGTAAATAGAGACATCCATAGCGTGGATCAAGACAATCTAGAATGCATAAGGATCTCTTCTTTAAATTTTGTTATTGTTATGTATAGAGTATGAAAGAAAATCCAAGGATTAGAAGCAACGCAAAGCGTGCAAACCATGAGAATTGGGTGACCAAGTGGAACATTTTCTAAGAAGAAACACAAAGGAGGTTCTAGTTATTAACTTTTTAATTCTAGCACATTCTAGCAAACCAAAAAGAGCATGTTCCACCAGAAGAATCGACCCTTCTCCAAGTTTCCTTCATTTTGGCTTGAGAACTGTACGATTGGAATGTGTTCATGTTTCTCAATTCTCTTAAGATTACCTGAATGTATATTCTCATTGACTTCTGCTCCTGATCAGTGTTTATAAACCCAGAAACGACCATCAAAGGCTTTTTCAACTGACAATGGCCAATGCCTCTTTAATGAGGAGATCATGGTTCAACTCACCTTGATTGAATACTAAAATATAATAGGCTCAGGATACAATATGATAGGCCACCTTGCACCCAAAATCTCCCAATTTTTACACTAATACACATAAAAGCAACCAGCAAGAATCATGTCTTCAACAAGGAAAAAAGGGAGCTTTCTTCGTAAAGGAAACAGTTACAGAGGAATACCTTATGGGGGCCCTTCCCAGGGAAAGGGGAGAGGCTGAATGAGCTACAGCACAAAGTACACAATACCAACAACACTGACAGTTCAATGTTGAGATAAACAAAATCAAATGCTTTACAAGTAAAGAGAATTACAAACAAGAAAATCCAAGGAAGGAAACATAAAGTTATCTTCCATATCCCACAAAACCACCCTAATCAAGCCAGCGAGCAATCCCATCATCCCCTAGAGTAGCAAGAATCTCAATCCGAATCTCCAGAACGGCCTGCAGTCAATCAGCCAGCATGCTTCAGAAAACGATATGCGGTAATGCACAATACAAGAATCAAAAGTGCTTCTTCAGAAAGCAATAGGTAATCTATCCACAATGAAAATCAAAAGCTTCTAGAGAATACTAGAATGACTTCACCAAGCTTCAGAAAACCGAAAATCATATTAAAGAAGACAAAAGGATAGTAGACCCATTAGGACCTTTGTATCTGTTATGATGTTTATGTGATCTATTTTCATCCTTCATCAAAAAAAGGGGGGAACAGTAAATTCATGTTGCACTTGCCATGCATTTTGAATTGGATAAAGAAACAAGCCAGTCAACATTTTATGATTGCTGTGAAGATTGTTCAATAACATTTCATCAGGAAAAAAGAAAAACTGTACATTTCACATAGTGTATGAGTTAAGTTCCACAGCTGCTCTGTGCCATTCAATGGTCCTAAAAGTCAATTAACCCTTTGTTGATGTGTGGCTTTTCTGATACGCTTCAAAGTTTTCTAGAGAGAGAGAGAGAGAGAGAAGAAAAAAAGGGTGGGGGGGGGGGGTCCAATCCTTGATAGTCATATCTTCCATTTGACATGAGTAAATTTAACCCTTTATGGATATCTTGGTGCTCCTAGGATAGTGTAACAAGTTCATTATGATTTTTCAGATTTTGATCACCCGAATTTCTACCAGCAGCAACCATAAACTACAAATATATGTCAAAACAAAATCTCCAATGTCATACAAAGTCAGCTCTAGCTCTACCAAATTACAAAGCACCAAACAATGACAGCATTTGTTCAAACGCGGAAATCTAAAGGCTCAATTAACAAGGACTATGCAAAGAAATATCTTAAGCTAGGAGCTATAATGTTCACAGAAAGAATATAACAAAAACAGCATTATGGTAATTATGGAATCATATGGAATCAAATGTAATTTGATAAGAATAGCTCATCTTATGAGAATTATATACCAAAAGAATTGTATTAATAGAGAAACATACCAAGGGATTTCTACAGTTGACAAGCCTACACTCCTCCAGAGCACCTTCCAACATCCAACTCTCCCAAACATCAAAACTGTGGCTGGCAAATACAAACTCCATTCTTCTGTTGATCTGGAATTCAAAAATAAAATTAAGCTTTGAACCTTAAAGAAATAACCCCTCAAAAGCAAAGCAATTGGCAATGCTGTAGCTGATATCAGGAACAGCATAAGTTATCCTACCAAAGGAAATAGATCAACAGACAACCATCAGGATAGCTTGCAGAAGGAATTTAGTCACACAAATGAAATTTTTTTTCTTGAGACTCCCCTAGGCATCAAAAAAATTGTAGCCTTGTACTTTTTTGCCTTTCTAATTATTCCACCCCCCCCCCCCCCCCAAACAAAAACAAGGGTAAATATTTTATTTACATGCAAGCTTGAAATGTGATAATGACACATCTTTTTCAGATAGTTTTTGAAACCTAACTCAAAGAGCACTTAGGAGGAGATTTCCAGTTCTACATACACGTTGAAGTCAATTTCAAACTACTTATTCAACAATTACAATACTTCAAACATGTCTATGGAAAAGGACCAATTGCAAAATAAAGGGAAAATCCTATAAAGAATATACCACCAACCTCGATGGGTGACCAAGAGGATCCTGAACCTAACCAACAACCAAGAAAGGGGCATACCAGTGTATAAAGTTCCCACTGCAGCAGAACTGGGGAGATTCATAGTATAAACAGCCCTACCCCCTGCTTCTTGGAGAGGCTGTTTTTCAAATAGAAAACACAATCACTAGATTGCAATGGAGCAACCATACAAGTGTGCCGATGCCAACCCTGCCCGAAACCCAACCACCATTTGAACAAATTAGATACTAACCAATGATCTAAGGTCAAGTTTCTCATTTAACCATTTGCCATAAAGATCAGTAGATCGATGGACAGCCTGGCCTTCCCATTCTGATGTGGACAGCTCTCTTTTCTTTTCTTTTTTTTTTTTTTTTTTTTTTTTTTTTTTTTGGGGGGGACACTTATAATGGATGAATTAACTAAAGACATTCAAGATGAGGTTCCTCGGTGTATTTTTTTGCCGATGACATTGTGTTGATAGATGAGACATAGGTAGGGATTAATAACGAGTTTCAATCATGGAGAGCAACTTTGGAATCAAAAGGCATTAGACTAAGTAGAACGAAAACAGAATATCTAATTTGTAACTTTAGTCCTAATCGGGCCAACGATAAGGTGGTGAAACTTGATGCGAAGGAGATTCCTCAAAGCGATTGTTTTAGGTATCATGGCTTAGTCATAAATAAAAAAATGTGATAATAAAGGATGGTGTTTCCCGAAGAATTAAATAGGATGGATGAAGTGGAGAGGCGATTTCGGGGTCTTGTGCGCTCGACGCATTCCTTTAAAGCTCAAAGGAAAATTTTATCGGACTGTGGTACGACCAGTTATGATGTATGAGGCAGAGATTTGGGCTATTAAGAAACATCATATATAAAAACTCAGTGCAACTGAAATGAGAATGCTAAGATGGATGAGAGGCAAAACTAGGAAGGATAAGACAAGTAATGATCACATTCGAGCTGGCCTAGGAATAGCACAATAGGTGATAAGCTTCGAGATAGTCGTTTAAGGTGACATGATCACATTCAACGAAAGCATGTAAATGCCCTTGTACGGAGAAGTGATTGAATCCAGATTGAAGGAATTAGAAGAGCTGTGGGCAAGCCTAAGATGACCTTATGAGAAGTGGTGAGAAAGGATATACATTGCTTAGGCCTTATATCTAGTATGACCTTAAACAAAGCTGATTGGAAGGGGAGAATCCATGTAGCCAACCCCGTTTAGTTGGGACAAGGTTTGTTGTTGTTGCATAGCTTTTTCAAAATAAAAAATAATTAGCAGACCCCATTTAGCTAGGACAAGGCTTGTTATTACTGTTGTAACTTGTAACTACTAAAAATGCAATTCCACAATGTTTTGGTTAGTCTACAACTTACTACAACCAAACAAGTTGCAATAGCAACCACAATGAATTAGGTTTGGTATAGCTTATAGTCCTACCACAACTGTAGCTCTAACTGCTATGTACCAAGTTCACAGAAATCTACCAAATCTAAGCAAAATGAGTAGCAACAATATGAATTGTTGCATAAGGGGTTGGCTCCATTGGGAGCCCAATCCTAGCAGCTACATGTATCTTCTGGTGAGTAGTTACCTCTGTTTTAAGGAAGAAGTGCCCAAAAAAAATCATCAATCAAAATCACTAAACAAATTACAACTCTGAAGAATTGTCAAGATTTAAAAATAAAAAAGAGGGTACAGATACCTACATATCATATTGCCTACCAGTCTCATTACCATCTCTAGTTTCTAGAACCTAAAAACGCTGTGCAGCTTTAGATTACCAATATCTGGTCCAGCAAGTCCCATGACTTAATCTAAAGTTGATATCTAACTCAGTCTTGGATAAGACAAGCATTCTTAAGGGAGGAAAAATTCTTTAAGATGTGACTTTATTTTTGGTTGAGGGGTTTGTTTATTCGTGTTAGGGCAACTTTAATATATCAAAAAAAAGAAGCTCAAATGCATTGTTGACTAGCCAATAATCAAGCTTTTGTAATCATGCCTTGTGAAGTACTAATAAAGGACCAAGTGAAACAAAAATTCTAAATTATTTATTTTCTAGAGAATCATACTTTTAGTGTTCTACACCGGAGCTGCAAGCAGCTGCATCATTCTTTAAATATGATTCAATCACCAGATCATTAGGGGGAATTAAAAAACATCACTTCAAGCATTTTAGTCCCAATCTGATCCATGTCACCAATCCGCAACCATCAGAATGTACTTAAATAACATATCTGAGAAACAAAATTTATTATCCCTATTCTAGTTATACATCCAAGTACAAGATAGATTTGAGGTCTGGATATAGATATTGACATTGCTAGGGGCTACCGCTCCTTACTATCATCCTACAGTGATGCAGCTTCATCACTGCACAAGTAGTTTGCATGCAGGGTATGGTCTTATGGGCAGCCTAAGCCCAATCCATATGTGAATGGGAATTTAGGAAATGTCTCAGAAGTCAATAAAAGGGGGCTGTAGTGTGAAAATAAGAAACTCCATTGTCAAAGAAGCATCTCTTTGTTGAGAGTTGGGTCGCAGTTGAGTCAATGCCAAGTTTGAGTCAATACACTTGTTAGTTGGTGTTGGCCAGTAGCTGGTTGAAATATTTACATTTCTCGAGATTGACCATATAAAGAGACGTGTATAAGAGGGTTGATCACTTTACTCATGAATTGAAATCAGTATTTGCTTTTCCAAGTCATTCTTCTCTAAGGAGAAACCACGTGTTTAATCAAGGTAGGTTGGTGGTCTATTCAATTGATCCACCTACTTTATTGCCCTTACTGTTCTCTTATTTCCTTCATATTGTTCCCTCACTTTCCCCATCTACTAACA
This sequence comes from Hakea prostrata, assembly GCF_041222555.1. NCBI lineage: Eukaryota > Viridiplantae > Streptophyta > Magnoliopsida > Proteales > Proteaceae > Hakea > Hakea prostrata. Next base: position 36,438,984 of record NC_142605.1, on the reverse strand, counting down.
AGTCTGTTTTAGTGAATAATCTTCTATTTCAGTTGCTAATCAGATCTGCCCATCTTCTAATATTAGACTTCCAGGATACCTTTATCTTTTCTATGTGATAATCTCCACTCAGCCTAGCTCATTTCTAATCAACAGTACCGTGAATTATAGTTCTGTCCCTGTTATCATAAGTTATTCTAAAGTTACCGTAAAGATATCACTCTAGGTTTCAGTTTTGATTCAAAAGTAATTTGTGCTATAGATAACCTTCCAAATCTGGAATTCATTCTCTCTGAATAGATCTTGATTGGCTATTGCTTTGATCATTCAAATACAGTACTACATTATAGGTCTAAACCTTAGCAAGGTAGCATGCAATTTTCATTTATTAGGAGAGATCTTATGCAATTCTAGATTGCCATTGTTTTGTTCACAGATCTAAATAAAGAGAAACAGCTTTCAGTTTCATGAAGTCAAATCCCATTAGCCAGGAATAAGGTCTGCCCAACTGAGATTGATAAACTCTTGATGCCTCTAATCTCAATCATCAACAGTGACATGATTCATATTGGATGTGCTAAAAAGCTGGGGTGAATAATGTCGCTAGAAGAAGTGGTGGTGAAAGACATGCATAGCTTAGGAATTGTGGCCTTAGAGAGTTGATTAGCGAAACAAAATAGGATCTCTGTAAGTGTCCCTGTTAAATTGGGAAAATGCCGCAGAGTTGAGTTAGTCTGACATACAAAAATATCATCTTACTGCTGACAAAATTTGAGTCCAGAGATTACTCCTCTTTATTATATTATTCGGTGGAAGGAGAGGGAAAGGGGGGAAGAAAGACAAAAAAAATGGTGGTAACCACTGTTGGTTGAATAAGAATAAGAATTGGATATCAAGCTCTCCAGTGCTCACAAATATTTATAATCTATTTGAAACAGAACTATCAAAAATATGAGTACCTGCAATAATTTTCCCCCAGCAGCAAAAGATCGCAATCCGACTGAATCCTGAGGAAAAGGTATTCAAACAAGTATGCTAGGCTGATAAGCAAGACAAATAACACCTCCACTAAAATCAGTAAAACAAACAAACAGCCTGTATACACACCTTGCTCCTGAAAACAACTAAAAATTGTGCTGCAGGATCCCTTTTAGTCACATTATACATTGTGTCCAACAGCCAGCCACCACCAGGTACTCTTTGCCTGGACACATGTAAAGCAGGACGATCTCTTGCATGCATGGCAATAACATAACCATCTTTTAGCAGTTCACCTGATGCCCTACTAATCCCCAAATTTAATCTTGTGTTGCTCTCAGAGGTTGACTCTGTTATCATTTCAACTGGATTTTTCCTACTTCTAGAATCTTCTGGGGAACCAAAACGAGAACTGGAACTTAACACTTGATCTGTACTACTCAATGCAGGATCATTTTCTCTCCGTGAGGTATAGTTGCTATCTCTTTCGAAATCATCCGACTTCTGCTGGGATTTACGCCGTGTATGTCTCTTTTTAGTTTTCTTTCCAGACCTGCTATGCCTTCCCTCAGCTCGAATTTGCAATGCACCTGAAACTTGAGGCAGGCTGTGTGACTCTGTTGATTGAGAAATACCCTTCCGATAGTTCTCTGAACTTAATTGAATCTCAGCAGTCAACTGCTCACCGATACTATCCCGTGAGACGCTTTCACCTTCTAGTTTCTCAGATTGTTCTTCTTCATATCCTGTTTCACTTACTGCATCATCCTCATCAGAGATGGCATTACTTGGAATAACCCCATCGATAAAAAAGGTTTGTAACATAGAAATAGCTTTCTCCCTTATCTCCATCCATACTTCTTCACTATAATCTGCACTATGGGGAAGGATCAATACATTGGGCATCTCCTTTACCTGAAGCAAGGGTCAGGATTTGAAGGTTCAGCACCAGCACATGAAGAATAAATAATTAGCACCTAATTGAGTAAATAAATGTTCATATACACACACACACATACAACAGTATATCCAGTTGAACCATCTGAGTTGACAGTTGAGAAATATGGAATGACAACATTATTGATGCCTTCTTAACTCAATATGAACCAGTTTTTATTAGACGATAATTACACTTTCATATTGATAACACTTTTGCCACACATAAAATTCATGTCTCAAAAAATGTAGAGTACTATTATACAAAACTAGGGCACTTTTTGTCAGTGAAGTGAACATATATAAAGGATATCATGAAATAATGGATGGATACAATAACAAGAAAAGTCAGGGAAAAAGGAGATTTGTACACCTGGGAAGCCAAAAAGATAGCAATTTGGGTTTTCAAACTTTGCTAACCAGACCCCCCCCCCCAACCAAAAAAAAAAAAAAAAAAAGGTGAAAGAAAGATAAAATAACTATCCTAAATTTGGTTAACAATGGCCTCTAAATCTTTTATATAATAAAAACATTTAAGTTTTTCATAATATATAATAAGTATATCGATTGTCACTCAGTAAGCATGGATTGAGCCGTCGAGATCTCGGAGTTTTGGGATACTGAGACAAGATGGAGGTTGAAACCCTAGATTATCCCCACTGAATTGAGATCTTGGATAAGTCTGATAACGTGGCCATTTGTTGGATAACTCAGTATATTTTACAAATTTATTGCAGTTCTATGCTTCCTACCGTTACTTGGCCTTGATTTCCACAACACCCCTCACCCAAAATAAATATTAAAATATCCAAATCTGCAAGATCTTGGTCCAACTCAGTTTTTAAGACCACCGAGATTGAGTTCCAAACTTTCCCATCTGTAAGGGCAGCCAGCATTTGAAAAAAAAAATTGGTTCTCCTGGGTAATTAAGTGGTTATAACAGAATGCAATCTTGTCTAAAAGTAAAAGGGGAACCAAGGAAGGTAAACTTTTCATATTGTCCACTTACTACCTCCACACAAGCTCCCCCCTTCCCCCACAAAACAGTAAAAATTAAATTAAAGATAAAGAAAATCAGAAAGCCATAAACAATTGTTAAGAAATAATTTTTACAACACAACCTTATATGATGCACAGGTCCATGTATTACATAAACTATGACCAATCTGATATTATTTCCTAGTAAGGTTAAAAGCTACATACAATATGAACATCCCAAGACCATGCAGTGGCAGAATCTCATGCAACGGTTGGCACATTCCCTTATATTACCACCTCCTAGTAACAAACTCATGCAAGAATTTCCCCTGTGTTTTTGGCCACTGATGCCATAATGGGTTCAAGTATGGAATAAACTCTTAGCAAAAGCAGGGGTAACGCTGCATATGATATGAACCTCCCAAGATCATGCAGTGGCAGAAGCCTCGTGCACTGTGTATGCCTCTTGTTACCATAATTGTTTCCTAGTAACAAAGTCATGCAAGAGTTTTCACCGTGTTTTGGACCATCGATTCCATAATGGCTACAACTCCCTCAAAATTCAATGGAGGTGGTGGGATTAGCAAGCTCACTTTTGGCAAAAGCTAAGGAGAGAATGGGTGGGGGCGGCACCAGTAGCAAGGGCTATCAGTCATGAATGGCCATAGGTCAGGAAACTTTTTGCCTATAGATCCAACCATGGTCCAAAGTAGAGTCTTCAAGACCCGACTGACCCAACTGAACATTCTTAACTGCATCAAGAGATAAAGATATCTAACACCAAGAAATCATACAACACAATAAATAATTATACCTCAACTAATATACCCATGCCTTGATGTTACCATGCATATAAGATAACAAATTCATACCCTAAGGCTAATGCTCATACCCATGCTTCCATCCACTGTGGCCCTTCAGCACCATCTAGTGCACAGCCAGCAATAGTTCCATCAATCAAAAGCTGTTTCAAGGCACAATCATCTAACAGCTGACTGCTTCCTGTGTTCACTAGGAACGCTCCTGCAGAAAAGAGCACTCATCCTTTCATTAAGCATACAAACGAATTGCGTATTATCACTTTAATATGAAAATTACCAGGTTTTATATGCTGCAGACATTCAGCATTAATGATCTGAATGGTATCATTTGACAGAGCACAATGAAGGGAAATAAGGTCACTTGCTGCAAGTAAATCATTAAGTGTATCCATTCTTCGGGCAGCTGGAGGAAATTTTATAGAAGGCCTGCCTGATTTTGCTTTACCCTGAAAAGAGAATAGATAAAAGAGAAGTTAAATCAAATTTGATAAGAATCTAAAGAAATATCAGACACAATATAAAATCACATAGCATATTACTAAATATTCAACCCATACTACATTCAGAATAGGAGCACCATCACCACAAACTCTATACAGGACAATTCTCGGGTTACGGTTCCTGAACCAACCAGACAACAAACATTCAGTAATTTGATCCCTCTTATTTATGTAGTTGCCCATTGGAGAACATTTCAAGAATGCATGTTAAGTGGTTTATGTTGAAGAAGCATAAGTTGAAGGTGTGAAACCGGAAGGATCTAATAAAGGAAATAAAAACGATGGGGGAAAGGGAACAGAAACCTATACTCTACCTATTTGCAGAGACTCATTTCGGGTACATAGCTTGGCAATGTTCAGTGGCAATTAACTACATTTTCAGAATTATACCAGCTGAAACATTTCGTGTTGTCTTCCTCAGACAAGTGAACTAAGCAAAAAACATAAAAAGCCAAGTAGGTTCAGACTGTTGTACCCTATAACATTTCACAACTATCTGCACTCGAAAATAATAACGCATTCAATCAGTCCAATTACGAGCGCGCCAAAGAATTATGAAACTTGAAAGATACTTCAAAGCACGAACTTGTAACAACAAATAACGGCAGCAACTGAAAATCCACCAAATAGAAGAGAACTCCTTGAGGAAATTTAACGGGGAAAAAAAAATCAAATCAAGCTTGAAGTTTGAATGGAGGAAAAGAAGTTGATCATGAGTTAGAAATGCTGGGCATTTACTGTGTATACCTCTTGAACATCGAAATAAAGCACGCTCATTTTAAACGCCAAGCTTCTAGTGGCCAAAGACCTAGCAGAAGCAGATCTACCAACAATGCCCAATACGAGACCTCTGCACCTTCGCATCCCGCGACATAGAGGCTGGACGGAACCGAGCCAACCAGAAGCAGAGAATGCGTGGCGAGAAAGCAAGTGAGTCCGGCGAAGCAGGCCAAGGAAAAGAGCCATAACGGTGTCGGCGATCTCTTCGGCACGAGAGGCGTCAACATGGACGAGACGAAGACCGAGATCAGCAGCGAGGGCGGAATCAACGGAACGGTCAGACGAGCCAAGGCAGATGATGAATTGCCATGTCTGTAGACGGCGCTGAGCAGCCCGAGGAAGGAAAGCCAGCGAATGGAGTAGAACTGCCGCGGCCGATTCGATCCGGCCTTCAGCAAGGCGATTGAGACCTACGTGCTCAACGATGGCTACGCCCGCTAGGGATTCTAGTTCGAGACTACAATCTTCGAGACAGTTGAGAGATACCACTAAGGGAAGAGATGAAGCTGCTGATTTTGAGTTACTATTACGGGGAGCCATTGTTGATGTCATACTCTTCCCGCTGCCATCAATTGCCGAAAACTCTCTCATCTTCTTCCTCTTCTCTTCCTTCGACGCTGTTTCTGTTGCTGCTTCTGATTCTACCTCTGCTGCCGCTTCAGAGCTTCTTCTTCTTCTTCTTCTTCACTGGCTCCTGTCTCACTTCTTCTCCTTCTTCCCGTCAGTCGGGAACGAGTTCGATTAAACCCAGAGTTCCCTCTTTGTTGACAAAAATGACCTCGATACGATACATCCAGTATAGAGTACTAATATATACGGTTGGACATAAAACATTGGATTGGAATCTTCTTGAAAGACTTCTTATCTTGTACTTCTTATCTTGTGGTCAAGAATGCAAAGAACGATGCATCAATAGGGTTTGGATTACAGGGCATATTCAGATTCCCCTTTGGGGGTATATGCAAAACTTGATTAGACGGACAAGTATTTTGCTTGAAATGGAAGGATTTATGTAAGAAAATCAAGAAATTAGATGACATGGCTTGTTAAGTTTGTTGGAATAAGACATTCTACTTAACTTCGAATAAAAGTTAATGATGAGAGCCAACGGTTTCCACACACTTTTGTGGCACACCTCGAATTACATATGATCCAAGGGCTATTGTTGTCTTTTTACTTTAACTTGAATGACGCCATGACGGAGACCAAAGGGTTATCACTTATCAAACAATTCAGGCATAAATGGTGTTGGGCAGAATCTGGGCGATTTAAACATGGTCTGTTAACAATTCAACGGTCTTCAAATTCAAAAGTGTTGGACCAGATCACCTACACAACTCATGGACTTCGATTCGAAGTAACGAAAATTGTTTGAAGATTGATACCCGGAATCATCTCTGCTTCGAAGCATAACAACCTGATCACTAAAGAAGAGTTCTTCCTCTGTTATTTCCCACTTGTGAGATTATTTTCTCAATGACTTCCTCTACATGTTCAATGATCTGTGAGTTTTGCTCTTCAAAAAGCAGTAATTGCTGATCTATATTGGTTCTCAGCTCTTGTTTGGCTGCATGGAGCACCTGACCTGGATCCCTCTTGCATCAGTACATTTCAGATCAGCAAAAAACAGACCTAAAACCTATATGGTTATAGAAGGGGATTTTCACTTACCATTCCTCCAACACAATGATGCCTCAATTTCAATAAAAATACTGTTCAGAAGTTTAAAAAGAAATTGTATTAATCCAAGATAATGTTATTTAAAAAAATAAGGTTGTCCCAGCCAATCATCTAAAAATGCTGAAATCAATATGGCTGAATTCTTCCCATAAAATGCCCTAAATGCAATAATGGAAAACTGAAGAAAAAATGAAACCACATTTCTCCGGAATATTCGGGAGGAAAGACAGCAAAAGACCGATAGAGAAATGCACCATCCGTGGGGGCTCCTGTATCCTTTTGGTCTTCCAATCATCTAAAAATGCTGAAATCAATATGGCTGGATTCTTCCCATAAAATGCCCTAATATGCTAATAATGTGAAAAACTGAGAAGTAAAATAATTGAGAACCAACAAAATACTCTCCAGGAAATATTTGTCACGAGGATGGTAAAATAGACAGCAACAGACTGATACAGAAATTGCACAACATCAACAGTTGATAGAGAAAGAGCTTCACTGAAATAAATACCTTATATTACAAAAGAAGCCTAATCTTTACATCTTTACAGCACGGAAAGATGAAACATTACCTGCAAGCTAGAATACAACCCACCCAAAAAAATAAAAATAAAAACTCACAAAAACACAGTAACTCCTCAACATTTCTACATCCCTGCCTGGACTTCCCAGTGAAACATGAACCATCTAGGATTTCGGTTTATGTCCATGGTCCTTGGACAAAAATGCTGTCTCAAGGATTGAATTGATCTTTCATTCTATCAGCCTCCCATCGCAGTTGAAATACTGACTTTGCGATAATCCATCTGTCATAGCAATGAGCTGGGCGAAAGTGGCTGTGCTCCTCTGAAATCACATCATCCAGAAATCCATTCTACATACCCAATACTACACAACTATCACCTCATGTAACAAAATTCTTTCATTACATCAATGACAAATGTTGGGGCTTCTTAACTAGAATCACAGGTTTCCTATTGCTGAATGTAAGTTCAGAAAAACCTCCTCTTAAAATTTCTGGTTGTTGCCTGGTATGAGCGCATAAGCAGTCCAACGCCGATTCCAACCCCAAGGCACATCCCTAGACTGATTCCCACACCAACCCGAACACCAGCATTAAACCATGAGAGCTGACCATCATCATCAGCATACATATCTCCTGAGTAGAATCTCATCCCAAATTTATCTTCAGAATCACAATCGTCAGATTCGGCATCTGCAATCTGCAGAATACTGACAATTATTAGGCCATTCATTGACGTAAAGAAAGGAATTAACTCAAAGTATTTACTAGACTTCATTATTGTTTCAACAATTTAAGAATGCACAGGACCTAGAAATATTTCTAGAAAGCAAATCGACAGTAATTTTTTTAAATGGTAAAAATGTACAAATTGTTAGTAATATCAACAGTATTTTTTTTTAATGGTAAAAATGTACAAATTGTTAGTAATATGCCTTATCTGTTTCAGTTTACTTTTTTTTTTTCCTTTTTCCTTTTTCCCAGTCATACTCCAACTGGTTGGATAACATTGTCACATATTGCAAAATCAAGCTTAGATCATTCAGTATCTCAAGAAGGCGGCGTGGGACTGGGAAGGTCACAGTATGGTGAATCCTTAGTGTAGAGATGCCAAGGTAACAGATTCTCATGCACCATTCATATGCAACAAGCTTTAGAACCACATCCTCAGCCAATATGTCCTTCCAGTTGCAATGAGTCTGCAACTCAATACTTGCTGAGCTTTGCATAAGTAGTGTATGGGTGAATTAGCTGAAAGACAAGAAGCCAGCCGTGATGATTCTTATCAATTGCTTCATGAACATGCACATGACAGAAAAAATGAATTTGACTACATATCTCCACAGATCTGATCTGTATCCTTTACCCAAATCGTTTAAATGGACTGAAATTTATAATTAAAGTTCTTTTTGTCAAGTTTATAAGAAATGGTCATCAAAAAGTCCATGTCTGGCATGTGGCATATTTATCTTCATCTTCACTAGAATAGACAAGGTGTATTGAGAACGTAATGTTTGATAATACCTTATTTATCAAACATGTATTCATCTACATATAAAAGTTATTTTTGACAAATTGAATGTGCATATAACACATTTAGTGTTCAAAGGGAAACCTTTAACAAATAATATAAGTAACAAACTTTCTCAAGTATATAAACACATGAAACATATTCTAAAATTCATTAACTGCAAGACTTTTGCACATACAGGAGAATAAGTACTGCCTTCTTCATGAATAATGCAGAAGCATGTAACATCAAAAAGAAGAAAATAGGAGGTCAGTGCAAGATAGAAAGAAAAGGATAACAATAAGAGTCTCACTACCTGATATGTGTGACGATTTAGGAGAAGATTAAGCATAAAAGATCTAAACCGCAATGAACATGATGAGGAAGATTACCACAGAAGAGAAGACTTTGATTCTCCATCATTTTTAAACAAAAGAGGAAGAGAGCAGGCAATCCAAAACAATAGTTCGCTAATAATTCATTAGAAACTTTCGGACCAAATTTTAGCTAGAAGAGTATGTTTCTAACATATACTACGACTTGCACAGGAATTGCTGCCTACTAGTCTAGGTGAATACAATATACGATTTTAAAAATTACAGGTTAAGACCTAACAGTAAACTAAAGTGAAATGCACTATCATAACTCAAACTGTAGACCACAAGACTTAATACTTGTGTTTGTGATTAGCATTAGAAGTTGGACAACACATTTGAATATCACTAAGTAATCTGACCACACACATGACTTGCTCTACCCTTCCAGGTCACTTCCTGTAATTTGAAAGACTGGAGTGTTTCTAGTATGAGTTTCAGGGCTAACTGATGAAAGTTTAGTCTGCAGAACAATGCTAGACTAATCTATGATAAGCAAGCAGAACAGGCCACGCCCCCAGTGATACATGGAAATAAAAGATCATGTCTTTCTCTTCAAAAGCACCTCGAACTTCTGCCAGCTAGGTAAAAGGAAATGTTTCTTGAAAAAAGAGTAAGACGCCTATACAAATTATCAAACAGGATTTGAAAGAAGGTATTCAACTGGAACAGATCACAACTCAACCACAGCAGACATATAATACACATACGTCAACAGATGAAAGAAAAACGATTAAAAGCTGATTCTGGGTCACAGACTTACTATTATCTTCCTGTGACTATCGATGTCATTCATGCTCTTCTGGTCCTTTCCAGTTTCTTCTTCCTCGGGAATAGAATCGAGTGTGGCATGCCGCGGAGGCTTCCTTCTGGGGCTGAGATTAATTATCTTGGTAAGGACTACAGGGAAGCCAGAAGACCACCCAGCAAGATAAACCTCAATGGAAGGCGATGACACCCCAAGTTTTGGTTGAAAAAACGCAGAAGAACCCGAGGTAATCGACGCCGCAAGGCAGCAATCCATACTCCAACCCGTCTTCGAATCATTCTCCATCCGCTGCTGATGATGATCGAACCCAACACTGCTATTACCCCAAGAAGATTCAACCCGTTCCAGAGAAACACACAACATCAAATCTTCCCTCTCATACACCTCGAATTCAATTGGACCAGCAACTCGAACGCTATCGGTGCTAACATAGGTGACCTCAGAAGACTCCTTATCGATACGATCACGACGAAGGGTGAGAGAAGCCGTCTCGGAGGCAGGTATGCGAGAACCATTGATATCCAGAGAAACCCCAATTTCGCGTCTAATGTGGCGGAGGGTGAGATGACTCGGGGCGCTTCCAATCACACAAGGAGTAATTCGAACATAAAACAGCCGAATCTCGAACCAGGAAGCTGGAGATGAAGCAGGACCATTCATTATTCGATAGAACGGAGGATAATTGTGATTAGAATTCTTCGGCAGTGAGATCGACGTCGACGTATCCTTTTCTTGGAAATCCATCATCGTCAATCGGTTGCAGAGAGAACGAGAAAGAAACTCCACTAATTTGCAAATTGCACCGCAAGATGAAACCCAGATTAAACGAGGATCACATGAAGAAGGGTTAAGATTTAGGACTCATTCAATGAATCCTCTTCTCCTTCGGCTTCTCCGTCTTCTCTGAATTGCTTCGAGCGAGAGGAACGACGGCGCTAGATATTTTGAGGGTTTTATTTTATTCTTTTAATAAATTTCAATTAAACGTAGAAAAGGAAAATTAAAATTGGGGACAAAAATGAGGATTTTGATCCTCTTTTGGAAGGATATCCCATAGGGTGCCCAGTGAATCCTTAGAGCGCCACGTATTAGATTCTAATTTAAAGGCTAAGATAAAATAGTTTATTTTTCTCCAATTTGAAACCCACATAACTTAAAAACCAGATTATATCCTCCGACCCAATTTAGTTTTCAAGTTTCTTTCTAATTCGTCTGTCGTTCCGTCTTCTTCACCCTAATTTTTTTTCCTTTTTTTTCTTTTTCTTTCTTTTTTTTTTTAAGAGATTGCCAAAGATTTACTTTTCTTTTTTTGTTTGTACTAGTGTTTTTTTTTTATACTGTAAATGAAATGCGGTCAGCAAGGTACGCTGGGGACTCTTTCATATGGCTGTAGGCACCACTCAAAGGGCTCTTGTTCGACGCGCAGCTCTTTTGCAAGTTATAGCAAAATTGGGCTACATCAAGCAACTTGACCCATTCAGTTTGATTTGCACTCCTTCGGAGCCTCAAGTATTCTTCGAGTAGAGCATTAACTCGCTCGGTTTGGCCGTCTGTCTGAGGGTGCATGCGTCAGGAGAAGTCCAACTTCGAACCCAACAGTTTTCATATCTCCATCCAAAATCGACCTGTGAAGAAGGATCTTTACCACTGAGAAGCATGGATCTTTACTACTCAACCATGTTTTATTTTTGCTTTCGATTTCAATGACTTTCTTTTTTTTGGGAAAAAACTGCTCACTGGGCACTCTATGGACCAAAAAGGATTTCTTTTTTGGGTAAGGGTGTCAATCGGTAACGGTTTCAGTAATTCAATACGATTTTGGAATTATACCAACTTTGAATGCCTAAAACTGTAACAATATCGTACCGTGTAAATTTTGTATTTGCAAAATGATTTAGTACATTTTCGGTATTAAATCAGTGTGGAAAAATAATTTAAACACATTATTTAGTGTGGTACAATTTTTGTACAAATGAAGCCATGGTTCTTTTGTTATTAATTCATTAAGATCCTAATAAAATTGTGATAAAACAATCAATAAAAAAAATATTAACAGAGACATAGTAAGTAAATCTAGTAAATCTAACTAATAGAGATAAAACAAATAAATTTAAGAAGATGAGTAAATGACGAAACGGAAAAAACTGAAACATAGAATTAAGGACAGGATAAAGGTCAAGTTTTTTAATTGTAAATTACATTTATATCTCTTAGTTTGGTACGGTTTCGATACGGTTTCAATACATACCGATTGTATGAGTACCTAAAACCAAAACAATACCAAAGAAATTTGGTTTTGGTACGTACCATACTGAAATTTGTACTGTGTGGTTTTTGATGGTGCAGTTATGTACAGTTAAACGGTTTGATTTGCAATTTAAATCCTTAGATTAATGATAGAGTAATTTATTGAATTAGAGCTTAAGAACCGGTCGAGTAAAGTTCTAATAACCACTGAAAAGAACAAGACCACTCAATCAGGCACGAGAAAAAAGAGGGCATTTCTAGCTACGCAATCTCTGCTATTATATTAAAGAAAGAGGTGGAAGGACCCTCTACTCATATATGCTTATTTATGTGTGAAAGAAAACACTACTTTATATCCCAATAAATAAAAAATAAAAACCACAGCAATGTGAGAGGTGCATGGTTCATGTTTCTTAGGAATAAGACCACACACAATGCTTTGCAATAAATGGAAACCCTTAAGACCACAATAATTATTTTGTGCACCCTTGTGTAATAACTTGAGTTTATTCATACATCCACAAGTTAGATATTTTTGTGGACCACATAATGTTTATCCTAATTGCCTTTTCGTAGAGATTTTCTTATCAGTCGTTTTCAAAATCTAAGAAGATAGATTTCAAATAATCTTATCATTTGGTTTAGTTTTAGTTTCATGTTTGTTGGAATTTGTGCAGTATGGTTAGGCAATTGATAAAGATTCAAAATATTTTTTGTGTTTTACAATGAAGGGTTAGAGGTAATGTTATTGCCCAGTTTGATTACCTAAATGGCCAATGGGTAGTCTATGAAAAGTCTTGTTTGAATGGCTAACAAACAATTGACCTTAAGGGCAATTAGTAACATGATCTGGGAGGTTTACATTTTTCAAAGATCCCCAAATCCCTTATAGGTGTCTCTTCCTCTTCTATATAAAGAGAAGAGTTGATCCCTAGTAACTCTAACTAGTTTTAACGCCAATAATATAGTCTCTTGGTTTTCTATCAAAGAGTGAGAATTTTTAACGAATTTGTGAGTAAAACTCAAATGCGGACGTTCTTTGCAAATAGATTTCAAATTGGAGTGTATGTCAATTTTTTTCTAAATAAATGTTGTTCTTGTGAGGGTGAGGAAGCCAAAGTCAGACCCGAATTTGTCATTTCTTTAGGAGGCGTTCAAAATACCCAATGAAGTTTAGTGATATGTGGAAAACCAAATCAACTCAAATTTTGCTCGATTTCTTCTTGTTGTTATTGTATTGTATTTGTGAAGGTGACATACCAAATTGCATTGTGAATGTTGACCGATTTCATTCATTCAACTTCAACAAAGACAAGGATAACAGATAAGTTCTATTTCATCTATTCTATAGTCTTATACTTGCTGCCCATCTAATGGTTTATAATAGATGTTGGGTTTTGATGCAATGGATAGGCAATTGATACCCAATATTCAACAAAAAAAAATTTAGTGAATAACATGAAAAATAGAAGATAATAATTAAGGCCAACGCAGAACTGTTTTAATGATTGAAACCAACACCTCTTAGGAATATTAAGGTATGTAATTTATGCAGATAATCCCAAAAATACTTCTTAATAACCTATGCATTATTAATAATGGTTTTAATGCATGCACACTTTTTTTCCATCAATATAATAAGACCTTTCTTAAACTAAAACATTGCCATTATAAATTAAAAATCAACTATCATTTTTTTAAATAATAACAATGATAATAATCCTTCATGATATATGATATACCAAGCTCCAACCATCATTTTCTTTTTTTAGTAAATGTCACAGTGTTTATCTTGATAAAATAAAAATATAAATAACTCTAATAGAAACAATTGTCAGAACAAACACTACGAAATTGTGAATCAATAAATAAACAAAAATTAACACGCACAAAAATTTAACGTGGTTTATACACAAGGAGATTTCACAATCAATCACTAAGAATGACGTTACAAGAATCCTCACTCAAAACCTTAATAAAAAATTTCAATACTTTCAATAATGTGGTAGATATATAAGGTACATATATATAGACTCCAATATCGGGTAAACAGATTTACCCATCGGGTCAAGTCATTCTGTACTCGCGGGGGCGGAGCCCCCACACCCCCTCTACAAACGGAGATCAGTGGTGAATTATGGGTTTTTTTGCAAAATGAATCATTCACATTGTCCACCAAAATATATCAGTGCGGTCCATCTTCCAAATTGGGGATAAGAAACCTAACAAGTAAATTTTATTAAAACTTGGAATATTCTTTATCCATCAAACTTCAATATTCTGTCTTACACTCTTGTGGACTTTGCCATCACAGGTTTCCATGATACCAAACAGCATATTAGGAGCTGAGGACAAGTGGGAGAAGCGTCCTGGTGGATTTGCATATTCCATCGTTTTCTCACTCGTCCAACGTCAGCTATGATCCATGTGACCATGTCATGTGATTTTTGTGAAAGAGGCCTTATGTTCCCTATCATCATTTTCCAGAACTTTCCTAAACGTACCCAATAATTAATTTCACTTTTATCAACCCACTCTATTCTCATCTCCTTTTTCTTAATTTTCCTGGAAAATCCCCACTTCCCTTTTTCTTAATGATTTCCCTTCTTTTTCCTTTTCTCAATCCAACAAATTTGACTTACCCACCCATTCACTCACCTTTTCTCACCGTGGAAAGAAAATGTTAAAAATTAGATTAGGGATGTGACATTTGCGATTTCGTGGGAATACTTGAGTCTTCGGAGGTCGTCTTTAGTGCGCAGCACTTTGCTGTAAACGGTTGAGAATAATGAACGAATATTTCAATCTCGACTATCTATTTCACATAAATGTGATAATACATTTTTAAAAATGAACGGTGAAATCTCGATTGTACGCTGCAGGTGCTGTGCATTAATTACACAGCACCCAAACAATTTTACTTACTTAGACCTTTACTTCAGTGTTGCACGTTGGCTGCATGTATTTCCGTACGCCTAGGCAAATCTAGACCGTTTAATTGAACGGTTCAGATTTAACAACAGTGTACGTTAGCACATCCAACCATTGGCATCATGTGCTGCCGCAACACTGAATCCTCATCGGTCTTTACTTGAGTGAGTTGAGTCTTCACTTTTATTTTGCTAAGTTCGTAGAATAAATTTTGGTTGCAATTTATGGTACGAGATGGACTACTTGACCACAAATAGAAACAAAATACTATTAGACATGATCATGCATAGTTTTGAGAAACCTGAAACCAAATAATGTCAGCTATTTGATTCTTAATAACTCTTGGAATCATCTTGTAAATCACACAATTTACTCTTTAATTAGGTCATTCTTTTTTTTCTACAATTTATTTTCATAATTGTTGGTGCAAACCCTTTATGTATGGTTGATCTTGCCGTTCCAACACCGATATAGTACATATTGGTTTGAATAGGTTTAGATTGGGATCCTTTCATTGCTAAATTAATTCTAACTATGTAATTACTAGACAAAGAATTGTTAAACACCGAGCCAGTCGCTGCGATCGGCAGTTTGCCTTCAACAATCAAGTCAATCATAACTCTAAACTAGAACGTGATCCTTGAGTGGATGGCCACTCTTGCTTTCAACCGTAGAGAGGAATCAAATAGCTAAAATTGACATTAGAGAGAGTATGTTCTCGTTGGGTTTTTTTTTCCCTTCATGTTTTAAGATCCGAACTGTTGACGGACTTGGTATGCGCCCCCAACGTTTCTTCTTCTTCTTCTTTTTTGGTGAAAACTTTTTCGTCTCCCTCTTGCCAACAACTGTGGGTGTGAGTTTCAATTAAGTCAATTTTAAGAGACATTTCCTCTTTCTATGTAAATTTAAGTAATGTTTTCTTAATTAATTAGATTTTATTACTATCCAATAACATATCAATCAAGCAATCACGATTTATTGAAAAATGAAAAAGCAAGAAATTGAGAATTAAAATCTATTCAATAATTTAAATTTACAATTTTTGGGATTTATAGTATGAAACCTTTTGGAATTCAACTACTTCGAATTCAGTAATCAGTGATTTATGGTATAATTTTTATTCACTCATTTGCTTTAAATATATTATATTATTATAATTTTTGTAATAAATATTATCTGTTGGAAAGGGTGTAATCGTGGGAATCAATGAAGGGTATTGAAAGAATGTAATTGTCATTTATTCATTTATAGTAATTTACTATTTGAGACATTATTTATTATTAATAAAATATTTAATTAACTTAATACATAGGGGTAATAGGGGAAAACTAAATGTAGCTATCTTCTCTGAGTTCATACTTTTATAATAGTAGTATGATAGTATGATATGATAGTATGATATGATATAATATGATATAATATGATATGATATGATATGATATGATAGTATGATAGTATGATAGTATGATAGTATGATATGATATGATAGTATGATATTACGGGTAAGATTTACATGGGACCCATTAGGTGTTTCATTTTATATGAATTTAAAGGTGGGACTTATCTTAGTGTATGGTGGAAATATGTGGGACCCAACTTTTTTAGGGGAGGTCTTGGGTTCGCACTCGTTCGGCGGCATTAATTATATATATATATAAAATATCCCTTGAGGATGTAATTGTGGTGCACTTAAGTTGGCCCGGATGAACCTCATCAAAAAAAAAAAAAAAAAGTGGGACCCATAAATCTGGAATCTCCAAACTCAGTGGTAAGGGTGTTAATCGGTACAATACCAACTTTGAATATAAAAAGCCAGAACCGTACTTTACCGAATTTACATGGTACTGTATAGTTTTGGTATTTGTAAAAACAGTTCGGTATGGTTTCGGTATTTAATCAGTCTGGGAAAATAATTTAAACACGGTATCTGATGCGGTATAATTTTCATATGAACGAACCCATGCCACTTTTGTTATTCGTTCATTAAATTTCTAATGAAATTGCAATCAAACAATCAATAAAATTTGATATTAACATAGACAAAACAAATAAATCAATTAATAGAGACAAAGCAAATACATTTAAGAAGATGAGTGAAGGACCAAACCAAAAATTGAAATAGAGATAGGGTAAAGGTTAAGTGTTATAATTGTATATTTACATTTCTATTATTTAATTTAATTTGGTACGGTTTCGGTACATATTGATGGTATGAGTACTTGAAATTGGAACCGTATCGAAGAAATTCGGTTTCAGTATGTACGGTACAAAATTTTGAACAGTGGGATCCGGTGCAGTTTTATACAGTATAGTTCGGAATAGTTAAACGATTTCGGCATACAATTGACACCCTTACTCAGGGGGAATTGGTTTCTAAACATTGAATCCCGGCGGCTCATCCTCTTTTCAAAAGAGAGGTTGGTGGTGAACATTATGGTTTGAATGGGTGGTTCGATCTACTTTTCGGTCTAATCCAACCAGGACTGAAGGACCACATGCCCAAACGTCAGAGCCGTGTAAAGTATGAGCTGGCAGACTGACCTTACGCAAAATAGTACACACCACACAACAGTCCATCCCATGCCGCACGGATCCACCATGTGATTGGTATCAATAATCCAACGGATGAACATCGAAAATAGCATAAAGATTATCGGCTGACGAAATTTTTAAAAGAGACGTCTCTTTAGAAAATCATCTTTTAGGGATGATGGCCTAGAATATTCCACGTGTCGATCCATTAGCTTTAAACGTGCGAGTCACGCTAAGACAATGCGTCACAGTAGGAACTCTAAAACTTAAACCATGTCATACGTCCACGGTGGGACCCATAAATATACGGTCTGTTCCAAATGTCGAAATGTGGGTCCCTTAAGATTCCAAATATAGAAACCGGCTGAACCATAACCATCCATACACGTGTTTAGATTTACTGTAAGCCACGTGCGTACGATAAAGCACTACCACAGTACCACTACCACCAAATGTTTCATGCGCAGAGTTGATCAGGATCGAACGGTGAGGATACGCGACTGCATTGATTATAAAATATATGAGAGAAACAGCGAATGGTGACATCGACTCTTCCGTTCGGTCAAGGTCTTCAAGGTGAACGAAGGCTTTGGAACTTGGAAACGATGGCTTTTGGTAGAGGTTTAAATATCGTATCGGTAAAGTGATTTTAATGTTTGTATCGTATCGTATTTATATTGTATCGCACCATCAATATATTTGGGTGCAATCATGTTTCATATCGGTTATATCCAATACGGTATTGATTCGTACCGTATCGTATATCGTATCGTGACTCTTGACTTCCCTGTGACGGCAAAAGCGACTCCTTCAAGGTCTCTGTGTACGACATAGACTATATAAATACCGGCTCCTTCCTGGAAACGCCTCGGATTGTTGAGGTAATCGATTTATTTCACTTCACTGCGTGGAAAATTGTTTCCGTGTGCTTTATTTAAAGCCGGATTCAACCCTCTCTTCGTGTTCCAGAAGGCATAGCCAGAGATCTGTTTCGGTTCTCATCCTCGTTTCTCGTTCTTTTTCTCTATCCCTCTTTCTGCTGCGATCTGGTGCTTGATTAGTTGTTTCCCTTGTCTGATCTTTGAAATCCAAGAGAAATGAAGGTCAGATTTCTCTCTTTGCTTCTAATTCAGTTCTTATACTTCACTACTTATGCTTCCGATTTTTTTAAACACTTTGAGCTCATTCTTGCCCTAATTTTTTGTGGAAATCCCTCTACTAAACATTCAATTGTGATTTTGTAGCGTTTCAGTGGATTTGCATCAAAATTTTCCTCAGAAGTACTTTCAATTAGATAATAACAACTGTTTTCGACGAATTTTGTTTGCCTTTCTAGCTTCCTTTTTGTGTATTACTTTTGGGGCTTTTAGAATCTTGTTGGTTTCCCACTTTATGACGGGCTAAATATCAGATTTTGCACGACTACGAATTTGTTTCTCTTTTTTACTTGTTTGAATTTGAATCTAACTGTATCGTTTATTCTGCTGGCTTTGTTGCAGAAGGTGATTTTGAAGATAGATTTACATGACGACAAAGGCAAGCAGAAGGCCATGAAGTCAGTGTCTTCCCTTCCAGGTACTGAATGGTTGTTTTTCAAAATTCATGTTTTCTGTCTCGAAGTAAGATAATCCGGCGAGTTCAGTTGTAACACTTCTTCATTTGGTGTCTCCTTTTTTGTAGGAATCGATTCCATCGCCATGGATATGAAGGATAAGAAAATGACAGTGATCGGAGATGTGGATCCAGTTAGTGTCGTGGGCAAGTTGCGTAAAATTTGGCACACGGAGATACTCTCTGTTGGGCCGGCAAAAGAGCCTGAGAAGAAGAAGGACGAACCGGCCAAGAAAGAGGAACCCAAGAAGGAAGAAGCCAAAAAAGATAAATCAGCAGACGAGAAGAAGAAGGATCCTAACGATCAAATCGCCGAGCTCGTCAAGGCATATAAGGCTTATAATCCTCACTTGACAACACACTACTATGTCCAGTCTGCCGAAGAGAACCCAAATGCCTGTGTTATCTGTTGATTGCAAAGAAGTTCGCTTTGTTGGAAATTGAATCCATAACTCGCTGAAGATGGCGATGCCCTAGGGTCAAGAAACTGCTCATAGCAATTGGAGAGGGTATCGATGTATAAAAGAGGAATAAATGAAATTTTGAGGTGCATAACTTTTTCTTTTGTAGAAATTATTTTATGAATTGATCGTTATAATTCAAAGTGTGTGAACTGAAGAGACTCTCAAACTAGTACTTACTAGGAGACCTTCTCCCAAATTTTCTTCACTTTTGCTTCAACTTTTTTAGGGTTTTTGTTGAATTGGTATTAAATGTTAATAGTCTTTTTATGGGTAATGCAGTAATGGTCAATGGTTGAAGCTTCTCGATTTAAGGCTGTTTTGGTTGGTATCTGGAAGAATGTCTCTGTTCCAATCTGTTTCTCCCTCTTCAGCTGATTGCTTCACAGTTTATGC
Source organism: Hakea prostrata (assembly GCF_041222555.1). Lineage (NCBI taxonomy): Eukaryota > Viridiplantae > Streptophyta > Magnoliopsida > Proteales > Proteaceae > Hakea > Hakea prostrata. The sequence continues at coordinate 36,418,978 of NC_142605.1, read as the reverse complement.
TTAATAAGCATTCAATTCTTCAGTTACTTCATGCTTACTGAACAGAATTATTCACTTCAGCAATTAGTCATTTCTAGTATATGTTAAGCTTGCCTCATCAATTAGAATTTGCCACCTAACGATCATTTTTTATATAAGTGCCGCAAGATAAAAAAAATAAAAATAAAGAGTGGTTGAGTAAATTATATTATTTTGTTATTTCAATCCACATCTGTAGATATTAATAAAATTATTCTAGGTGCACATTGTGCTTAACATTTTGTCAATAGTCAATATCCAAGATGGAATCTTAAACAGTTAATTCTGACATAAAATAATAAAACTATTCAGTTGGATCATATATGAAAGCCTACTTGGAATAAATAATTATTTCAATTCAAATGAGAGTGTCCAATGTCCATGCATGGTGGAAAGACTTCCCAAGCCCAGATGAGAGGTAAATCTTCTTGCTGTTTGACCTCTCTAATTCCGATCATGATCCCTGAAGGGTCACCCAACTTGGGAATCTAATCAAATTATGATCTTTGGTGGATTCAAGCATGGCATCATGGTGGGAATCAAATTAGAGAAACATATATTGGAATTTACTGTAAACAATTTATTTTTTTTATCAATTTCTTGGTAGACAAAGTTACTGTATACAAGACTGTTTGAAAAGTAGGCATAAGTACAAGAATTTGAAACATGTTCTCACCGTTTTTGAAGTGTTTGGATTTATTTGTGGATTCAAGTATAGCCATCATGGTGGAAATCAAATTAGAGAAACATATATGGGAATTTACTGTAAAATTTTTTGTTTTTTTATCAATTTTTTGGTAGACAAAGTTACTGTATACAGAACTGTTTGAAAAGAATTTGAGACATGTTCTCACCAAAGGCTTTTTTGAAGTGTTTGGATTTATTTGAAGTAAGGAGCAAACAGGGTCACCATTATTAGATTCCATACAAGGACAACAGGGTTGATGCATGTGGCTCTTAATAATCTTTTGTTCTCGCTTTCAGAGATATTGTGTTGATGGTAATTTGTAAGGTCATCTTTGATGCTGATTAGAGTAAATTATTTCAATTTTTTTTCTTCTGGGGGTGTTCTGAAATCATTTCAGTTTTGGTTTTGGGTGAAAAAGGAATTTTGTGAAGACTTGATATCCAAGAATATTGAGAGAGACTTAGAATTCAGCTTGAGAGCTTTCAAAGGTCTTTCCATTTCTAGAAGTCATTGGGTTAAAATTAATAGGTTTTAATGTTGAAGACTCAATCAGCTCATCCAAAGACTAGAATGTCTCTTTTATGAGTCTTCCTTTTCAGTGCCAAACAAGATGGTGGCTTGCCCACCGTCCATCCACTGTGTTTGTTGACGGAATGCCTTGGGTTGACTCTGACCCTTTAACAGCCACCTCCTCCAATGCTGATGTATTGAAGTTTTCAACTTAACAATTATTTATCGACTGAAATTTGTCAAAGAATTATGATATAAGTCAAAGATGAACGGCAAAGTCTGGAGGATTTCTTCTCCGCAAGTTGAAGCTTCCTGGATTTTTCTTTCTCGGACCTGATATGTTGAAATCAAAAGAAGTGAGCTTGGAAGAAGATATCAAAGTCATTTAGACGAATTTGAACTGACTTTCCCTTAACAATCTCGATTTGAAGTTCAACTTCAGTATTGTGCAATTATTATACAATACTGTACTGGAAAAGGTCGAGATGCGAAATTTTGATTTTGATTTTTTAATTTTTCAAAAGTATGATGATACATTTTTTAGAAATAGATGCTCCATCTCAACCGTTCATGCACAGCACCCAAACAATTTTACTCTATTTAGCGTTGAAGCAATTTTACTCGATTTATGTTATTATAAAAAAGCTGGTTGAAATTTATTTACCAAACAAAAGGAGACCTTAGATCGGTCAAAAATGGGGTTGGGATTAAAAGCTGACCAAAACCTATATAAAATATAATACCCGGTTTGTCAACGCAGGGTTGGTTGAGTGGTAAAGATCCATACTTTTCAGTGGATAGATCGTGGATTCAATCCTTGGGACGACATTTAATTTCCAGTATTAAAAAAACACCTTTGCCTTTTTAAAACCCCGGTTTGACCTTTCTGCCGAAATGGCCTGCTAGGGACTCTTTGAGATCTTCGTTATTAGTGCTTTGAGTAGAAAGTGATTCTTGGGATGGGATGGGTATCCTGCGATATGGACATCCAAACATAGCCTTAAGCGGAAGGATAAAATTCAAGAAAAAATCTTCTCTTGAGCTTCTGCCAACTTTGACCGGTTCGTATCGTCTGGACTAGTTTATGCATGCTAATCGTATGTTGATACCGATGTGATGAGTGGATCGGACGGTTTTACTCTTATATTTTCATCAGTACCCTTAGAACCGTGTTGTATCGGTTCAATCCAAAATTCCAAATACAAAGAGCGATACGTATCGGTAGATATACGTACCCATGAGGTTAGGTTTTCAGCGTTGTATCGGTACGGCACAAGCAAGTAGGTAGCCAGCTAGCTAGCATCTTCCCATCCAAAAGTGGATCATTCCATCCACATCAGCAAACTTTGGCTTTATTTGGGACAATTGATTTAGAGGTAAGGTTGACAGGGGCCTAGAGCACGCGATATAAGGACAACTGATAATAGATTAATACGTTCCATGTCATCATCATTCCATCACATGTCATGCGCCCATTTATATATATTTATTGGTTACACAAATTTATATATATATTTAATAAATAATATTAAACTCTCTAGCCTAATTCTTGAGGAAATGAGATTTTTTTTTTGGTAAGATTGAGGAAATGAGATTAGTGTTTACAAAACAAGGCGAGGACGGCCAGACACGATCAAGCTAAAATTTCTTTGACTAAATTTGAATATATGACCACTAGCTTTTACGTTGATGTCATGAGAGATCACAAATGATATATATCATTTGAGTCTCAATTTTCTAGCCATATAGATCTATGATTCGCTTACACTTTTCTATCAATATAAAGATGTATGTTAAGGGTTTATTTTATATTTTTCATCATTTTTCATTATATGAAAATTTTATTTTATAATATAAACGCTTATGACCTCTCCTCTTTAGTCTTTACGTTGTGGTAATGATTTATTTAGCATTATGACCTAATTTATCGTAACGATTTTGTCCATGGATAAAATTATTTCGTGAATCGGATTTCATTCAATTGTCAAAAGATCCATTGCATGTCTGAAGTAAAACTTTTGTATAATAAATGTATAGCCATGTTAAGAAGGGGGTATCTCGGTAGATCTAACGTATGATTCATTTTGTTTAAACTCAGAGATGAACCTCTCTCCAGATATATGGTGGAGAAGTGTGAAGAAAGTACAAATCTCTATCTTAATGAGAGGTTGAAAGAAGTCCAAACTCCTGTCATTCTCTTCCTCCTGAAACCTGCCCGGTTCATGTAACTGAAATCCTTTCCTCCCAACTGTTTTTTAACCTATTAGTGTGCAACATTTCTCACTAAGTAGAATTTGTGGATAAAATTATTTTGGCAGGTTAGGCCGATTAGTTCTTATCTAGTTGTCCTTTTTCTCCACTAATTAATCATCTTTTGGGTGAAACTAGTTGTCTTGTTGCGATATCCTTTAGTTTAATGGGCCTACCCATCAAATTTCCTTATGTTTACGTTCTCTGCCTGAGGGGTTTTTTCTTCTTGTCTCTTCGGAGATATACAAAGAAGACTAGCATGGCCTCTACGTGAGGAATGAGGATGACACCCACAAATTGAAAATTTTTATTTTATTTTCTTCTTGATTATCTTAATATAATAATCATTACTTTTCATTTGAAAAGAAGAGAAATTCCATCTCTATTCATCTCGATTCTGAACAAGATATGAATTTAAGATCGAATTGATATTTGTGACATTAGAAGATTTCTATGTATGAAATCATACCCACATGTTTTCTTGATCTGTGGAAGCTATACTTACACCCAAATCAGCAAAGCAGCAAAGCAGCTACTAGAAAAGAAATAATACAGGTTAATTAAGTGATTTAATAAGTAAGAAAAATCTGGAAAAAATCATCTCTGGTTTTTCTCATCCTCCTTCCACAGTTCAGGCCAATTCTGCTGAGCTTCTTCCCACCCAAGAAGCGAACCCTTCTTCTCTGGATCCCAATTCGTAGATAGAGTGCCATAAGCAAGGCCAACCCCAGACGTTCCAAAGGCTAGTGTTGCAATCAAGAAAGGAAGCCAAAGTGGTACATCCCAAATTTGTTGTTCCTTGAGTTTATCAAATACCTGCAACAATACTAGACCGGTAGCCATGGGAGAGCCCACGAAGAACAGGATCCGAACTAACATTCTCTCAAATATAACCTCTGGGATACTATCTTTATCATCATCATCACCACTACCATTAATATTACCTGTGTTCTTCACACCATCTCTTTCGTTTCTCTTGTTCTCAGGTACTGTAACCGACTCTCCTCCAAAACCTTTGGCCTGTGCGTGTAGCTTCAGTGTCCTTTGAGTAGTACTGAAAGTAATGTGTTTGGTGTTGAAGAGCAGAACTAGGTTAGATGGTTTCTTAAGATGGAGAGGTGAAGATCCTACACAAACCAGAGTTTCCATGTTAAGCTATCTGCTCCAGTTCTGCTACCCATCCATGTTTCTAAGTAATTTGGATTGTGAACCCAGATGCGATAACCTTATCTAGAAAAAACGTATGGCTGAAATGAGTTGCCTGTTTAATTTGAGAGATATTTTGAATTTCTATCTATTCATTTTTCTGTAATTAGTTGAACAGCCTCGGTGGGTTTGGGTATATCTTGTATTGGCAGGTTCATATATATATAATTACATTTTGACTGTATTTATTCTGCTATTTATTATTAAAATAAGAGACGAACAAAAAGTAACACGGTATAATTTTGTCCAATTATGATAAATTCTTTAACCGTGTTTTGCTTGTTTGCTTTCTTCTTCTTCTTTTTTTTTTTTTTTTTTTTTTTTTTCAACAAAATTATGGCTGAAAATAAAATTGAAAGCTACATCGTTTTAAGAGAACATTCATATGAAATGAAATAAAATGACATTATTAATCTCATTGAGGAATGAAAGAATGTATACACTATAATATATATACATTCCTTTCAGACAAATTACGAGTTTACCCCTAAAAAAGAAAAGAAAAGAGAGGAAACATGCTAGGATTTGGCCTTATGTCCTGGCACTAACAAGGGGTGAGTGTGGTGACAAAATGCTTGGTGACATAATATCTTCCATCGGCCTTCGTGAGAAGCTGTTTAGACGCCCAAGGTTAAAGCCCTTCTTGGGGCGTTTGTTCCTTTCTGCAACCACTTCCTCTCCTTCAGGTTTTCTCACGAACGCTTGTATTCTCTTCAGAGCTACTTCCATTGTCTTATCATCCATGTTTGCAAAGCAAACTCTAAACCAACCTGGCTCCGAGCAATGGAAAGAAGAACCAGGTGAAACATTGAGCTTAACTTCATTAATTATCACACGCCATAAAGCCATTTCTTCTTCAAATGTTGGTTTCTTAAGCATCTTCCTCAGATCCATCCAGCAAAAGAGACCTGCATTGCTTTCTAAACAGTCGAGCTTCACCTTACGAAGCTCAGTTCTGATGAAATTATACCTTTTCTCTAACCTATTTGCACTCTCAACCAGGAATTCTTCCACAAACTTGTCATCTGATAACATAGATGCAATAAGGTGCTGTGTCTGTGTGGAGACAAGCCCAAAGCTTGACATCTTACGAGCACAATTCACAACTTCATCATTATATGAATAAACTATCCCAACCCTAAAGCCTGGGATGCCCATGTCCTTTGAGAGACTATAAGCAATGTGGATTAGGTCTCTATTGCAGTCACCATCTTCCTCTATTATCTCTGCAATGCTTATGAATTGGTGTTGGCTGAACACTGTTGCTGCATATATCTCGTCGCAGACTAAGTGGATGTTCTTCTTGTTGATGAAGCTTACTAGGGTCTGCAGTGTGTCTCTGTCCATGAAGGTTCCTAGAGGGTTTGATGGGTTGGTGATGAGAACTCCCTTTACATTGATGTTGGCTTCTTGGGCTTTCTCATAAGCTTCTTCTAATGCAGCTTTGGTGACTTTAAAACCATTAGAGCTCTTGCAGACGATGGGAATTAGTTGCACTCCTGTTCTCCATCTCAAATCTCGATCAAATCTGCAATTGGATGCTCAGTCTTTTAGTAATTTAAACACCACACCAAAAGAAAAACATTTAAGACGAGATTATAAATCATTCTGTATATAAGAAGTTTGGAGTAGCCTCCAATTAATGGATATCAAAATTTTCTTTCCCCTTTAGACAACCTTTCAAGTTGACAATTGATGAACGGAAGATATTTTTTGTTTGAACAATCTGAGGGCCCTTTTTTTTCCTGACCTTTTTCATTCTTTTTGACATGTTTAATATCTATTTTAAATTATATTTTTTTTTAAAAGAATAGAAAAGTCTTCAAAATTCATAATAGACTTTATAAAGAAGAAATATATAAAATTCTAAATACATGTTGAGAGTATCATAATAAATAAATTAAAAATAAATAAATAAAAATATTTATATATTATTGTTTCTCTTTTTTTTCTCACTTCTAAGGCATTTTTTGGTATCAGTTCTCATTATCTATTAAGCCTATTTAAAAGAAATAGGTATAAGAATTCATTATTGGTCATGAATGATATTAATGGTTTGGTGAATTTTGTTGAAAGTAATTATGATATGAAAAATAAATTTGTTGTCAAAATAAAAATTATTAGTAAATAATAGTGAGCAAGTGATTAAAAAGAGGGGGAAAAAATGGTTTTTTATAAAAAAATGTGTATTGATTATTTTACTCTCATCTTAACCATAAAATTTTAAGTAAACTTGTGCATAAATAAAGAGAATGAAATTCTCACCATAATTCATAATAGACCAAAAGTTCATTATGGATTTTGGGAGTTTTTCTATTATTTTATATAAAAATAAAACTGATAATAGATGCCAAACAACTTAAAATAATGAAAAACCTTATAATTGAGAATGATAATTGATACAAAAAGAGCCTAAAGTAAAGATCCATTCTCAATTTTCGTTATTAATATTATTTTTTTTTTATCAAGTTTTCATTTTGCAAACTTATTTTTCATTTCATGATTTGATTATGGAAAAAAATTATTAAATTATTTTTTTGACAAAAAATAGACTCTTCACCAAGCCACCGCCTATGAGTTGCCGGCTCATTCTTCAACAGGCACACGGTCAGAGTCTTGGTTTCCTCCCATTGCTTGAGAGCTTACGGTTTCATGTTTTATTTCACTCTTCCCTCACGGTACTACTTCACTATCAATCATTTAGGAGTAATTAGCTTCGCAAGATGGTCATTGCTGATTCACACAGGATTTCACGTGCCCCATGGTACTGGGTTAGAGCGTATGTTAGTGATGCTTTCGGCTACTGGACTCTCGCCAGCACTCTACCGCTTCGCCTAACAGCACAACGTATTCATTTATTTTAAATAAGATAAAATAAAGAATGACTATTGATAGGAAAAAGACCACATGGTACAAACAAAATTTTAGTTCCACTTAATTAGCATTCTAAGTTTTTCTTTAACCACTAAAGATGGATTTTATTTTTTAATTATATTTTAATTTTGAACGCATTGCAACTTTGGCAATTCAAGCCCTTACCTTATGAACTACAACAAAACGCTTGCATGGGTGGGGGGATTAATCTCTCTCTCTCTCTCTCTCTCTTTTGGAAAGGGGGGATTAATCTCTCATGCACTAATTAATCATGAACACAGCTACCTAATTAATCCACATTATTCTTTTAACCTCTCCTTTTTTTATTCATTAAAGCACGAGTTAAAAACTTAAAAACAATGGAAGAAGAAGGAAAAGACACACGTACGCTGGGTAATAAGGTGAGGGGACCAGGAAAGCATCACCAGGGTCAGCTAAACAAAAGGTGATCATCTCGTTAGCTCCAGTGGATCCTCCACCCATAACTATGCGATCTGGGTCGAATCTCACTCTTCCTCCTCTGCTTCTTCCCATAAACTTCGCCATGGCCTGTCATTCAGAATCAATAAATTAACTTTGATCATCTGATATATATAAGATTATGAATATGTTATGTAATGTCTAATCAGCCTAGCAAATGGCTTGATTCAAGTTAGTGTCATTAATTAATTAGTTTTAGAGCTTTTGTCAAATACCTAACAGAATAATGATAATAGAAGAAGAATTAATTTAGGTTCTTTCTTTGCTTACCTCTCTGAAAGCTGGTAAGCCATGGTAGTCCTGAAAGTTTGCCATTCCCTTGAATTCTTTTATTCCTTCTTCAGTGCAAATAGACGCTTGTGGGTTTCTCTTAATCCAACCTTCTATCAAGTCAAAGCAAAGCTGCAAGAGTAATGAGAAGCAAGAACGTTAATTACTTTAGCACTAATGCATGGAAATTAATTAAACCATGACTCAACATGATGAAGTGGGTTTTGTTCAAACCTGGTTCTCTGCTAGACCCATCTGGATAACTCCTTTAGGGTTCTGTGTTTTGTGGAAAGGATCCTTGTCGTAGGCTTTCCAACCATCAAAGTATGGGGAATCTTCGCCATGTCCATGGCCAGTTGCAATCTTGGATAACAGTTGCTTGTGTGGCTGATCACTTGACTTGGAACTGAAATCCATAAATGTAATGTAAAGCTAGAGAGAGAGAGCGCGCGTTGAGAACTAACTGCAATGGGCCCTGAGTAGGTCGACCAGTGAACTAAAGAGATGGGTTACTGAAACCCAGAAACGTTTTCCCATTTATAGACAAATGCAGGTGTGACTGGCCAAAGAAAAAGAACTTTTCAAAGCTCAAGAATTCAAAAAAGGAGAGGCAAATCTTCAAATCCAAGCAAATTAACAAAGAGTATGTTTCTAGTAGTAGTTTCAATGCATCGATTCAACTCAAAACATAAGGCACGTGTAATTTGCTGGAGGCTAAAATGGATATACATCCACTAATCTTTAATTTTCTGATTTATTATTTCACGAGTGAGTCTGTCTGTTCATGGTGGCCTGAAGTCCTTTTATGGTGGCTACGAAGAAGTAATTCAGATTGGACTTGTTCTCTTGAGAATTTTTCATATTTCATACAAAGTGAACCTTCCATGAAGGATCTCAATTTTCACTAGTTTAGAAAAACTGAAACCCTTTTAACTAGATGTAGATGAATCATGAATAACAACGCTGCTTAGGACTTTTTTTTTTTTTTTTTTCTTTTAAGTTGTTGATCACTTGCTGTCATTGTGCCAAGGAATAATTTGGTGGTCCATACTGTATTTTCTGCAGATATTTGAGCTCCTTTAAAGAGACCATCAAGCTGATGCATCATAACTTGTAAAAGTCAAATTCCATTAACGTGGTTGACTATTCCAATCAAACGACTAGAATAAGTTTAGCAGAACATCGACGGACATGCAGCAATGTGTGAAGGACGTTACAGATATAATTTTATTTTTTTGGTTCAAAGTAATTTCAAATTCAATCTCACGTGAAATATGGGTTTCGTTAACGTGACGTTCACGGCATAATTCAATTTTCATCTCCACACGTGAAAAGGCCAGAGGAATGGTGCAACTCTGGGTTTGGTCGGAATGCATGAAACCATGGATTCTAGGGTTAGTGGCTTAAAAACTAAACTATCTCATGCCATGCCATCATCTTGAATGACTTACTTAAAATCAATGAGATGACGAAGTGAGAGAAAGGTTGTGGTACACAAGTGAAGACGATTCTAAGCCATGAGGGAAGGGAGAAACTCAGAAAAGTTGATTATGAAACTGTTTGTCTATTCATCACCAAACGAGGTCAAAAGAACAGAAAAAACCACATTCTTCTCTTTCTCTTTCTCTTTCAGGAATTAGAGTAGTTAAGGAAGAAAAGTCATGGAAATTGAGTTAACTGTAAACTGGGACAAAGAAGGAGAAGAAAGATTACATTACAAAAGCTACCTTATTCTTCATTCAACTCTGCAGGTGGCGTGGGTTTATTGAAGGCAAAGATCTCATTGTCTTTTCCTGTTTTTTCAATATAAGACAATAGTCTTAGGTAATTTAATTCCTCAGTTCCTGGCAAGTTCCTTCCCTGCTGTGTGTCTCACGGGCATGAATGTATTTTGGAGAAATTCTTTCTTCGTTTTGTAGTTTCATGAGTATTCTCCCATATATGTATACTGTCTACTGTAGATTCTTAGTTTACCTCCATTTATGTCCAAGATATGGCAACAGGAGAGTATTGTGTCTCTGTATATATGTCTAATGTGTGTGTGTGTGACATCCCCTGATCACTCATAATTTGTAAAGATGGGATGATCTGGATCGGATTAATCCAGATGTAACATCTGAGAATGCCATGGCTGACTATCTCGCCTCTGGCTCCTCAAGGTTAAAAATCTCTAGAGTTTGGTGGGTTAACCCACCCAGATTCTTTGCATCTCCCCCCACCCCACCCACCCCCACCCCTCAAGGCCCAAGGGGGTCGTTGCTCTCCTACTCTCTTACTTTCTTCTTCTTTTTTTAACTTAAATAAATGTGAGAAAACCCCCACCATTTTTGTTTTCTTTCTTTCTTTTTCACAGATAAGCCAGTAAACTTTCACGTGTAGATGCACAAATGGTTAAATAATAATAATAATTATTATTATTAAAAAAAAAAAAAAAGAAAGGGAAAGAAGAAGAAGAAAAGAGAGGAAAAAACAAATACAAAAAAGGTGAGCAATACATCTCACATATATGGCATGTTAATTAATTTGTACAAAATAAAAAGGATAATTAATTAGTTTTTAGATTTATGTAAAAAATTACTAATAAGTCGCATAATACTATCTATAGAGTTCGAACATTTGGTAGAACTTGTCAAAATTAATTAGGTGGTAATACTTATAAGTGACCATTAGTTATAAAGTTGTTGGATGTACTATAAAAATAAATAATATTTCAAACTATATAATGTGAAGTGGTGAATACAAATGAATTAAGTGAACATAAAGAAATGTTTAAAATTTTGATGTTCATCTAAGGCATTTTAAGAGTACTTCGTTTCTTTTTTTTTCCTGGTAATTTAAAAAAATACTTTATTAATACATTTTGCATGATTTTTGTTGGAAAATTTTTAGGAACACCCCGAGGTAATTGGTGAAAATCATAGATACCCCAAAACTATGCCAAATTTGCAATCACCCCTTTTTCCGTTAGAAATACTAATTAGTTAAAGAAAATGACGAATACATCCCTAGCTGTATTATTCTATATAATATAAAATGACGAATTGAGGAAGAAGGAATTCATGGAGGAAGAAACAAAATGACAGTTAGGATTCAATTTTTTAGGGGCAACATTGTAAAGTCATAAGAGGATAAGAGTAATATAGGAATTATGAAATTATCTCACCATGACTTAACATAATTTGTTAAGAGAGTGTATCATTGTGAAAATTTAAGAGAGATTTGATTTTAGGGTATTTATGCTAATTTGATATATTTTTGAGATGTCTATGCTTTTGTCTTTGGGTATCTCTAAAAATTTGCTTTTTTTTATTGAGAAATACAAGATGCATGGTTGAGAATAATAAATAATCATACAAAAAAATCTGCATAAATGATAAGAATGTTTATGGCTATTGTCTTTGGATATTTTAAGTACTTAGGTATATTTTAATCTCAGGTAAATTTTTATTTTCAATTTCATGACAATATGAATTAAATTAGGTTATTTATTTTTAATGAATATGATTATCTAAATTCTTGATATGTTCTTTTTATTATGAACTATAAACTTAAATTAGTGTTATATTAGAATTAACTGAATAAAGTTAAAATTTTGCAATTGTGGACTTAAGTGATATTGAAATTATTGTGGTATTAGGTTAATCTGATAAGAAGACTTTTTGTAGTGTTTATTGATATTTTAATTTTGGTTAAAATTAGATACTTCCATAGTGGTGTGTAAGTAACTTGTCTTATCTGCTATAATTGAGAGGAAGAGAAAGAATAATTAATTAGTTAAATTAAATAAAATGATTGAAATGAAGAAGTAAAAGTTTTTTTTCTTTCTTTCTGTGTGTGGGAGGTGAGGGCGAATTTGTATAAAAATGACTAAGATTATATCTGTTCTTTTTCCTAATCAAACACCATCCTTGCTCAATCATGAGTGTGCAGTCTTTGATAAACCATATAAATCTCATCTTGTGTGTGCCAGCAAGCATCACCTTCTTGCAACAGTTCATTGGCATAGAAGATTTATGTGTTCAAATCAAACTGCACAATGCACATTAGGCACAACTCTCTCTCTCTCTTGCACTCTTGGGTGGGGGAAGGTAGTTAATGGTTTTAAAGTAGGAAGAAAGAAAAAAAAAATGCTCTACCAGCAGTTTTAGAGCAGAAAAAGACTTGTTTTATCAGCAGCTTTAGAGGAAAAAAGAAAAAGAAAAAGGCGTTTTACCAGCTTCATTGTCTTTCTATGTTTTCTGTTCCAAATCCAATATTGTAAATAGTTGACTCTTAAATGAGTGGGGTTGACCGGGGACTGGTCTCTTGGTCTCAACCTTCTTAAATGGTCAGCGGAAGAATTTTAAGGGTAACTCATAAACATGTGATTGAAATAAGAAAGAGAGACCTAGCCATCACTACTCCTGAATCAACACATTTTGTATAAATCCACGGACGTATGGTGAAATTGTTTAATAACCCAAATACAAGAAAGACTAAAATGGCTGAATGGGAAAAAATCAGAGATACAAAGAGCCAATAACAATCTTCACTCAGGCATGGATGGATGGAAGGGTCTATTGCTGGCGGCTCCCTTGTCTCACAAATTGGCAAGTGGATGGTCAGCAAGAAAATTCTTGAGGTGTTTAGTTGAATCGATTGCGTGATTGTCTCCCATTCTTGGGCTATTCAAATTTTTTTCAAGAATGAACGTCAATCGTTGATCATTCAAACTTCAATAGAATTTCATACCAACACCATACTGCTCTTGCAACTATATAAGAAACCAGAGTTACATGGTTAGAGAGAATAAAAAAAAATGTTTACTAAGGAAAACAAGTCCTGTTTAGAAAGTAAAATATAGACGCCATTGTGAGCTTCTGATCTGTATATCTGATCCATTTCCCTTGTTTAATCAGTTGCATTAATCCATGTGTTTCACATTTCTTTTTCTTTTTCTTTTTACAGTGAAAAATGGTCTATCTGACTGGATCAATACCAATGGTCTTGAGGAGTCAGTCAAACGTAGTTTGCAGGTTGTGCTCCTAAACCAAAAGATTCAAAATTTTGGATTGGTGGGTTGTTATTGCCTTGACATAGCATTACTTCATGAGATAGGACTCTTCACAAAACTTGGCAGGAAGCCCTCATTCTAAATGAGTTACTGGGTTTCATTCTCTGTTAAGAGAGAACCAACAGGGGAGAAACTGAAAAACAGAATAGTATTTGGGTTGGGTTGGGTTGGGTTGGGTATTCTCATGTCTCACCTAAGCGCACCCCTGTTTTCAATTGGGTGGTGTGCAGCTTGAAGGGTTTATCCACCATAAGCAACCTGACTTAATTGCCACCTCCAGGTATCACAATGAGTACTGATGGAGCTCTGGATCTGTCAGCCAAGCAATGAATAAGAATTTTGGTTCATTTCTGGAGGACCTATGACGAACTACTGTATACTTGGAGCCACATGCAGTTGTCAAATGTCTACCAGATCAATAGTAGTACAATAACTAGACAAACACATTCAAGGGTTGAAAATTTGGATTCAATTTATTTTTTATTTTAAAAAAGAACTTCTTACCAATCTTGCATGTAAATATTGGATTCCAATGATATCTATGAGCTTCAGGTAGTCGCCAATCATGGGATGGGTGCCACTTCAATGAGTTGGCTAGGAGAACAATACTGAGAGGAAATGACCAATTCTTGCCCACAAGATTACTGAGTCTCTCAATATAACTAGGAATTGTAAGGCAAAAATACAGGAAAAACAGTAAAGGGCTCAATGGAAAGCTTCTTTTCCAATGATCTTCTCGATGTTACATTGTACATACTAGAGTTTAGGAACTGCACTTGTGTGACATGAAACAATATAACAGACAAAAACAGACTATGCAGCAAATTTACAAGTAACAATCCAAATGATTTGACTACACTAAGGCACAAACTCACCTTATATCTAAAAGAACTCAGCATTCATGTCCAAAGAAGTTACCAGAAAATATATGCATTCTATCATCCTGACAAAAAATTGTAGCCTTACATATTATCAAACTTCTGTAGCTTCTCATATGGTTTTCTCGACACCTGCTAAGAAACAAGCAGCTATATTATTCTCTCAAAATGTGTGGACTACAAGATTCCAAAAATTAAAATTTCACCTAATTTTGTTAACATTCAAGAATGTTTTCTCAATGCTATATGAAGATTTGAAACAAGGTTCTGAAAGAAATTCTGTTCTTTTAACAAAATTATACTTACTGCAATCTTCTTCCATTTTTTCATAGATAGGCTCCAAGGATGTTTCAAGTCACAACCTCTTAATTATGAGATGTTGGTCTTTGCCTACTGGGCAGTTCTTATTGCTTTCTTTTTACGGTTTTACACCAAGAAGTTGTACCCTTCAACATTTTAGTTTTAACCAAAATAGCTGGTTGGACCATTGCCAGGAAGTTGGGCCAGCATCACAGTTTATAGTTGGAGCCGAGTCAGGGGAGAAACCAAAAATTCTTAATTGCTGATATAGATTAGTGGTCACGGTTGGCTCTTTAGCTGAAGAAGCATTGAAGGTTACATTTTATCAAGTAACCATATTTGCAAGTCAGTCCGTCCAGTCCTAGTTGAAGATATTGGAAAAAAAATCAAGTCACATACATGCTTACTTTTTCTGAGTTCATAGCAGTGGTCGGACCAGCTCACAAGATCCAACCACTTCACCTCATTGCCCCCAGCGGTTTCCCCTACGTTTATTGCAAAAGAATGGGTCCATGTTCCTTCATCAACTGATTATTCCTCCCCATCTGTATCTCCTCTAATATATATTTTTATTTACATTCTGGAGAGGGGGCAGAGGCTGACTGTAGGTATGACAGGGGAGCCAGTTAGGGGTTAGTTCTTAGGAAACGCACTGTATGTGGTTGACATATAAAGTGTTAAAGCCAAGATTTCCAATGACATTGTCACTTGAAAAGTCAAGATAGAGTTTTGACGGTTAATATATTTAATGGGGCAGAAAATGAACCCAAATTCTATTCTAGTGTGAATTTCACTTACAACTCACCAATTCTCATCACACCAACTGGAACTTCTGCTCTCAACGCACCCTGTTCTTTCAGAGAAACTTCTAGGCCCAGTGTTCTTGATATTCATTCCCCAACTACACCCCTCTGCTGGCTTTCTCTTTAAGAGATCAACTCATGCTCGGTCTTAAAGTTCCTCAGATTTTTTCTAACTTAAATTTCAGTCTCCAAACAATTTAAGACAAAGACTAAGATACTTCCTTTCATTCCACAAAGATTTTGTCAACGTTCTTTATCTGAACATCTCAGAATTCCTGGTTTGTTCATTTAAGAATGCACACATGCACTGTAGTGATTGGACCCCAGTAATGGTAGGTACTACTTTGAATGCAACCAGCCAAAAGCTCAAGCCCTAGAAACATTGAATTCTTTTGCTTTATGCAAATTCCATACAAATCAATGATTTCCTCAAGGTATTCTTTCTGAGAGACATGTTATATCGCCAGTAAATTTCAAACACTGGAGCTGCAATAATTCACATTGAGCAACAGAAAACACAACAGAGTTTTGGGTGTGAGAGGGGGGGGGGGGGAGATGACAGACCAGGGAAGAGATAACATTTGTAAATAAATGAAATGAAAAGTTCTATAGCTGATAAAGAAGAATAAGAAATATATACGTTCAAACTCACTTGATGTGAGGCTGGTGACTTTTGTCCAAGGCTTGTAAGTTTTGCTGGAGAATTTGGTGAATATTTTCCAGGGGAGCCAGATAGAGTTGGCAATGGACCTGGTGACCGATAATATCGGGAAACAGGAGAACACAATATAGAAGTATGATGATACGGAGAAAGTGGAGAAGCCACTGGAGTTCTAAATGGTGATGATCTTCTTGGGTGTAGCATATTTATTGTAATCCTGAAATGAAGGAGGGTAGGAAGTCAGTAATAACTATATGATTCAGTTTTGAACAAATCAAAGTGCAAGTTGCTTACTTGTCATGGACCTCAACAAACCCATCAGTTTCATCAAATATTTCTTCCTTCAGAAACAGGAAAGAAAAAAGATTAGTTCAGCAATTTTGGGGGGGGGGGGGGGGGGGGGGGAGTATATGCTGTACTCTAATATAGAATTTAGAGTTATCAGTAATCAACCTGGGAGATGTAGACTTCTTACTCTCGTGAAATTATAGAACATTAATTGTTGTTAGTCTTAAAATTTTCTGATGTATAAAGAACCAAAAAGGTCTTGATCCTCAACACCGAATCTTTAGGCTGTCTTTGGGAACAATATCGATGGAAGTTATTTTGCTTCAACTCCATGCTTAGGTGGAGCACAAAGGGAAGAGTTCCTATTAGCACTTTATAAATCATTGCAGTTCTATTTTGCGTCCAGGTCACGACTCTATCGTACATGATTTTCAGAATAGTACTGGATTTTACAGAATAAAAAAAATAAAACAATTTTGTGTCACTTGTTCTTTCAAATACACCCTTAGGAATATTACTGGATTTTACAGAATAGAAGCCATAAGATTCTAGTGATTTGTTTGTCTTTTGGATGCTTTCAGCATCAGATCGCTGTATCATACTCACTATGAACAAAAATCATGTTTTATTTCAGCTAGTTATTCCATGATCCATGCAAATCATAGTTAGATGATATAAAGTCTGTTCAATGGATGAAACCAAAAGCCAAGAGCTCTGAAAAACATTTTTTACCTGTAGTAATTCCTCAATAACATCCTCCATTGTTATGATACCAATGACGTCATCCTCTGATGTATAGCTAGGAAGATCTGAATCTACATCAAGAATACTTTCATCTCCATGCTCCTTTTTCCTCAGTTGTTTACACTTTTCTTCTTGCTCCATGATACTTATTACCGTAGGCCTCCAAGTGTTGGTGACATCAGAACTCAAAGGGGATGCCAATGCAGCAGGGTTGTGGAGCTTCTCTACATCTGAATGTGAACAACTTCCTGCATAAGTAAGAATTTAATTTGATTCTTCTTTAATGACCTAAATTTTGTGAAGACGTTCAAGCATTACAAGAATTGAGTACCAAATTAGTACCACATTGAGGAATCAAAATCTGTACCTTCTTCCACTTCTATTTGATTTTTATTCAGTTTTGTCTTTCTCTCTAACATCCCAGGCTTGAGTCTAGCATTTTCCACAGATAACTCGGAAACCTTCTGGTTCTTTACAACAACAGCCATGTGGCTATGACCCTTCTGAAATTCATTCAGTATCTCATAAAGTGGCATGTTTTCGTAGACCCTGTCAAAGATCCATGCAAGTTTATGCCATAGAACCACAACACAGATAATCACAATGAAGGTAACAAACATGAGGGGAAAATGACAGTGTTATCACCATCATCATGATCATCACAATTCATCAAAATGCAGATGATTCTAGTAAAGCTAATTACAATATACAGAATTAGTTTCACTTGAATATACATACCCGGATCATTCTTGTGAAGAATAATGCAACATTAAGCTTAAAACAAGAAAGATTAGACTGTTTAATGTAAATGTAAGAATGCAACTTAGAAACAGTAGCTGGAAGAAAATTTAGAAACAGTAGCAGGGAGAAACCTTGAAATATTAAATGAACGTAGGTCCCTTAAAAATAAAAATTAAAAAAACATTTTGCAACCTGCAAATAGACCATAAACATCCTAGAACAAAGAATCATGTTTATAAAGTTGGGATAGATGCAAAGGATAATGATAACCTCACAAAAACTTGATGTCCAAAGCAGACAAAATGAGTTTTACGTCTCTCCCTCAAACTCCCACCCCCACCCTCAAACCGCCCCCCCCCCCCCAAAAGAAAGAAGAAGAAGAAGAAGAAGAAGAAGAAGAAGAAGTTGGACTCATGGGTGGCGCTGGCATGAT
The DNA here is from genome assembly GCF_041222555.1 of Hakea prostrata. Lineage (NCBI taxonomy): Eukaryota > Viridiplantae > Streptophyta > Magnoliopsida > Proteales > Proteaceae > Hakea > Hakea prostrata. Next base: position 36,400,781 of record NC_142605.1, on the reverse strand, counting down.
TTCATGACCCCAACAAAACCCATATACATCCCCATTGTATATCCACCTAAATGGATACAGACTGCAAGACACAAATTCATGTGTACTCAATCTGCTTCCATCATGAGTTGAATTGATTGTAACCTAACCCAAGGTGGTCGTCTTCATAACCTCAGATCATGTGAAGATTTCTATCCACTATTTATCTCTCATACCTTTCCTCCCTAGGGTTAAAATGATTTATCTCCATTTTTTATTCATTTCCGTCTTGTGCAAGCACCACTATGGATGGTTTCTTTGTGTTCCCTTCGTGAGATCTCTGTAAATCACCTCTCTACTTATTCCATCTACACATACAATACAGAAATTGTTTACGTGGATATCATCAAACATACATGATTCACCATATTTTATAGGGATAATTACTATTGCCCCCTTATACTTTGGTTTTATTACTAATCAAACCTCCTTCTTTGTGAAATTACTATTGCCCCCCTCACTTCTAAAGGTGTTAAGTGGCTGTTAACATCAAATATGAAATGTCTATTTTGCCCTTAAATTAAGAAGTGAAAAATATGGCATTACCCTCATTTATAGAAACTATATTGCATGTCAATTATATCCTCAAAATCTTATATTTTAGAATTAGTTTTGGATTTGATGGGACCACATACTTATGATTATTGAAACTTTCACATTCCACTTAAATTTTTCATAATCACCATGATGGAAGTTTTACAAACAAATTAGCATATAAGATCTAATTGATAGAAAATTTGGTAACATACATAATGGTCAGCATATATTAGCTGATTTTCAATTTTCAGCTTTGAATTAAATTTGATATTTCTTAATATTTTAGTTTCTATTTAATTACATCTTTCCTTTATTTGGGTGATTTATTTTTAGAGAAAAAAAATCACATCTTTCCTTTATTTGGTGGTTTCTTTTTAAAAAAGAAAAGTGAAATTAAAGTTAATTTTTTTCCTATTAAGGGTCGTATTATAACTTGAAAAAAGAGCAAATAAGTAAAAAGATAATTGCTGGGTTATTTTTGGGATTTTGAAAAAATATATAGATGCCACATCATCAGTAAACTGATGGAGCTTAACGGTAGGGGGGCATTAGTAATTGTTGACAAAGTTAAAGGTTGGAATAGTAATTTTAAAAAGTACAAGTGATAAAGTAGTAATAAAATCAAAGTACAAGGGGGCAACAGTAATTATCCCTATTTTATATCATTTCATGCTTTGGAGTGTTATGAAGTAATATCTCATGGTCAAGAACCATGGTGGGCAGACCATGGTGGTTCATGTACAATCTGATCACTAACATCCGATCATAAAATGGGGTAACCATCTGGTTTCTGTTTGTGACAATTTGTTGGTATGTCTATTGGCACATGCCAATTGAAATTTAAATACAACAGTGATGGCTAGATCAAGTGAGACAGGTTTTGTTGCCAACTATACCTTTAATTGGCTGTATGAGTTACAAGTCAGGGGAATTATTGCTTTGCAAAGTTGAGCATGCATTTTCCAATTAATGAACTGAGTCATTCAAGGTGCAGTTTGGGAGTTGAAGCATCATGAATAATAGTAGTATTGAATGCGACCAATCTGTTTGGAAGAAGCAAAAAAGGCAAGTTATGTACTACGCCAATTAATACCAGATGGATCCTGATGTGAAGTTTGATGATCAATAAGGTGAGACAAGGCAGTGATCAATTGGTTGGGAGCTAATTTATTTAACTGTAACCTGTCAAATAATCACTTCTGGTGCATAGTTAGCCACCTTATGTAGCCTCGATGACAGCCAAAGTGGAGTATAGAGGGACATAATTTATACTTATGAAGAGATCTTCAGGTGAATTTTCACTACTCAAACCATCATAAATATGTACTTGTTATCCTACTTGTAAACAACTATAGCTGTACAGAAATCAACAGTTTCTTTATAGTAGTTGTTATAGCTTGGGGTAGTTAACTGTTGGAAGTTCAAAACCTCCTTTCTTACCTTTGTTTCAGTTAAAAGTAGGAACTGTTATGTTAAAGTTCATTTGAAACACTGATTACAGACCTTTACAAACAAGGTTTATTTTGAAATCTAAATAGCTTACATAATTATAGGATAGAAACTTGTACTAATAAGAATATATTGAGTGAGAATAACCATTTAATAAGAGTCATGACATGTAACCAATACGAATGTCAACTGAAAAATTCCATACCTTGGGATTTTCCTTATGGCTACATTTCTAACTGGAGTTTCATCTTCAGGGCGGCAAGTGATCAAATTTTTCACCTAAAACGAAAAGAAATCACAATGTTAAGTAATGCAAAATATTATAATTTGGAACAAGATTGTAAAATAAATTAAATACCATAAAACTTCTGACATCCGCTTTCAGTGAGAACATAGGTGGTACCATATTTTTAGAGACAAAGTATAATAAATAAGTAGTCAGGGATGTTAACAGCGTACAAGACAATATTCACTATAAGCATAACCTTCAATGATACATTTTTTGAATGACAATCAAATGGTAAAACCTATGCACCCAATAAATCCAACAACTAGTACTTGAGAAACAAAAAAAACTTATTAGAGTTGAAATAACTCAAAACAAAAGACAAATAAAAAAAATAAAAAATAAAAAGTTTCACAGAAATGAAAACAACTGTCTCAAACATGCTTAATAAAATAAAGTGCTGCAAGAGAGGATTACAGATAACACGTTAACAATAGAATTGTAACTTTATTGGTCATACACCTATCAGAGCTTTTCCAGTACACTTCTCAGATGGAATTTCCTTTAACTGGGGTAGAAAGTTGCGTGGGTTTTTCCCTATCATATATGTCCCCATATCTCTTCCTGTGTATGGACATGGACAAGCAGGTAGATGTGGTTCTATTCTCACGTTAAAACATCACAAATGGCAAAATCATTATGAATACTAGATTTATCGATCAAATACAAGAAGGCACTTTCAGAAGTCTACACAATACCTCCAACTATATGTTCTTAAGAACACATTGAGTGCACTGGAAAACCTCATGATTTCAATTTAGTGCATCAACCATATGACATACAGACCTGAGCTCACAATGGATAACATAACAGCAATCATTCGATTACTCCATTGCATTCACAATGAAGATTACATAAAGTTATGTTCCTCATAACATGAACAAGTTCAAATCGACAACCTTGAATCCAAGTGGAAAATGACAACAGATAGTTTCCATTAAGGAATGTATGCACAAACTTTAGAAGCTGCATCCACCTTTATAAAGCAGCAAGGTGTAATTGAAATAAATAGGATTAAGTAAACACCCATGAAAATGTAAAATTCCAACTTTGATGTCATATGAACCTTTTAAAGGATTCAATAGCATGAGATAACAAATCTGAAATGCTTACCAAAATAAGGCCTATGATATTTGTTGACCTTCCAGAGTAGATAGGTACACGACTATGACCTTTGGTCATTATTAATCCCATTGTATCCCTAAAAATAAAAGCAGATTATTGCTGCAAGCGACACACAGAAAGAATGCCAAGTACAGAAATGAGGAATACGCGTACATGTCAAGTTTACAATTTATATCAAGGGAAAAAACTTTGGATATGGGCGTCATGGAATCTCTAGCACTCTTCAGTGTCAGGTCTAGGGCTCCTGCAATAATTGTAGTTTCATCATGCGTCAACTCTCCACCTTTCCCTGCCTAACAATGAATATGCAATCACTAGAATTGTGAATATTTCAGTAAGATGTAATCACCTTTCATTAATACAAGATGGATTTCACCCAATGATTTCCTTTGTCACGAAAATGATGTTTAGAGGCAAAACAGTTAGGTATAGTTTTAAGAAGCAAACCTCATGTGCATGCAAATTGACCAATGATTTCAACTCTGCCCGTCTGAAAAGATCAAAGTGCCCCTTCCCAAGAAGCCAATCCAATAACTGCCACAATGGAGAGAACACAAAAACGTCATGAACTACCTCCAAAAGCCACTCTTTTCTCTCCTTCCCTCCGTCCATCATCTTTTCAAGGGGAATCTGAATACACAAGTATAAACAATATGGAACAAAAATATGCATTCAGGTATTTTGCACCTGTAGCATCTTCTGCAATGATCCTAGAAATATCTATAGGGAAGCTCTCATGAGTATTCTCCAATTTTTGAAAAGTATGTTTGCCACTCTTTTAGTTTTTCTCTATGATTAAGAAATCATATGGAGTAAAACCAAGACGCAATGCATCCGATTTTTCCCAAGCCAAAAAGTACTTCTCAAGTCTATTGCACTATGTAGGAGGTGGTAATGGCAATCAGTTTTTCCAGCTTCCTTGAGATTAAATAGTATTCCTTCCATCTAATGGGCTAAAATAAATGATGGATCACAAACGCCAGCTATAGCAACCACTGGGTTGGGTGTATAGTCTCAGAAAGAACAGCCATAGCCAGCTAACTCCCCCTTGGAACAACTTCTATGCAAGACATCATATGAGTGTATAACCATACTGGGTGTTTCTAATGATGAACACAAGATTACTTATCATCGTAGGCGAACACGCAAGTTACCTTACTGATAGGATAGGATATGGGGAAGACAACCAACATAAGCACTCGAACAAATCCAACAAGTTTTGCCCCAACACTCAATCCATATCGTGAACAAACAGCTTGAGGGATTATCTACAATTATATGAGAAGGAAAGGAAAAATGAACATCTGGCATCAGTTAAATGTGATTAAATTGGTTTTAGACTCAGAAACCAAATACCCAGGATGTTACCTCTCCAAATGCAAGTATAAGAGTGACTGATATCAATATGGCACCCCAAGCTGGAAGAATCGCATCAAGGAAAATGGGTAATGCCTTTGGAAGATGCAAAAAATGTAAATGTTAGTGTGTTATACTGCAAGGCAAGGACGTAAGAAGAACTAGCAGCCTACCTCCATTGCCAAGGAATTGCAAATGAGAAGTGTGCAGAGGAGTAAGTGTTGGTTCTTCACAACAGGTAGAATCTTAACTGCCAAGAAAGACATCAAAATAAACAAAAACAGAGGCATCAGGAAGAAAGGAGTCATGACATTAAACCCAATGAAATTGAATGATAAGCTTACCAGCATTCTTACGGTCTTGGGGCTGGCCAGCATTGACGAGCACCTCGAGTTCAACTTTGCTAATGGACATGAGTCCAAGAGTGAGACCAGACATGAGACCAGCAAAGGTGACGAGCCCAGTAGAGATCATAAGGTATACCCAAAACATGGGTTTGCAGCAAGGAACGTCGTTGGCAGCCATTGTAACGAGTTCAACAGTTCAAATTCAGTTATTAAGAAGACATGAACAGAGAATATATAGGGAATTGAAAACGTCATCCCTCCCCCAAGATCGACACAGAAGAAAAGGGGACGGAGAAGAAAAATCCGGGGTGGGTTCGAACAGGTGACGTTTTCAACCTTTTTGGGGTCTCACGTCACAGAAAACCAGCACTGTCACCCAAAACTATCAAATTTCTTCTTGGAATTTAGAGAAGAGCGAAAAAGACGGTGTATAGCCGAGGAAGAACGGACAGAGAGTAGTTAGAAACTTGAACCCAGAAGACTCTAACCGCCACATTAACACTTACTGATGCACACAAGTGAAATCAGTTAAAGCCAGCCAACCTTTACCCATCCGGCTTCTCCAAAAACAGTTAATTTCCAGACTTAAGCATGCGCTAATACATACACGTAGCTACCCAAACTATGCCAAAACCCTGACCTAAATGCTTCCCCATATAACAACTCACCTGGGTGTTTCACGCAAATCCCAGTGATTTGGGACTCAGCATCCACAAATTAAAGGCTCTCACAAAGATAGTTGCAGCCAAAAACAAAATGCTATTAGATTCGACACTTTTTTACAGATTTGGCTTGGTTCAAGAAAAAAATATTTTTTTAACATTCTAATGTGAATAACATGATCTCATTGTGTTATTAGTATTATTTTAATAATGGGTTTGTTTTAAGAAAAAAAAGGAGGGTCATCTGACACTGTGATCAACTCCTTTTCTTTTGTTCTTTCTGAGTTCTCTTTTCCATTTGTTGTTTCCTTCACCAGCACATCATCTGTTCATACAGAAGAAATTTTATATCACCGCCGCTCACCATGCTTCTGCATCAGTTACTATTTTATGCAATTCACAAGCAAACAGGAGTTTCTTTGTCTTGTGGAGTATAAAAGCAAAAGTTTGTTCATCTTACAATGTCATCGTTTATAGTTATCTTTTATTTTATATCACAAAGAGTCAGTGTCAAAGGTGAAGAAACCTAATTTCATGCCAACTCCCCATAAATCCTAAGTCTGATGTGAGATCAACTCCTACATCTAATGTGATGCTTTTTTATGTGTATCATAAGTCATAACATATCATTATGTTTTTCAAGATGCCAACATTGAACCAGTTGAGTCTAGATTCAAAAGTCCTTTCAGTTTCATCTCTCACAGTTCCATTCTAGCACCACAGGATACACTGGCCAGGTGCCCATCATTTTGGAAACAACTCATCCCACACCTTCCTCTCTCCTGCTCTGTGTTTGGTGTTTCCCACTAACTTATAAAACTAACAGCATGCCCAAGCCCCCAGCCCTCTACTTTACACACGTTCTGTTGTAAGGTATTGTTTACAACAGAATCCACTGGATTAGGTTTAGTTTTAGTTAAGCTCCACTGAAGTAAGAGCTTGTCGGAAACTAAATATTAGTTCCTGGAAGGGCTGAGGTAGCATCTGCAACTAATCTTTAACCCTTCCATGGTTGGATCAAAGGGGATTCATCATGCCCCAAGGCCTGTTGAAAACTTACTGGATAGGACAGAAGTTTGATTGGGGAAAAAACCCCTGTCTCAGATGTTGCTAGTCTTTCAGTTTTCTCAAATATATATTAGGTTCTACCCGTGCCAGTAAAAGAGAGGAAAGACCATACATTTTCATATTAAGATTGAAGACCATCAAATGGCCTGTGCATGAGAATTTCCAGACCGCACAATTCGAACTTCAGCTCTGCAACACAAAATGTCAAGAATTGACTGAGCACTGATATTACTGCTGAAAGGATTCAAGAAAAGTTCATGTGAAAGAACTAGAGTAACTGAATATTCTACAATTTCTATACTTTTGAAGCCTATTATATATTATAATTGAGTTACATACAATGCTGAACATTGGCCCCATTAGGCCAGCGACCACATGATACTCAATTCTTACAAGAACTAAGCAGATACATTTTTCTGCCAACAGTATATAAATCAGGAAAGAATTCTAAGTTCTCTCACTGAACCGTTTTGGAAGATAACCCTTTCACTTTCTCATAAGAAGAACCACAGTATGCGCTGCAATGCTACGGTTTTCTCCGAGGCTGTCCACCTTCTCATGAGTTTTTGCTTTGAGATTAACGACAGATGGATCCACGCCAAGCAGAGCTGACAGGTTGGCTCTGATTGCCTCCTTGTGTGGGCTCAGTTTTGGTCTCTGCAGAATTAATGTTGCATCCAAGTTTCCCAGTTCATAACCTGATTCGTGCATTAATCTCACCTGAAAAGGCAACATTACAGAATAAGACAGGACAAGACTAATCACCTGACATCAAAGAGCAATACTATGAGCTACATCCTCTTTGCTTATCAGGGAACAAAGTGAAGGAAGTAGCAGAGCAAACTTCAGAAACTAGAAATCTTAAAAACAAAAATTTTTGGAGTGCAACTTTGATGATGTGATGATGCAGCCAGATAGACTGATTAGTTGCAGCAGCAATCAGAAAATCAAACTGTAATGCTAAGTTGCTAACTATACTTTATAATTTCATTATGAATTCAATTCAGTCATGGGATCAAATCCTGGAAACATCCTCTTTGGGAAAAGGAGTAAAACTGTACAAATCAAACCATTCCCAGACCTTGCCAAGTGTGAGAACCTTGTGCAATGGGTACAATCATTTATGAATTCAATGTGTTGAAATATGTCTTAACAGCAACTTGCCTATAATTTTTGAATTATAATGCCCCAATCACATATATAGGTGGAAAACACATTGTATAGAGAAAAACATAATTCACAAATAGAGCCAAGAGAAGGCCAAGCCACAGCCATAAAATGAAAGAGGAAAAATAATAAAACCGCAACAGCATAATCACCCCAATATCCAAAAAGTAGGCCATCTATGTGGCTAGCCTAGCTCACTGTGATTACATTGCAAAGCCTTTGCTTCCATCTATCCATCTCCTTTTTAGACCTTACAGTTATTCCTTGAAATTTAAGCCTGTGTTGGACAACAACAGATTGTAAATTATGCAAAGGATTTTGGCAATGTCAGCAAATTCATCCTCAAAGGGAAGACGGTTTTACTATTACCAGTATAATTTCAATTTTCGAAAACAAGCTAACAATAGTCTGCCGAAGCATTTACTATGGAAGCTTTTATGCCAAATTTTGTTCTTTTCTTTTTTCTGTGTGAAACAGGTCCACCATCCAGAGCTTTCTGCTCACATTGTTGGTCTCACCGTCAGGATGAAAATTACCAAGTGCATTGAATCAGTAATGGAAAATGCTGACAAAGCCCATCAGACAAATATTGACAAATGGCTAACAAAAGAAAAATGCCAATGAGGCCCATCAAACAAATATTGGCAGCCAGCAAAAACAACCATGATATGATGATGATGATGCAATCATGACCTTAGAAGCAGATAGGAAGATGATAATTAAATATTTTGCAAAGTGTACTTCCTACTTTGTATCTGGTGTCACAAAGTCAAGGTAAAATTATGGCTGCAATCACTAACATACTGTAGTCCCCTAGAAAGGCTTTTTGAAAAGCATCTATGCTGTGTCTACTTGCCGATGATTTAATTGGTTATTTGTCATTTTTTACCGGTTAATATATTCTAGGATGCTGTGGATTAGCAGTTCACAGTCAGCTTGTTGGTGACTCAATTTAGATCAAGAACTCCATTTGACATATCTGCATAGCACATGAAGACCAACGGAGCCGAAAATCACAAAATAGTTCAAATAATTAATTCACACACTATCTCACAAAAAATATTTGAAATATCAACCCGTTTGAGATAATCAGATAAGATTAACTTTGCCGATTATCGGTAATATGACATGGCTCGCAGGCTAGGCACATACAAACATGGATAGCATACCTAATCACTTAAATATATTTAATAGCTACTGAGAAATAAATTATGCCCCTGAAAAATTCAAAGCTAAATCAGCAAATAGAAAAAATGCCAATAAACTTACAGCTTCTTTCATGAACACAGAAGACGCTGCACCCTTCCATTTAGGGTCGTTATCTGGGAAAATCTGCCCGATATCCGGAAGCCCCAAAGCACCTAAAATAGCATCAACCACGCAGTGAAACAACACATCACCTGCAACAACAACAAGAAGAAGAAGACCAACGGTAAATTACTTCAAAACCGAAATTCCCGCAATTGAAAACCCTAATTAACCAAAATGTTCGATTATAACCTAAATTTACCATCGGAATGAGCTTCACAGCCTCTATCATGGGGAATATCGATTCCGCCAATGATCAATGGGTACCCAGGCTCCAGTCTATGAAGGTCAAACCCGTGACCGACGCGGAAAGGAAGAGTCTTCGACGGATTTCTGGAAGTTGTATCTTTTTCGACTTCGATCGCAGAAGCAGTTGCAGATACAGTCAGAGATCGAGGAAACGACGAGACAAGACCAGTGAAAGTGCTGCGACCATTGTCGTTGTTGAAAGGACGAAGAGAAGATGGCGATAGATGAAAAGTTAGCTTATTGGTGGCGACTTTGCCCAAAACTACAGAAGCAGAGATAGGAGAAGCTGCTGCCATTGTTTTGAAGCTTCGGTCTTCGCCTCTTCAGATTCTGAAGAGAGACACACGGCGCTGTAATCGACCGAATCAGTGGGGTTTTGTCCACTAAAATATTAAGTAATCCGAAAAATAATAATAATAAATAAATAAAACCAGCGCCACCTGAATTAACCCTAATATTAATCTCACCTTGAGTTATTTAATTTATCAATTAAATTCCTGGGAAAAATATTCAAATGACACCTTTAGTCCTCATATAACAAAATTAAACTTTTCAAAAAGACAAGATTACCCATGAATGAAAATTCTACGTTCAACTCGGCTTCATCTTCCTCTATTGTCTACGATCACTCCTCTTCTTCAATTCTTGTATTTTCATCATTTATATTATCGAACGAATATTTTTTGTTTTCTTCTCCTCTATGCTTTTATTTCCTTAAAATATGAAAGAAGTATTTAAAAATAAATAAATAAATAATAATTCAGAATAATGGTGTTTTTTTTTGGTAAACAGAGTAATGGTGTTAGTAACAGGAAATTTAATTGATTAATTGGATAAAACTCAGGGGGTGGGATTGAATTTTTCCTTTTTCTTCAAATCACCCTTTGAGTTATCCCTTAACATTAATGTCACACCCCTTATTTATCTAATTTATCTGTTAGACCTCTCGTTACTATCTTTATTTTAATTAATTTTTAATTATTTACCTATAGATCTTAAATTTAGAAACACCACTCTTCCAAATTTTAGGAAGATTTATGATTTAGAGGGGAAGAGAAATCATAGACCCTAAAACACGACAAAGAAACTAGTCAAGCATAAGATTTTTCATTATTATCTTTATGAAAATCCTAACTTTTTTGCAATGGCATTTAATAATGAATTCTTAATGACAAAATGTATCACTAATATATTTCACTCTATAAAGAGTCTGATTGATACCAACTGGGGTTGGTCCAAGTGATAAGCAATTTGGTCCACTCAAGCAAAGTTTCGATATCGAAATCTTGTGGATGCAAAAAATTCTCACTGGGAGACTCACCCACCACAACCACGTGTGCGACCCCGGTCAAACACCGGATTAGTCAGGGCAAAACCTTGGAACCAGGGTTGGCAACAAAAAAAAAAAAAAAAGTCTTATTGATAAATTAAATAATTTAAAATGTGGTATTAATTTTAAGAATAAGCTGGGCGCTGAAAATTTATTTTAAAAAATAAATAGGAATATAAAACCGGTTAGAAGCTTCAAACGTGTTCCATGAGTAGGATTTTAAATCTTGGAATGGATGACGGAATCGTCTAATGGTAACTCAGATTCGACTCGGACCTGAATTGGTCAAGTAAAACCCCAGAAACCAGATTCTATGAAACTCTCAATGCGTCTACCGAATCGCTATCAGCCGATTCCAATAGACCAATGCCCATCTGATTTTCTGAAATCCACTTCATTGGTGCAATTGTGAATCTGTGATCCATTTTGGGTCCCACTGATGATTTTAATATAAACCAAAATTGATTATTAAAATCAAATCCAACGTTTTTATTTTGGAAAATAAATCCAACGTTTAGATCACGCGTAAACCAGATTATTATTTGATTCAATTTTATTAGAGAAAAGTAATTCAATCAATAGATTTTGTTATCTGCAGACCAAAAAACCATGAGTTATTACTATTTTTAAAACAATATTTAGTTATTAAAACACAATCTTGCTTTGCATATTTTTATATTTTTATTTTATCATTATGTGATAATGTTTTAATTAGATTAGATTCCAATTGATATCTTGATCGAGGTCTGACATTGTTTGTGGATCCCACAATGGTATAATTAGACTGAACTATGATCAGCATAATTTTTCTAAACCTATAGGTATTAATATTCACACTTCAAAGTGGACATTGCATAAGATAATAAAACGGACCCACAAGCCCCATAAAGAACTCCATTATTTAGGCTCTTCTTGATATCAATTCTCATTCTCTATTATACCTACTTAAAAGAAATAAATACAAGAATTTATTATGGTCAAATGAAAAATTGTTTGATGAATTTTGTTATGAATAAATTATGGAATAAAATAAGTTTGGTATCAAAATAAAAAATTGTTAGAAAATAATAGTAAACAAGTGAAAAAAGAAGAAAAATTATGGTTTTTATAAAAAAGTATGTATTGATTATTTTACCCTCTTTTTAACTATAAATTTTTAAGTAAACTTGCATATAAATGAATAATCCATAATAGAAAGAAAAAAGAGTCTATTATAAATTTTGGAAAATTTTCTATTATTTTAAATAAAAATAAAAGTGACAATAGTTGCTAAACAATTTAAAATAATGAAAAAATCTCATAATGATAAGACTTTTTTTTTTAAATCAATTCTCATTCTTATGAGATTTTTTCATTATTTTAAATTGTTTAGCATCTATTAACACTTTTATTTTTATTTAAAATAATATAAAAACCTCCAAAATCCATAATAAATATTTTGTCTATTATGGATTTTGGTGAGAATTTCATTCTCTTCATTTATGCATAACTTTTCTTAAAATTTTATAGTTTAATGAAGGTAGAATAATCAATACACTTTTTTTTTTAAAAAATTTATAAAAAACATACCTTTTCCCTTTTTTTTTTTTTTTCTTCTCTTGTTCATTATTATTTCCTATAGATTTTTTTATTTTGAACCAAATTTATTTTTCATTCCATAATTTACTTTCGACAATATTCACCAAATCATTTTTCATTATTGACCAATAATGAATTCTTTTACTTATTTATTTTTAAATAGGCATAATAGATAATGATAATTGATTCAAAAATGAGCCTAAGATAATAAGCGGTCTGCCAAAGTTGGATTACTTTAAAATGTTCAGTTGGAAGGCAATTGTTGGGTTATAGGCTTAATTAACACTGTTCATTTATTTGAACCTATATTTATTCAGGTTATTTATTCAAGAGCATTACTAACCTTTATCATTATGTGAGTTATTAAAGGTTAGGGTTTTACATTATAAATAGTTTATTGGGTCATCGTAGCTATTTCACGTAATATTTAGGTTTGAAGTTGTTTCTACATACTTGAGTGAAGGATCCTAAAAAGTGAAAGAATTCTGAAGATTTAAGGAAAATAAAAAATACAAATCTATAACAATAATGCACTACAGGTATTTATTCAGCTACACTTCCTTTGATTATATTCATAATACATGTTTTAATTATTATAGGATTTATATTGATCATCATGGATCCAATCATTGGTATCATAGCCAGCTTCTAGAATAATTTAGGTTATGAATTATTGATTTTTACTAAATTAAACCTTGAATCCTCCCATTGGATTAAATTCAAAATTAAATCAACAGAACATCTAACTAATCAAACGATAAAAATCAATAATCATAACCTTAATTATTATAGAAGCCTGGCTCGATATCAATTATTGGACCCATGATGATTTATAGAGCTGTTGCTGCTCATTCGACAGATAGATGAATCGCTTCTTTTTTGTGTACGGTCCTCTATCATTCTTCTTCTCAGTGTACATCGTACACATGTAAGTGAACCAACCGGTTAAGCCAAACCACTTAATACATGTAGAATACCCAGATTACCCCTTACAAGATTTTTAATTGAAACTATTCCAAATTAACCACATTGCATTGGAGATTATAGCAATGATAAAATTCCATTGATCTTAGTTAGAGCTTGAGTAACTCAATAAATCTTGAACGTTATTGAGTTGGTCTATGGTCTACCAACAAACTAGGTAATAGATAAAATAAACCAAATCTTTTCTCAAAAGGCATTTTAAAAAGATGTGATTTGGGGTGGTTATTGAGGGTTTGCAAATAGCACACATATCTCAAACGTTACAACATTTTCTAACCAAAAAATTTAAAGATTGTAAATTCTGCAGCATAATTTTTCAAATAAGCTTGATCCATTATGGATTATGATGAGAATTTCATTATCTTCATTTGTGTAAGTTTACTTAAAGTTCTATAAGTAAGATGAGGGTGAAAATAGTCAATACATCTTCTTTTATAACAACCATACTTTTTTTACTTTTCTCACTTGTTGTACTATCATTTTTACACAATTTTTTATCTTGACACCAAACTTATTTTCCATTTCTCATTGTTATTTTCAATGAAATTTGCCAAACCATTTTTCATTCTTGACCAAAAATGAATTCTTGTACTTATTTATTTTAAATAGGCATAATAGAGAATGAGAATTGATACCAAAAATAGCCTTAGATAGTAAGGCTAAATTCATCATGCACAAGCTCTTGAGATTAAGGCCTCCACTTCTATTTGGTGAGAATACATATCATATTACAATTAACAGCATGAACAAAGGATTTGTCATTGGACGATCCGAAAATGTTTCTTTCAAAAGATAAAGAGTTTTGATGACTAATACCGGAAGATTGAAGAACTTGTAATTAGATGAGTATTGATGAAAAACACCAGAAGTTCTCGATCTTTGTGCACAATCTCATAGACAAATTAGAACTTATTCAAGAAAATACAAGGAATTAATGCCACACCATATCAGGTCACAATTTTAAAATATAATTAGAAAAAAACCTGTTAGATCAAGTTCATTTTCAGAGCTTCGGACTCGATTTCTACGTTGAGAAAACAACATCCATTTCACAATTACTCATTGAGTTTTAGAAATAAGGATGAAAAAATAAATGTTAAAACGATGAATAATCAAATTAACAGTCTCATATATGCACAATGCGTGCTGTAAGAACATCACAGAACATAACATGAAAAAGAACAAAGTAAATGGGTTAAGAAACTTGAGTGCAAGAGCAAAAGAAAATTAAAAGTGGGTAAATAAATAAAAATTTTACCGGCATAATGGTTAAGATTAAATCCATCATAGACTGAGTGAGAATAACAGTATCAGTGTAGAACAATGAGATGGAAAATCCTCCACTGATTTCATCTCTTTGGGATTTTATTTATCTGCCGGTTATCAATAGGGTTCATTAATTCTTCTCCTCCCTTTATTTAAAATCAATTAAATCCAAATCATATTATTATTATTATTATTATTATAAAAATATGAACTCAAGGTACAAGACTACATTTTGTTTTCCACAAATAACCTATTGTATTCAATCGGTTAGACTTTTGAATCAGTAATAAATGATGTCTATAAATGTAAATTTAAATTATTGAATTAATTTTAATTCACAATTTCTACTTTTCTCATTTTTCAAGAAATCATTAATTACTTAATATGTTATTGGATGAGATATGTTAAATGAGAGTTAAAGTTAGAAGTCAAAATGGTGAAGAAATGGAGAGACAATGAGACTTTATTAAAAAATCAATTATCAAATCCAAAATGAGAGAATTTAAAACGGTGGAAGAAATGGAGAGACAATAAGAGAGATCCACCGTTCAAAATGGTTCAATGCCTAATAATAATAGAGATCACTCATTTTTGTCTCAATAAATGCATTATTAGTTTTTTAAAATAATTACTAATAAATAACCAAAAAAACTAATTGTGCAAAAATAACGTGTCACTTTTATGCTTAGGTCTAAACCATTAAATTGGGTCATTAATTTATTTTTATTTTTTTTTAAAGAAATAGATTATGCATGATTTAGGATAATAAATAGTCATACAAGAATCACATTTATAATCAAAATGACTACTATTTCAACACAATGATTTTTCATTTGTCTTTAGTTATTCTATGTATTTAGTTATAATTCAACACAATGATTTTTTATTTGTCTTTTTTCTGAATAAGATGATTGACATACTGGAGGAAATTGAAATACTATTAATTTATAGAAGAAAATCTCAGGTAATTTTTTATTTTTAATGTAATAATAATATGAATTAAATTATAATATTTATTTTTAATTAGTTGAATGATTTTCCAAAATTTTGAATTACAAAATGTAATGTATTTCAATATATATATATATATATATATTAGGTGCTTCTAGACTATTATTTTTATTATGAATAAAGTTACAAATTTTACAATTGTGGAGTAAAGTTATATTGAAATTGTTGTGGCATAAAGTTAATTTGATAAGATGAATTTATACATATATATATACAAGAAAAATATTGAAGTATAAATTTGAAAAAATTAGATAAGAAGACCATCATACTAAACCGTACTTTATCTATGAATTTCAGAATAATTAATTGATGTCTATAACATCATACGTTCTATTCTTAATGGTATTGTTTAATCTAAATAACAATAAAGTTGTTATTTCATTCATGTCATTCTAATGCTTAGATTTTCCTTTGCATATGATTTTTTGTTTGTTTGTTTTTCTATATTACTTTTTTAAAATTACCCAATTGTAGGATATTTTTATTATTTTATTAAGAAAAATATATATTTTACAAAATATCAAGATTCGTATCTCAACTCATATTCTATCATTATTTAAAAAGATACAAAGAATAAATAAAATGAGATGAAGTTGTTTAGTCAACCGTAACAAAGTTTTAGGGAGATGAATAGATTATGATAATAAAAAAATATATAGAAATCAAGATATTTAAATATAGGAGAATATTTTAAATTATTATTACTATTTATTTTTTAGATAGAAATAATTTAATAAAATTAAGAGTTTTTTTTTTGGCAATTAATCTATCAACAATATTATGATAATTTATAATTAAAAAAATATGAAATTCAAATCGGGAATGAGATAAAAAATAATCGAATATCAAATAAAGAATTTTGGTTTATTTAAATTAAAAATTATATTAAAAAAATGATTTTCTTAGTAAAAAGGGAGAGAGTTTTTTTTTTTTTAATCACCTTTTAAGAATTTACTAAATTGTACCATATTTCATTATTTATTAAGAAATTAACATATTTTAAAGAATCTCAAATTATATTCAAATAATATGATATAATATAATATGATTTTTTATTTAAGAATATAGATGGTGATGGATGGATAAAAAATGATGGTGGAAATGTGGAATTTAATCAAAAGTTTTTTATTAGGGATTAAATCCGGTTGGATTTAAAATAACAATAATTTTGAGTTATTTTGAATAATATCTAATTTTCTTTACTCGCAGTCTTCCTCGTTGATGGTGATGAATCCCTCGCAGTCTTCCTCGTGGTGGGAAAAATGGTGGTGAAGCTTTCTCCAATGGGAGAAAGCATTCAGTTTTTCACGCTTCTTCTAATCACGGTTGTTGCTTCTGCTTCAATTACACACATCTATGAGAATTATGAGAATTAATACTCTGCCCCCCACAATTAAGACTCGATTCATCCATCTCACAAAGGCAAAGAAACGATTCGAATCTAATCTGCACCAAGGAAGAGCTAAGAGAGAAGATTTTGAGTCCGCTGGTGAATCGGAATTTGAGCTGCACAAGGAAGAGCTAAGAGAGAAGATTTTGAGTCCATGGAATCCAAAGAGTTTGCTAGTCAGCCGCATAGCATCTAAGATAATCCGCCGCCTACCAAAGTTGGATGATCAGCTAGAAGAGTTCAACTGGGAAGTAATTGTGGTTGATGACCTTTAAATTCATAATGGTATGGCCCCACCGTGCGGTAAAATTTTTGTATATACGCCATATCTTCAAACTTCTGAAGCTGAGTTGGCTTTCATATTATCGCATGACGTTGCCCATGAACGTTTACACGGGTCCGAATGACAAACTCTACTTTAACGCGTTTAATTTTGTTATGCAATGTATTTTTGAGGGTTCTATTGCTGATATTCTTTCACTTAGTTTTCAAAATCGAATGATTATATTCGAAAACATAAACCTGGCATTCAATCTGTAATTTATCACCTTCTTTGGCTTCATCAAGAATGCAGGTATACACGTAACTTACATTATTCAATTAAGTTCTTCTACTTTGGTCTTTGCTTCCCCGCTAATTTGTTCATCTTGTTTGTTTACTAGGCATGAAATTGAAGCTGACACCATTGCAGTCATATTGATGTCAGAAGCAGGCTATGACCCCTCCTGGATGGGTGAGAGCCAACATGGTGAAAGGGGGAATTTAATAGATAAAGCCTACCAAAATTATGAAGTGATACTGGACAAGCAAGGGGCCATAACAACTCTCCAATGGCAATCAAAAGACTTTCTCCTCAAAAATATTTGCTACATGGTAGATTTGTTTGAATGGATATAAGAATACATTCTAAATTTTTTGTAGCTCTCCTAATGAGCAGTAGAGATAGAAGGCCCTCACTGTGTTGAGTAGAGTGAACACATGCATATAGCAGAGTTCAGAGAAGTGTAGCAACGGGAATATCCCATGGGTACAGAATGCATTCACATAGTTGTGGTGTTACAGTATAGAGTAGGAGAAAATCACAACTGAGCTTCAGAAATCAGAACCAAATACAACTGCCAAAAAACCGTACATACAATAAGATCTTTCAAGTTTCAGTCTGGGCCAATGTTGGAAGTATGAAATGACGTTCAGTGTTAAGCTACTAGGGCCAAATCAATGGCACAAGAATGGGTCTTCGATCTAAAAGGAGACAAACTGTCTAAAGGTTGCCTAATTTCCTCAACTGGATACAGTTTCAACTTTCAAGTGACATGGTCACAGGTAAGAATTCAGAATTGTTCATATGAGTGTCTAGTGTTCGATCAATCTTGCTTTGGTATCCACACTCCAACTTGTTCAAAGACCTTAAAATCCCATATCAAGTAAATATAACTAATGATTCAAGTATGTTTGAATAATTCAAATCATATGAAACAGAAACTTCAAATTTCATATCTGGAGAAATTCTGGTTTCTTTTATTTTTTCCTTTCTTCTCTCTTTGTACCTCTCAATTTAATGATGACCTACCTTAAATGGGGTGAAAAATTTTCATGCATGGGAATCCCAATTTTTTCATTTATTGTTTAATCTTAGAGGGTGGATGATTGATTAGCCCATTGGTACGATTGCAATACTGAGTGCTCGTTGGGTCTGAACCAGAAGCCAGGAGTGTCCATTTGATCTTCCGCATTCAAAGTTGCTTTTAAATGAAATCTCTTCCATCTTAAATCATCTGTGACAATAGCTGACTCGATGTCTTCAGATTATCAAAATGGTGACAGACAAGTTTTGGAGAGTGGATGATTGTTTAGATCCACTGGAAGTGAATTCAGCAAGCCTGAGTTGCTCGATAAAATTCATAAACTTCTCAAGCTTTAAAAGTGTATCCAAATTAGTAATCTTCCAGCATTCCATTTCCAACTCAATTGCTTTTATATGGTCAAGATAGGACATACACTTTATTAAATGATACATTTAATTCTATGGGTACTTATCCAACTATTTAGTTTTCAATGGAAAATTACTGGGAAAATGTTCAAAATGTCAAACCCCAGATAAATGAAGCGCAGGTCAATCAAGTTTTTAATTCACATGATTATATTTGTCAATTCTAAACAATTTTAATATATATTACTCTACAACGGGATTTTACATATTTAAGAATTAAAGTAAAAGTTACATAAAAAAAAAACGTTACTAAAATTTACTATAAATTTTGAAGGAATTTCTACAATTATTTTGAATGGTGATTATCAAAGTTTATTTTCTAAGTTTACAATTATTAGATCCCAAAACCCTTTGTTTTTCATTGACCCAACCAATGGAAAACTTCCTTGTTATCTATCTAATAAAATTCACATAAGGGAAGCTGAAAACTACAAATCTAGGTATATATATTCAAACAAATAATATTTTGCGCAGGTTCAATAAACAGAGCTAATTACTTCAATCATGGCTATTTGTAAAATCAATTATCAAACCCAAATGGCGAAGAAGTCCAAATGGCGAAGAAATGGAGAGACAATGAGACTTTATTTAAAAATCAATTATCAAATCCAAAATGAGAGAATTCAAAACGGTGGAAGAAATGGAGACACAATAAGAGAGATCCACCGTTCAAAATGGTCCAATGCCTAATAATAAATAGAGATCACTCATTTTTGCCTCAATAAATGCATGATTAGTTTTTAAAATAATAAATAATAAATATCTAAAAAAAATAATTGTGCAAAAAGAACGTGTCACTTATGCTTAGGTCTAAGCCACTAAATTGGGTCATGAATTTATTTATTATTATTTTTTTTTTTAAGAAATAAATTATGCATGATTGAGGATAATAAATAGTCATACAAGAATCACATTAATAATCAAAACGACTACTAATTCAACACAATGATTTTTCATTGTTTTTTTTTGAATAATATGATTGACATACGGGAGGAAATTGAAATACTACAAATCTCAGGTAAATTTTTATTTCTAATGTCACAACAATATGAATTAAATTATAATATTTATTTTTAATTAGTTGAATGATTATCCAAATTATTGAATTACAAAATGTAATGTATTTCAATATATATATATATATAAAAGGTGCTTCTGACTTATTATTTTTATTATGAATTATAACTTTGAAGTTTAACTAAAATAGAAGAAATAACTATAATTTGAAGTATTATTATATAAATTAGATGAATATAGTTACAAATTTACAATTGTGGAGTAAAGTTATATTGAAATTGTTGTGGCATAAAGTTAATTTGATAAGATGACTTTATATATATATATATATATATATAATATATATATATATATATATATATATATATATATATATATATATATATATATATATATATATATATATATATATATATATATATATATGTGTGTGTGTGTGTGTGTGTGCAATTATATATAATAAAAAAATGAAAGAAAAATATTGAAGTATAAATTTGAAAAAAAATAGATAAAAAGACTATAATACTAAACCGTACTTTTTCTATAAATTTCAGAATAATTAATTGATGTCTATAACATCATACGTTCTATTCTTAATGGTATTGTTTAACCTAAATAACAATAAAGTTGTTATTTCATTCAAGTCATTCTAATGCTTAGATGTTCATTTGCATATGATTTTATGTTTGTTTGTTTTTCTATATTACTTTTTTAAAATGATTCAATTGTAGGATATTTCATTATTTTATTAAGAAAAATATATATTGTATAAAATATCAATATTCGTATCTCAACTCATATTCTATTATTTTTTAAAAAGATACAAAGAATAAATAAAATGAAATGAAGTTGTTTGGTCAACCGTAAGAAAGTTTTAAGGAGATGAATAGATTATGATAAAAAAAAAATATAGAAATCTAGAGATTTAAATTTAGGAAAATATTTTAAATTATTATATTATTTATTTTTGAGATAGAAATAATTTAATAAAACTAAGAGTTTTTTTTTTAAGGCAACTAATCTATTAACAATATTATGATAATTTATAATTAAAAAAAATTAAATTCAAATCGAGAATGAGATAAATCCATAAGACATTATTTCTTAAAAATAAAAAATTAATCGAATCTCAAATAAAGAATTTTGGTTTATATAAATTAAAAATTATGTTAAAAATGGTTTTATTAGTAAAAAGTGGGAGAGAGTTTTTATTTTTAATCACCTTTTAAGAATTTACTAAATTGTACCATATTTCATTATTTATTAAGAAAATAACATATCTTAAATAATCTCAATTTATATTCAAATAATATGATATGATATAATATGATTTTTTTTTTTTTAGAATATTAGAGATTGGATGGATTGATAAAAAATGATGGTGGAAATGTGGAATTTAATCAAAAGTTTTTTATTAGGGATTAAATCGCGTTGGATTTAAAATAACAATATTTTGGAGTTATTTTGAATAATATCTAATTTGAATAAATTTTCTTTATTAAGGATTGATATAAGAGAACGAAATCAGTGGGAGAAAATTCTTTTTCTTAATTTAATTTATAAATTAAAATAAATGAAAAATTACAAAAGATACCAACAATTTGGATAATCCGTGGCCTACCAAAGTTGGTTGATCAGCTAGAAGAATTCAACTGGGAAGTAATTGTGGTTGATGACCCTCAAATTCATAATGCTATGGCCGTAAAATTGTTGTATATACGCTATATCTTCAAACTTTTGAGTTGGCTTTCGTATTATCGCATGAAGTTGCCCATGTCATTGCTGCTCATAGTTTTGAGAACGTTTACACGAGTCCGAACAACAAACTCTATTTTAATGCGCTTGGTTTTATTATGCAATGTATTTTTGAGGGTTCTATTGTTGATATTCTTTCCAAGGATTATATTTGAAAACATAAACATGGCATTCAATTTGCAATTTATCACCGGTTTCATCAAGAACACAATAATTTACATTATTCAATTAATTTCTTCTACTTTGGTCTTTGCTTCCCTGCTAATTTGTTCATCTTGTTTGTTTACTAGGCATGAAATTGAAGCTGACACCGTTGCAGTCATATTGATGTTAGAAGCGGGCTATGACCCGAGGTCAGTTCCTCGATTCCTTCGGAATAGGATGTGGAAGGGGGCACGTATAATCCTACTACTTTGACTCACCCTTTTGGATGGGTGAGAGCCAACATTGTGAAGAGGGGAATTTAATAGATAAAGTCTACCAAAATTATGAAGTGATACTGGACAAGCAAGGGGCCATAACAACTCTCCAATGGCAATCAGAACACTTTCTCCTCAAAAATATTTGCTACATGGTAGATTTGTTTGAATGGATAAAAGAATACATTCTAAATTTTTGTAGCTCTCCTAATGAGCAGTAGAGATAGAAGGCCCTCACTGTGTTGAGTAGAGTGAACACATACATATAACAGAGAAGGTCAGAACAGTGTTAGCAACAGGAATATCCTCTGGTCACATAATGCATTCACATAGTTGTGGTCTTAAAGATTGAAAGAAATATGACTTTATAGAGTAGGAAAAAATCACAACTGGGCATCAGAAATCAGAACCAAATACAACCGCCAAAAAAGCGTACAATATATAAGATCTTTCAAGTTTCAGTCTGGGCCAATGTTGGAAGTATATATGAAATGATGTTCAGTAGTGTTAAGGTACTAGGGCCAAATCAATGGCACAAGAATGGGTCTTCTAAAAGGAGACAAACTGTCTAAGGTTGCCTAATTTCCTCAACTGGATACAGTTTCAAGTGACATGGTCACAGGTAAGAATTCAGAATTGTTCATATGAGTGTCCAGTGTCTCTATGTTTCCTGATCTTGTTAATTAGTTATCCTTCAATCTTGCTTTGGTATCCACACTCCAACTTGCTCTCAGACCTTAAAAGCCCATATCAAGTAAATATAACGTAATGATACAAGTAAGTTTGAATAATTCAAATTTCATATGAAACAGAAACTTCAAATTTCACATCTGGAGAAATTCTGATTTCTTTTATTTTTCCCTTTCTTCTCTTTTCTCTTTGTACCTCTCAATTTAATGATGACCTTAAATGGGGTGAAAATTTTTCATGCCTTGGAATCCCAATTTTTTCATTTATTGTTTAATCTTAGAGAGTGGATGATTGATTAGACCCACTGGAAGTGAATTCAGCAAGCCTGAGTTGCTCGATAAAATTCATAAACTTTTCAAGCTTTAAAAGTGTATCCAAATTAGTAATCTTCCAGCATTCCAACTCAATTGCTTTTATATGGTCAAGATAGGAAATACACTTTATTAAATGATACATTTAATTCTATGGGTACTTATCCAACAATTTAGTTTTCAAGAAAATTAATGAGGAAAAAACGAAAATGTCAAACCCAAGATAAATAAAAGTCTCGAGTTTTTAATTCACATGATTATATTTGTCAATTCTAAACAATTTAAATATATATTACTCTACAACGAGATTTTACATATTTAAGAATTAAAGTAAAAGTTACATAAAAAAAAAAACGTTACTAAAATTTACTATAAATTTCTACAATTATTTTGAATGGTGATTATCAAAGTTTATCTTCTAAGTTTACAATTATTAGATCCCAAAACCCTTTGTTTTTCATTGACCCAACCAATGGAAAGCTTCCTTGTCATCTATCTATATATTCAATAAAAAGCTCAAACAAATTAATGAGCTATGCGCAGGTTCAATAAACAGAGCTAATTACTTCAATCATGGCTATTTGTAATGTACACCCAAAAATGACCTAGTACATTCAGAAATGTATTTTCTATTCAATGCAAGAAACACCAGAAGTTGTTTTTCGGTGGATTATACCGCCAATTTTTCTCCATATTCTTAGAATAATTCCTTCAGTCCTTTTGTTTGCTTTTACTTCTTCATACAATTTGTAAGCTTCTTCCATGACTTTGTCTTCCCTTAAAACCTTTGATCTACACCGAGAAGGATCAAAATACCAAGGATCACGGTTATAGGCCAGAATATCATACATTAAGGGAGCTTTTGTGGGGTCGTATCCAGCTGAAGCCATTAATAATAGTCCAGTGTAATCTGCTTCCCACTCCATCCTAATAAAAGTGATGAACAAATTATAAATCAGCAGTGGTAGAAGCAAGAGAAAATGATACTGTTTGTTTACTAACAATAGTTCGTGGATTGGATAAAAACAAATCATACCACAAATGTCATGAAGATGAAAGCTTCTCCATAACTTTGAAGTTTTGACCAAGGACCATGATCTTCACAGGAAAGAGAAAGAATTTCCAAAACCAGGGGGGGAACAACTCCCCTAACATGAAATCTCCAAGTCCAAGTTTTATTTGTAAGCTTACTCTGAAATTTTCCAATTAATTCATATTTGCAGAAAGGTTCACTTTATTCTGTCTATTATAACTCGCAGGGCTTTGAATATTCTTTCTAATTCAAGTAAAATTTATGGATTAAAAGAGACCCCAAAAGGAAGGTAGGCTCATTAACTCTAAAATAAGACAAAGGATTTGAATATTCTTTATAATTCAAGTAAAATTTATGGATTAAAAGAGACAGTAAAACTAATAAGACAAGGTGCGGTCTCTAATTGATTTTGGATCAAAAGAAATGTGCCCATCACAAGAACAGATAAGTGATATTGACTAACTCATGTTTATTGCAAGTGAATGGTGCCACTCAATAAATGGATAATATCTACTTGTAGACTATGAGATCTTATTTCTTTCGCTTATGCAATCCACAAAATTGTATCATGTGTTGTCTTTTGAACAAGAAAATCTAGCATGTAATTGAACAATGTATTAAATGATGATTGAAATATTTGAATGAAACAATGCTCAATGCCTATACTTGTTAAATTTAGAATTTACATGTTTTCTTTCTTTAAATGTGGGATTCTATTGGTGGTTGTATGAACTGCGTCAACCCTGTTTAAGCAAGGTTAAGTAATAGCTTAAACTAAAGTGGCATAGTAATGCATGATTCGAATTGAACTTTTAAACAACACAAAAAAAGTAAAAAAATAGACTAGACTAACGATAGCTGTCTGTTGCCAAAAGACTGAAAATGAATCTCCAAGTGAAAACATCTAAGACTAAGACTGAGATTGAAACCGATGCCACATATGTTGTTTAGACTGAAGGCATCATCTATATAGGTAAAGCCTAGGTCTAGAGTTAATAAAGAAAATAGAAAGAAAAAATAAAAACCTGATGTGGGCATTAAAATGTAACGAAAATAATTTTACTTCAAAGAACTTTGATAAAGTAATTGATGCATGGTATACTTGGTTTGTTTTGCATGGTTGTCTATATCTCTTATGAGGCTTATAAAGCACATCATTGTATATGTTTACAGGTCCCCAAATCCATGATAAAGGAAAGTGTGCCATTACCCAAGACCATAGTTGAAGAAAACAATGGAAAATTTTCTTTTGTAATTGATAAACTAAATTGTGAAATTTTTTTTTTTGGGGGAAGGTTGTACGTATTTAACTAGGTATGTATATAAATCAGGACTACGATCTGTGTATATGTATAATAGAAGTCTCACCATTAGATAAGTTACTTTTATCTTCTTATATGCCTATTTTAGCAAAGGTACGTGGTAGCTCTTTCAACCTGTAGAAGGTTGAGAGATATTCTCACGTGCCCTAGTCATGTTCTTATATTGCAGGTCTCACCTAACCCTATGGCTGGAGTCATTATCTAAATTTTGATGATATGCACTTTGACCCCAAAAAGGAACAAATATAAAATTAAAAGCTCTATATTTTATTTAAAATTTAAATATGAAAGGCAAAATGTATACCTTTGTGAGTAAGGAAGCCCAACAACAAAGGGAGCCCTGCCGGTAAATTTTGCAAGAATCGTGCGTAGAATGACAACCCTAATCTTCCTTGTCATCGTCTCTTCAGGATGTCGAGCCACGACATGGACAATCTCATTGAAAAAAAGAAATTAACAAAGATATCGATCAGTTCAGCAAAAACATAAAAAGTGATTTTTGATCTAGGAATAGTATAATTGATATACCTGGCGTGCAAGTACACTCGCTATCGTTGCATCAGAATAAAACTTGAATTTGAATTCACCGGTAAAAACAACAATCTTCCCACCTGGGAGGCAGAAGGCATTAAACGCAGATTCTACTCCTGTAAAGAGCCCTCTAAAGAGACACACACCCGCGATAGGAGAAATCGCATCCACCACTACAATCTCCCAATTAAATTCACCGCTTAACCGCGTTGGAAGAGCTTCAATGATGTCTCCGGCTATCAACCTCACCCGAATACTACGAGGGTCGATGTCAGGAAGAATCCTTCCCTTGATAGAATCATCCTCCTTCAACTTCTGAAACAGAATTTCACCAATCTCTCCTTCGGTCTTCTTGGAGAAAAGTAGGAAATGCTTACGTTCTGTATAAGGAACTGTCTCTAAATTCCCAAAATAAACACTAATCGCTAAACCAGAGCCAACAAAGCCAACAAAGCCAACAAGAACACCAATGATCGCGGTCAGAGGGTGCTTGTACCATCGTTTAGGGCTTCTGGGTCTGAATTGCTGATGGTCCAGATACTGATACGTGTAATATAATCTTTTCCCAAAGCGAAGAAAGGGTAAGTGATTCGGTTTAACTGCAATCCCAGAACAGGTTCTCGAAGAAATCAACGACGAACAAGAAAGCCCATAACGACGAACAGGTTCTTCAGTTAAGATTCTTGAAGCAAAGCCCCGCAACGCAACAACAGCAAACTTTGCTTTGTTGTAAGGACTCATAATTTTAGAATACCATTCCCGAACTCTAGTTCCGATTCAGAATAGAGATCGAGTATAAACTACAAACACAAAAAGGAAAAGTATTGTATAAGAGAAAACGTGACGCTCACAAATCGTAGTTATCTAGCGAAATGTCAAAGGAAAAGCCACCAATCAGGCCAATTAAACTAAACACCCAATGGTTCTCGATACCCTCAACAGAAGAGCGAAATAAATGTAAATAATCACACGCAGAGAACAATAATCATAAATAGAGGAAGAGAGGTATGAATTAGAGTATATTGGGAGGGAAGTCTTCTCTTCAACAAGTGATGAATCCCTCTTCCCGCAGCCATTTAAATCGATTTTTAGGTCGTCGATTTCTTTAGAGAAACAGCAAGAGTTAGTAACGTGAATCAAATGACAATAATTAGAGAGCACAAAGATCTAAAGATGGAATTGATTTACGGTGTGTAATCTATACAAGAGCAGTTGGTTAAAAAGGATCCCCGTATCCTCCGATTAGGGTTTCTTTTAGACGTTCGATTTTCCCCGGGTTTATCGAATCTCCCTAATCGAAATTCGGGCTTCGCGCCTAATTTTGCTGAGTATTTTTGTGCCACTTAAAGTTTGGAAATTTAAAAAATATAGAGATTTCAATTCTATGGCGTCATGTTCATCAAATTCTCCTTCGACAGATAAATGAATCGCTTCCTTTTTGTGTACACTGTACAATGCAGAGTCTAAATCCTTATAGAGCAGAGTAATAGAAACAGAAGTAAAAGAAGTGATCAAAACAAGCGTCCAAAACCGAATGCTTTCGACCATTAGAGACTGCTTCACTACCATATGCGAAGAAGGACAATGCTCTGTTTCACCACCACCATCTGTGATGGAGAGATATTCACTATCATCAACCAATACTGCGACGGAAGATTGATTGAATACCATCAGCGAATTTTTGGATTGGGCCGTTAAGAATCTCCGAGCCATAATGCAAAGGTAAGACATAGTGCAAAATTAGTTGTAGCAATTAAACGAATGCATAAAAGATTTAAGAAAAACAACAAAGAGTTTGAACGATGATCGATTATCTGAGTAGAACGATGAACTGTGAATAGTTGTGAGAGAAATATGCCTCAAGCTAACCACCTTTGTATGCCTTTATATATATGTTTTCTCTCATCTACCTTCTATTGTCTTTGTTTTTTTTCTTCTTGAATCTTAGCTCTTCTCTTTCTTATTCTTACCATTATCATTTCTTTCGCATTCTCCGTCCTATTTTGCTGTGTCTTCGTTGGCCGGATCTCCGGCCTATCTGGTTCGTTGAATCAATCTTCGTCGTAGTATTGGTTGATGGTAATCACTCTCCGTGCAAATGGTGTGGAAACAACCTCAAACCCCAATTATTACGTGTAATAAATTACTGTGCAATATCTTTATTTAAATAAGACTTAGATGATAGCTAATGTTCTGCATAAATAGTTACAACTTACTCTATAATTAGTTACTAAGTATTACGAAAAATAGGAAATTCAGAAAATTTCAAAATCGATTTTAAAATAAAAACTTAACGGATAACTCAAATAGAGTTAAGTTACTGACTAATCTCTGATACCCTTTGAAATAGGTGAGCTACTTGATGCTAATCTCTAATTCAAGTGAGTTTATGTTTAATTGTTATTATCAATCGGTACAATATTCTATTGAGGTGTATATCTCGTTAAAATAAAAAGCAAAATGACAATATGCGGTTAAATGTTGTTCATAAAATTATACTTTTTATTCCATTGCACTCTAGTCTATTGAGATCAGAAACTCTAGTTTTATAATGAAGTAAAATAGTCGAATCATATGTAAATTGTAAACAACCACATGGAGATAGAATCTAACACAGACCTGAAAAAAATAACGATGGTCCTTTACCTGGGCTTGTATTCATTTATGTTATTTAGTCAAGGGCATTATTGATCTCTGTCATTGTGGGAGTGGGGGATTAAATTGTTGGATTCACGTTATAAATAGCTTCTGTGAAGGACTTCAAAAGAGTAATAAGACTTTTGAGGTTGTTTCCACACACTCTCAAGCGAAGGATTCCAAAGAGTAAAAGACTTCAGAAATTTTATTTAGCTACAAGTATTTATTTAATTACGCTTCCATTGATTATATTCATAACATATTATTTAATTATTATAAAAATAATATAAATCATCATGGGTCCAACAATTGGTATCAGAGCTAGCTTCTATAATAATTAAGGTTATGATTATTGATTTTTATCTTTTGATTAGTTAGGTGTTCTATTCATTTAATTTTGAATTGGATCGAATGGGAGGATTCAAGATTTAATTTAGAAAAAATCAATAATTTATAACCTAAATTATTATAAAAATTGGCTCTGATACCAATAGTTGGATTGTGGGCTTAATTAACACTGAGTCCTTGGAATCCAAAAAGTCTGCTTGTCAGCCGCATAGCATCTAAGATAATCCGCGACTATCCAAAGTTGGATGATCAGCTAAAAGAGTTCAACTGTGGAAGTAATTGTGGTTGATGACCCTCAAATTCATAATGCTATAGCCTTACCCTCGTTGTCAAATTTTTGTATATACGCCATATCTTCAAACTTTTGAAACTGAGTTGGATTTCTTATTATCGCATGAGGTTGCCCATGTTATTGCTACGTTTTGTTTTGAGAACGTTTACAGAGATCCAAACGACAAACTCTGCTTTAACGTGCTTGGTTTTGTTATGTAATGTATTTTTGATGGTTCTATCGCTGTTATTATTCTCTTAGTTTTCGAATCGAAAGATTATATTCGAAAACATAAACATGGCATTTAATTTGCAATTTATCACCTTCTTTGGCTTCATCAAGAATGCAGGTATACGTAATTTACATTATTCAATTAAGTTCTTCTACTTTGGTCTTTGCTTCCCCGCTAATTTGTTCATCTTGTTTGTTTACTAGGAATGAAATTGAAGCTGACACCATTGCAGTCATATTGATGTCCGAAGCCGGCTATGACTCGAGGTCAGTTTCTCTGCATTCGACTGGAAGAATAGAATGCAGAGACCACAAAGCAACTATATACCATCCCATCTCATTTTCGACCACCATCGAACGACTATTATAGATTATGAATTATTGATTTTTTATCGTTTGATTAGTTAGGTGTTCTGTTGATTATAGAAACTAGCTCTGATACCAATGATTGGATGATCCAATCTAAGGAGTGGGCAAGCCTATCAAACTCCCATAAATATAAACAAACTGACATAAAATATATGTAGCCTTCTATACTTTTAAAATGTGACATCCTGTGGATAGAACCTCTATTTCGATTGTCTTTAGCTGCTCATTATGAGAGCTAAAATACTTTAGAATGTAGCCTTCTATATTTTCAAATTAATTTACCAAATAGCAAATACTTGTGAGGGTAAAATGTTCTGATTGCCATTGGAGAGTTTTTATGGCCCCTTGCTTGTCAAGTATTACTTCATACTTTTGGTGGGCTTCTTCTATTAAATTCCCCTTCTCCACCATCTTGGCTCTCACCCATTTAGGAGGGTGAGTCGAAGTAGTAGGATTATACGTGTACCCTTTCACATCCATATTCTGAAGGAATCGAGGAACTGACCTCGAGTCATAGCCGGCTTCGGACATCAATATGACTGCAACGGTGTTAACTTCAATTTCATTCCTAATAAACAAACAAGATAAACAAATTAGTGGGGAAGCAAAGACCAAAGTAGAAGAACTTAATTGAATAATGTAAATTACGTATACTTGCGTTCTTGATGAAGCCAAAGAAGGTGATAAATTGTAGATTGAATGCCACATTTATGTTTTCGAATATAACATTTTGATTCGAAAACTAAGTGAAGAATATCGGCAATAGAACCATCAAAAATACATTGCATAACAAAACCAAGCGCGTTAAAGCAGAGTTTGTCGTTCGGATCTCTGTAAACGTTCTCAAAACAATGCGCAACAATGACATGGGCAACCTCATGCGATAATACGAAATCCAACTTAATTTCAGAAGTTTGAAGATATGGCGTATATACAAAAATTTGACCACAGGGTAGGGCCATAGCATTATGAATTTGAGGGTCATCAACCACAATTACTTCCCAGTTGAACTCTTTTAGCTGATCATCCAACTTTGGATGGTCGCGGATTATCTTCGATCTATGTGGACGACTTTTTGGATTCCAATGACATCCACATCTTTGGTATCGTTTTATAATTTAGGTGTATGTTATTGTTTTATTAATTACCTCAATCCTCCCTTAGTTCAATCCCACAATCCAACTAATCGGTAATCAATTCATAACTTTTATTATAATAATTTTGTGTTATGATTTATTTATTTTTATTAAATTAAACAATGGAATCCTCCTATTCGATCTAATTTCAAAATTAAATCTTACTCTGGAATCACCTTATACTAATCAAAAGATAAAGTAATCAATGAATCATAACCTTAATAAATATTTGTAGTGTGTTCTTGTTATAGATTTGCCTTCTTTACTTTTTAAAACCAAGTTGTTGGACCTGCATGAGAGTGATTTATATTATTTTTATAATAATTAAATAATATATTATGAATATAATCAATGGAAGGGTAGCTAAATAAATATTTGTAGTGTGTTATTGTTATAGATTTGCCTTCTTTACTTTTTTTAAAACTTCTGAAGTCTTTTACTCTTTGGAATCTTTCGCTTGAGAGTGTGTGTAAACAACCTCAAACCAAAATATTACGTGAAACGGTTATGAGTACTCAATAAGCTATTTATAACGTAAAATCCTAACATTTAATCACTCCCACAATGATAAAGATCAATAATGCCCTTGACTAAATAACATAAATGAATACAGGCCCAGATAAAGGATCATCGTTCTGTTTTTTTCAGGTGTGTGTTAGATTCTATCTCCATGTGGCTGTTTACATAGGATTCGATTATTTTACTTCATTATAAAACTAGAGTTTCTGATCTCAATAGACCAGAGTGCAATGGAATAAAAAGTATAATTTTATGAACAACATTTAACCGCACCTTGTTATTTTGCTTTTTATTTTAACGAGATATACACCTTAATAGAATATTGTACCGATTGATAATAACAATTAAACGTAAACTCACTTGAATTAGAGATTAGCATCAAGTAGCTCATCTAAAGACATCATTGAAGCTCTTCATCACTTTGAGTGGAATTAGGCTTGTAAAACACGTCGTTGTATATGTTTACACAAGGTCCCTAAATCCATGATAAAGAAAAGTGTGTTGCCAAAAAAAAAAAACGTTGTTTCAATGTTGAAGAAGTATGAAGCATGCATAATATACGGTTTGGGAAAAAACTAAACATCATTTGTATATGGAATTTAACTGGAAAACATCAGTAGAATTTGAAATGAAACGAAATATGTCCTAAATACCAACAAACTCATACTTGAATCGGATATTATTTAGCATAGTTTTAACTTTTCTCACCAAAATGACAAATACTAGTCAATTTTGAAATGCTTTGGAATATATCATCAAAATTTTGGCTGATATTCGAAAAAAAATGAATTGTACAGGTTTATATGAAATATGCACTTTAACAAAACTAGCTAAAATTGAATTTGGGTTTACAAAATTAGCCAAAATAGTGATTTTCCCTTTTCAATGTGATTAGTTTTAAGGGTTAAAAATGTTAAGGGAATGAAAAATTAGTGATTTCCTGACAAAATCACTGATTTTCCTTTTCAATGTGGTTAGTTTTGTAAACTCAAACTTAGTTTTAGCTAGTTTTGTTAAGTGAAACATCTAGTGGTTACTTTTGTAAAAGAAAACCTAAAAGTGGATAATCACCTAATTTTCCCCAATATATTGCACTAAGAGGACCTAACATTAGTTTATAATTCACTAAGGGCCTGTTTGGTTACATGAGTCTGGAAATTTCAAATATCTAGAGATTTCAAATCTATAGATTTCAAATCTATGGAGTCATAATTTTTAAAATTAGATGTTTGGTTGTGGAATGAAATTTGTGGATTCATCCTAAAAAACTATTTGATCGACGTGATTTTTATGAATGTGCAAATGTATAGCTTTTTTGAAATCTCTGGATTTCACCCCTTACCCATAAATCTACAGATTCACGTTTTTAGTGTAAAAAGGTGAATCTCTAGATTTCATGAATCTGGAGATTTTTACAACCAAAAGGGTATAATACTCAGATTCATGAATCCAGAGATTTGAAATCTCTGAATTCAAGTAACCAAACAGGCCCTAAGAGAACCTACATTTTTTTTCCGATTTAATTTACTTGCATCAGCAGTTAATTTCAATTTCTTCTCAGGGGCTTTTGTCCTATAAGAAATCTAATTGATAAATTAGACAACCACAAGGGTTGGTTTTAATTTTGGATTAAAGGGGGTGGCACTCTACATTTTACCTAAACCGTAATATTTCCACAAATGCATTCTCACATCTTTCTTTTCCAAGAATCCTATATGTTACCCCCAATATTGATGCCATCCACCATTAATAACTAGTGATATCTTCCAATTATATTTCTTCAAAAGACAAAAATACGCCTCATGAAGATATAGAATTAAGAAAAGGTTAGACATGGAACCTAACAAAGAAAACACGGTAGACTTCTTAAAAATTAAAAAAACAAAAAAATAAAAAATAAAAAATAAAAACAAACAAACACGGTAGAGATGATTAATTTCTCTCTCTATCGCTCTGAGAAATTTGAAGTTTGAACACGCCCGAGATTGCTTTCCCTTTTCTTTTCTTTTTTGTGTTCCCCCCTTTATTGAGTGGTTAAGAGTTAACACCAAGATTTGCTTCTGAGAGACATAAAAGGGATGTTTGATACCCTGTATTTATTAAATATATGTCCTACGGATACATAATCTACATGTCTTCCCAAAGCATTCTATCCACAAGCAAGCACCCAACTAATACATTACACCATTCTTCACATGGTAGGAAGAGCAGACGGGACACGCAGATAACTAGTAGATTACTTGGTTGAAGAGCTCATTTGAAACATTCATCTGGCATTGAACCCCTAGGCTGCTTGAACCCATGTTCTGGAGTCAGATTTTCAGAGGCAGCTCTCTTGGGCCTTAACTGAAAGAACAGAACAAAAAAAAAAGAACGAAATAAAGGGTTAAGGTTAGGCATAAGATGCTTGTGTGTACTGAGATTAATTTAAATCAAGCGCAGAAATCAAACCTTTTCTTCACCATGTTGGTAGAACTGTCTCAAAAGAATATTTGTGGCTTCAGTTGATATAACTGCTAAAAACATGAGGATGTTAGCAATCAACCACTTAAAACATACACAGACATTAGAAGATGCTTCCACTAGCAAACTGAATTTTGAGGTTATACAACTTCTGTAGTCACAGACACAGGAAACTCCACAAATCTGAGTCAAGAGTCTTTTTGTGTTTTGCTCTGTCTACCTGATGTGCACTCAGTGCGGAACTACAGCAGATAACCGACC
The DNA here is from genome assembly GCF_041222555.1 of Hakea prostrata. Classification (NCBI taxonomy): domain Eukaryota; kingdom Viridiplantae; phylum Streptophyta; class Magnoliopsida; order Proteales; family Proteaceae; genus Hakea; species Hakea prostrata. The sequence continues at coordinate 36,366,347 of NC_142605.1, read as the reverse complement.
AGCCCAAAATAAACTGATGAACCAATATAAGAACATAATAAACAGTCATAATCCAGTGAAATCCCACTTTTGCAGGGTCCAGGGAGGGGTGGCAGGAGATTGTTTCAATCTTTTGCAGTTCTGCACAAAGTAGCTATTACCCTACTAGAACATATATGATATATAAACTTGGACAGATGGAGCAGGCGTAAGTGATTCGGTAACTAAAATAGAGCTATAGCCAAATATGGATGACTAACCTACTTCTGTGGTTATAGCATCAGGGATAAAGTTCAAGCCCCTCCTGAAATTTTAACATGCATAGCTTAGGTCTCATTTCTTGTAATGACATCTAATAGGACTGATTGGAGAACAACGATCAATTTAGCCAACCCATTTAGTAGGGGAAAGGAAGCGTGGAGGTTGTTATCCATTTGTGTTTAACAAGGTCAGAGCTAGTTCACATAGCAAGATCAGGACAACCAAATCAACTATTAAACCATCGCAGGCTTCCAGCCATTACCCATTCATGGCAGGTGACTTTACCTTACTAGCTCAACTTGCTGGAAGAGTCAGTATTCGTGGCTGAGCTGTTAAACTGAGAGGAAGATCACATTCCTATTTGCCCAACCATCTCACTGTACATGTCTTCCAAATCCAAATACAATCACCATAAATTGACACCATACGTGGAGAATCACCTAATTAACACAATGTGTTGGAACCATATTTAAAAGGAACAGGCTGCATTAATACTTTCTTGATGCCTAAGGGTCTATAACCCATGATCTTAAGGACATGTAGCAAAGATCTGATGCCGACAAGACCCATTGAATATCATCCAAAAATTACATGTTGTACAGCATTTAAAGTGCCACTCTCTTTTCTTCTGTTTACGGGTGTCAACTGCCCCCCCCCCCAAACAAAAAAAAAAAAGGAGGGGAAAAAAAAAAGAAAATGAGCAAATCCTCGGGAAGAACACAGTGATACATTGGGAACAATTAAGCACAAAGAAAATGGATTAATTTAAATTAAAACCAGTAAGCAGGCAAAAAAAATGCATGAAAGCTAAGAACTATATCATTCTATAATTGCAAAATGCAACCAAAATAGAATATTGTAAAGTCTTGTGGACTTAAAAGGATCTGATCTAACCTTGATTAGGCGGTGGAACTGTCCGATTATGAGTAGGATGATAGGTAGCAGGCATTAGCTTCTGAAGATAACACCCAAAAAAAATCAGAACAAAAGAATATTGCAAAGATACATCTTATTACATACTGGCTTTTTAACAATAAATGCAAAAGAAAAGTGAAATCATATACCCAAATGGGACAGCAAATCTGATGCTTAACAAAATAAAATAAGTACATCCAAGCTAACAACCAGGACGGTTCAAAATTCTACAGAGACCAACAGCAAATTAAGAATGGGTTGTCCAACACCTCCTTTTGTATCCGAAACTATGCCACCTCTACTGTGAATTGAAAAGGATCTCAAGCCTGTTTCGGTGCAAAAATACTTAGTCCCTGATATTCCTAAAATCGATTCACTACAGCAAGAGATATGTGGCAAAGCTAGCTCATCAGGGAGACAGCATGTGCTCCCAGCACGCGGAAACCCTAACTGCAACCCCACCCTTTTAGCAGAAAGGTCTGGGTCAACTGCCCCCTGGCAGAGGAGCATTACACTCCACCACCCATAGGCTGGAAGGCCTATACACTCCATTACAATGCCATAAGTCAGATTCATGCATCCTCCTATAAATAAGAAGATGAACCCCAAGGTAAACACTCCACATCCAATATTGTTCCATTCACCACCACTCTCTCAGACGTCTGGGGGAGCATGTCAACTGCCAAGGGCCTCCTCACCTTTCAGCAATTCCCAAGAGTTATTAGAAGCATGGCCATGGGCATCTCACCCAAACTGCATCTCCCAACCATTAATGTTTTAAAAAAAAATTAGTTTCTTCCCTCCCCCCACAACCAAAAAAATGACTATTCACCCTCCGTTCTTTACTTTTAAGCTTCCAATTGATTACATCAAAGGTGCCTTCTCTGTGTGGAAAGGAATCCCTCACAAGTTGAATGTTATCCTAAATAGGAAACACTTACAAGGTATCCCAATCCAAATCTAATTAGCAAACTAAAAAAAATCCTAGAAAATTATACTTACATATAACAACCTATAAAATAGACTAAAAACCATCCCCAACAGAAAAAGAATCTTTATTCAAGCTGCTGATCAATTGTAAACTGGGCCGACTTTATTCTCGCTCAATGGGCTCAAATTAACTCATTACATGTGCTAATAAATGCTGGCTTGATGAACTTAATTAGACCCATCTTTTATGGGCCAACTATGAACAATAATGAAGCCCAGCCAATGCACGTGTAATGCATCAAAATTATTATTCCCAGGCTCAACTGTGTATTATACCTTATGTGAATACTGTGATCACTTACCCAATGAAGGTTTATGAGAAAACTGTGATCACTTACCCAATAAATGAAATGGATGACAAGTATCTATATCACTCAGATGCAAAGTAAGTTAATCATTCCATTTTCAAGGGACAATCAAGAAAATTTTCCCACAAATTCTGAGAAATACATTTTGGCCATCAATCAGGTACATATCTCAGCTCCCTCACAGAAAATAATACATCTTACTCTAAGAAGTCAAACCATTGGACCATGCTTCCATTTATCATGGATCAAATGAAACAACTTCAAAGCATCTTTCAGGGTAAAGTGGCTAGTGAATCTCTGAATGATCATAGAAATCATCAGTTAAGATATCTTATACAATCTTTGAAACAACAGCACTTCATTTTCAAAATTTTGCCATGCCAGAATCTGAAATTACATTCACCAATATAACTATCACAGTAGAGGCTATGTCTGAAACCTGCATCCTCGATGGAAATGGGCATCTACGTGATGACGACCTGTTGATGCATACGTTAAGCTGCCCTTCATAACAGTTTGAGCTTTTAGGTGAAATCGTATCGAACAAGCATATTCCCTCGTTGCCTATTCCTTAAAATTAAGTGTGATCTCACAATTTTCAACACAAAATAGGGACATTGAATGAGAAAAAATGGTTGAACTACTTCCATCATGTCTGGACTGATCATGGGGCCAAGCTCCATAATCCATTTGGAGTCAAAATCTAAACATAGTGTCATAATGGTTTGCCAACAGTGCATTTTCCTATCCTCTAGAATAAATATACAAATACTAAACCAAACCGCTTAAACACTCAACAAACATATTTGATACTTGTATCCACTATCTTGTGAATTACTGGACATCCACTTTGATCCCTAGGTCATGTTCATGTTGTGGCCATGATTTCTCTCCTTTGGGGGGGGACTTCACTCCAAAACTTATCTTATTAGCACCCAACACACCAATCATGCTATATTTAGGCTTCATAGTACCATCTCAAATAGAGTAATGTGATCTAAAAAATGAGTGGTAGGGGAGCCATTACTACGACTTTTAGTCAACTGTGATTAATGACTCTGAGAAGCACAAACTATGCATAAATTTGTTCCACAACCTGTCAGCCATCAGGGCTCAATTGTTGATTCTATCATGCCATTATCTTCCCATGGTTTTGCAGTCAGCTCATCAAATTGGATCCCAAGTTTCTAAAAGTGATTGGGAGTGGTGCAGTTGCACAGATTTCCACATGCAATTCAATAATTGGTGCTGACTATGAAAGAGAAACAGAACTAACGGGGGTGAGACGTTATGATGGAAAAATACCTGGGTTTTAGTAGAAGCAAAGCAAATTCAGCATTCATTATGAACAATAACAATTGGAAGACTTTGACAATAGAATTTTCTCAAAACAAAGGTAAAGTCAAATGTCGGAATTGTAATAGTAGTCAAACTGTCTGTTATTTTTAGTTAATACTACCTCCTACTTCAGATATACCTGATATGAAACCTAGGTTATGCATGTCTTGACTCACCATTTATCTCAAGGTCATTTTAGGTTTGCCCCCCTAGCTCCTGTTGTTCCTTTAGCCTGAATCCTATACTCCACTGTGCTGGAGCATCCAAGGCCTTCATTGAACATGGTCATGCCATCTTGAATTTGTTGTAGCTTACCATGTATCAGAACGGCTCTCAAACCAACTCTAATATAACCATCCTTTACTTTATCCTACCTAGTATTGCCACTCATCCATCCCAACGGCCCCATCTCCACCACCAGACCCTCCATCACTTTTACACTTGTTTTCACATCATCATATGTATCTTTAATTAAGTCTTCATATTTATTTGAAACACTTCTATTCTCTAGTAAAGGGACGGATCTATGCAATGGTTGGTGAACCACAATTGTAGTATGAGGTCAAGGTATCCAAACAGCCTCACAACAAAAATTGCTGGGTAAGGTTGCTAGGAAATTTCCCCCTTGGACTCTGCTTGTGCGGAGGCTTTCGGCACCTAGTTTGTCCTTTCTACTTTCTTCTCTAGTACTTGCCACATTAACCATGTAGCACCCATGTAGCTAACCCCATTTAGTGGGGATAAGGCTGAGTTGTCGTATTACCTGTTATGCTTTTCACATTCATGTACTCAGCTAGAAGATTGAACCATCGTAATATGTTCTAGAGGCAATTAAGCCCCAAACTGAACTTGCTAGGGGTGTGAAGGGGTATGGTACAACCCAACCCATTTGGAAGAGTATTAATATGCCTTATCATCTTCTTGTAGAGCACAAATGAGATTTGGGTTTTTTGAGTTACAATGTTAGGTGAGAGCTTGCAGTCTGTATTGGGTTCTCATAAGAGGGCTCCATTGTAATTTTTTGCTCCTTTACATGGTGAAACATCTTCAACTTTGCCCATGTAACAAGTACGTCATATTGGTGTACGAACCATGTCAATCTTTGTGCTGTCTGGTTCATTTTTGGACTCTACCACATTTCCTTTGGTGTTCCTTCTAACATTACCTTCTATAGTTTTTAAGTTGCTAGTGCAGTTCCAGAGGTGGCAGTGCAAAACTGCATTGTGTTAAGTGCTAATGATCTATGCTAACGCACTATTGGTCCAGACTGTTTCCCTAATCTAGGACTCTACACAATAAGATAGGGTCAGGAACTGAATTAGCAGCTCAATAAATTTGAGCTCCAACCCACAAAATGTGATCTAGTGTAAACAGATTATGTTTGCATCAAAAGAAAGGCATCAATGGATAAGAAACAGCACTAAAATTGTTCTGGAACTATGCACACAGTAGGCTTCACCTCTATCTACATCATCGAACGGGGATATATAAAGCTTACTGTCCCGACCAGTAATACACACTGGAAAACCAAATTTCACATAACAGTTGAAACCCCTCATGGTTGCCAGCCCATCAAATATGAACTCTTTTCCTGACATGCAAATGAATAGAAACAACAGGTTCTATAATTTTCCACACGAGTGTGGAATCCCTAAAATTTCATTAAAAATTTGAACAGTAGTTTCTGAACAGATCACTGAAAAAAAAAATACTAAATTTGCGTGAAGAAACGGCAAACCCATCAAATTTTAAAATAAAGTAGTTCTATACTTCTAGTTCGAACTTCAATTCTCAGGTGAATGAAGGGGTGATGAACTCAAATCCAAACAATAAATTAAAGTAAACATAAATGAAATTCCAACTAAAACATTATAGTTATTACAAGCAACAACGAAAAAAAGAAAAGGACAAGAAGCTTACAGAAGGATTGGAGGGATCAGATGGTCGAAGTTGGCTAAAATTGTGAGGATCGATTGAAGGCCAGTTCCCGAACATAGATCCCATTAAAGAAATGGGTTTGGGAAGTGGATGTCGATCGCAGGTACGAGGAAAAACGAACTAGATATTGCCCATTTAGAGCACCATGGCATCGATGTGACGAAATCGGAATTCATCGAAGAATTACAGAGCAAATATAAACTCTAGCAATTTTCGCAGCTTCCAGAGTTAATCGTGCAACTTTAACCCGAAAAAGGTTGAAAAGGCCGTACTCGTTATGGAATTATGGATATTCCCTCGTTCTTATTCATGATAGGCTGGCTGAGTGGCGACCCCTAGAATAAATGGTTCAAAGTGAAATTTCAGCGCCACCCCTTCACTTAGCCAATTAATCAATTAGACCCTTGTACGAATAAAATATATCAGTAGCCCTAATTATTAAGAAATTAAAATTAAACGATATAATATAAATAAGTTAAACTTTTCAAAAAAAACAAGTTAATCCCCAAGGGTTCCTCAATTGGCAAAAGAATTAAAGGCACATATTCCATCCTCTAGCTGGAGTATTTTCAATAATTACAATGGATTTGAATTATACAATTTTGAGACCTTTAGTATATTTTCTCTGCTAATAGTTGTAGGGCTTTTTCGATGTCGATCACTTGGATTTCTCTTTTAAGATGATGGGTCAGTAAAGCGGTTAAATGCCCAACCTATCTAGGAGAGGTCTTGGGTTCGCATCCATTCGGCGACATTAATTATATAAAAGCTCCCTTGAGGATGAAATCAGAACCGCCCGAGATGAACCCAAAAAAAAAAATGTAAAAAAAATTGAAAACAATGATGATCATGTGGAACTGGTAAATTGTCAATTTTTTGACGAAAGATCCGGACAAGATAACAACATGGGGTTGAGGGAGAAATAAGTAGGGAAGATAAATGAAGGGTAAATTTGTGGACGCTATTTTGGCTAGTTTGGTACTTTAGTAGATACAAAATAGCTTATTCTTGTATGCTAAAAGAATATGTAGTCACTGTTTCAAACATAAACTTAATAGTGCCTAATCAGTAATCGTGTTGTGTTTTCCAAATAATAAAATTTAATAAAGACGAATGGTGTTATTCATTAGAAGTATGATTGATCGCAGGAAGGATAGTGGTACTAGGGAAACTCAAAGGGTGGCTTTGGAAAAATTTCATAGTTAAATTTATAACGTTTCCCATGCATCCATCAGCCGCCATGGTTGAAGAAAACTCTAATGTGAATGTGCTTTGATGTAGCATTCTACATGAGGGCTTTAAGACTAAGGAGATCTTAGATTCCATCGTCCATCACTCGACTCCTCTCCTCCATCCCTTTCCCATATTTTTTCGATAAATCATAACTAAATATTTTGTTCATGATTGCATATGATTCGATCTTGTTTTTCAACTGGAGTCAAGAAGTCATGTATTGCACACGACACAACGATCATTTCTAATTCACCTCAAAAAAAAGAGTACACGATCATTTCTATCTTAAAGTTTTGAAATTACTTGCGTATATACACAGCATTTTACAAAAGCCTCTCTTTCTATTATAAAAGAAGAACATAATATATCTAGTGTAGGTTAACCGGAAAGAAAAAGTCTGGGGTGCTTTCCAGCCAAACAAAAGGGAATCTAGAAGTCTAGATAAGAGGAATATTACTTAGGCAAATGGTTTTTTTTTTTTTTTTTATTTTTTATAGACAACAAATGGTATTTCAATCAAATTGAATTTCTTGAAAATGGAGTCTTAAGTAGGGTCAATCTGACCCAGTCTGGCCCAATCAAGATCAACCAAGACCGGATTGAGAGATGGGTTGATTGAGTCCATTATCACTGGACTTGGGCTGCTACATCCCAGCCCAGGCCCAAATTCTGGACTAGCCGAACTTGAATCGAAATAGAGATCCGTAAGACATTTTAGTTCGAGAGCGGAAGTCGGTATTTTCCTGGTAAAATTTATAAAATTGCATCTGATGCCTGAACGGTGACCTCGTAAAGCAACTTAACCAAACGCGCCGCAACGTGTTAGTGTATCTTTTCCGTCTTCCACTGTTGCCTAGTTTCGGATTTTGCATCTCCGACGAAGGTTTTTCCCTCTCTCTCCCTCTCTCCCTCTCTCCCTCTCTTTCTGAGAGGAACCGTTAGAACACGACGAAGGGAGGATCGTCGGTGGAAGAAGCCATGGCGGCACCTGAAGCTCCCCTTCGCTATGTTGGAATTGAGAAACAGTCTGCTGCCTTTCGCCTTATGAAGCAAATGGTGAGTTCCTCTCTCTCTCTCTCTTGATCAATCTATGTCTGAAAATGTTTCTTAGCTTCTCCGTTTCTCCAAAATCGCCTCCAATTTCTCGAAACTGTTACTCGGTGGAGTATTTTGATCTTTCACCTGTATCCTAGGCTGTTTTATTTGTCTGCTTCCTAGAGTTAGAATTTTGCATAACCTAATGAACTTTTTTGTTATTCCGCCTTCTATGTGTAGGGATGGGAAGAAGGCGAAGGACTGGGGAAAGACAAGCAAGGAATTAAGGGATATGTCAGAGTTAAAAACAAGCAAGACACTACAGGTTCGTTTCACTTATTTCCTTTTAATCTGAAGTTGTGAATAACTTCATGTTGCATGTACGTCTTACTTATTTCGTGTTAAATCTATCGATAGGTGTCGGTTTAGACAAAGCTAATAACAATTGGGCATTTGACACCATACAATTTGACAACATCCTTAAAAGATTGAAAGTGGTAAGCAGCTAAATATACAAATTTTTATTTCTCCCGTTTTCTGCGTGCTAGCAAATGTGTTTGATTTACTAAAATTTTTCGTTTTCTAATTTCGCAGCAAGTAGCTGAACCTGACCATGAAGGTACAATTAGTTGAGTTGATGTTATGTATGTTCCTCCCTCTAAGGAAGTGGGTTTGACTAGTATTATATCCGTTTGGTTTTGTTAGATGTTGAGAAGAATGATGTTCAAGGAGGCACTGAAGATGGTGCTCCGAAAGAGGAGCAGGGTGTGGTAGTTAAACCTTCTCGACCACAGGGAAGGTGAGCTTGTCATATAATTCTTTGTATCTTGTTGAATTTTTCATTAGCTGTCTTTCTAATACTACTATTTTCTCTTTCTATTTATTTTGGTCAGGTACAAGAAAAGAGAAAGGGGAAAGCTTGTCAGCGCATATTCGTCAAAGGATCTTGAGGGGATTCTTGTAAGTTTCCAAGTTTGTTGCTTTTTTCAAATGTTACTCCCTTCAATGGAAGTCACATGTTAACATGTGAACCCCCACACTTAGGTCTGTTAATGTGTATTTTGGTCACACTTAACCCAGGTCAGGCAGAATCAGCACATTTTGAATTAAAATGATCAATTAAACCACAAAACATCGGGGAAGGACCGATCAACTACATATCTTTGTTGGGTTTACTGTACCTCTGCTTTGCTATTGTGATGTACCCTTGACATCAAAAATTTTTCTAGAATGTGCTTCATGCTTTTGCGGCATTGCTTATTACTGTCATGCTTGAGAGAAGTTAACTAAAAATGTCTCAGCGTTCGTCTGTCATGACCCTCCCATTGTCCCCATCCCCTTGAAGGCTAGGCTTTAACTTTTTCTGTGTTGCTTATTTTTGTTGATTTTCTTTTTCTTTCCAAATTGAATAAGAGTAGAAGTAATTTCTCCAGTTGCCACGTGTCTACGTGGCAGGAAATGCAGGCATGGTGTATTTTGTTACTTGTTTAATATAGGATTCCACAAGCATCACACCAAACAAGTTTTAGTGGACTAGGAGTATGCTACAAGGGCCAAACATGGACATGGTTCAGAGTTTTTCAACCACAAGAATGTCATTACCTCTGTTATTACAAAATGCCTCTGACATTCAGTTGTATGTGTCCTTTTATATAGGATCCAACACCATTGGTCTGAAAACAGGTCAGCCCAATCAAGTATGCAACGAAGGTCCAAATGTGCTCCAGAGTTGTAAAAATCACAAGAATGCGACAGACCCCATTTCTGTAACAATAAGTGTTAGTGGCATCTTCAGAATTTTCAACAACTTTGTTTCACATTTGACTTATATATAGCATGCACATTTTAGGTTAAATTTGACCAAGGACGTGGTTCTGGGGTGCTTTGTATGTGAATCATCCCTCAATTATGTAAGAATCGCTGGCTGGACCCACCCTCCAAACTCACTTAGTTCACCAACAAGTTTCTGAACTCATATTTCATATTAATGGATTCCATCCTTGTTTTGTTTTGACCAGTAAAGATACTGATCTCAGTTGATGCATTCCAACTAGGCCATTTTGCTGACAGTTCAGTCATATGTAAAGTGCAGTTAGAAGTTACCCTTAACATTGTACTGTATTTTCAGGTCAAGAAGGCTGAGGACTTGGAAGCATATGATGGTCAAGCTAGTATGGTGGAGACAGAGACATATGAGCCTCATTCTGTTGAACCTGAAGGTAATTTTTGCAGGAAATTTAGAAATACTATTCTAGTTGGTATTGGAATGTCACTACAGTGATCAAATCCCAGATTCAGGTCTAGGAGTACAGTTGGTATTGGAATGTCTAGCAAATCCCAGATTCTGGTCTAGGAGTACAGTTGGAATTGGAATGTCGACGAAGTGAGCAAATCCTAGATTGATTCTGATCTAGGGATCAGAGATCAGATCGGCTGCCATAAAAGCCCAAAACTATTTCTTGGCAAACCAGACGTGGAAAAGGCTTGCTGGCTTGCCCACGTCTGGTTTGCCGGTTTCAGTAGTGTACATTGTGGGTAGGAGAAAAATAAGATTGGGGATTACTTTGGGACTTTGAACAGTATACAACTACCCGTGAACACTGTTACTGACATACTGTAACTTAAGAAAAGAAAGAGCCAAAAGAGAGGGGTAAGAGAAAGAGAGAGAGAGAGGGGAAAAAAAAGGAAGCGTTGTTGGTTACTATTCGAATTCAAAGCCCCCACATCAACATTATTTAAGCTCAAAAACCCCGCTTTTTTTTAAGTAAATAGTTTGGATTCGCTTTTGCTTCTGGGCAAGCGCAGTGGTCAAAGTAGTTCAAGGTCAGTGCTTTCCTTCCGGGCGAAGGGAGAAGCTTTACTAATATATACAAAGGGCACGCTAGTGCCCCAGCAAGAAAAGGCCTACTGCTATATATATATGAACAGGCTAACGCGCTTTTCTTACTCTAAATGGCTCTAAATGGCGGGCCAAAAGGCCCCTTTCTTTGTGTTGTAGTAGGGCCGTTGTTTGCTGGATTGTTGGATCCAAATCATGTATCGTAATTCATTAACCATCATCATTGGGGAGGTACATATTTAATTCAAGTTGAAGAAAGTTTAAATATAAAACTCTTGAGATTGCTGGACTAGCTTAATTAACAAGGATTCAAAAAAAAATTCAACTAATTGGAGTCAAAGAAGCCTATGTCTTCTAGATAATCTTGGCTTCAAACATGACACAACTAACGACAGTAGGACCCTTTTATGACTAAACAGGAGCCTGATACATTACTTAATGGATCTCATTACTAATTAAGTAGCTATTTCTTACACCCATCGGACTTTCCATTTTTTGGTCCTCTCATTCCGATGGACATGCCTGGGCACAATGGTTGGTGTGCCACTGTTGTAACCTGAGGTCAAGGCATTGAAATGGCCTCTAAGTAAAAATTGTTGGGGGGTAAGACTGTGCCAAAGAGTCCCCACCCCCTGCTTTGCTTGTGCAGAAGCCTTTGGCCCCAGGTTCGCCATTTTTTAGTTCAGTTTATTCTGAATTCAACTCAATGAATCAAATGCTACACCCCATGGATATTAGAATAGGACCAATGTATTCTGAATTTTTTTATTCTGTCTTTTATATTTACACTCCTGTTATATTTGAATCTATGTGGATTCATGCAACGTTGCTTGGGAAAATAAACTGCAATGACTGGTGACTACATTGATTGCAAGCTAAAAGAAAGAAAGATTAGTTTTCTGTTGGATCTTTATAGGAGGTGGCTTTTCCATTGCTATTGTAGACGTGACCTTGAACAAGATATGTATTTGGCATAAGTATAGTGTGGACTGTGTTTATTCCTTGCGACCTAGTGCTACCAAAGAAAAGCCATAAGACAGTATGTTGATGCTTTTCCCAAGTGGAGAGAGAGTTTCTACCAGGAGCTTACCATGCAGGAATTTGATTGTTTAACTTGAAGCTAATCATCATAGAAATGGTGAAAGTGTAGCGTTCTCAAATTGTGCTCCAAGTAGCATCCTATTGTAATGAGATTTTTTTTAACACTACCAATGTGTCAATTATGTCGCAATTTCTTCACATACCATTCTGTTGTCTTCATTCTCATGATTGGTCATTTGTGAATTGTACTTTTCACTCCTGCTTTTACTTCTAGTTGATATGTAGGAATATGCAAGGCATGTACACACAATGATCCAACTGGAAGGTTGCTTCATTGTGATTTTGGAGGAATGGTGTGGTTGTTTGCGACTTAATGGTTGTGGGCTTGAGTTTGCAAACAGCTTCCCCATTATTATTATTATTATTATTTTTTTTGGGGGGGGGGAGGGGAGGGGAGGGGGGGGGGCGCAAGCCTCATGCACTGGGTGCACCACTTCTTCATGTATACTGGGCTGTACATGCCAAGGCACTTGCTGATTATCCTTGTTTATAGTAGTACTATATGTTGTTCACATTTAAGTAGCTGTGCAATTATATGATGGCTTCTTTCATGCCCATTTGTGGGATGATAAAATGTCCACATTTTATGTCTGAATCAAAACTGTAGCTTTATGACTTCATTTCAGTATTCCTGCCCCGTAAAAAAAATTCACTTGTTATGACAGGGACCATGGATAAAGCTGTTTCACCCGAATGGTGGGGTTATAAACATGGATTTGTCTCAGGTGGTTTTCTTGGTGCAAAAAATGCAAGGAAAAAGGCCTCATCTGAAACTGCTGAAAGCTGTTATAAGCGGACTGCCTTTTATGAAGAAGATCAAGAGAATCTTTACAAACTTGTCCAGGTATGTATTTTTCATGGCAATGATAGAGCTTAATTGTGTGGAATATCATTTTGTCATTTTGTTTATGAACTGAGAACTATGCCTATGGCTAACTTCATGGATCACATGCATATTTGCATGGCATATGCGCTAAAGCGGATCCTTTCTTCCTCTGTGCCTCTTGTACTTGAGCCAATTCTGATTCACTGTAAGTTTGTTAATTGCCTAATACTGATTTTTTTTTTTTTTCTGACCCTTGATTCAAATTTTATAGAAGGATTGGAAATGATGTAAATATGGAAACCCATCAAGGAAGTGATTGCTATAAAAAGAACACAATCCTGAAGTTTCAGAATAATTTCCATTGAACACCACTTATGCACCTATCCAGTTACCAACCTGTTATTCTGTTACATACAGCCACCCTGAAAAAAATGTATTCGGTACATTAAGAGTTTCTTTTCAGCGCATGATTGCCCTAGGATAGTCATTAGTTTATTTTTTTCTCACTCTTCCTTGGTTGATATTTGATAACTGTATCTGAAATTAATTTTATTTTTATTTTTTTATCTATGACCTGTTTTAACAATTGGCAGTGTCAGTTCCAGTCAAGCTCTTTTTTCCCATAAGATTAACAGAGCAGGAATCTGCCTGATACCCGCTAAAATCTACATAGCTGAACCTGATAGTTTACCCAGAGCAACTTTTGAACCCTTGGTTCATAGAAGCATCTAAATATGCTTAATCCATTAATCATGGGCTAGGCTTATGTATATGTCTACTCATTGCATTGGACTGAATTAGACTACATCCATGAATGAGTTGGTCTGACCTGGCCCAAATCCTGATAGAATAATTAAAAGAAAAAAGTCTGATAAAACATACTAGTCAATCAACCTAACAGAATTCCTAGTTCAGGTAGGACTCTTTAACAAACTTTCCAAATAATTCAAAAGGGAAGAGTATTGGTACTTGTTGAGAAACAATTATCAGATGGACTAACCATTTTATAAAAAAAATAAAACTTATTTACTAACCCTGTGAGGCAGACTGCAATGGACTCCTGAGAACTTGAGGAGACCTCGTTGTAGGTTCAAATCAGGTCCTCTTGGTTTTTGATACTGCATCAGTGGACGTTAAACATCTCTTATATAGCTTGATGTAGAAAGTAGCTAGAACTGGCTCCTTGTCCCTTCACATTTTCCTATGACACCCCACTGATACACTTGAAATGGCCTTCCAGCTATGTGCTGGATTTCTTCTGAACTGCTTGAATCGGCCGCTCCCCAGTTTCTCTTACATCTTCCCCCCCCCAAAAAAAAAAAAAAGCCGCCCAAAAAAAAAAAGTAAAAGTAAAAGAAGAAAAGAAGTCATGAATAAATCATGTTTACTTAAATAGAAGGCTTTGGTTCTTTTTTCTTTTTTGTGAAAAGGGGTGGGGGGGGTTGTTACTTTTAATAATGAGTGCTAAGATGCAAACAGTTTTTTGTTCATATTTGGCTGATTTGTCCGGATTATACCTAGAGAAGATGTATCACATTCTTTATGCCACCAAACCACATCCATGTTATCACATTCTTTATGCCTAATTTCATCCTCCTTGGTGCTTCTTTTACTTTGAATATCAAAATTATCTGTATATATGTTTGAAAATTGGTGGCTTGATGGATGGTGTAATCACCGGATTCCCAAATACTTTAAGTGTGCTCGTTTAGTAGACTAGAGAAATAAATTTTCCATCTCTTCTTAATGTCCTCATCACAAACTAGTACTTTACCATCTCCGCTTTTAATACATCTAACATAGTCAAAATCTCTACTCTTCTCGTCCTTATTTTAGCTATCTTATAAATAGATTTTCCCCTTTCCTTAGTGCCTAATTTAATACATCACCTTGCTTTTCCAATAATTTCCCTAGCTTCATTTCGAGCCAATATGCCTTTAAAGATCTTCAACATCCCTTAGTCCTTTGCTTGTCTTAAAACTAGCTTTCTTATTCCTAATGGCAGCTTGAACCTCACTATCCAACCACTAGGTATCTCTATTAGAATGGAGCTTTCCTTTTGATTCACCTAGGACATCTTTAGCCACATTTTTATACACGTAGCCATCTCGTTCCACATCGCATTAGTTTCCCCCGCAAAATCCTACTTTCCTTGTTTGACTATTTCATTAGTGAGGGATTTCAAACACTCTCCTTTAAAGTTCCACCATCTTATCCTAGGATAGCTAACCTTGCACCTTTTATGAGTTTTTGATGTTAGGCACATATCCAAGACCACAAGCCTATGTTGTGCAGTTAAGATTTTCCCTGATATGAAGTGATTTCATAATTGATCATTGTCTATCTGTTGAGCATATTGTACAGGTTGAACAGATTGAATCCAGATATACCCTGATTCTATCATATAATCAAATCAGGTCTAATTCATGTTGGACGTGTTGGGTTGGATCATTCGTGGAGTGGTCCTACTAAACTCATTAATGGCTTTAATGATAGTATTTTCCCTGACACACTGTGTCAATCTGTTCTCTAGTGGCTCCTGTGATGTTTAGGGTAGGGGAAACGGTAATCATGTGAATATTCATGGTGAGTTTGAGGGGAACAGGTGATGTTTTCTGGAGAAGTGTTCTGGCTCAAGACTTGAGCATAGCTGGGTTGGGGTTTTTTAGGTGGGTGGAGGTGGTCGTTTTCAGGGTGTCTGGTTATTCATGGATAGTAGCTTGTATGTTTTGTTTACTTCAATCCAATATTCATGGTGGAGTTAATGGTGATTTACATTTGTTGTGGACTTGGAGAATTTCCTTTTTTTTTTTTTTTTTTTTTTTTTTTGGGGGGGGGGGGGGGGGATTGAATATTATTTTTTGGATGAATGGACTGGGAAACTTACTTGCATTTAGGCATGTGAGTTGCTTCTAGATGATGTTTTCCGGAGGAGGCAATTTCCAGGCAGTGGTGCAATGTTGCACCGACAAGTGGATGTTATAATTTCTTTTACTGATTCTTCTATTTTGGGTCATTAAATAGAAATTTTGTTCTTCAGCTGCTCAGCTTTTGTCCTATCTATTGGATCTGGTATATCCATGCACACACACATATAAACTCTATGCTGCTGCTATGCTTGTCTATTTGCATGGTGATTGGTTAATTATTCACCTTTTGATCCATTCTTGTCACTCTGCAGGACAAAGCCACATCTGGAAAGCAAGGACTGGGTATCAAGGATCGTCCCAAAAAAATAGCAGGCTGCCACTGGGGGGGAAAGAAGACATCTTTTAGTGACGAGGAGGGAGCAAGTAGTCCTAATATTATGTCTCCAATAAAACGAAAACACAGGGACATGCTAGATACAGATATCAATGAAGAAGAGCCGCAAGTGAAGCTGAAGAAGCTGTGCAGACAAATTTTACGTCAGGTGCTTCAAAAACTACAATATACTTAATTCAGTTTAATACTGCTTTAAGTTTTGACCATCGGTTGACTGCTGGTTTTAGGTTCCAAATGGATCACTGAAGCTCAAACAACTTAAATTACTTATTGATGAACACTCGAAAGCTGTTTTTTCCAATTTCTCTTCAAGGCGGGATGCTGTTTCTTACTTGAAGAAGAAGGTATACAATCTGATAACGAGTTTATTTATTTATTTCAGTTTAAAACTATCTCAGAATTGATGGTACATAATTTAGTAACATCAACCAGAATAAGATTGAAGTCAGTAAGCTTAATTGCTTAGGTGTGTTAATTGATGGTCAGGACTTAGGAGAAGCACAGTTACCCTTTTGTACAGAAAAGTTTGTATTCTAACGTTGAATCACACATCTGTGGCATTCAGGATTCTAGCCTAACTATGCCATATGCTTGTGTGGCTGAGGGTATAACTGACAATTAGCTGAGTTGGATCTCGTCCAGATGAAATCATCTAATATCTGAGTAGGATGTCGTCTAGACAAAGTTATCTAATATTTCAGTTAAAAGATGATAATCACAAGCCACTCACATTTTAAGTAGCTCTAGTCCTTGTGACATGATATTCCTACGAAGTGTTGGGATTTTCTTTGTATTCTACTGAAAAGATTAGAAGTTTCATCATCTTGTTTTCTTGTTCACTAAAAGGTATTTTGGATCTGGAAATAGAAGAAAGTAGGAGAAGAATAGGCTTGTAAGAAGAGAGATCATCAGGGAGGAGAATTATCACACAATCTAATTATATATAAAACTGCTACTGGGCTACAATTTATGTAGACACCTCTGGTATTGTGAATAACAGGAATATCCAGCTACTTGTGGACTTAAACCTCTCCGCTTTGCTTCAAACATGCACTGTGAAATTTAGGTTACCAGACTGTTTTCTGTTTCCATATGGTGGAATTATTTTATTCCCTTTAATCAGCAGGAGTGCCGTTGTACAACTTGTGAAGTTTGGTTAGATGAATTGAATCTCCCTAACATTATAAATTCAAATTGGAAATATTAATATGAATGTGGTGCTATTGATACTACATAAATTTGATTCAGAAGGTATAATGGAGACAGTGGTGTCAACAGTATCGCCATTTAAATCCTGGGTTTCTTTTAAATCTTGCATGTATTTCCCTCGAAGTTTTGGACTTTTTTCTACTCTAAAGAAAGGACCAAATGAGAGGGTTGTGATATTTTTCTTATTCACAGCAACAAATATCTTTTAGTTTGTCATATCTGGATATGGTGACTTTCAGTTACGTGACACTGACATGTTCATGTTAAATTTTCTTTTGTCGTTGGATGCAGTTAGAAAGTAGTGATAAGTTCCATGTCATTGGGAAGAGAGTGAGTCTCTCATCAAAGAAAGACTAAAAATTATGTTAAATTTTCTTTTGTCGTTGGATGCAGTTAGAAAGTAGTGATAAGTTCCATGTCATTGGGAAGAGAGTGAGTCTCTCATCAAAGAAAGACTAAAAATTTTGTTCGGGACAATGACGGAAAATTTTGTTACAGACTTCGAGAAATGTAACTATTTGTGCGTTGATCAAAATGTAGTCATTATTCATCCCATTATATATTTGATTGGGCTTACAAGTTCTGCGTGAGATTTTTGATGATCATTACCTATGAAAGTATCAGGGATTTTACACTTTGAGATGCTTGAGATTTTTTATGTATTATATGATATTCAGTATGCTAGATCGAGTGACAAATTTTTTGTAACGGGAGATTTGTTGTATCTATGAATATGCCTTTCAGGTCCTGGGTTTGAACCAGACTAAATGCCTTTGTCATTCTTGCCTGGGGTGGGTGATGAGAGGGTTTATGTAACAGATGAACGATTTTATCTGTTCGGTTGGTGAATGCAATAAGACCCAAAACCCAGGATCTTGTCGTTTTTGTTTCCGTCCAACATGGAGTGGAGGAAGGTAGAAGAGTAAAACGTAACGTTTTACAGTTAAAATTCATACCCGTCCTTTGCATAGAAAAGAGCACAATGTTGTGGGATTGCAACGCAGATACAGGAGCTAGCTGCTCTAACAATGCAGCATCGGACACGCGAGGGAGTTAAGGGACACGGGTGATAATCTCTGGCAAATTTGTGTATTCATAAATTTCACGTCTCAATATATTTGGTATAACCATAAAATTCTGATGGTATGAAAAGAGCTTGCCCTCGTGCCTTTTTAGTGGACTTGTGTCACCATGCTTCAAATGTTGGCATGTTACCTAACTCCTGCTGGGTTCCTTCAGAAAATTAAAACATGAATGCTCAGAAATTACATATTATCAAGCTTTCTTTAGTCACCGGACAACGAATGCTATGGTTGGAAGATCTGAAAAAACAAAGTTAATTGAATGTACAAGTACCTGCTACCAAAGTCTCCAAATGAACTGGAATTGGCTATCAACAATTAAAAGAACCAGTAAATTTTGAAGCCAAGATGCCCAAGTAATATTTCATCAATTGGGACAGCAATGAGTTTAAGCTTTGGGGGAGTGAGAACTATTACATATGCCATGAAGAAGTGTTGAACTCTAGACCTCTTCAGAGGTGTTGGTTACTTCCAACTGAGCAATCTTATGGTGATAAACTTCCATTACTTTAAGGGGGGGTTTGTCATCTGCCCTATTTTACAAAAAAGAAAGAAAAAATGTGGAATTTGCCCTCTTTCTCTCCTTTGGATTAACCTAGGGGCAATGTCTAGGGTCCAAATATCCCTTGGTCGGCTGAGTTTAGGGCAATAAACAACAGACCAATTACCTTTTGGCTTTTACGTTGCAATCATTAGCAAAGATGAGCAACCTTAGATATAAACCTAATTTTAAATTTCTTTCATAATAACTAACTAAAGATATATATAGCTGAAAGACCCTTTACACATCCTGTATATCATTGACCCGACTTTGCAAAAAAATGCTCTATTTGCAAATTCCCTGAGGATGGCTGACGACTTAACTTAGCTCCATGCTTTGGTTTCTTTGCGCAGGGTGCACCGCCTTTGCCATCCTACACAAAACAAACAATTAGATACTTGGTCATCAGAGGATTGAACTGTCAAGGCCTCAGTAGTCTGAATATGAAATGAAGGAAAGACCCACCAAGTATGCCTCCCTTTGAGATCGCAATACTTTAATTCTACCACCTCTTCCATCAGCTCCAACAGCAATCAGGTTTCCGACACTAGTGCCTGATCCTTGCACAATTGATGATGAAGCTGGTTCCTTCCTCTGGGCCCGTTTGCACCATTTTCCTAGATATCTTTTTGTACCATCAGGCCCAAGAAGTCCACCAGTAAAGCATCGATCCCCTGTGTTTGGTGAGGGTTAGGATGAGATGAGACAAATATCCTACAATCTGAAATAGATTAAGTCTAGAAGAATAATTCTTCTGTTTGAGCAAAACTTGAAAGGAAAAAAAAAATAGTCAGTGAAATTGCCACTACATATGCACAATACTAACACCCACATCTCCAGCCATTTCACTTTTCAGGTTGTCCCTTTCAGTAAAAAGATTAATGGACCCCTACCTCAGTTTAGCTAAGCCTAAATCTTACAAGAACCAGGATGCATAATCTTCTGCTCTTTCGGAGCTAGCTGGAGATCCAAGAGAAGGTCTAAATCCTCCACCAATGGAATAAGATTGAGATAAGTAAGGCATGAAATTGACATGATGCCATCATCTACGTCTGATCTAATATAGCAGTGGACAGATAGGGATGGTTTGAACTCAAAAAGATCCAAACAGAGCTTTTTCGATGTTCATTATCGTCTATCATATCATGCAAGTAGCAATATAACACTGGGCTTACCCACAAAAGGAAAAGCAATATAAAACTGGTAAAAAATGCTGGAAATGTAATGATTGCAGATTCCAATTCATGCCCCTCAATTCACCAACTATTCAATCAGACTCACCTGGATTTGAAATAGAAGCTGGAGCTGGAGTTCGGATGTTAAGCACAGGAAGTTCCTTAACATCATCAGGAATCACCACTACATCATCCTTCATAACACACGCCGAAGCATTATCAATGTCCTTAGTGTCATTACATGAAGCTTCACGCCCCCAAGCTTCTCTCTTGCCGTCACCAGGTGAACTTGGAGCTGACAAACGAGACTTTACACTGCCACTAAAACGAGATGGCATTTGAAGTTTCAAATCAGGAGATGGTGTTCTATGCAGAGCAGTAGCATGTTCCAAAATATCCTCAATAACAGAAGAATGTCTTCCCTTGTCAAGATCAATTGCATTAGCTTCCTTGTTGTAGGTGTTTGCACCAAGATCCTTTTGAATTTTTGAATTTTCTGTTTCATGGGAATGACAAGGACCATTTGTCAAGTTTACTCTCTGGTTCAATTCCTCCAGTTGTTCAACAGGCAGGTCCATCTGGTTGTCTGATGAATATTTTCTGATAAATGAAGAATTGGAGTTCACATTTCTCTCTCTCTCACCAAAATCTTTGCCAGGAGTTATACTGGAATCCTTCAAAGACCTTAAAACTTCATTCTCTCTCTGTTCAAGGGCTGTTTCCAGTTCTTGCACCCTTGACTGTTAAATTGCCACCAAAATGGAGATCCTCAGGCTAAGTTCAAAGCTGAGATCAGACATCATAAGAATGGATTGGGAGGACTCATAATTGACATACCTTCAATTTCTTGATCTTTGCTTCAGATTTTTCAAGCTTCCGAAGATGGCGCGACTCTTTACTTCCAAAAAGATTGCATTGGGCCAACAATTCTTTATAGCTCCTAAGGTTTGACATTCATCCAGGCGTTAGAAAGTCCAAAAGGAATCCCATAACTTTTCTTGTTATTGATAAAAATAAAGAATACAGTATCTATTAAGTAGCTAAGATGAGGGAAACAAAGAGTAGAGGCCTCAAGCATATTTAATACATGAAAAGTAAAGATGATTAAGTATTAATAACCGATGAAAGGACGAAACTTTCTACCACAATCTAAATGAAAGCAACAGTGTTTTATAAGGTTTAATAACCATCAAGAAACATACCAAAGGATTTTTAAAGAAAATTAAACTAGTAAAGTAATAGGCCCAGATGGCATCCAATAGAATGTGGAATTATTTGGTTAAGCAAGATGTTTAATAAGATATGAACACAAGTATGCCAGATGATCAACTATAAAAACCATATATTTTTATCTTTTGTTTTTTGGGGGGAACAAAACCTATGCTTAATAAGCCATACTATGACATAATCAATAATCCATATAGCGCATTCCTAATTATAGACCAGCTGACATGCCTTGCTGTATAATTTTTTCTGATGATTTAACCTTAATGGAAGAATCAAAAGCAGAGAGAAATTATTGTTTACTAAAAAAAAAAGTTGAAGTTATTGAGATGGCCTCAAATTCCAGACTTTCAGATGAGTAAAATAAAAAGAGAGTGTAAGGCATATAACTTTAGTAAATAGAACTGAAAGTGATGCAATGAGAATTAATGATACCCAAAGTGAATAATTTTTTCTGATGATATAACCTTCATGGATGAATCAAAAGCAGGGATCAAACATTGAGTTGAAATAACTGTTCACTAAAAAAAATTAAAATTATTGAGATCGGCCTCAAATTCAAGATTTTAGGATCAGTAAAATAAAAGGAGAGTATAAGGCATACAACTTTAGTAAATAGAACTGAAAGTGATGGAATGAGAATTAATGATGGAGTTACCCAAAGTGAAAATTTTTGGAACCCCTATTCAATCATAAAATAACAGGGAATAGAGGATGATGTTGCTTAAAGATCAAATAGAGGATACATGAAGTGGAAGGGTGTATTATGAGGTGGTGTAATTGACATATTCCTCTTAAACTACACTGAAAATTTGATAGGACAGGAATAAGACCAACAATAATAGGGCTGAATGTTGTAATTAACATTATGTTGCTGAAATGAGCATGTTGGAAAGATAAGAGGTGTGTAAATTAAGGAATGAACTAATTAGAGCTACTTTAGGAGCAGCTCAAATTTATGACAAGTTGCAAGAATGTTGCTTGAGTTGACATTGACATGTGCAACACTGAGTCTTTACATGCTCCAGTACAGAGATGATTTCCTATTCCAATTGAAGGAAGAGCTAATGAGCTACGAATGGACCTAAAATGAATCTAGGAGTAAGTGATGAGGAAAACATGCATAGCTTAGGATCCACTAACAAGTATGATTTTGAGCAGAGTTCATTGGAGTAGAAGGATCAATGCAGCTCACCCTTTTTTGTTGGGGATACGGCTAGGGTTGAATTGGGACAAATATGCTCCACAAGAACAGATAAGGAAGACCAAGATGTAACAAAATTAACGCATGACAGAAGAATCACAAGGGCTTACTTGCAATTAATGGAATCCAACCCTGACTATAAATAGTTAAAGGCTTCATCTCTAAAGCAAGGCTAGTTTGTCAAAGAAAAACCACAACCGCATGCACCTTAAGGAAAATGTAATTCTTTTCCAAATCGGTTTCATTTTCATTCCTACAGACAGATAACCTGTTGGATGGAATAACACCACTCTCTTTAAGTTTCCTATGAGGGATCTGAATTCTTTCCTGTCATAATCAGACTGATAAAGAAACCTAATTCAATATATTTAAAAATTACACTCGTCAACCAAACCATTAAATTGGAAGTCAATCACCTAACTCATAGATTAACTTCTTCACAATTTTCCTTTCGTCATGGGTTCTTTTTACTTCCAAACCAACAAGTAGGATTAAAGTTCGAAGAACTAAATGCCCTGCAGTCTTTCTACAATATCTCAGCCTGGATCCAACTGAATGGGGGTAATGGGGTAGGCTACATCAGTCTTACAAAACAAGGGTTAAACATGAGAATAAAGTAAAAAACCACAACCACAACTACAAATCAATCTCAAACAAACTCATTCGAGTTTTATTCATCTAGTAAAAACTCATTCAAGTTGGCTACACAGATTGTTGCTCTCCAATCAGCACCATTAGACATCAAGATGTACATAATTGAAGTCATACATTAGCAATCTATCTGACATATATCTGAAGCAGAAAACATGTTCATATCCAAAAGTTAACTCTAACCATTTCCATGGTACCTGAGGCTTTTAAATGCCCATGTTAATACAGGAAGGTAAAGAAGTCTTTATCTCATTCTACATTTAAATTAAGTTCCTCCAATTTCACAGTACAGTTGCAAGCTTTTGTGAATTTGAAGTTTCATCAATATGTATTGGCTGCTGTAGCAAAATCTTTTCATTTTTATACATATATATGACATTAAATACAAATTTAAAAGCCCCTAGAAGAACCAATGAGATATATATTCATTGTAACAGAATAATACATGAACACGCATGACCAAGACAACTGAAGGATGATCCACATCACCAGGTGAGTGGTTTTGGCCAAAGACCCACTGTCTTTCAGTTCAACTAACTGTTACACATGTAATTCCTAGTTTCTTTTGGATAGAGATTACTCAGTTTAGACCACCTCCTGGTTTTCTCCCAGGTAATTTTACACCTAGCACAGGATTTACCTCCATGATTCTTCTTTTGTATGCATTAGAACGTGAACAGAGTTTTGCTAGTAAGATATACACAGAAAAGTTAAAGAGCTTACTTGTTACGTAGTACGAGTGACTTTTTTAAAATATCTATTGTATCTTTACTGTTAGCCTGACGACCAAATGAAGCAAGCTTAACAACATCTTCTTCCTCCAAATTCAAATCCGAGACTCTAGGTTATAAATGAATAGTAGTGGTTAGTAGAATAAAAATGGATTAAGTGAAATATGAACAAGCACGGCTATATAATTTTACTGCTATACTTACAATTTGAGTGCAGCAAGCTCTTTAGCTAGAGCTAAGTTTCTCTCCTGGACCCTTGAGCACTCAGAAGATGCTTTCAGAAGTTCCTACAAGGTACAGGAAAAATTAAAGCGAGTGCAATACAGCCAATTCAGAGAGATAGGTTCTCTTAATGAAAAAAAGAAAAAAAAAGGGTAAATCACCTCAGATTTTGAATTCAATAACTGCTGAATTAAATATTTTTCTTTTTGAGCTTCATCCTTTAATGATTCCTCCTTCTTGGCCTTTTCCTTGCATGCGCAAAGCTGCAAGTATAACCATATAAATGATAAAACATACAGGAACTGAAGGGTGGTTCAACAAAAACAGTGAGTAAAACACTCATAAATGAAAAAGAAAAAAACCTCTTCATCGAGTTCTTTCAGATAATTCTGTTGAAGCTCAAAGGATGAGGTAATTCCAGAAAGCTTTCCCTCCAGCCTCTTCACTTCCCTAAGCAATTCGGCAGGATCATCTTCCACTTCAAATCCAGATGCTTTTTGAGACGGAATTGTTTCTCCAATTGACTGGAAATAAAGTCGTAAAGCTTTATCTTGTGAACATTTTTGCTTGCAAACGGGACACGTGACCTTCTTCGCTTTGGAGCAATACTCAAACCACTGCTGAAGACTAATTTTTCGTTTTCCAAATTCCAAAAAAAAAAAAAAAGAGAAGAAAGGACGTAAATCAGATCAATCTAGCTTCAATCAAGGAGGAAAAGGAGCAGCATTCTTATAAAGGAAAGAAGAGAAAGAAAATAAACTAACCAGAGCTCGTGAAAGACATGCCCGCAGATGGAGATTGCTTGAAGATCTTCAACCACTGGCTTCAGATCTTCAAAACAGATCGAACAGATGGTCTTGCTGAAGGCATTGCATTCTACCATGGTGCTCGATTGCTTATCCATTCTACGCTTTCTGTTCCGGATTTTAACAATTTTAGTCTGCTCGGCTAGGGCGCCAACTCGAAATGAGGAAATCGGCGGGAAGATGAAAAATATCAAATCGTGGTTGGAAATATCCTTGCAGTGGGACCCACATGGTTTTCGAACTTGTGGGGTCCAACTGTTCATTCGCCCACTGGATCACTAAGATGAGATGAGGCATATCATTAGCCCTCCGCTTCATTCAGTAACGACTCACAATAAAGATACTAATCTGACGACTCCTAAGACAAGATTTGGGATAAATACATGAGCTGACAACGGTGTGAGAAGTAACAGTTACAATGGTCTGCGAGTGGAGTGAAAATGTTTTGTTTGATGGCAAAAAAGGAAATTAAAAACCTACCTATAATAAACAATTAATTAAATAGCACCGTTTAGCATAACTATCTTCATTGAATAGTCTGATAAAATCCAATAATACACCCCCGAATTTGAATATAACTACATTACACTCTAAATTTTAATATATTACAAGCGTCCCTTGTGTTAATAACATCCAAGTTCCTTAATTTAAAAAAAAAAAAATAAAGAATAAAAGAGCATTTTGGTTCTTCCATATTTGAAATTTGAATATAGGTGACTAACGGTGTTAGTCTAAGTAAGACTCACCCGTAACATATTGCACTAAGGGGACCCAAGTCCGAACATTAGTTTGTGGTCCACTAAGAAGACCCACACATAAAAAATTTAAAAATAAAATCCAGAACATCATATATTTTATTCATTTTAGTTTAATCTCCACCCCAAATATGTGACTTATGAACACTTGTCACTCATCTATAAGAAAATGATGACCCATTACATTGTCAAAAATGGACTTAGATACATTTCCCCCTGTTATATTGTGTGGGAATGGGAGGGAGGGGGAGGGAGCAGGGGTGAGAGAAGCTGTGAAAGAGACCGATCAAACCTAAGACCTCTTAGGACTTATTGCCTCTACAAAGGAAGCTGCCACTAGGCCTACTATTGTGCTCGAAGCACATCTGTCATCTTCACGTTGGCTAAAAATTGCACTAATTGAGTTGGATACCACACATCCATATCTTGATTCTAAACATCGATAAATAAAATTGTAAAGGATACCATCATCCAAAAGTGAGAAGCAATGGATTCTCAATTTCTATTATTTGTATTGCACCTAAAATGCATAAGCTACAAATCATTGCAACTGTTGACCTGCTGAATTCAATTATATAAGCCCCAACGTCACAAAGCATGCTCCACCAAAAAAATGTTTAAAACATAACATCCTATAAAATAAACTCAACAAGCTCTTGAAAGAATTAGCATTCCTTCCAATGAGGTTGTTGCCATTTTTGAGCTTGCTGGACCCTCGGGAATAATAGATCATTAAGTTGCTTCTCAGCACTGTATTCTGAAATAACCTGTGAACACATACATATAACAGAGAAGGTCAGAACAGTGTTAGCAACAGGAATATCCTATGGTCACAGAATGCATTCACATAGTTGTGAACTTGTGGTCTTAAAGATTGAAAGAAATATGACTTCATAGAGTAAGAAAAAATCACAACTGGGCTTCAGAAATCAGAACCAAATACAACCACTTAAAAAAGGTACAATAAGATCTTTCAAGTTTCACTCTGGGCCAATGTTGGAAGTATGACATGATGTTCAGCGTTAAGGTA
This sequence comes from Hakea prostrata, assembly GCF_041222555.1. Taxonomy (NCBI): domain Eukaryota; kingdom Viridiplantae; phylum Streptophyta; class Magnoliopsida; order Proteales; family Proteaceae; genus Hakea; species Hakea prostrata. Next base: position 36,339,690 of record NC_142605.1, on the reverse strand, counting down.
CTGGGGCCAAATCAATGGCACAAGAATGGGTCTTCTAAAAGGAGACAAACTGTTTAAAGGTTGCCTAATTTCCTCAACTGGATACAGTTTCAAGTGACATGGTCGCAGGTAGGAATTCAGAATTGTTCATATGAGTGTCCAGTGTTCTCTATGTTATTCCATTTATGATCTTACAAGTCATACGGAAGCAAGTCTTGAGGTGGAGAATTATTGGTGAAATTTCATCAGTGCTTCTGTAGCATGTCCTAAAAGCTTCCTTTTTATGATGCTCTCAAAAATGTACTAGACTCGTTTATGTCAAAATCGATAGCCACATCTATCTTTTATAGATACGCTTGTTTTCCTGAACCAAAAACTAAAACAAAATATAGATTGCAAATCTTAAGGCCAAACATTAGTTAAATTATAGATAAAATTTCCAGTCACTGATTCATGATTACCACTTACCCGTGTATGAAATGTGAACCGCAGAGTCTGAACTTGTGTTCCTGAGCAAACCCTCAAATCAAAGCCAAGACTATCTAAAGCAATGAGAGTTGCTTCCTGTAATAAGTAGTGGCATTGCACATATTAAAGCTCACATACTGAATAAATATTAATAGGAAATGTTTGAAGTCAAAAAAAAAAACTTCTCTATAATATTTCATCTCACAGTGCAATACACACGTCCTACTGGAAGAAAAAAAACAAGTTACTATTCCAGGCTTTCCAGCAAAGATCATTGACATGAATATGCCTATTCCACAATAGACTAACAACTTGAATGCTTTAAGTCATTTGTCACGCACTAGTTCATGTTGATTGGGCTGCAAAGATTAGCTCAACCGGAAGCATATTTTCAATTTTTAAATCAACCCCACAAAATGCAAGAGTTCAAGCATAAGCACAACATTAATGAATAAACTGCAGTGAAACCTCAAATGTCCTCAAACTCTCAGTTTCAACATAGGGGCCTAGAGACTTCTTAAATGAGAAGCTAGAACATGCAAGGCAAAGCACTTGCCTTTATTGAAAATCCTACAACATTGAAGGAAAAGAACACGAAACTACTCAGACTTTTTGAGTTTTTTTTACTACTAATATGCAAAATTACATGCTTCAAACTTGAAAATGGTGAAATAATGCTTTGCCTTCAACCAGCATTATCACACTGTTGGAGGTAAGAATCAATCAACCAGTCCAAATCTCTGAGATAGTACTAGATGGAATCATCAAGCTTCAGTGGACATTCAACAGAGATGTAGATCCTAAATTATTTGAAGTGCATCTGTGCACATCATTCTTAAGGTGCCTCACAGAAGATTCAACTGAATGTGCCTTTCCTGCTTCATATTTCACTTCAGTGTATTAGATTTATCCTACAGCACAAGTGGTTAAATGCTACACGACCTACACTACCAACTATGATTATGAATGGTTCAACTTTATGCTACATGATGAAGACTGTAATATCATGTCAACAAGTACATACACTTCAGGTTTATATAAGCATTTCCTGATCTTGTTAATTAGTACTCCTTCAATCTTGCTTTGGTATCCACACTCCAACTTGCTCCAAGACCTTAAAATCCCATATCAAGTAAATATAACGTAATGATACAAGTAAGTTTGAATAATTCAAGTTTCATATGAAACAGAAACTTCCATGATGTCTTATGTTGTGTTTGTGTGTGTAATATGTTTTGTGTTTTTTGTTAAATTTATATATATAAATATTTTTTTTTTTTAATATTAAAAAAAAAAAAGGAGAAAGGGGGAGGGGGGGGGGGGAGGAAAAAAGAAAAAAAAAAAAAAAAAAAAAAAAAAAAAAAAAAAAAAAAAAAAAAAAAATTTTTTTTAGAAAAAAAAAAAAAAAATAAAAAAAAAAAAAAAAAAAAATATTTTTAAAAAATAAAAAAAAAAAAAAGAAAAAAAAAAAAAATAAAAATATAAAAAAATAAAAAACCCCACACCCATGTAACCAAACAGGCCCTAATATGATTTACAGTTAGTCCAGCTCCTGAATGGAGTCCCAACCATCACTTCTACAGTCAAGCCAGACCTAAAACTATGAATATATTAAATTGCTAAAAACAACTTATGTTACAGGACAGGATATAAAACGGAGTCATAGACAACAAAGCTCATCAATGAACCTGAAACATGCTTTCCCTAAGTAAAAATTAACCTCTAACAGACAGCTGCAGGTGAACCAAAATTTTCAAGAGTTGAGCATGAAACAACAAGAGCTCCAATACTCATTTGCATGATGCCTTCTTCAACATTAAAAGCTCTATAGTAAACAAGGTCACAGTAAGTAGTTAGAACAAAATTTTCTATTGACATCAGAAATGTTTGCCAGGGATTTTTAGAGCAACCTATCAGCAGAAAGATGGATTCATAATTCAGACATGTACTAATAACCTTCCAACTTTAAAGCACCAAGGTAAATTATACTTGAAGTGCGTGCATATAATCATTAATATTGAAGCATAACATCCAGAAGTCAATCACAAATACCTACTGCAGTACCTCTACTTTGATACCCTTGCATCTCCAACAGAGAGATTTTAAGGCTTCTGTGGTCTCTTCTCCCCCAGCTTTCAAACGAGATATAATTTTGGCTGCTGAATGTGCAATGGCATCAGGCCTGGCTCTCCAAAAATCATTTACTTCCACTATGGTCTGTAAAAAAGTAAAATTGGTGTTATTACAATTTCAAAAGGTGCATCCGTTTGCATGAAAACATGACATAAGCAAGACAAGAAATATCAGCCTGAAACATTGAAGCTTATAAACAATACTAACAATGACATGATTTAGGCATGAAACTTTTAAAAGCATATAGCCTCAGGCCATTTCTCAACAATATCTGCTGACTCAAATATGGGAGCCTGAGCTCTGGACTCAACTCTGATGGCAGTCACTTTGAGACAGAAACGAATTTGGCCAATTGTTTCCTTAATTTTTGCATCTCAGATGTCAATAAAAGTTCACTGGCAAAGGATTCTTTCCTATGGTCTACAATCCTAATGGATCACTACCAATTATTATCTTTATGCATTTAAGAAACTGGAAGATCACCAATCTAAGACAAAGCCCCAGTAATATTTACATCTAGACTAATAGTCCACAAGTACAGGACAAGTATATGTTACAACAAAGCCCTTGTAAAATTTACATCTGGACTAGTCCTGGGAAAGAAAAAAAAAGAAGAAGAAAAAAGGAAGTAAAGTTCACAGGTAAAGGACAACTATATGCTTCAATCACATGGTAGCGATGCCTCCTGTGAAGATAAAATGTTTCATCGTCAAAGGTAGCCATAGCTGCAATTGACCAATGTCCAGCCAAGAAGCACTCAAAAAGAAGAGGGGGAGGGGGGCACATGCCTGAAGTCCATGTGATAAAATTAACTGAATCTTGATCATCTCAAGCTTGTAAAACGAAGTTCCAGGTCTAATGCTCTCAACTTTATCCGGTCCCTCTGCCCAGATTCTACCATGTTTAAAAGAGGTTGACTCATGGTGACGACCATTAAGCATGCCAATATCTTCCAGTTCGTCTTCTAATTCCCCAACTTGATTCTGGACACTGGGATCATTGCCTGGCATTTGCTTTTGGATGAGAGAGTGCTTCTCAACAAAGGAAGGCCTAAGAAGGCCTTGGATGGCAAGACCAGCTGGAGGTTGATCTATCCTATCCATGGGAAGTTCTGATGCTGCCTGCAACACAAAAGCCAACATTTAACCCAACCAGAGATAAATATAGTTTTTTTTGTTTAGCCATTAAGTAATTGAAAAACAAAGTTAACAGTAGACACAAAGAATATGAGGAGGCAGGGTAACAATAACCAGCATCAAGATGCTGGTTCAAAACATGGAAAGAGCCTTTTCATGATGTGGGGGTAAGGCTGTATACATTCCCATCCAGACCCTGCAATACTGGGAGCCTTGTTGACTGGAATGCAACTCTTTTTTTCTGATGATAAAGACAATAACTCAATTTCTTTTACCCTATTGAATATTATAGTACATTGACTAATCAGAATGAATTTGTCACCTCAGCAAGTTTGTTGGCAAAATAAATCGGGTGAGAGGAATGTAAAGTCTCCAAGTTTCCCCAATTGCCAATAGTCTCATCAGAATCCACATCTTCCTCATCTTCGAGAATTCCAACCCAGTCCTACCAATAAATAAATAAAAGAACATTGAAAGTATTAAAGAAAGATGTGGGAGATATCAGCATAAAAATTCCCAACACATATAACAGCCAATAAGTAGCCATAGATTTCAAGGATAAAACATACACCTTATCATAGTCACCATCGTCATCATCATTATCATCATCCTCTTCATCACACTCTTCTGTGATTTCTTCAATGCCAAAATCGATATCTGCTGGTCCTGATAAGTTTATCCCACTAAGCATTTCCATACTTTCTATGCCTATAATCACTTGCTGCATTAAGCATAGAGAATTTCACTAGAACAACAATGCTTCCATGACAAATTTTAGTACAGATATCTACCAAAGGTTAGTAAGAAGCCTACCACAAAGTTGTTTTTAGAAGTTAGTGTCTGCATAATGTCTTCGTCATTGCTCACCCTGAAGTATATATCTGATGAAATTGCCACACAACTTAATAATTACAAAAAAAAACAAAAAGAAGAAGAGGAGATTACAGATCTTTATGCAGTATGAAAGGAAACAAAAGTTTATCATATACTTCAAGAAATGCCAATTATCTAACTTACTCCCATGTTCATCGGTCACGTAGGGCAATTCAGGCCAGAAAATGTTCTCGTGAATGTCATCATCAACTAATGCTGAGAACATAAGTGTTGCATTCGTGTTTACCTGCAAAAGTGTTGACTTGGTAACAAGATTGACATCGAACCACTACAGGGCTCTCAATTTCTACAAGAAGATATGTTAGTAGTACCTCAACTATGGTTCTAGTGGTCTCGGCTGCAGTGAGTCTGCCATCTCCAACATCCGGAGTCATGGACTCTGCGATGTCTTCGAACGGGTGGTAATGTGACTTCCTGTTATACTCCAAGGGATCTGAAGTCGAGCCTGAGTACCCTTCAGTAGCCTGGACTCTGCTCCGGCGGAGCAGATATTTCTTCTCTGTGAAAGAAACTCCATCTGCAAGTCTCAGAGCTCTTGTCCTGAAAATCAATGTAAACACAAACAAACTTAAAACTCCGATTAAATCACGGGAAAGAGTAATCAAAATGTTCTTTTTAAATGTTCAAAAAGAAAAAAAAACCATGGTACGTCGAGGCTATTGGCCTGAGGCAATCGACGGAAGTTGCCGTGGACTCCGGGAGAATCGTCGGAGCTCCGAAATCGGCAATAGTCTGCAATAATGCAATTCTTTTAGATAACTAATCGTACCGGAAAATGGACTTGAAATTGCATTAAACAAGACAGTGAATGATAAATGTACTTGAAATGGTGAAGGAAGAGCAAGAGCCACCGCACATTGAGCGAACTCCAGTTGCAAATGCTGAATCCATCATCGTCATCATCTAGCTGTTCAAAATCAGAGAGGCGAAAGCTTCACTACATCCCTCGAAGGCAACTCTTTTCAATGAAAGAGCAATTAACCACCAAATCTAACAATTCTTCTTCCATTCCGGTAGCATTTCGAGTTGGATGACGATAGAGATTCTGCTTCGGATCCCGACCATAATAATGGCTTCTGCTTCAGCTTTCGACTTACTTTGCGTTCAACTTTATCCATTACAGGCTCTAAATCCAGCCAAAATTTTGGCGCATCTGTTTCCCTTTAGGACCATTTCTGATTCGATTAGTCGGAACGGCAATCCATCCTTTTTTTTTTTTTTTTTCCTTCGAATTTTTGAAACAATGGCCTTTTATCTTGTCCAAATATTTTCGCAAAGACCAAAGTCTCTTATTATTTAGATATAGGGCAGCGTTTCGCCCTAATTTCTTTTTTTTTCTTTTTTTTTCAAAAAAATTATATTAACCTTTACAAGCAAACTATAAACCTTAGCCATTCAGCAGACCTCACTCTTTAGATTGGCTAACTTTTTATTCGACAATATTAAGTTTGTGTGTATGATGTTTGATCATCTTAGAGTTAGTTTTGTTCTTAGATCAAGGAATTGTGAAGTAGACTTTCTTGTTAAATAATTTAAATGGTGTTTCTAAATTGTGGTGGCTGGATCCAGTTTTATGTCGAAAAAGCAGTATATTTGTGGATGAAAAGTCAGCATAAGTATCCAAATAATAGAAAATTACATATACTACATGTATTTGTAATCAATTACATTTACTACTTCAAAACAAAAATCAATTATAAATGCCCTCTTACAACTCTTATAGAACAATCTATTTAGTGCTCTCACTTCTTAAGAGTAATGGACATTTATAATTTATTATTTTTTAGAAATGATATATTAATTGCAAATACAGAGGTCTATATGTTATTTTCTTTCTAAAATAATGATTGACTGATTGTCAATATTTGTCATACTTGAAAATAACAAAACAAAATTATAAACGTAAGGTCTTAATCTCTTTAGTAAGACTCAAAGTTGCACCAATCTAGCAAATTTGGTTGCTCATTAATGTTGGAGTCTAACCGTATAATCAATCTTGTGACTTCCAATGCTTGTGCAAGCAAAATACCATCATGGAGACCAATTTTTAAGAGAATGACAATTGAATATTGGCTTGGCCTTTATTGTGCTACGATAAAAGTGCCAAAATGATCCCATAATATGTTACCCTTACCACCTTTGCCATCTATCATGTTCCATGCACCATCAATGTGCAAAAAGTAGGCATCTTCGTCCACAACAGACCAAACAAACTTAACTTAATAAGGGGAAAATATATTTATCATCAAAGGTCAGCTCATATAGTAATGGACCAACACCTCTCAATGGGCAAGTCATTCATCATTCATGATGGTATATAACTATATGTAATAATTCCCACTCCCTATTCCTAATAAGTTAATATAAAGCACTGATATGGATAAAATATAACCGAACCTGGTTCATATTTGGTTTGACCCTCAACTCCGATCAAGACGAAGGGAATCGACTCGCTCTCGAGCGAGCCGGATCTGGGAGATAGCTTGCTGAGGAAGAAAACTAACTCAGTCACAAACACGCCGTAATCCGATGCGATCGGAATAAGTTAATCAACCTAAAGGCAGCTAGTAATATTTGGCAGCTGTCACTCATCGCTATTATATGGATAACTACCATATAAAGATTGTATCATCAAATGAGTCATCTACTAGTCCAACCTAGTAGAGATCTATCACTTAATTGATCTATCTGTTTATATCCAACAACTATCAAAATAAGGTTCAAATACATTAAACGAATGAGATTCAAAGGTACACTCTATATAAGACATCACATGACGAAAACACTTAGATGCTTACAATCTGAATCATATTATCTTTATTCATTCATTAGCTCTCTGCTTTAGTAGAGTTGTTTGTGATTAAGTTCATCAATTGATTTAGCCTTCGAAGGTGGACTCCCGGTCCCAGCGATCAGGCTACATCTGACGTTCGTTTTTACAGGTCATTCTCAAGAGATCTAAGGACTGAATAAATTTTGGACGCATTAAGTAACTTAAAATATATATATATATATTCATATTAAATGAAAGGGTGAGCCTTAGTGTACAATTGGCGTAGCATAATTTGGCGAAGCACAATTGTAGGTCAAGGCATTTAATAACACGAACATCAAATTACTATACATAGATTTTTTTTATTCAAACAAAAATCTAGTGTGAAATTGTGTATAGAACAAGAATACAAAACAAATCATTTTTTTTCCTTGTGAAAAAAAAGAAGGGTTGAATTCAAAAGTAAGAAACAAAAACAACACTTAGAGTCATGGTGCACAATTTACAAAGAAAACATCAATGGAGGAAGAGTTGTGTTCAACTTATTTTGTGTGAGTTCTGATTCTTGTTGTCAACTTTTAACTCAGTTGATTATTTTAATTTTCTTTTAGCAATGATCATTTGGATTAAATCATCAATAAGCTGGATCTACATCTGATTTTTGGTTGATATAGTTGTGTACGACTGATTTTTCTTTTTTAAGAGCATTACTAATGATAATGAATGCATTAATGGTTTGGCAAAAAAAAAAAAAAAAATGTATTAACCATATTATGAATATCATTGTAGTTGATAAGAAAATAATAATATTTTTATTTTTTTTTTTTTTATAGAAATTGAGGTTCGTTCAGACAAGCTTTCTCGCACACATCCCAAGAAAATCGTTTCGAATACATTTATTTTTGTATAAAAAAAGAAAAGGTGTTCTGTTCACATCTTTCAGGAAAGATTCTATTTTCACCGTGATGGTATCTCCTACTAAATGTAACGTTACACTACCAGAATATCTTCTACTAAAAAAACATAACCAGAATATCGCAAATACTCCGTAAGGGTTTAAATGTCATTTCTCGTATTCGTTGCTGTTTTCTCTAATTTGTTATCGTTGTCTGAAAATACTGTTAGATACAACTTACAACCTAAAAGTGAATTCCGGGATCTCCTGTCTCATTCCCCACATCGTCTTCCCCGTCGATCGGACCTTAAAAAAGAAGAAGAGAATGAAAAATCACGAAGAGCTGTTCACTCTTAAAGTCTCTCTCTTTCTGCTCGCTCGCTCTCGTTCGATCTAGCAGAGAAGTTCTTGGTCAATTCATTTGATTTGTAGGTCCGGAGATCAGACTGAAACATCAATAATTGGTATTCTCTCCGTTCCGTTTTCGTTTGTTTTGGCCTTGATAATGGAACAATGAGCAATCTGCATCCGAGTTGCGACTGAAGTTTCTGTCTGAAATTCGACGGCATTATTGCTTTCCTCGCCTGCGTTGCAAGGTGAATTGGAAGCTTCGTTGCTGATAAATCTAGAACATGTACTGAGAATTTGAGGATTATTACTTCTTCTACCAAGCAAGTCAGGTCAAGACTATATTGCGCGCTAATTCGTCTCGAGGTAACTATAATAGCTCTGGATTCATACTTGCTGGGGAATTCAACCTCCATTTTGGTTTTGTCATATAAAATAAATGATCTAATTAATTCATCCTGTACGTATTTAATCGATATTGTTTACCAGAAACCAGTATGCAATGGTTCTGCGATATTCTAGTGTTTGTTTGTTTGTCTTTTTTTTTTTTTTTTTTTTTTGTTTTGGGGGGGGGGGGTGGGGTTGAAAATTGCGATCTCGTAGTTTGAGTTTACATCACTGTTGTTGCTCACTAATTAATTTTGATGGCCATTTCAGACAATGCTGTCACGTTTTTTTTCTTTTCAGTTTCTTATAAAAGTAAGCCTTAACGTATTTGTCTCCTAATATAGATGAAAGAGAGTAGAGCTGGAAGGTCTTCTGTTGGCTCACTTCCACTCATTCTGGACATAGATGACTTTAAGGTAAAATTTGAACACTAAAAGTATTTTTTTCCCTCCGTGATCATCATTTGGTTGTTGACATTTCAAAATTGCCGATGGTTTGTATTCCATGATTCCCCCCCCCCCCCCCCCACACACACACACACACTAGGATTTAACTCAAAAATACATCTTTTATAGGGTGACTTCTCTTTTGATGCATTATTTGGAAGCTTGGTAAATGAACTCCTCCCATCATTTCAAGAAGAAGATACAGATTCTTTGGAAGGCCATGGCGGCCTTGGTGGCAATGATGCTTTACCTAATGGGCACATGAGGGCTCCATCTGATCTGGCAAAGGCAGCACAAGGAGTCTCCACTCCATTATTTCCAGAAGTTGATGCTCTCTTATCTCTGTTTAAGGATTCTTGCAAGGAGTTGGTTGATCTCCGACAGCAGGTATTTCATTTTGAATGAAGTTGATAGATTGTACATAGGTTCTCTGTTGAGGTTCTCTTCTAATCAGTTGTTGATTGAAGGTGGATGGGAAACTTTATAATCTGAAGAGGGAGGTCTCTGTCCAAGACTCTAAACACCGCAAGACACTCTCTGAGGTGAGTGTGGTGAACAAACAGCAAAACATGTATGTTACTTACTGTTGTCTGGATCACTTAGATTGTGAGAGGATGGCTCAATCAGAGGGAATGAGGTTCTTCCATGTTGCTGAAAGAACACAAACTTTGCAGCATTAAAATTGTTTAATGCTGAGGGTATCCGCCAGTCACCATTCAACTAGATTACTTATGAAAAAGTAATTGAATTTTTTTTTGGGGGGGGGGGGGGGGTCAGTTTTAAAATCACTCCACTGCTGTCAAATTTGAGAATTCTACTTTCGTGGGGGCATGAAAAATAACACATTTATTTTTCTTTTCTTCTGAATCTGATGATCAGTTGCATATGTGGTATTAATTACAAACTACATATGCTTACTAATTTTATCTTATTATTTCAGCTGGAGAAAGGTGTTGATGGCTTATTTAGTAGCTTTGCCAGGCTGGATTCACGCATCTCTAGTGTTGGACAGACTGCTGCAAAAATTGGAGATCATCTGCAGGTAAAGTGGATGACTGTAACTACTAATGCCTTATGACTGAGCTTTTCTGACATATTCATGCTCTGTTGTTGAGGATAAGTTACAAATTATACTTTCTGTTTTGCGAATTCTATTACATTCTGTAGTCTCTGATAGTGAGTGATGCTGTTGTTGTTTGTCAGAGTGCAGATTCTCAGAGGGTAACTGCTAGTCAAACAATAGAGCTTATAAAGGTTATCTTTCATTATTATCGTCACTTTCCCTTTTCCCAGCAATTATCACTTCATGCTATCTTTGAAAGTAGTTGATTCCTTAACATCATCTCGTGAACACAATTATGCAGTACTTGGTAGAGTTCAATAGCAGGTCTGGTGACCTAATGGAGCTTTCTCCTCTATTTTCTGATGATAGTCGTGTTGCTGAAGCTGCTGCAGTTGCACAGAAATTACGTAAGATAACATAATTTGCTTGTGCACTTTTTGTACTTTTAACATTTTCACTATGAAATCAATGTTGCGAGATGAACAGACACTAACCCCTAGTCAATGCTGGGCATTTAACTTCAATTGTGAATAATTCAAAGCATTCTATTTTCTTTCTTAGAAAATGAAAATCTGTTTGAAGAGATAAAAGAAAAAGGAGAAGGGCTATAGTGTAATGATTTTATATTCAGCTAAGGCAATGGCTATTCCCTAGCCTCAGATCTGCTGAAAAATTGGATATTGACCATTTGGAGGTGGATGAGACTCAAGCATCTGTAGTTTTATTATCTTGTATTCACATTAGAGAGGCATATGCATTGACCTCTAGATAGGACATTTCATTCTGTTTGATATCTAGGTTGGTTAACTGGTTCGTCAATCCTCCAGTATCCCAATGAAGCTTCTGTGATAGATTTTGGCAGCTTATTTTGTAGTTGGTATGATGATGTAAGAGTTATGAAAGACATTCTCCTCAGTGCCAAAGTTTTAAATTTCTCTTTATTCATGTCAGAAAGTTCCTCAAAGCCCGAAATTGTCATCATTAATATTCTGAACAGTTATGTCCTTCTATATTTCTCAGTGGGATAGTTTAGTTTGTTTTCTCACAGAGGTTGAAAAGTAAACTACTCTACTGTGACATTACATTGTAGGGGCTTTCGCTGAAGAAGATATTGGAAGACAGGGCATAGCTGCATCATCAGTAGTGGGAAATGCAACAGCAAGCAGGGGTTTAGAGGTGGCAGTTGCAAATCTTCAGGAATATTGCAATGGTGTGGTTGGTTATTAATTGTTACTATCTTGTTCTTTGTTTTGTTGGGACAAGGCTTATTGTTGTTGTTGTATCCTGTTCTTTGTTTTGCGAGACTCAATATCTGTGCTGTATTTCTGTTTTCCTTTCTCAGAATTGGAGAACAGGTTGTTGGCTCGGTTTGATGCAGCTTCACAGAAAAGGGATCTATCGACAATGGCAGAATGTGCTAAAATTTTGTCCCAGGTTATTTACCAGGATTTTATAGCTGATTGTATCTTTTTATAACATACTTAGGGTTTGTAGATTTGTAAAAAAATCTTCTTAAGTAATAGTTCCATGGTTCAAAATCCTGCTTTTCTCTTCTTATTCATTGAAGAATATTTTTCTACTTGCCTCCTGTTCAAGAATACTGAGGGTTTAGGTATATCTTTATTTCTCTTGGTTGTCCTTGGTTGTATCATTGTATGCAAACCAACCAATTCGAACTATCTTTGTTCTGTTCTCTCTAGTCTTGCTATTCATCCTTCTCAAGTCTCAACATTCTCATTTCACTTTAACATTCTATGTATTTACTTGGAGGACTTGCCCACAATCTGCTCAGGCAGCTCAGCATCTCTGGTCCTATAAACATTCATTTTAAATGTTATTATATATTTATATGGCAGTCCAGAAATATCTACTTCATCGAGTGCTTTTAGTTCCATGGATTGTCCTGAAGTGTTATCCTCTTTGAGCAACTTCTATTATGTAATGCCAGTATCATTCTATTTTGTTGTAATGCAGTTCAATCGGGGTACCAGTGCCATGCAACACTATGTAGCAACTAGACCAATGTTTATTGATGTGGAAGTAATGAATGCAGACACAAGATTAGTTCTTGGAGATCAGGGTTCACAAGCCAGTCCTAATGATGCTGCACGTGGACTTTCTTCATTCTACAAAGAAATTACAGGTTCATAATATTCCCTTGATTTTTTACAGAGCTAGACTTTTTAGTGGATTCTGATAATTATGATTATTTTGGTTTGCAGATACTGTGCGAAAGGAGGCTGCCACAATAATGGCTGTGTTCCCTTCTCCAAGTGATGTCATGTCAATCCTGGTGCAGGTACTCAGCGAAGGAGTCCTTTTTCATCTTGCTTGTGCTATTGATGCTTCCAGTTGAGGATTGAGTTTAGGGGTTGATTCAGATAGTTTAAGTCAGACACTCACACAATCCATCTTCACTTCAGAGAATATACTTCAACAATTTGTATCATTTCAGACATATCTTGTGGTTGGATACAGAGAGTTTTGGAGCAGCGAGTTACAGCTCTTTTGGACAAGCTACTACTAAAGCCATCACTTGTAAACATACCTCCCATAGAACAAGGTGGACTTCTATTGGTGAGTTAAGTTGGTTCCTTTTAACCATATTGAAAAGAAAGAAAATGAATTTTGCTTGCTGTTTTCTCCCAAGCCTGATTCCACTTTGGAGTTAGATTCCTACGTTCTCTTTCCTTCCTTTTAATATCTTTATTGTTTCCGAGGTGAGGCTATAGTATCTTAGAATGCTAGCGGTGGCTTATGAGAAGACACAAGACTTAGCTAGAGAATTACGAGCTGTGGGATGTGGTGACTTGGATATTGAAGGTAATGCTACACTTTTCTGTGTCCTGCTTTCTTAAGTAGAACTAGTTTGTGGTGCTGAACATATTCTAATTATTGCCAGTGAAGAATATATTCAAAATCTCTATATGGTTGGCTAATAAAATTTCCATGTCAATTTGTCTCTGCTTTGGTAATTCAGTGCACAAAGTTGATTTTGCATTTGGATCAATTTAAAAATTCATCCTTGATGCTAGTTGATTTAGGACTTGAAAGTTACTCTAATTATGGCAGCACTGATGTCTGTAACATGATTCATGCTAAAGGAAACTGTATGTTCAAAATTTGTTTTGTTAGCACTGAGGTACCTTATGTTTGTCTTCTAAAATTACATACCTGTTGGTTACTTGCTTCAGGCCTTACAGAGTCTCTCTTTCTTGCTCACAAAGATGAGTATCCTGAGCATGAGCAGGCTTCCCTCAGACAACTCTATCAGGCGAAGGTTTACATCGTTATTAATTTTCAATTCTGCAACTCTGGTTCAGGTTGGTGAATTTGGTTCATTTGTATCCATTACGTCAACCTTACGCAATACATATTCTCTAGATGGAGGAATTACGTGCTGAAAACCAGCAGCAGATTGAATCAACTGGGTCAATTGGACGCTCAAAAGGAGCTGCAATAGCATCTTCCCAGCAGCAGATATCTGTCACAGTAGTGACAGAATTTGTACGATGGAATGAAGAGGCAATTTCTAGATGCACTATGCTTTCAACCCAGGTAAAATCTTTCAGGATTCTTTCTTGAGGGGACCCCAAGTGTAAATTGATGATTTGTTGTGACCACAACCCCCAATTCTTTGTGGGTACTAAAACTATCAGGCATGGTTTATTTGGGTTTAATTTTGTATGTGAAATGATATTCATTGTCTTCTCTGCATTGTAGAAGAACATGGTATTCTTGAAACTTGTGTGTTGATGAATCCTATATAAGCCCAAGAATTTCCTGATGTAGTCACTGATAAGACCCTAATCACAAAGGTATATATGAGAAAGAAGAAGGACTACATGATGCAACCTACAGCTGCTACAGGGGAACATTGAGGGGGACAGCTGGAGCTGGGTGGAGAGGTAAATTCTGTTGGAGTTGTCGGGGGGGAGTACAAAAGAGAGAGGGAGGAGAACAGAAAAGGAAAAGATAGAGGCAGAGGCGGGGGGGGGGCCCTGGGGGCAGCCGGTGGCTCGTGGGTTCGATGATGCGTTTTTTTTTTTTTTTTTTTTTTTTTTTTTTTTTTGGGGGTTTTGTTTTTTGTTTTTTTGTGGTGGGCTTTTCCCCGGTTCTTTTGGTCGTTTTCTTCAGTTACCCTGCTGGCATAACATTCTGATTCAGTTCTGTGATAATCTCTGCCTTCGCGAGGGGGTAATAGGGTTCAGGGTAAGTTAGGGAGGGTCTTACCAGTCACCTTCGTAATCTTCTATGTTAAACAATCAGGTCATTGAATCTTCATTCTGATATGTGAAAACAAGAGGAGTGAGAAGTGTGAACTGTTGCTTTCTTACGTTATGCTATAAATAACAAGAATAAAGATGTCTGATGTGGAAACTCTGAAAGTATGACTTGTTTATGTTTGTTTCTTATTTATGCCTCTACATGTATTTTGTTTTTTTTTCTCTCTAACAGGAGTCTATCATTCTATCAAATTTATTTTTCCCCCTTTAAGTGGTTGTATCTTGTTGCTTCTGTTTGGATTGAGTTGGTTCATATTGCTTAAGGCCTGGGATCTAGAAGTCCCTGCAGAAACATTTCAAATATGGCAACAGGTGATGTTGACATTTTGAGAAATTAAGTTATTCATGAGTGGAGGATCCATAATTAGTTTGAACATGTTAATATAATAATACCTCAAGTGTCCCACGTTTCCATAGGTTCTGATACACTTCTTTTTTTTTTTTTTTTGGGATGACTAAGCTATCAATACCAAAACCCTGAAGTTGAGATGAGAATAAACAAGCAGAGGGGGAGAAGGAAGAGATTGGGTTTTGGTGGGGGGGGGGGGGGGCAGAGCAAGCAGTGTAAAACTGACTAGAGGACTTCAAAGGAGAGCCCAGACCCCAGGTAACAACAAAGGGCCTGCTCGTTGGGGTATCCACATCGTGGGGGTGGGGGAACACTAGAGTCTAGAGGACACATCGAAGGATATGGCTTTCTAAATCAAGTCCAAAGATCTAGAGTCGGAGACCCATCTTTTAAGGTTGTGCTCCCACCATAAGTGCGGTAGCAGTTCCGAACGCCAACTTATCAACCAGGTCACAAGTAGAAGCGCCAGAGAAGGATCTTTGAAGCCACAACCAATATCTATCAAACCTAAAGGAGCATCGAGTGCAAGACCAAATGGAGGCGCTATGACTTTCTCCTAGATGTGGTGGGAAAATGATGGGTGAAAAAGAGGGGATACACATCTTCAATACCATTCCAACATAGATGAAATTTGGGGAGGTCATGATGTGACAATGGATAGGGGAAGATTCAGTTGCGAGGTAGTGGCAGAAGGTTCTCCAAACAGTGAAAGCATGATGGGGTGTATGGCCTTTGAACCATACCAGGGAGTCCAAGGGACAACTTGACTAGTGGAGCAGGAAAGATTCAAAGCCAAAGAGGATGAAAGCAACCCGAAAGAAGAAAAGAGCCAAATGTGCAACCATGGGGTGTGGGATGGAGGGGTTGGGAAGGACCAGACTTGATGAGACCCTGGGGGAATGTGGATGCTTGGGGGGGAGGGGGGACCAAGAACTGTTGTAGATGAAGTCTGAGACCAAGGTGGAGTACTGCTCTTTTCTTGGACTGTCATAGATGTTTTCTTCTGGTTTATAAAGGATAATGCATCAAATTGGTCTTCCATTTCCCATTTTATTTCATGTTTTAACTTTTAAATTGTTAGAAGTATCCAGATCCAAGAACAAATACAGTTTGATGTATTTTACTGAATCAGCGGAAAAGAAGGCAATTTTTCTTTCTATCTAGTAATTTATGGTTATCAAGCATGAACAACCAAATTATTTATGATTTGCATCTTTTACAGCTTGTCATAAAAATTTGCACATGTGATGTCCATTTTGTCTTCAACTACTTAACCAAGATGGTTCATTAACAATGTTTCCATCACTGGCACTAGTTTCTTCTAATATCCATGTAAATGCCAGCTGATGAATTTGCCGTCAAAGTTGTGATGTCATTTCTTTTCTCTTTTCCTGATTTATTACTGGAATTTGATGATAACCATATTCTGTTCTGCACATTCTCATGATGAACTTGTTTAGCATGAAGTCTCAGATTTTCATCTGGTGTTTCACTACAATTGACTATTAATGTCCTCCTTACACAGCCTGCAACTCATGCGACCAATGTGAGAGCAGTGTTCACTTGCTTGCTTGATCAAGTAAGTATTACTAATTTTACTTATTCATTCTGCTCTGGAATCAGGCTCAGGTATACCTGTCAATCCACCCTGGTGGAGTTTCCTCAGGTTATTAATTTTTGCAGGTTGGCCAGTATATAACTGAAGGGCTAGAGCGAGCAAGAGAGGGTTTGAATGAAGCTGCTGCTTTAAGGGAAAGGTTTGTGCTGGGCACAAGTGTTAGTAGAAGGGTGGCTGCCGCAGCTGCTTCCGCTGTAATTGTCCAACCATGCACTTTATGGACATCTTATTTGTATGAAAAGAATTAATTCGTACAATTCAGAAATATAATAGTAATTAAAGGGTCTCATTTAGTTGACAGTATTGGGAACTGTTTTTTCTCTTTCCTGTGGAACATGAAATTTTTCTTTAGTCAAACTTGCAAATAATAGATTAGTTATAACGTGTAGGCAGAAGCTGCTGCTGCTGCTGGTGAAAGCAGCTTCAAATCTTTCATGGTGGCAGTGCAACGATGTGCTAGCAGTGTAGCTATAGTCCAGCAAGTAAGTTGCCTTTGTACACAATTTTTTATGCTGCCAGTGTTTTTTGGGCATAGACTATATGCCGTAGGTGGTAACTTGAAGCTCTAATTGGTGATGCTTGAATTTTCTCTCCAGTACTTCACGAACTCTATTTCTCGTCTCTTACTTCCTGTTGATGGTGCACATGCTGCTTCTTGTGAAGAAATGGCTACAGCAATGTCTAGTGCTGAGGCAGCCGCTTATAAGGGGCTCCAGCAATGCATTGAAACTGTCATGGCTGAGGTTTGGACACAATCCAAGGACAACTAATTTTTAAGACCAGATTTTTGTGGGACTCATATCCTTACCAGTTTTTCAGATGTTTCTTCACTTAATTGCAATAGTCATTGTGAAAATGTTGTTTTTTTATTTTATAATTTCATGGTGGTTGTTTGTTGTACTTCAGTTTCTCTTCCTTACATACTAAACCATTGTGCAGGTAGAACGATTGCTATCTGCTGAACAGAAAACTAATGATTATCGGTCTCCTGATGATGGAATTGCTCCTGACCATCGGCCAACAAATGCCTGTACAAGGTATCAACTGTATTCTGATATAGATTTGATTTCTTTTAATTTTTTTAATATTAACGTAGCTCATACTTGATGACTTTTTCCTTATTTGCAGAGTTGTTGCATACCTCTCCCGTGTACTTGAGTCTGCTTTCACTGCCCTAGAAGGTTTAAATAAACAAGCTTTCCTAACTGAATTGGTATGCTAATTTAATACTCTTGATCATCTCTCCTCCACACCCCTATTCTTGGATATTTATATCAAATGGTTCATTGGCTGCTGTTGGTCAAACTCATCTTGTGACCTGCCATGGGTAATTTATACGTGCTAGCACATGAATGCATAATTTTCAGCACTAATGAGGATGCTTCCTTTTGAATACCAAGATCTATGCATGGTGGAAGTAGTCCTCTAATCATGCCACTTCCCTACTCATTCTTCTGAAGATATGAAAACCATCTGCATGGGTAGACTTCTAATTCATGGTATTAGCTTACCCTGCAGATGTTTTCTTATGCTCCCGCATATGCACGCATGAAGGATTCTTCATTGCACACATGACTATCTGCTGGACTGTTTTAGTTTTACTACTTACATGCATGTCTTGCTAACCTTCATAGGCTTCTATGATTCTGAGAAGTCACCTTCTCAAGATGAGAAGGTGCCCCTTTTTACTTCTTATCTTCAGCTTCAAATGCAGAAGTAGGGCGAGATGCTTAGCAACATGCTCTTCACAATTCTCTTAGGAGGACTCAAAAGTTGTGAAACAATAATATGACATCTGGCATTCACTCATACCAGTAGTTTTATTCCTGTTCTTGTATTATGCTAGGATTTTACAGCTGCAATCTGTTCCGACTTTTGAGATGTCCATTTTGTTAATATTGCTTTATTTCACTTCTAGTTTGGCACTTATTGGGTTTGATATGGCTTTATTTTTCATTAATAATGATACGGTGGTGACATTGTGACTTTAGGGAAATCGCTTGCACAAAGGGTTACTTACTCACTGGCAGAAGTTCACTTTTAATCCCAGGTAATGGGCATTTGCTCTCATATTTCCTGACTTGGTTTCATTATTTGCATTGAAATGACAGGTGGCAGTGAGCTTATATAGGAAGAATTAATTAATTAATAAATAATAGGTTTGTGTTGTTAGTAAGCATGCCTGCTAAATTTGGGGGCCCTGTGCATTGGGCATGGGCTGGTCTTTTTTCTTTTCCTTTTTTTTTCTTCTTCCTCCATCCCTAGATATGAAATCTAGTAGCTTCAGGGGTTTATGCAGAAAATAGATAAGTTAATGATAAATTTTAAATTTACCAAAAACTTTAATTAAAACTTCCACTGCATTGACTTTTTTTTTTTTAATTTTAAAATTTTTTTAACTTATAATTTCTAGTGTTGTAGGCTGCAGTTCTCCTATACTGTAGGATGCCTAGATGCATAGAGGTCTAGAGAGTTGGCATTTATATGTATAGATGCACCATTGATGTCTATTCAGTATGCAATGTAGGTAGTTTTTTGACCTTGATGGTTTGATAATTATATTTGTAATAATGCCTTGATGGATGGGTTTTTTGGGAGTCATAAGATTAGTATCATATGGAGGCTGTAACTTCCTGTTCTTATACCAGTAGGCATGGTTTACTGATCAGCACGTCGACAAAATCTGGTCTTCATTAGGAGTGTTAGTAGGCAGTGTCATGCTTGACTTTGACCTGTGTACTCATCAGCTACACCTCATCCTAAAGTCTTATGACTTATTCAAGATTCTCGGTGAGTCTTGACTTACTTTACCAGCCTGCTGCTCATCAGGCTAGGTTGAGCATAAAGGCCAAGCCTGAGGCCATGGTATGGTGTTGCAGATTTTTATGTTCTAGGCAAGACAAGTGATTTATTAACTTTGAGAGCCAGTGTTTACTGAGGAATATAAATCAAATTTGAAGTAACTAAAGTAGAAAACTAATCAAGAGAGATGCTTCTTGTTTATTTTCATTATTAGTCAAAAAATAGAAATTAAGACTAATTGAATCTGGCCACAACTGGATTAAAGTCCTGAGCAGTGTGGTTTCCAGGGAGTCACCTTTAAGTTAAGCCTGTGGGGTTGTTACTTTAAACAACTCATCATGGATCTAGAATTAGAGAATTCTTGGGTTGTAGTGTTCCCTGTTTAGCCTTGACCTTGTGTCTTGTGTTGAGCTGATCCTGACCCCATTTGTTGACGAACCCCCCCCCCCCTTTTTGGGGGCCTATCTTCCTTCGACTATTTAAATATTTTATTTATGGGAATGTGAAACAGCCCTGCTCTTTATTGCTCTGATTTTGTTGTCCGTTTATTTTCTTCATGCAGTGGTGGTCTGCGATTGAAGCGTGACATAACTGAGTATGGGGAGTTTGTGCGCAGCTTCAATGCTCCCACAGTTGATGAGAAATTTGAATTGTTGGGCATGTGAGTGGCACAATATCTTTATAGGGTTACTTATTTCTTTGTTGGATTATCAATTATTGATGTTTAAGCTATTGAATATCAACTAGTGATTTATTTTTTTATTTGATTTCCATTTCCTTTAGCATGGCCAATGTCTTCATTGTTGCACCTGAAAGCCTCTCCACATTGTTTGAGGGAACTCCTAGCATCCGGAAAGACGCACAGAGGTATTCGTCATTGTTGGCAGAATTTGGTGCTTGTATTAGTCTGTCTGGGATTTTGTGTGACAAGCTACTGTTGGGTTTTACTGTCAATCCAGGTTCATTCAGCTTAGAGAAGACTATAAGAGTGCCAAACTTGCTTCCAGATTGAGTTCATTGTGGGCAAGTTAGAGTTGAAACAGAAGTGTGATACTACGGAGAGCAGCACCTGAGATTGAGCTAGAGAAAATTGACCACTTTATCACATGGATTAGTGGTAAAGATGTGCTCAAGCTGCCTCCTGAGCTGTTTGGTGCTTCTGGTTGCGTGTAGAGTTGAGGATCAAACCAATCCATGGTGCAATCCTGCCAGTAAGAGAGGAATTTCCAGGGCTGCATAATTCAATTCAATGTTGATGGTAATAACCACTGATTTGTTCCTCATGAATATGACCAGATATTTGAATTTATTGCTCTTAACCTGCCTACTGTAATATTTCTTTGTTGTAGATGATGTTTTGAGGAAGGAAAAAAAATCCCTTTATAACAAAATTATTTTTTCAGGATGACGATTCCACCCCTCCAGAGTTACTACATTTGTCTTTCAGTTCAGAAAATTTGTTCTCAGACAAGTAATTATTAGTTTATCATTACTAGATACGCTAAGATATTTTTTAATGCAATAAACTAAAACAATTAGGAAAAATGCTGATTCCATCTCTTCAATTTCTCCAGTGAATTATAGTTTCTTACGAGTACCAAAAAAACAGTGGAATTATGGAAATCTAGGTGCCTATACGTGTTTAATCAATCATAACTGAAGCAGATCTTGACAGTGGAACAATGGAACTCACTGGGGATGGATGGAACAAACTAGGAACAGCAAACTTCACCTTTCTTCGTTCTCTCGTGTATTTATTATTATTATTATTATTATTATTTTGTTGAATCTCTATTCAATATTTCAGTTGTTCAATTCAGGCATTTATTTTCTATTGCCCATCTACCTTTGCTTTAACAAAATTGCCCACATGATTGTTCTTGGATTAGAATATTTACATGATTGAGTATTATTTGACATTATTGAGACTCGACATGAATGTTCTTTGTTTATATATCTACTACAAATTGTTGAATTTTATTACTTATTAGGCATTAATTGAGCACTCTAAGAAAAGAAGTCAAAATATTTTTTTTCCTGCACCCTACAACATTGTGAGCATTTTTTACACCCTATCTCGGCAAACCAAAGGAAGGGTACATTTATAAATGAAATTTAGATCCAATTAACCTGCCACCGTAGTTCTTATTAATAACTTCTCCCCAAAATATGCTTACTCGAACATTGTTCTTCTTTGTTAAAATACATGAAATTAAATTCAAGCGTATATAGCAATTGCACAATAGGGAGTTCCTCGCAAATTGTCGAGTTCGAAGCCTTGAGGATGACTAGTTTATTCAATAATGCTAGAGGTTGGATCAACTGCAATCCCATTTCTCCTTCAACCTTGCATAAACTTGGTTTGTTCTTAATGTTTTTCAGGAAGGGAGAAATCCCTTCACTCACCTAGGGATTGAATATGGAAAGTATTAAATGAGAATAATTAAGTCATTTTACTATCCAGAGAGCATTATGATCATTTGACTTTTGACTTAATGTAATTTATGTCAAAAAGTTAAATGGGGATAACTTGTAATAATAAAAGTGGGTGACATAATATTTGCCACTAAAGTGAAAATTTTCAAATTAATCCCCACTATAGTGGGTGATTTGTAAAAGCTCTAAAATAAA
This sequence comes from Hakea prostrata, assembly GCF_041222555.1. Classification (NCBI taxonomy): domain Eukaryota; kingdom Viridiplantae; phylum Streptophyta; class Magnoliopsida; order Proteales; family Proteaceae; genus Hakea; species Hakea prostrata. The sequence goes on along the minus strand of NC_142605.1, from coordinate 36,317,482 downwards.
TACATGAATTTTTTTATTTTGTGGTCAAAACATGAAATTAAATTCAAGCACATAGTAATTGCATAATTGGGAGTTGTATTAGGCAGATAGTCTTTTTTTTTTTTAGTAAACCAAGCTGTTGGCAAATAGTCGAGTAGTTTTGGGGATGACCAGTTTATTTAATAACTCTAGAGTTTCGGATCTACTCCAACCCCATTGGATAAACTGGTAACTGGTAAAAGAGAGACCTAACGGGGATTTAGTTTTTGTAATGTAATATAGAACAGACTATAAACACATAAGCGCATCTGGTGTAGTGGTATCATAGTACCCTCCCACGGTACTGACCAGGGTTCGATTCCCTGGATGCGCATCTGTAATTATTAGTTTTTCGTTCTCCTTTTTGGATCGTTTTTTACGCTTTTGCCCCTTTTCCCTTTCTTCCTACCTAACAAATCGCGTGCGGCTTATTTTTTTAGTGGTTTACTTGGTAGTTGTTACTTTTGAATTTCTAAACACACGTGGTGGGGGTCGCCACCTGTTCTAGAGACACACAGATATGGTGGATTAACAAAAGGTGAAGAAACGCTGTGTGCGTGGATCTCAATTTCTTCTCTTTCTCTCCCTCTAATACAAGAGACAGTAGAGAGGTTTCTATCAAGGGCCACATCCCTACTTTCTGCTTATAATTGCCAAACTCACGAGTGACCCCTACAACTTAGAGAACAAAATTAACAATCAACAAATGAGGAGAAAAACCCATTTTGGTTTAGTATAGTAAGTCTTTGCTTGCATTATGACACTACCACTATCATATGGCCCTTCTCTTCTTCTCACCTCCCTTTCTGCTTTTAATCAAACTGCACTTCTACTTCACTTCTACCTCTCCTTTTCCATTACTTGCTGTTTCTCATAGACTTGGATTTTGTTAGTTTCTATACACAAAAAGTGTCTGAAAATGACCAACCCTAACCCTAGCTCATTTTCCCCACAAGGAAAGAGTTACCTGTTCCCTACTTGGGAGACTTGATTAATGTCAAAGCCCTTTTAACTTATACTTTGTGATGAGACATAGTTTTTTAGCGGGTTTTTTATGTTGAGAATGATGATATATTATATATGCCACCAACAAATGCAGTACTCATGAACTCTTTACTAAGAGATATTAGTCATTACCAATCGAGTAACATTGCGATGGTGAAATTCTCTTTCTTTTCTTCTCCTTTTACCTTTCTTCATGTTCCCTTAATATTAAATCCTGGCTCTACTTCTACATACAACAACGATAAATCCTACATAATACGAGAACTAGGCATGCTCCAAAGAGAATTTCTGATGTGGAACCCTTGATTGGTAGGTTTTAACTCTTAGTCTCCATCCACTCAAAACATGATTGAAACAGGGGAAGAGGGGGGGACCAGCCTGAAAGGCTTGAGGTTGTGACCGGCCTAACATTGCTAGAACATTACTAGAAACAAAAAAAACAGGGCCTTCTAGGTAGGTTTAACATGTTTTGACCAATTAAGCAAAGCTGAGAAAGGCAAGTCATTATTACCAACCCTCTTAAAAAGGATATGGATGTCATTAACAATGACAAAGACTAAGTCCAGTCATTGAGACACGGCTTCTATTATTCCCTACATGGTTCCTACTAATACACCCACTAAGCCTTCTGACCTCTATAATATATATATAGAGAGAGAGAGGGAAGAGAAAACATAAACAAGACCCACAAAAATATAAATAGGGACAAAAGCTCGTCTCATGAGCAAACAGTGTACGGTGTACCCCAAGCTAATTCATTTTTTTTCTTCCTCTTCTAATGCTTAGATCTATTAAATAAGACGACTAATGATAAAGTAGGAAAATTTAACTTTGTTTTATACTTCTTTTTGTCTTGTAGATCCAACAAGCTATCCATTTCCCGTTAATGAGTAACTGAAAGTTTTTGCTTTTTTTTTTTAATAGTGAAAAAACAAATATATTACTTAAATTACAAAAGCTTTGCACCACATATCACCATGGCTGCTATTTCTAGTTGCAGCTTTGGGTGCTAAACTAGTACTGCTGCTGCATGTATTCATATATACATATATTACTTAAAGAAAGTATTTCAGAAAGTATAAAGAACAAAGATACAATTATGCAAGATAACTCGTATATATATTACTTAAATTCTTGAACTTGATTTTGAAAGTGGACTTGCATCAGACATGTTGAGCAATTGAAAGTAAATCAGGAGAATTAGATGATAAAAATCAAAAGAATATACCAAATCTATTTAACATGAAAATGAAATACACTTAAATGGAATGTGAAATGGAAGCAATAGAACAAAGAGGAAGAATCGTCGAGGCATGTCAGACATTTTCCTTAAAACAAATTTGTTTTCTTCGATGTGTGCATGAAGATCTAATAGACGTCTTTTTCTTCTAGAAAACAACAACGAACAATGGTATACTTAACACAAAATAGACTGCTATGACGAATTTGATATATGCCTTCCTTCTATCACCGTAAATTTCAATTAATTAACAAACTTCTCAAAACATTGACAAGACTCACAAAATACTAAGAAAACTATCGAAGCACTCTTAGCACAATTCTTAAATCAAAAGAGAGACAACCCCAAACAAAATAACATCTCTTAATCAAAGGAGAATCTCAATTTATAGTAGATGTCTTAGGTTGGTGCAATGAATATATCATATTACCATCAATGTCTCAATAACAAGTTTGGAAGAACAAAAAATCCTTGTCATTTACAACCAAACTTGGAAACGAAAAGCTTCGGTCATTTATAATCAAACTAGAGAACAGAGAAATTCCTTGGTAAATGAAAGTCCATAACCCTTTGTTCATAAACAGTGTTTAGAAAATCAAAAGCCCAAATGTTCATTAACATATTATGCATGAACTATCTTTAAGATTTGAAACAACCAATTGTCCATATAATTATTCCATGCATTTATTTCCACAAAATTTCCTTAATGAATAATTTTTATTTATTCATACTCAAAGAGCCATTTTCCAACAAGACACATTCCAAATCACTTGATTTGTGAGATTTCTGATGTAAGCAAACCTAAATCCATCACTAATCTTGTTTTTATGAGGTACAAGAGTGTAGGTATGGTATAACCTGATTGGATGAATATCCAAATTTAACATCTCTATATGTACTTTATGTTCTCTTAAAGTTTGGAGTTTCATCTTAAAGTATTTGGTGATTGAGCGAGAGTTTTGTAATATGGTTTTGACGATTGGTTGAGAGGTCCATTCTGTAATCTTCTCTCTACATAGTAAAAATTCTTTTTCTACCCCTATAGATGTAGCATATCATGTCAGTGTGTAAATCTTGTTAATTCTCCATGTTGCTTTCACTTATTTTCGTTTTTATTTGTGATCAATCTTTTTCTTAATGAACATTAGTTGTGACTTTTTTTCAACATAATAAAATAAATTCTAGCCATTAATTATCATGGTTTTCTCCTCACATAAGTCGTCCATCATCCATGGATAGAGGGATACGTGATTGAGATCAACCGTGAAATTTGGTCACCACTCAACAACATTAAGCAAATTATTTGGAATTTCACTGATCCGTACATGTTTGACTTCTAGAGTTTGACAATAACTCAAATCCAACGGTTCAGAAGATTTGATAATCTTGACTTTAAGAAAAGCAAAAAAAAAATTGAATTATTTTATGTTCAAGGCCGGTTTGAGAGTTGGCTTCGGTTTGACCGATTTGATTTGATTTGATTTCGGTTTGAACGTGAACCCTAAATCTGAACTGATCGGACATGCTTTGATGACGTGTGCATGAATATCCCACACATGCGCCTCTTATCGTACGCACCCATTTCCCTTTCCGTCGAGGAAATCATGTCACCGTTTGACATCTGTCGACGGACTCTTAAATCTCAAGTTTCCTCTCTTTTGTTTTAAAAGCCGCAAGTTGGGGAAGGAGAACCGTGCCGGTGGTCCCTAAATTCCCCCAAACCAAACGGAGCCAATTATGCATTCTAGTCAAAATGACTCCTTCAACGGGACTCACAAGTCACACCCTAAACTGGAAAATCTAGAAACTCCATTTACACGGACACTCTGCCGTTACTGTATTTTCTCTTTCAAAGAAAAAAAAAAAGACCCTCAAGCTAAAAACACTTTTTTTCAAAATTTCAACGAAATTACTATCAAGAAATTTTTAGCAAACTTCTTATATTTAGAATGTCAAATTCCATGTAGTTCGTGGCCAACTTTTGTTTCTTGAAACAAAAATTTTCATAAATTTCAATTTATATTTCAAAACTCACTTGAAATAAAACAAATTTATTAAGTGATTTTCAACCCCTTTCTCTCCTGAGTATATAGTAAAGAAATACAAAAATATTATTATATTCCATCATCTAAGGATAGAAAATCATTGCCAATCTATTGTTTTTGTAGATGTATTTCCTTGAACTGGATTATTACTTTTTCATTGCACTACTTCATAAAGATGATATTCAGTTAGGCTCTTGGGCTCATGAAAAGGCATGAGAAGAAATCTTGAGGTTGACCACGGGCATGGAATAGGAATAGAATCTCCAACCAAAAGGTGCATAATTGTCAAAGGGAAGTTTAAGATGAGAATATAGTTTTGTGAAATATTGAGATATCACGCGAAGGAATCTTTACATTGTGAGCCTCATTGTTTTCTGGAGGATTCAAGAAAAGATACTAGATAAACAACATTCTCTTTACCACACCCCCGCTCCCCAAAAACAAATATATTCTAGCAAGACAAGTTTTAACCGTTGGTAGCATAAGAGAAGACCATGAGAGATTGCTTGATACCATTGAGTATGTCGCAAAGAAGATAAAAATTTGACCATTGGTTTGATTAGTGCATTTGATGTGGTAATGCTTGTAGTGCCTAATGTTGAATGGACGTCAAATGGATTTCATTAAATTTCAACCATACAAAAAAGCATGTGCAAATTATATTAACTTAAATAAAATAAATAGAGTTTTTCATGGAGTTTTATTTGCGGCAGCAGCACGCTCTAGATTTGGCCGCGTGTTCAAAAAGAAGTCGGACAATGTAACATCAGAAGGCAGGAGGGTACATATGTAAAATATTAGTTCTTATTTTCACATTCAAGGATTTACTATTTTACAAATTTACAAAATTAAACCCCTAGCAAGACCTGATCCCAAACCCCAATTCCGCCTCGTTCCATGGTAGCCAAACTTGATGGTAGGACTACCCAAAAGCCTAATTGTAGGATTTTTCGGCTCTTTCTTGCACGGTTTGTTTTTCTCTTTTTTTTGGTAAAACCTAGTTAGCCTTTGCGTTCTTGACAATAATTTTCAAGATCAACCCCCCCCCCCCCCCCAAAAAAAAAAAAAAAAAAAGAAGAAAAGGAAATGATGATCCGAAATTCCATAGCCTTCTTCTCTTAACACATTTTATAAGATTATAACTAGAAACCACACATTTCAATCTTCCATCGTGCTCGTTAGCAGATGAGTTTAAACCTCACCATTTTTTTCCTCAATTGCTCACCATTGCAGTTGGGTTTTTTAAGTGAACAAGATGAAGTAAGGAAAACACATAACCAATATTAGAAAGGATACAAATTTCATGGATTTTGAACTACAAAATTCTGTGAAGACATCTCTTTCTACAGCTAATCCAAAAACAAGGTAAGAAACACTAGTTATAACAAAAAGAATCAAATTGAAGAACCCATTTACATAAAGGAAAGATGAAAACCAAATTTCGTAGAAACCCTAGCGCCCAACTCTATAGAGAGTCCTGCCTTGCCTATTGAGAGCATAAACAACACCGATAGTAGTCATTTGTCTTCCTAAGAGCGCGCTGAAATTGACAATGATGGCTGGACGAAGAGGTGGAGCGAAGGGTTTGGGAAATTTGGGGATTGAATCTGGTAGAGTTAGGGAGTGATTTTATAAATTTTAAAAACTTTATGTATTTACATATATACCTCTGGAATTTCTCTTATAACCGTCCAATTTGCTTTTAAATACATGGCCAAATCTTAATTGCAAATAAAAATCCATTTTTCATCAATTTGAAACAAACCATGTGTAGATTATACCAACTTAAGTAAAACAAACTGACTTTCCTTAAATCAAACCAAACCATTATTTGGGCGCTGGACACTACAAGAGATTCAAATCCTCCATTATGCCGAAATGAGTGCCCATCCAGCAACTAGCTCTTAATGAGTACCGCGTGACCCTTATCTATTTTCAAACTTTGAATTATTTATAATTCTATTTGATTTGATAAACTAAAGTGGTTATACAATTATAAAAATATCATAATCCAAAGGTTGGAAATAGTTAAAGGACACGCAGTGCTCATTGAGAACTGGCTACTAGATACACTTAGTACTTTGGAGGATATGAATCCCCCACCACAAGCACCACCACCATGCATCGCGTAAGCCACAGTAGCCTAGCAAGATCCTTGACCATATGTCATTATATCTCTTCAGAAATCTATTCTCCTTTCATGATCAATTTGAAAAATAAATGTCAATTCTCATATTTTGCCAACTCAGCATCGACTCAGACTCAGAACCCTAACTTCGGTGGTGCCACGTCGACCGTCCAAGAAACAATCAAAGCATGCCGACAACGTGTACTACGGGCACTGTGATGACTGTTCTTCCTTCCAGAGTCTTTCTGGCGTTACAATTAATAGAAAACCCCATAAGTTGTGTCTGTGTCTTATTCTACTGTGAAAGCGGTTTCTGCTTTTGGGTTATAGAAAACAAAACTGTTTCTCTCTCCTTTGACATTTTTACAAGTCAATGGAAAAAGGCTTAAGCGGTTTCAGGAAAAAAAGAATACAATTGAAAAATGAACTCTCTTTCTCTCTCTTTGTTTTTTTTTCTCTCTTCTCAATTCTCATCCACATGTATATATATAAATAATACCAGGGCTAACTTCTCGTCTCATCGCTGAATCCTGAATGCTCTCTTATCTTCAAAAGTCAGCGCTGTCCTTTATTTCTTTCTCTCTCTTTTTACCCAAACAAGAGCAGCAACAGCAGCAGCGATGGCAGAACAGAGACAACAAGCACAGAGCTATTGAGAGTAAGAGTAACAATCATCGCCGAAGCTAAAACAGAGTCTTTTCAAGTTTCAAGGAAGAAGATAACAATCATCCCGTACATGTTTCCCGACATGGGAGACGATTGGGATCTGCAAGCCGTGGTTAGAGGTTGCTGCACCATCACCACCACCACCACGACCGCCACCGCTACTACCGGCCCAACCACAGCTACCCAGGAAGAGCCTATTTTATCTTGTTTTTCTCCTCCCCCTCCTCCTCCTCCTCCTCGTTTGGGTATGGATCAAAATGACCAGCAAGCTCTATCTTTCCCTGATCTCCTTGAGACCTTGACGCCTCTTGAGGAATTAGAAGCACTCTATAAACCCTTCTTCCCCAAAGTTGAATCTGTTTCCCCACAGCACAACAACCATGGAAGAATATTTACAGACCAGCACCGGCAACAACAGAAGCAGAAACCACAGCAGCAGCAGCAGCAAATGAACTCTCGTCAGTGTCCAACAGGGCCTACTTCTGCCTCTGCGACAACTACTACTAGTCATTCTCAGACCCCTCGATCCAAAAGAAGGTTCGTTGTTCGTTATTCCCTTGGCTATTTCTCAATCAAAAGGAAAATAGATAGATTCCAACCCAGATGCCTATCTTCTCAATTTCTCAACTTTTTCATTCTTCCCCCATTTTTTACAGGAAGAATCAACAGAAGAGGGTAGTTTGCCAAGTACCTGCAGAGGGCGTTTCTTCGGATATGTGGGCTTGGCGTAAATATGGCCAGAAACCCATCAAAGGATCACCTTATCCGAGGTAGATCTCAATTGGGATCAATCTAATATGCTCTGTTTTATCATCTTTATCTCTCCTCATTAAACCAATCTTGTTCTTTTGATTCTTGTCTCAACGACAGGAGCTACTACAGGTGTAGCAGCTCAAAAGGGTGTTTAGCGCGAAAACAAGTAGAGCGGAGCCGCTCAGATCCAGGAATCATCATCATAACCTACACGGCGGAGCACAATCATCCAGTCCCTACCCACCGGAATTCCCTTGCCGGAAGTACTCGCAACAAGTTCCCAACTCCTCAGAGTTCTTCTACACCAGCGGACGAACCAGGAACACCCACCACCAACAAACCATCTTCTTCTTCCCCTGTTTCTACTGCGATTCACTCTCCAAAGAGCCCTTCAACTGGCGCCGAAGCAACCAAACAGGAGAGCAAAGAAGAAGAAGACGAGGAAGAAATGATTATGGATAACGATGAGGACGACGATCTCCTTCTCCCCGATATGATGATGGGAGACGATTTCTTCGAGGGTCTTGATGAACTCGACGGACAACCCAGCTCTGCCGCCTTGGATGACTGCGTTGACGACCAACTTCCGGCAAGCTTTCCGCCTTCTTGGTTTTCTCATAACGCCACCACCGCCGCTGGTGGCAGCTGAACCGCCGTGAAATTCGCGTCCGACATTGGATGCTAAAGACTTGCCAACTTTCCAAATTTTCTTTTTGTCCGCCAAAACAGAGAGAGAGAGAGAGAGAGAGAGAGAGAGAGGGGGGGAGAGATTCTCCACCCACAGAGGCCACAGCACTTGCTTATTTTAAAACGCCTCCATTAACAAGAGCCAAGAGCCAAGAGAAGCAGAGAAGAGTTAGTCCACGCTGCTGGTGTAGGAGTCGTGTATCCTGTGACTGAGAGTATTGAAATCTCGTGTAGTGTATGATTGTGGATAATCAAGATCTGTAGGCGTCAGCGAACCATTCCGATTCTCCTTTGTAAAGTTGTAAAACACAAAGAGAAGGTCAACGCGGATACTTTCAAAGTTTTTATTTTTTCATATTTAGATTAGATTAGAGAGATTTTTGTCTTATTTCATTTCTTAAAATTTTCAAGTTTCAAGACACGCGCGCCCAAACTCGCGTTTACTCAGTCGCTTTGGTTTTGATTTGGTTTACTTTTAAAAATTCGATGCAAATCAAAAAATCCAGCTGGATAGAATCAAATAAAATCAAAATTCAAGTTATTACTTTTTGTTCCATTTTTTATTAAAAAAATTTCAGTTCTACCCCCCTTGAATTACTCCTTAAAATTAATGCTACACTATGAGATGTTAAATTTATCAATTATTCTCGTGTAATAGTTTATCAAAGACATTCCTTATAGTTAGGAAATCATTGTTAAGTGTTAATGTAAGCAACTTAAATATTTCATCTTTCTCTAACATTCATGAGTTTTTCCTCTTCCAATCATAGATTTTCACAAAGTTTTGAAGACACTTCATAAATAGTATTTTTCTGATATATTGAATAATTTAAGCGATGACATTAATATTTGGGGTAGTTTTTTGGGACAGTATCGAAAATTTTCCGTTTTTGTTATGGGATTCATATGAAGATTATGGAATCAGATTTTGGTGATTCTGATTTATATTGCGTTTGATTCTATTACATGCATTTTATAGTGCTAATCATGTTCAGATTTTATCTTTATTGACTTAAGTAAGATTTGAGATGTTTTGGCTTTAGGGTTTCTGTGAATCCTTAGAGATATTATAATTAAATCAAGTGGGTGGTGATTAGAGATGCGCCCTAAAATTTATATGATAATCCTCATTACTTTTTCCTGGATGAGGGGATGATTTGGGGTTGGTTTGCTGATGGCTAAAAGCAAAACATGCTTATTAATTAAAGAGGAATTCCCCCAAAACACCAGAGTGAAAAAGTTTTCCCATGTTACACCAATGGGCAAGTATAGATTGGTTTCATCTATTCTGCTTTTACAGGAATAAGGGTAACGAAGGATATCAAAATCCTCGAATGTGGTTTATAATCTATCAGGCTTTTATCTTTTGATGATAATTGTTTGTGGTTGTGCTCCAACCACGGTGTTGATAGCTTTTTATATACGGGTGATAAGACCAAGTAGATCTTAGGTTCAAAATCTTTATACATCTTTTCCCACCCTCCTCTCGTGAGCTTATGAACGCTTTTTTTTTATTTTCTAAATGTTGTTTTTGATTAATAGAAAAGAAGCTTTGAGATGTACTATCAAATAATTGGCTTGGGTATCAATAATCAACATTTCTTAACCAAGATATTATGAACTCTACTTTCTCTGGTGGTACATATAATAATTCTCCAAAAAACTAAAGAATGCTCTTGTGATGGGGTGAAAAATAGTTTGATGATTTTCATGAACAACAATACATGATTAGAGAAAAGAGAGAATTTCAATGTGGATCTCAAATGATTATAGTTTGAGAATAATCTGGAAAGGATCCCCCAAACTGAGTACTTCCCCTTAAAGCAACTGTGTGGTTTTCTAAATTTTACCTAACCATCAAGATGAAGATCTCTATCAAAGAAATCTTACTTTCATCTTTAATGGACCAAGGATCTCCATGGCTAGTCAATCTATTGATCTAATTAATTTATTTGATTAAAAGGAGTCTACTATGTTGAACCAAAGTCCATATCACTGTTCTAGAGATACTGGTAACCATTCTCAAGCCCAATCATCTATCTCAGTAAATGAGAATTGGGGAAGACTTTGGAAAATCAAATCTTTGCCAAAAATCAAAACCGTCTTATGGAAGGCAGCTCATAATGGTATTGCAACTCAACAAGCTCTTTTTTCTAAGAATAGTAGTCATTCACCTCTATGTCTTATATGTGCTTCACATGTGGAAACTACTATTCATGCATTATTCCATTGTGAGTTTGCAAAAGCTTGTTAGAGAGCTTCTCCTCTTAGAATTGACACTGATGAATTTGTTGGTAACTCTATTCATGATTGGTTGAATTTCTTGGATGCAAAATTTAAAGATTATGGTAATTATGAACATGTGCATACAATGGTTGATGCGAGCTTTGGTTGTGTATTTTGCGGATCTAATGTCCTTTATGCCAGATTTTGTTCATCTACTGCTGCTGATGGTATCCATGTTTGCGGTTTCAAAATGAGAGTTCAAAAACAAGATCCGATGCTTTTTGCTTCAACAACTGAGTTGGTGCCCTTGTGGTGTGTTCTGTCTTAGCCCATGAGGCGTGTTCTGTCTTAGCCCATGAGGCGTGTTCTGTATCCGCCCTTATGGCGTACTTTGTTTTCGCCCTAAGGCATGTGGTATGTAAGCTCTTGTGGCATGTTCTGTCTTCGCCCTTTAGGCGTGTTCTGTATCCGCCCTTGTGGCGTGCTATGTTTTCGCCCTTGAGACGTGTGGTATGTAAGCCCTTGTGGCGTGTTTATGTTTGTGTTGGTGTCCGCCTTTGTGATGTGTCTCCGCAAGCAGTGGTGGTGGATATGTATATTATACCCATTATGTTTTTTTAATTATGTGGTTGCACAACCAGTTCTAAGGGTTTATTGGGCTTGACCCATCCCTTAGCTTTTGTTTGGTGTTTGTGTCTGTATTTTCTTTCAAGTTTATGAATAAAGTGTTGAACATTTGAAAAAAAAAAAAAAACTGGAGTCCAACTCTTTTTTTTTTTTTTTTTCGCATAAGAATTTAGAGGTGGACCCCCTCTTGATGTGTGGCAAAGAGACGCATGGGGAGCACAGATCTTTACCTAGGCTCTGGATTTGGATGATCATCTGGGCCATTTCCTTTCAATTAGAAATATAATTTTAATAATGGTAATTAGGGGCTTAACCCATTCGGTAAATTATCGAACCAGTATCAAACTCAAACCAATTGGTTCATGACTGGCATACACACAAACCATATTTAGTGTTTACATCCATTCACACTAAGAGTGTCATTTTTTAGACCGATCTGCTCCTTATAGTTTGAACCGTACCAAATCAATGCTTATTGGACGAGGTACAGGCTAAGGGGTCAAAATCAAATGGTTTGGACCGAGTTCGGTCCATCTTGTCAATGGTTTGTTAGACCAAACCAAATGTACGGAACCATTATTCAAACCGATCCATTATAAATTTTCAAATCGTTACAAGCCATTATAGTTATGCTGGATTAACCATGTTAAAATATTAGTTATTTATTTATTTATTTATTTATGTGTGTGTGTTTTTTTTAATAAGATTCTGAGTGCATTTCACTATTTAAAGAGGTTAAAGAAAGTGAAGAGATTAGTTTGTCTGGACATTTAGCCCAAGAAGCAAGATCCATGACCCACAGTTTTGTTTTGAAATGGGCTATGGTGGTTTAATAACGGGTTTGTCATGGTCTAAGGAGTAAGGACGAATCCAATCCAAATAAACTGTACCAAACCAAAATTGAACTGAAACCACTATTTTGGAAATGGACTGTATTTGTTTACCAAAAAAAGATTTACAAAAAAAGAAAAAAGAGATGCACTCAGAACCGTACTGAATTCGGTAAGGGTGTCAATCGGTACGGTACCAACTTTGAATACAAAAAACCATAACCGTACGTACCGAATTTAATTGGTATGGTACGGTTTCGGTATTTTAAAAAACGGTTCGGTACGGTTTCGATATTAAATCGGTACGGAAAAACTGTTAAATACGGTATCTAGTGCGGTACAATTTTGATACGAATGAACTTATGCAACTGTTGTTATTAGTTCATTAAGATTCTAATGAAATTATGATCAATCAATCAATAGAATTTGAAATTAATAGAGATAAAACAAGTAAATTTAATTAATAAAGACAAAACAAGTAAATCTAAGAAGATGAGTGAATGATGAAACGAAAAAGTGAAATAGGGTAAATGTAAAATGTTTTAATTGTAAAATTACAATTTATATCCCTTAATTTGGTATGGTACCAATTCGGTAAAGTTTCGGTATATACCAACGGTATGAGTACCTAAAACGGAAACCATACCGAAGAAATTATGTTTCGGTACGTATCGTACTGAATTTGGAACGGTACGGTACAATGCGGTTTTAAACGATACGGTTTAACGGTTTCGGTATGCAATTGACACCTTTAATTTTTGGACTCAATGTTTTCACCCAAATTCGTTAAGCTCAAATCAAACTTCCCAAATTGAACCATTGACGCCTTTATAAGAAAATGAACTACTCATTTCTTTATAGATGCGTGTCTTGTGTCTCAACATCAAATCAAAAGTTTAAGGTTCATTTACAAGTGATATTATTATTATTATTGTTTTTTTAAATTTGATCAAACTCTTTGATGTGACTTATAAATAGATTTTTTTTTTCCGGTACAAATAAGCTTTTTATATATAGGGATAGGGATATTACATATGCCGCCGCCGGTAGGAGTTGAACCTATGACCTCTCCACTGAGAAATCAGGTTTCTAACCATCGTACTACTCCTCCATTGGCATAAATGGATTTTTTTGATGCCATGCGGGGAACACATGTCATACACTCATACATTTACAAGAAAATGGAGTGTATATAGATACTTCCATGTGCACCAAATGGTTCGATTGTCAACAACGTTGGATCAATCAGATTGGCCATTAGCACTTTCTCTTTTCATGGGTCCTTTAAACAGTAGGTTTAGTGCTCTGCAGACCATCCAAATGGCATCTCATTGGAAACTATAAGACAGGCGTGGGCCGGGGGCGTAGACTCTACACTAGCAGAGAAAGGGATTTCTCTCGAGTCTCCAAAATCGAACCGAACTACCAGCGGAAGATCGCTTCTCTGTTCTCCGTGGCTAGAGAAGGAAAGTGAGTTAGCGAGAGAAGAAGAAGATGTTTCTCAGGAGGTTTGCAGGGCCATTGTTGGCGAGGGTGAAGCAGACGACTGGGATAGTTGGTCTTGATGTGGTGCCGAACGCTAGGGAAGTGTTGATCTCACTCTACTCGAAGACCTTGAAAGAGATCCAAGCCGTCCCTGAAGATGAGGGTTACAGGAAGGCTGTGGAGTGCTTCACGAGGAATCGGCTTAAGGTATGCCAAGAAGAAGACGATTGGGAGCAGATCGAGAAGCGCATCGGCTGTGGTCAGGTCGAGGAGCTTATCGAAGAAGCCGAAGGCGAGCTCGAACTCATTGCCAAGATGATCGGTTCGTTCTTTCCCCTTCTTCTTTGTTTTCGATTTCCTTCTCATCTCTCTGTATTTCTTAATTCTGATCAATTAACTAGTGATAGAGATACACCCTTGGCGATATTAACACACGAGCAAAAATGAATTTTGATTGGGTTTTGCCCCAAATGTTTACATTTCAGCCGTCTAATTGAGAAATGGAATCGTTCGCTACAGTGGCATGTTGAGTTTTTGGGACTACCCGACCACCTAATTCTGTTCCTTCACTCTTCCACTCCTTAATTCTTTCTACAAGCCACAAACTGTATATATTTTTTCCCCATTTTCACGATGAGATAGATATGTGACATGGTTGATTTTGAAAGAGATTCTATGGGTTCATTTCGATCTATTAGCTTCATATCCATGATAAAATAACACAATCTCTTTTTGGAGCAAGGATGGATTTGTGTTCTTGTTTCTGGGGTTACATAAGTCATCATGTGTTCACCATTATCAGTTGGGATGGAGGTCATGTTGTCATTGTCCATTACTTCAAATTTCCTTCAACGTTGTTAGTCATTTTCCCGTGGCAGAACTCTTCGATAGTTTTACCAGTTCGGTTCAATTCATGTTGTCGTTACTTGATGCCCACCATATTAATAGCTGAGAAATCAAGAAAATTTGCGAATTAGTGAAGTCACTTCTTTAGTGCTTCATTCAGGAATACTCTTTGACCAATCTGCATATATAAGTTGAGTAGTTGTTGTAGCATTTCTGTTGAGTTAAGTGGATAGACGTGACCAGTGTCACATTCTGGCTTGCACCCAGAATCCCTCAGCATTGAAATATATGATCAGCCACAATGAAATTCCCAGTGCATGACAACTACATGGGGTTACTGAACTCTAAGAATGTTGAAATATTCTTTGGATGAAAGTCATTTTTCTACTGTTGTTTGTTATTGTTGAATTCATTATGCTAGATATCTTAAATGGAAATGAGGTATTTCTATTTGAAGTTTATTGGGTTTGGCCCTTCTAACTGGTCATGTTAAGGATGGTCAGAGGTTTGGAACCCTTCCTCACTCACCTTATTCTTTTTATTTATTTATTTTTTGGTTTGTCTATCTCTTAAGATAGCAGTTCACTATTATTATTACAGGACTGCCATGTAGGTTCATTATTTTATGTAACCTAGCGATAGCTCTTACTTCACCTAGTAAAATGTATCCATCAAAGGGAAAATGATCACTCTATATACTGAAATTTAATTCCAAATTTGGTATGTTTTGAAGTTACACCATTACATGAGGCAATTATCACAAAAATTTTCAGTCAACTTCCCATCCCTTTATTTCTTTGCAACCAAAGGGTGCCTGCAGGTTTTTTTTGGGGTCCTAGCTTACCAGGATTTCTAACTCCCCTTATACCTTGGTGTTTACTAGAAGCTTCATAATAGATAACTGCTTCAGCAAGTGATCCTCATATTCCCCCTTAGCTAAGGTTTTTACTGTTACAGTGGTGCTGGTTTCAAAAAATTGTGTCAGGCTTTGGGACCATAGCATGATGACTTTATAATACATGAATGGTGAGACATTGCTGGATTGGTCACAGGAACCAATTTTGATTCACCATAACCTCATGGGCTCCATTTATAATTCTTTTTCTATTAATTGTTTCTGAATAAAAGTGATGAAGTTGGATGCGGATGGCTGGACTGGCATGATCTGATCTGGGAAATTAAACCAAGATTAATCAAAATCACAATATGTTTCTGGTTCAATAGGATCACTACGGGTTAATATCTTAGTCTGCTATATTGCAAGTTTGATTACACGGAAAATTAGTCAAAATCACAATATGTTTCTGGTCCAATAGGATCACTACGGGTTAATATTGTAGTCTGCTATATCGCAAGTTTGATTACACAGGATAGTTTCCCAGTGTGAGTTGATCTCAGCTTCTGTTTAGGATTGAATTAGGAGTCTCTTCAGTTCTGTTTATTTATATGTAAGCTCCCCCAGTTATGGAGCATGGTGAAAATGAATTAAAAGTAGGAACTTCTTCCTCAGGATGGTGAGTGTGTGGTTAGCTGTAGTGTTTGGCGACTCTGGTTCTCTCCCACTGATCTCTCTTGATCAGATGAGCTCTCCTCCTCTTTTCCTCTTCTTTCCTTCTCTGTTCTTCCTTCTTCTACTATTCCTCATTCTGTATGGCTACTCAGTTCTGGGTGATGGTTTCAGCACATATACAATTGATGAATTCTCTCAGATCCTCTTCTTTACCCTCTGTTTAGACTGGTTACAGGGATTCTTCTATCACTTTCTTGGTGTGATTTCCAGTGTATTTGAGAGAATTGGAAGTTGAAGTTTCACACCCAAATCTTGATATTTGAAGCCTCATATTCAGGCCTGTCGCCATAAAAAACACTTCCTCTTCCATCATTATTGCTTACATAGTGTGGAAGAAGATCTCTTCTTCTTATTGCTTCTAAATTTGTAATTAATGTTATTTACACTAAGTCTTTATATTTCCAACTGTGTTTGATTCATTTTCCACCCTTATTTTTAAATCCTAAAAATACCCTTTACTTAATTTTATTCCACTGAAGTCCTTAACTCTGTTTTCTTTTCATGTGTTGTTTCAGAAATTGCATTTATTACCGAAGTATTCTTCTTTTTGAGAATTTCACCGTTTTAGTGGGCCCATTGGCTCCCAGAAGCCGTGTTTTGTGACTTGAGTTGCATTAAAACGGCTAGTGAAAGTCTCTTGTTTTTAACCAGATCACTTGAGGATTATAGGGCTGGAAATTGCTCATGGGTTGAGGATATTCTAGGGGAGCATGTTGAAACTATTGGACTTCCTGCTCAGATTCCGTGCATGGACACCGCGCACGCACACACACACACACATTTACTTTTCGAATTGTTAACTGTTCACAGTTTCTTCAAAACCATTAACCAGATTTGTTTTTACTTAGTTGTTAGTTTATTCTGATCTAGTCCACAATAATGCAACACTAACACCAAACGAGTGCAATCCAGTGGGAAATCAGCTTGTGAGCAGATGATAGGATAAAAAGAAGAAACCAGACCTGGAATGAAGACTAATAATGGAATATCACTAGGTCTGTTTCCCAGTAATCAAGTCAAAGGGTTTGATGTTACTTGAGAAAACCTGATAGTCAGATTCAAACTTGGAGTAATCCTACTAGGGAGTACAACTCAACAATTGTAGAATAGATTGACAGATTTGTAGGCTCTAGACATATATCAGCACTGCTGTAATTGATGATCAAATGGTAGCATGATATAGACACAATTTCGAAAACTGAACCTGAAGATTGTACAATTTGTAGTTGCAGCAGAGTTTCAGGTTTCAATTGGAATCTAAAATTCTAGATCATCTTGATATTCAAAACTAGTAGCAGATCAGAGAACTGAAATCTGAATTTAGAGATCAATTTTAAAATAATGGATTGGGAGAAATTCAAATGAAGGAGGAAATGAGAATTCTGTTTTAGTATTTCTGAATATGATCTGAAATAGAAAAAAGAAAAAAAGATAGAAATGGTATGATCAGGAATTACTACCAGGGAGCATTCTGAATCACCATAGAGCCATAGGCAACCAAGCCAAATTCATTACTCAAGTTTGTGGTTAGTGTTGTAGCCCTTTACAAACTGATGTGGAGGACTTAAAAGAGGCTCAAAATTAAAAAAGGAAAAGAAAAAAAAGCAGAGGCCTAGGCCTACCCTGTAACTGTAAGGTAACTTAAACTGACGAGGAAATTGACACAAACAAGCACTCTAATTAGACTTCAAAATAAATCCATAATCGTATCACCTACGCATAATTTGTACCTGTTGGACTGAAGGCCTAACATGCATAAAACCCCATTCGAAAGCTTATTTCCCATAAAAAGCTCACTTTTTTCTGCATCACACAGCATTTAGTAAATAAATGATTGCGTTTTAGACTTTTAGTACCATGTTCCTTTTTGAATTCGCTATGCAAATGTGTCTCGGATGAAGAACCCCTGTCCCTATTTTGGACAATTTACTGACTATTCTTCTTAGCTGTAGTTGCGGATCCTCTTATGAGAAGTTGACTATTGAGGAATAATGTTCTTTAATCAGAAAAGTTGTGCATTAATCAACTGTTTCAATGCTGAGGTAAAGCTGAGAGAAAAGCTCCTGCTTTGACATCTTTGCAGATACCCTGCTTTTTAGTTGAGTTCCAAAGTCAAAATCCAGAATGATCTGATATCTAAAGTTTATAGATGGAAATAATTGTTCTTGAAATGCAAAGAATGATTGCTAATTGTGTAATAATATTCTTTTCTGGACAGCACCAGCTCACCAAGTGATTTCATGGTTCTTTTGATCCATACTCCACCACTTGGTTTAGTTGAGTGCAAAAATTTTGGGTTGGGAAGACGGGGTTTGCGATTCGAGCGCAACCAGTGAAGCAACAATTAAGGTTGATATCTAGAAAGGTTGTGTAAGAATAAATCTGCTGAGTCACCTTGTTGTCAGTTTCACTGGTGTCTGAGCATGACAGCAATTCTTATCCACCGTGGTCACACATATTACTTGTTCTCTATGAACCAAGACTCTGTTTACCTGTGAAATGATTATATGCTATACCAATATATTAATTCAGCTATTATAATGCGAATGTCCAAAGGGAGCTGTCCATGCTGGGTGTGCACATGCATTATTCTCCAGTGCTAGATGTGCATCACAAAAGGAACTGTCCATCTCTGTCAACTTTGTTGGCAGAGTAGCATTTGATCTTGCCTTCAATTCATTTTTTTTTGGGTTTGGGGCCTTGAGTGGATTTTGCCACAGTGCAGTTCCTTGTTACATCTACTAAATTTTACGTTTCATTGAGCATTTCCAACATTCTGTTTGCTAAGGACCCTATTTCCAATGAATCACCATGTCAGTGAATTTGTTATTACATATCCCAGTAGTGAATCCTTAATCATTTGTGTACTGGTTGCAGAGTGGGACCCTTGGGGTGTGCCAGAAGATTATGAATGTGAGATAGTTGAGAACGATGCTCCAGTACCCAAGCATGTCCCTCTGCACCGTCCAGGTCCACTTCCTGAGGAGTTCTACAAGACGTTGGAGGCTGTTGGCTCTCAACTAAAGATCGATGAACAAGCAAGTACCCCTAAAGAGCCTCAGTTGAAGGAGTGACCTATTTAGTGCTTCGGGTCTAATCAGCCTGAATGCATATTTGCACATTTGGAAGCTCTGCAATATTCTTTTTCTTGTGTGAATTTTGTTGGGACTCATACTCTAAGCTTCTCTGGTACGTCATTTATGTAGCAAAAGCTAGATCCATATGAGAAATAACCCTTTTATCCAAGGAGTTTTGAAGTATGGACATGTTAATGTTTTTCCTTCTGTTCTCACCAAGGAGGTGTACGAGATTAATAACATCCTGAAGGATATAAAGCATCTTGAATCTGAATCAGGCTGAGAAAATGTTCACTTCTCTTTTTTATTGTTCTAGACAATCCCCCTTGGCAGGTGCTTGTGTCTGTAAAAGAAGCATTTGAAGTTGTCTGGATTTTGCATTCCTGAGTATACAAATGTTAAATGTGATTCTCTGATATCTGGAGAATTTGAAACAGGAGATTAGGTATCTGTTTGAGTTGGGATTCATTTTAAACTCAAACTGAGCCACCAATACCAATACCGGTGGTCATCAAATACCTGGCAAAAATTAGAGTTTCTAAAGGGTTGCTCGTTCTAATCCTATGGTTTGTTTCTAAAGAGACAAAATCATAATGAAAAGATTATTGGTAAAAGTAGCTACTCGCTTGAGAAAAATTCTCTTGGTTGGTGAACTTGGCAATGACATTTGTAAAATGCAAAACTAATTACTTCATGTGAGAAATCTAACTACTGGATTTGTTCGAGACTGCTCTTAGAATAGATGTATCAAATTCCGACCTGAACAAAACCAAACTAAATGTTTACTGATTGGCTTAACTCGAGATTCTTAAGAAGTATCTAGTATTTACTGATCAAAGAGACCTAAAAAAATTAATCCTGTTAAAAAAAATAAAAACTGCATCGGACGGACGGAAACTGAACTCTATTTGAACAATACTGGTATTTCCTGTGTGGCTGGCTCTCTGAAGGCGATTCATGCATGGTTCTTATAGGATCCACCAGCTTTAATCTTTTCGTTGTTGTAATCACAACCATTGTTTTCTGAAGGATCATGTTGTCTTCTCTTGTGCGACAACAAATAAAGATTCATCTATGACCAATTCAATCCAACCATTTTTCCCATGAAACACACCCAATCTTCATGATCCACATGAAGAGGATGGAAAGAGATAACTTTCTTAGGGATAATCAATAGTCAAAAGATGGGTTTGCCAGATAGGTTGGTGAACAAAAACAGTTTTAAACACGAAACAATGTATGAAATGTTGTAAGTAAGCCTTAATTAGTATAAAGACCCTGAGACTAGCTACCATACATACACAATTCAATGCATCTCGTTCCAAGCATATACGCCACCTCCATTTGTTTCAGTGGTCCAATCTCGACTGACTTCTACCACCATCCTTATGGGTTGTGTTACATTATCTGATCATCCAGAGATTGGAGATCATAAGTCTCATCAAACTTATTCCCAACATGCATTGGTGACAACGATACATGTTAGATAAGTTTCCTTTCAAATGAGCAGTTGAACAGAAGTAGGTGAGATGTAGTTGGCTTAGGCAAGCTTGAATGCGAGGACCAAGTAACACTTTGGATTTCCATTTCAAACTATACATATAACAACATTGACTCACACTTTCTCTCTCTCTCTCTCTCTTTCTTACAACATAGAATTCAAGAAGGTCTGTCCAACCTATTCTCATCTTCCACCACCTTTAACTTCCGGAGCAGAAAACCACCATGGAAGAAGGAGCCTCAGCAATGTTGCCATCAGAAAACTCTCCATACCTCTTTGAACCCTTATTGCTTCCATCTACCTCAATGCACACAGCTCTAGCTCCTTCTCTACTGCACCAATCTCATCAACTTAATCAACAAATAGTTCAATCTGAGATAGACTGGCTTAGCCTTCTTTCGAGTACCGTTCCTAACGGATTTGGAGAACAAACTCCAATGGTCCCTGTGAGTAGTTCTGTCTCTGTATCAGCATCAGCTGATGGTGGTCAAGGTGAAGAGGAGAATAAAGGAAGTAAAGATAAGGGAAAGCTGAGCAGAACTAGGAAAGCAACTCGTCCAAGGTTTGCCTTCCAGACAAGGAGTGCTGATGATATCCTTGATGATGGTTACCGATGGAGGAAATATGGACAGAAAGCTGTGAAGAATAGCATTTATCCCAGGTGGGTTTAGTTTCAAATGTTGTATGTCTTCACAGTTTTGATAGATTCTGTGAAGAATAGCATCTATCCCAGGTGGGTTTAGTCTCATATGTTGTATGTCTTCACAGTTTTGATAGATTCTGTGAAGAATAGCATCTATTCCAGGTGGGTTCAGTTTCAAGTGTTGTATTCTTCACAGTTCTGATAGATTCTGTGAAGAATATATAGCATCTATCCCAGGTGGGTTTTAGTTTCAAAAACAATAATCCTCTCACTAGTAATCCATGATGCGTGTCCTCACAGTTTTTGTTGGAGAGATTGTTGTTCAAGGGAGTTATATTGGAGCTTAACTTCCTATTTCAATGAGGAACAAAACACAGATAATTGTATTTGATTCTAATTAACTCTGATATAGACTCACATGAGTCATCTCAAAATTGCATGGGTTATATAAAAGATAATCAAAACATTCACATCGATAACTTGATGAGACGAGAGTTTTTGGATTCTCTACATTGAAGGCCGAACCACTTGAGACTTTTCTTTCTCCTTCTTGTTCTCCTTCTTCTTCATTGCAAGAGAGGGTGAGTTTTAACAGTTCTGATAGATTCAAACATGGCCATTAGCACCTGTATTTCATCTCTTTCTTTTTTTTATTTATTTATTTCCATTCCTTCCTGTAATTTATTCTTGTTGTAGTTTTGTATCTATATATGATTATCTGATTACCATTTTTCTCTCCTACTGACTAAACTTTGAAGAAGCTACTATCGCTGTACGCATCACACATGCAATGTGAAGAAGCAGGTTCAAAGGCTATCCAAGGACACAAGCATCGTTGTGACAACATATGAAGGCGTTCATAACCATCCATGTGAGAAACTAATGGAGCGTCTGAGCCCTTTATTGAAGCAGATGCAATTCCTCACAAGATTTTAAGCCAACTTGGTTTAGGTCAAAGACCAAACTTGAAGAAAATTGCTTATATCATTGACACTAGCTATTTGACTTTTACCTTTTTATGACTGTATAAAATAACAAGAACAAATTAAGCCTTGGCTTGGATTTGTACAAATTAAACACACAAAAAAACCATTTTAAATTCATATGAATGGTTTTTCTTTTCTGTATTCATTTTGTTGTTTTTCGAATGTGTTTCAAACCTAGAATCTATTCCAAGAATGCATACTAAGCACAGCCTTCCGTGTAATTGATAAACTATCTCTTGCCCTTAGTTTGGTGATGCTCTCATCATAAATTTATTGCAAACGCATGAGTGCTATATATATCGATCAGGGTTAAAATGGATTATAATTTTCTTTGCAGTACAAGTTTTATTGGTATGACTTCACAATACAAATTCATTTTAGATATAATTGGTCTTGTAATTCTTATACTAGTGGCTTATGATTAGCTATTTCATGAAATTTATTCATCTTATTGGATTGATAAAAGAGAAAATAAAGGAGGAATGATATTTTATTAATTATTATTATATATATTTTTTGAAGTCAAGAAGTAATTTTTGTTACTTCTCCTAAAGAGATCTTGAAAGTACATGTTAACAAAGGAAGCGAAACTAGCTCAACTTTATGTGGCTTTCTATCCTTAGTCTGTGTTTTATCATAAGATATGTATAACATTATTTTTGATGAATAGAATATCAATAACTTGAATTACGAGAAAGTTTGTTTACCCTTATTCTGTTGCACACTTTCTTACGAATCTCATCATTCTCAAGCAACCAAAACAAAGTGAGGCACAATCCCTTTATCAAAGGGATTGATGAGGAAAACTCAAGCTTTTTAATTTTCTCTAATTACTTGTAGCATTGTATATATAGGAAGAAAACCAACTAAACATGATTTTTTAAGGTCTCTTGAAGATTATCATACCCATGAAAGATAGGTTTTCGAAGAGATTAATCTCATGACAGATGATTGACTGCATGGGATTTTTACTCTCCTAATTCGTAATTAAAATTTAAGCCTTGAGGATTTCTACAAGAATAGAGAAAGGAAGAAACTGTATATTACTTCTAAAGGGTTGAAGACTAGAATTATCCATAGTGTTACTAATCAATCTCATTTGAAATAAAGTTGATCTTCTAATCCCTGAATTAGTGACCCATCAGACAAAAACTAAAAGAGAATTACTTTTCATTTTTTATTTCACTTCAAGAAGAAGTACTGCAAGCACGAGCTGAAAAAGCAACCAAAACTCTGGTCACCCTTTACATAGTTTCAGAATATTTTTCATAGAATATCATTAACTTGCTATATGAGAAAGTTTTGTCTGCACCTTTTTTTTGACACAACTGCAAAACTCTCCGCGCCGGATTATGTGGGGTGCCTTTCCTCTTCCGTTTTCTTTCTAACCTATAGCTTTGTGCTTTTTCCTTCCTTTGGCCTCCCGTTCCCCTTTCCTTGCCCTTCCCTCCTTCCAATTACATCTCTCTATCGCCTCAGCTCCATGATAAGAGCAGCCCCTTTTTGCACTCTTCCCTCTCCCTCCTTCTCCCTGCTTGGTCCCCTCCCTCTCTTCTTGCTCTCTCTCCTCGTTGCCCCCTCCCTTTGGCCTTCCACTCGGCCTTCGTTCTGTCTTTTCCTTCTGTTATTTCTATTTCCTCCCCCTGTCGGTGCTCCCTTTTGTTTAATGTGCCCTAGCTTCCATTCTCCACTCTGTGTTGCCTTCTCATCGCCCTCTCTCCTTTGCTTTGCTCCTAACACATGGTTAACGATTCAATTTGTACTTTACCATGATATGAGCACAACAAACAAGAGGAGTTGAGAGCTTTCTATCCGCTTTTTGAGTTGCTCCTTCTACCTCTCCACTTTTTTTATTTTGGGCAAGTATTGATGTTCCATATCCTACCCCATTCATTTGTAGAGGGCTGGGTTTTTGCCCTTCGAGGTTTCTTCGATATTCTTTTACTCTACCTACCATTTTTTCTTCTTTCCCCCGAAATCATCACTTCCTTTTGATACGGAATTGATGTGCTTTTCTCTGGGGTGGGCTTTGTCTGCTTCCGCATTTTTCTCTCCGTCTATGAGTTCTCCCGATAGGTCCCATATCAACTCGAGGTAGGGGGAAGGAAAGACAAGTGAGGGATCCCGGGTCCCCTTCGGGTTGGCCTTACCTACCCCTGTTCCTCTCTTGGCATCTCTCCCGCTGCGCTTTTCCACCCCGTCCTCTTTTGGCCGAGCATCCGGTTTCTCCTTTTTTCTTTTGGTTTTGGCCCGAATTTGGTTGGGTCTCTCCATCCTTGTTTCGCCAATGGCTTTGTTGAAGATGTCCCTCCCTTCCCCTTGTTTTGGGCTACTTGTCCCACTTAATCCCAAATTCCTGTTTTCATTGTTTCTCCACCGAATCTCGATAAGACTAGTTACTTGTTGCTCAATCTTTGGGGGGGTTTGTTGTCGTGGGGGGCCCTCTTTTTGCTTCTTTCCCCTCGCTTTTCCTTCCCCATCGTTTTGGGCTCTCCTTCTCCTTTTGGTTTTCCGTGCTTGTGGTGCCCGTTATCCCATGAGAAGACACTTCTTTTATATTAATGGTTTGAGTGATGTGTAATCTAGTGATGAGACTTTCTTACTAAACAATAATTTTCTGTTTATATGTTGTCCCGATGCTTCCTCATAATCATTGAGATTTTTGCGGTGCCTTTCTCTTTTTGCTCTCGCGATGTTTATCTCGCGTCGGCACTTTGCCCGGTATCCCCACCTTCTGGACTTCTGCACATTATCTCCCCCCTTGCCTGCCCTCTGGTTTCTTGTCAACCGCCCATTAATTTTAATGTGATATTCACGAGATGCCAAGAATCCATGACCCATTTGGTCGCCTATCTCGTGTCTCCATGACACCATTCCATTTTATCATGCTTTCATGATCGTTTGTGCCATAACCCTCCTTTGATTTGATGCTTCATGGTGCACTCATGAGCCGTATATTTCGAGATGCTCTACCGACGCCTCGTCTCACTTGGGATCCTTGCTTTTGCTGCATTTAGCAATGATTTTATAACGCGGCGTGGTAATCACTCACCTCCGAGGGTTCTTCTTCTTAGGAATAAGAGTTATGTGGTTTTGTTTGGCTTTTGAGAAAACCCTCTTTGAAAAATCGACGCATGAATGATCCCCTCCTTCCCGTTTCTATGATAAAACCTCGCATGCCATCTGCCGCTTTGTTACCCTTCATTTGAAAGAGCATCTTTTATTTCTTCAACTCCCTCAACTTCTTTTCTGCTAGCTATCAGGCTGATTATTGATGTGAATTGTGGGAGATTGGGGATTTGAAGAGGTGAAAGATCCCTAAAGAAACCATTGATTTCTGAGATATTTCACTTTTTTACCATTGCCCTTTGGGTTTTCCTAAGATCCCATTCTGTCTCCCGTGCTCGCCCGAATGAAAAAGGAGGTTTCTTGTCCCCCTTTAGCCATTACTCTCTTTGTGCCCTTTCTTCTTCCTTCATCGCCTTTTGTTAGATAATTCCAATTAAGGGCTTGCCACTTGAAGGATTGGATTTTGGATTATTTCTAATTTCTCTTGCATTTTTTGATTTCTCTAGACCGCCGTTTGCTCCACATCGTTTTTGGCGGGTTTTTCTTGAAACATGGATCCTGGAGTTTGTAGACCAACCCATCTATTTGATCTTGAGATCCTTCCCTTCCCACTTGTTTTCTCTGACCTCTGGGACTCTTTTGTTTTTGGGTGACTTCCCGAGATTCTCCCCCTGGCTACTTTGCCCGTATCCCTAAGGCTTTCCGGTTGCACTTTTCCGTCTTCTTTGGCTTTGCCTTTCCTTTGTTGCCCGGCCCCCTTTAGCTCAAGAGTTACATCTTTGTTCCTAAACTTATCTTTGTCTTGGGCCTAGGATTCCCCCCCATTTCTCCTCTTCTATTTCTTTCCCTCCCCGGGCCTCTTCTCCCTTTCTAGATCTATTTTCCAATTTAGGATCCCCATAAACCAAAGTCATTCTAAATTCAACATTGATAGAATTAACATTAACAATCATGTCTACAAAATTAACGTAAGAGAGTTAAGAGACCATACCTTCCTGCACCTTCTTCCCTAGGATCTCACATAAGCTTCGATAGGCCTTGATGATGAATTCTTTCATAATCGATTCAGGTTCTTAGTTTCCGTTGAGCACTAGGCAAGGTCGAGAAGATTTCATGTTTTGCGTTTGTTTTGTCTCCCACTCCCTTGACATTCCTGCTTCATTTTCCGGGTTGGCCCTTCCTCCCCTTTGCCGTCTCTTGGTTTTTTTGCTTTTGGAGCGAGGAGTTTCGACTTGTGTGTGTTGCCCTCCTGCCTTCTTCTTTCCGGCGGACTGTTGCCCTCTCCATATCGATCGGTTTTTATGGTATATTTGCTTCCTCCCTTTTCCTTTTTTTTTCCATCTGTCCCACCGCCGGGGTCTCTTCTGGTCCTACCCCTTGCTCTTTCTTACAATCACAATTTTTTGGCATCGTATGGAGTTTGAAAGATCGGATATCGGCTTCCTTTGACTCTGGAGATTCGATTCTCTCCCACTTTCACCGCGTCCTCATTTACTCTTACATCTTCCATCACATTGGATCCAGACCCGCCCCTCCCCCTTTCGCTGTGTTTTTCCCCCTTCTCTCCCTTTCCCCCCCTCCTCCCTCCCCTCCTTTTTCTTCTTTCCTCTTTCCCCTTCTCCCCCTCTCCTCCCTTCTTCCCCGTTCTCCTCTTCCTCTTCTTTTTTTCCCCCCTCTCCTTTCCCCTTCTTTCCCGTCTCCTCTTTCTCCTCCCTCCCCCTCCCCCCCTTTCTCCCCTTCCCTCTTTCCTTTCCGTTGTCTTTTTTCCCTCCCCTTCCCTTTCCTCTCGGCTTCTCCTCCTCCTTCCCCCCCTTTTTTCCCCCCCCCTCCCGTGCCTCCCCTTTTTTTTTCCTGGTTGTCTTCTGTTTTCTCCCTCTTTTTCCCCCTCCCCTTCTCTTCCTCCCTCCCTCCCTCCCTTTCTTTCCGTCTTCCTCCTCTCCTCCGTCTCCCTCCTCCTTTTCCTCCTCCTTTTTTCTTTGGTGTTGCTTTCCTGCCGGTCTTTCCCGTTTCCCTTCTTTCTCCCCGTTTTTTTCCCCTTCTTGTTGGCCGTCCCTTTCTTCCCCTCCTTCCCTCCCCGGGTCCTTTCCCTCCTTTCCTCTCCTTCCCTCCCTCTCCCTCGCCCCCCCCCCGGGGCTTTTCCCTCCCCCTCCCCCCTCCTTCCTCACTTTTAGTTAAGGCTTAAGGTAACGGTATTGAGTATTCAGTAAACTTATTTTAAGAGACGTATCAAGGTACGCATGGGCTGATCAGACATTCGTCTGATCCAAAAATAAAAAGGAAAAAAGAAAAAAGAAAGAGAGAGACGTATGAATGTATGTTAGTCATATCAAATTGTAAAATACTTTAAACCTTGCTTCTAGTAGTTGGGGTAATGACTCGTTATGGTGAATTTCTATCTAAAATGCTTATCGTCTTAAGTTGTTCAATCGTTGGATCATTACACTAAAACTAGAGTTAGCAACCATCGACAGGTTGCTCAATAAGTAATGATCGGCACCTCTTAGTGAATAAATCACAGACTCACGGGTTAGAGGCTTTGCGGTGTATATAATAGTTCCCACTCAATAAAAAGCTACCATAGGGCTAGTGCTCGATTCTAGCCGATTATTTTTTGAATCGGAATCTCCGAGATGATTCGGATTACGATTCCATGACGGCGGCGTAGCTATCCACATCTTCTTTTCTCATTTCCCTAATCTCTATTAAAAGCGTACCCCTTGATTTTTAGTACACTCCAGAAGGCGGAGTCGGGGAATCTCTTCGTCTTCTTCTACTCAGTCTTCGTGATCACTTTCTCCTGAAACTGCAAACCCTAAGCGAGCGAGCGAGCGAGCGAACGAGGAAGTTATCGTTGAGACCTTGTCAATGGCGCCTGATATTGAGAAGAAGGCAAAAGAGGCGTTCATGGATGACAATTTCGAGCTTGCTGTTGATCTTTACACGCAGGCCATAGAAATTGATCCCAAGAATGCGGATCTCTACGCAGACCGTGCTCAGGCCAATATCAAGCTTGGAAATTTCACTGGTATTTACTTCTCTACCGTGTTTATTATTATTGTTATTATTTTTTGGGTGTGGGTTTGGGGTTGTTGCAAGGTTGGGACTTGGTTGACAGTTCTTTTAGTGCATTGGTTGTATTGAACTAACGTTCTGTAAATTCATCCAACTCTGATAGTGTAGCAAGGATGAATTCGGATATGAAGGAAAAAAAGTTTTCTTTTGTTTTGTTTTGGAGGGGAAACAAGTCGCTCTATTATTGCTATCCCATCCGTCATGCGTTGGTGAACTTTCAGCTGCCTGTTTATATTGTTTGAGAGATTGTGGTAGTGTTGACATAGGATGATAGATACAGTAGAAGTTTGTGACAATTAATTTGCCTTTGTGTTGACGTGGGGGAAGAAGAGCAATCAGTTTGAAGGTGGTTAACGAATTTGATTCTATGGTCTTCATTACGACCCAGACTTGTTTTTATATTTGTTCATATTCATGGTTTTTGGTTTGCTCTATCCCTCAAATTGCTTACTAGAGAGTCCTTTTGCATTCCATGACCTAAAATTTTGTATTGGTTTGGGAGAAAGATGGTTCCTGATCGACTTAGGCGGTTAGGAATCTAGGTTGTCTTTGATATGTACTCTTGGTATATATTTTGGGTGAAGAATGCATTCAGAAACCCGGAATGTCTTTTAGGCCTAACATCTAATCTGAAAAGCTTCACAGAACAGTAGTATTAATAAGAACTTCTAAGGTGTGTTAAATGTTAAGAAATTTCTGGGAAGAGTAAAGATTGATCATCTGTGACTGAGGAAAGATTAATTCTTTGGGCTTTCTCGTTGATCATTTCCTGTTCTATATCAAAACCTTCAAATTGTATTTATTATATACTTGATCACTTTTGGTTGGTAAGATTTTTATTTATAAATTAGTTGTTGAAAGTTTGTTGATTCATGCGCATTTTCTGAGCAGAAGCTGTTGCTGATTCAAGTAGAGCGATTGAGTTGGACTCTTCAATGACCAAGGCATATTTACGGAAAGCGTGAGTCCCTTGTGCCTTATCTATAGTTGATGTGCTAAACTTTTTATGGGGGGTCGAGTAGACCTCTTTGACATGATTGTTTACATTACTACGAGTATGTTTGGTTGCATGGGGAAAGGGAAAGGGAAGTAAACTGAAGGGAAAATTTTCCCTTTTATACTGATTGGTTGTAAATTGAGTAAAGTGAAATTAATGTTTCCAAGCTATTTGGTTGGCTGTGAAATTGATGTAAAAATTTTTAAGATTTGTAAATCAACCTTTTTTATTTTCACCTGGTTTTCTTTCAGATCCTTCCCCAGGCACAAACAAAAATAACTCCAGATTACTTCAACGATATCAGAATAGACCGAAGCTTCCAACCCCAAGCTTCTTCATGAAAAGTCTTGTTTGAATTTTGAATAAACCGCTAATTTCCAGATTACTTAAATGATAGAATTGAAATCTCAACTGTGAAGAAAAATTGAATCACACTAGACCAAAGGGCAGTTGTGAACCTTCTTAAACTTCTGAAAAAACAGAGAGAATAGTAGAAATGAGAAACAGAGCAACTGAAGAAATGATTTTGTCAACAGATGCTCACAATGAATGCATGCAAAGCCCCCCTAATGCAACAAACACAAAAATTAAAAGCATAAATGGGAGCTTTAGCCAGGAAAGCCTGCTTGAACACCATCCCCACCGAAAATTCTTTAAAATGCAGGAAAGAAAGAGAGGGAGAGAGAAGTAGATATATATATATATATATATATATATATATATATATATATATATATGCTTACATAAACACATTTCCCAAATGGTAAACTCCTGCCTAAAACTCCACCAGAAAACCAAAGGAAACACTAATATTCATAAAGAAATGCCTAATACTTTGTGAAACTATTGACTGTTGAAGAAAAGAAGTAGATAGGAATGCCCTGAACCTACACTTAAACTCCTAAACATTTATGGCTGCAAGGACTAGTGACAGTTGAAGAAGAAAGAAGATGTTTGGAAGAGGAAGGGGGAGCAGAAGAAACAAATCCTAGAGAAAAGGGGTGGGAAATGTGTGAGAGAGAACATGAAGGAAGATATCTGATGGATACACTCTATAGTTCTGGTAGGTGAGCCTCCCTCTTCATTGCTAACTTTATAATCCCTTTTTTGTCATGTCATTCTGGCCAGAGAGATGTTGGGAGAAAAACCCTATCAAGATGAGAGGGTAAGACCACAGATTTTCAATTTACTTCCACTTTAAATTTTGCAGTTTCACTTAAAAAGTGAAACTTATTTTCCCAGGGAAAAACAGTCTACTGGCAACCAAACACATCAAAATATTCCTGTGGGAAATAAATTTCAATGTACATCAAAATGTTTGCATTTTCCTTGCAACCAAACGTTCTCTACATAAATCTGAGCTATCTATTTGTTAATCTTCTCAAGTTCTTCGATATTTGTACAACTTAGAAGTTCTGGATTTTAAATGCTTCATTTTTTAATAGCATTTGACATACCAATTCCGCTTGGTATCTTCCTAGGATATATTTGAGCATGTTTGATAAGTGGAGGTTTTTTCACTATCATTTGTTTCTATTTAAGCACTGAGAGGTATTATATCTATTATTTTAATCACCTAGAGGAAATCCAGATTCAGCTTGCCTGTTTTGTCTAGTTGTGTACATATCCACGCAGCTGTTGATCATTTTGTACCTGGAATCTAGAGTATTCCGTTTTTTCTTCTCAGGGATAAAACTACATCTTTTATGTTTTATTAATTAATTATTATTATAATTATTATTATTATTATATTTTTATTGTTTGAGTTCCGCATTGTGGTTAATTGGTTCAGCTGGCCTGGCCACGGTGTGCAAGTGTTTAGAAATATAATCTAGTGGACTGTAGAGCAGTTTTAAAATGTCATCTTTGACGATGCTTATTTTGTACTCCTTGCCCCTTAAAGTTGCATTTAACGTAATCCTCTATCTGGTGTGGCTAAATATGATTCTGATAGTACTATAGTAGAGGCCACATGGTTATCATGGTACTTTATCATTGTTATTCTTGTGTGGATTTGTCTACAGTTCTGCATGTATGAAGCTTGAAGAATATCAGACTGCCAAAGCAGCACTCGAGGCAGGTGCATCTTTGGTGCCATCCGATTCACGGTTTACTAGTTTGATTAAGGAATGCGATGACCGCATTGCAGGTGTGTAAGCTTGCATTATTAGTTCATAGATTAATTGATTGGCTAGCTATTTGCTATCGATTTTAGATGATGGTACTGTCAT
Source organism: Hakea prostrata (assembly GCF_041222555.1). NCBI lineage: Eukaryota > Viridiplantae > Streptophyta > Magnoliopsida > Proteales > Proteaceae > Hakea > Hakea prostrata. The sequence goes on along the minus strand of NC_142605.1, from coordinate 36,285,780 downwards.
ATCTTCTTGGTGCCTTATACTCTATAGTTTGATATGGTAATCTAGCTGATCAAGGTTTTTATTTTATGCTTCTTCACCTATGTTGTATTTCAAGCATCCATCCACCAGTCCAGCCACCCACATTTTTTTACACTTAATTGTATGTGTATGGTGCTGATGTAGCATGATGATAGCCCTAGTGTGGCTTGACAAACCCGGACCATATTGGAGGCCCAAACCAAGGTGCTAAACCAGTATATGGGTCTGGCATGGGTTGGGAGACGCCATAGATTGCAATATGTAGATATTTAGTTTCTTTTCGAAATTAAGTAGGCGTTTTTTTCTTTTAATTATTTAGTTTCTATCTCAGTTAGTTTCTGTTAATATGTTTCTCTCTCTTTCTAACCATTTAATACGGTTGAAAGAGGTTTAAGTGAAGTTCTCTTTGGGTCTGCTAACACTTGGCCCAATATGTTAATGCAAGTGGTTGAAGCTTCCTGTGCACGTCGGACCCCCCCCCCCTTCTTTCTTTTTTGGTGGTTGTTGTTTGGGGGGGTTGTTTGATAAATCACTGCACAGCAATCAGAATAGTCTTTACCGTTAATTTGATGTTAACTAGTTCAAATTGTGTTTGCATTTGGAATCTTGTATACAAAATCTATTGCCCAATGTGATTGGGACCCCATTAATCATGTGCATTACTGGTGCTTCATGCAGCAATCTTGTTTCAGTTGTGCTGTTTCTAGTTGCTGTAGTCAGCATCAGATTCATATGTGTCGTTGACCTGCCTATGAAATTGACTTCTGGTCATTTAAATTCAATTTATGTCAGTTTCACATCTTCATGAAAAAAACCATTCTATATTTCTGTCTGCTTGAATTCTCTCTATTATTAACGTTATGGAATGTAGTAGTTTCTCACATTAGGTTTACCTGTATATTTCCATTTCTAACTGCTAACTGGGATAGGTTTGTCATGGGAAAGTTACATATTACATCTTTATGAGTATTTATGGTGATGGAAGTTCTTAATTTTTATTAGAAGAAAATGGTGATATACCCAAGCAATCAACACAAAGTACTCCACCAGTTGCCATGACTCCTGTTGGAACACATTCATCAGATGGAACAGTGAAAGATTCTTCTCTGAGCCAGAATAGCCAGCCAAGAGTGGTGACACCTGCTAAACCAAAATACAGGTAGCTCCGATTTATGTAATAGCCATGCTATTGTAAGATATATATTGTCTCCTTTTATCAACAGCTCCCGTCATTGAGATACTCTTACTTTTAGGAGAAGAAACAAACTCATTCTTCAAACAAAGCACTGCCTCTGATTCTTGGAGACCACACTAGTTATTCAACCTTTTGTGGGTCAGAGTGGAAGTAGCTGTGGCTGGACCAATTTATATTTCTTAAGTTACTATCAGTTTAGTCTAATGTCAGATCCTTCTCACTAAATCATTATCCAAGTCTGGAGACCTCCTTGAATATGCAGTCATTGGGGTTTTCTTAATTTTTCGTGTTATGTTGACAATGTATTAGTAGCATACATCAGACACACTACTCTCCTAACTTGAAGATTCATACTACTATTTTTTGTTCTTGTCTTTATGCTTTCAATTATTTGTTTAAACAGGCATGAATACTATCAGAAGCCAGAAGTGGTAGTCGTGACTATTTTTGCCAAGGGAATACCATCCCAAAATGTGACTGTTGATTATGGTGACCAGATTGTATGTTTCTTCCTCAATCTGATATATCGTTATTGTTTCATTTATTTCTGTTAATTTACAGTTGAATCCCCAAATCCTTAAAAAACAATATGCTGGGATAAGAAAATGTTGTTCATTGTTGGCATGCAGCTAAGTGTTTCCATTGATGTTCCTGGAGAGGATCCATATCATTTTCAACCTCGCTTGTTTGGGAAGGTAATCTTATCATCGAGATTATGTATTAGTACACTAATTCTCTGCTTTACTGCTAGAAACTCAATTAAAGAGAGAAAGTCATGGGACTCTTGATGGAATTGATTCCATTGACACCTTCCTGTGATTTTTCCCGTCTCCCCTGTGCTTCAAGATTCTGTAGCTAATATACTCTATAGCGGATGATGTGATGTAACATATTCTATGAATACTGTTGTAATAAATATTTATCCGTCTTTAGAGATGCCCTAGTTTTGAAATCATGTAATTTCTTTGTTCTCTAGTAGAATATTAACATCCCTATGTTGCGGAGGAAGTTGTTCTCTAATTATTAAGTACTCTTGGTGTTTGGTTTTGAGAAAAGAACAGATAATACCTGAGAACTGCAGATATGAAGTACTATCTACTAAAATTGAGATACGGCTTGCAAAAGCTGAGGCCATCAACTGGACATCTTTGGAATATACTAAAGAGAATACAATCATACAGAAGATTAATGCACCATCTGGTAAGTAACTACATTTTTGTTCTACCCAAAAAAAAAAAAAAGTAACTACTTTTTTGAATCCTTGTTTTGTGTGTTGAGTACCTCCAAGTTAGACAAATGTGCTTAGTTTTCCAACTTCATTGGGGTTTAATTTCACTTTTGTTGTCAACTCTTTTTCTGCAAGTGCATGTGGTTTTCTTCTGCCTTTCCTATAGTGCTGGATTCTTGTTTTGGTTCCCATATATGATAATTAATGTGCCCTTAGCCGGGTAGAGATTAATAAATTGTTGTTTTAGAAGAGGATATATTGGCATGTAGTTTACATCTGATTCTTTTGAATACCACCCCCTCCCCTTTTTTAATGACCTGGAGGTACTGGAACTGCACGACCTGTATATCCCTCGTCGAAATCAAGAGCTGTTGATTGGGATAAGCTAGAAGCCGAAGTCAAGAAGGAGGTTTGTCAGTAATCTTTTAAGTATGATGTAGAAGCATTTTTGTGTGCATTTAGAGTCTTTCTATTCACTAATTATTTCTTCTGAACAGAGGTAGATTGTTTATTGAATCCTCAAAACTACTTTTTCGGTTTTCAGGAAAAAGAAGAAAAGCTAGATGGAGATGCGGCTTTGAACAAACTGTTCCAGGACATATATAAAGATGCTGATGAGGACACTCGGCGAGCCATGAGGAAATCTTTTGTAAGGCTTTATTATAGTACACCTCTTCTGTTTTTATCATGGTTGGCAAGGATGAATTTTTTGTCTTTTCTATAGCTACTGAAGTTTCCTTGTGCGCGGCACTTGGTTATCTTCTCCCCACATTATGGTCCATGATGAAAATTATTAGACAAGAGGCCCCCTTGCATGGTATTCTGGCCTTCATCTGTTCCATCGATCATCAGCTTTATAAGATTTACTCCTGCTTCTCTGTCCTACCCGAGTCTTAAATCATACTAGATCGTATGCTACTATTTAATTCTTTGGCAGTATTTCATTTGCCTGGGAAAGCAAGACTTTTACTGTTTCTAACTGAAGACTCTCCCCCCTCTCTCTCTTCCTCCCGTCTTGGTTGCAGGTGGAGTCAAATGGGACTGTTTTGTCTACAAACTGGAAAGAAGTGGGTGCAAAGAAGGTGGAAGGTAGCCCTCCAGATGGCATGGAGCTTAAGAAATGGGAGTACTAGATGCTTACTGTGGTAACAGTTTGGTTGTACTGTCAGATTAAAATGTGTTGTTTTGCTTCAGATACTGCCTTATCCTCCATTCTTTGGGTGTTCTAGGTTGTTTTTAGATGTCTTATTGGCAATTTGTGGATATGAAGTAGTAGCTAAGTGCTTCTCAATCAGTGAGAAATCCACATAACAATGGAAGTCCTTTTGTGGTAATTGTGTAACCTATATAATTACCAAAGTATCCTTATATATTTTGTTCTGCTTTTGTGAATACTTCAATTCCTCGCAGTCAAAAAACTCTGCCTCCAAGTAATTGACCTTTTTGTCGGTCTTAGTTGATCGCAAAATAAACATTGTTCCTTGTCGATTTCGCAATGAATTTTATGCTTGATCGGATGGAACACTCCGAGTGAACCTCTTTCTATACTAAAGAGAGAGTTTTCATTGCATACTCGTGATAGATGAGGAAGAAATCCACAAAATTTGGTTGCTTAGGGTGGATTTGGGCCTTTTTAGCATCAATTCTCGTTATTATTTCTGATATTTTTCAATTTTTTTCGTATTTTTATATATTTAGTACACATTTTAATTCTCAATTTTTCTCTGACCTCCGCACCCATAAATTCACCTCCCCAGCTTCATCCACATTCCAGCACCACCCAGAACAAAAAAAATGCTGCAGAAGCTGTTCATGTAAACAAAACCCATCTATAATTCTGGTTATGATCGTTGTGAACAACCGGGAACCTGAGAGCCTATGGTTTTCACCTGCTCTCCGCTTCCCTGCGTCAGATTTTTCCGTTACGGCCGCTGGAGATGATCTTTTCAGATACCCAGTTGACAAGACTTGGAGAGACACCGAAGAGGAATTGAAGAGAAATGGTAGGCACAAAAAATTGGAGAACAGGGCAGCTTCGTTTCATGGACGAGTCCATTCGGTTGAGACTGAAAAATTCGCCGTCCGAAGACCGCCGGATCTGCTTTCTGGCGGAAGTTTCACGAGAGACGCTGGCCAAATTGATGAAGTTGCTACTGAATATAACGATACAGAGGAGCTTGGGAGCTGTGTAGGTGCTGATGTCGCCGGAATCAAGTGTTGGAGATCTGATTTCGACGACGGTGAAACTGTACGTTAAGGAGGGGCGACGGCCTTTTCTGTCCTCGACGAACCCAGAAGATTTCGACCACCATTAATCTCAGTTTAGCTGGATCAATTTTTGATTTACCTAATTCAAATCTGAAACCAGTTCGTGCATTCTTCAGACGCTCGTTATAGTTGCAGCATGTGGCTGTGATTCCTCTGATCTTCAAGGTGTAAGTAGGTCAACCTAATTCTCAAATTAGGTTTCCGCCGGGAGAAGATGAGCTGCTTGCTGGAGATGGTGACTTGCAATGAGCGGAGAGAGTGAGATTAGATGCCTTAGATGGGGGTAGTTCGGTAATTTACCCTTTTGACCCTCAAAAGGGAATTTGTCACTTTGAGTAATTGAACCTGAAAAATGAGGTGTATGGTGTGTCTACTTAATTCTTCATCGAGAGGGTATTTGAATAATTGTACATTCAGATTTGAATCGTTGAGGGTTAACAAATTTTCGATAAAATGTTAAAAAGGGCATAATCTGTAATTTAAAGCACTAAAGAGTGAGCTTAATATGTACTTATAATATTCTAAAAAAGAAAAAAGAAAAAAGGTTTATAAATGATTCGACTCTGTCGACAAACTCAGCAGCTCTGAACCCCGAAGATAGCCAGGAAAACATAACTTTTTCGAAGGGTTCGCTCGAGAGAGAGACCAAGACTATCATGTTCCAATCACAGTAAATGCAGTTTCGATGAGAGCTCCATCAATGCCCTCAGCCACCTCTTTCTCTTATACGATCTCAAACCACAGAAGAGGGAGAAAGCGCATCGAAGATCCAAGTTCTACAGAAGAAACGGAGAAAGGCCTCGTCTATGCGAGGGCAACTTCGCTGAACCATCTCTTTTCTTCCTTCACATAGTCTCACAAGGCTCATCTCGCTGCCTCCTCCAGATTCCTCGCCATTTTTTAAGGCTTGTCTCTGTTTCTTTGTCATTTTATCTAATTTTCAGTCTCTTTCAATTTTTAATTTTTTTTTTCCTATTTGAATGCTTGTGATGAAGGTTGATGGTTTAAGATGTAATGTGAGATCCAGAAAGTGTTCGGTCGAGAGATTTACTCTGGCATGGAACTTGTCTTGTAGTTTCAATTTCCAAGTCTCCAGAAACTACTTTCTCCGAACAATCTCCACGGATCGTGGAGCATCAGCAGAGGTGTGTGTTCTTCAAAATCCTTAAATTTTTTGTCTCTCTTTGAAATTAAGGATTAAATGCTTCTAGGTTTTTTTATTTTTGTTAACTGTTATTCTTCACTGCTAGATCCTTAAACGATTACTATCCGACTTCCCTTTATCTGTCCAGTTTAACCCTAATTTTCATCGATACTTCACATAGACGAACGATAGGTGTTTCCTTCAAATGAGATGAAGAAGAAATCACTGCCGCCTAAAGAGAAGAGAGATGAGAAAGGTAAATCATGGATGAGATCGAGTTTTCAAAGGCAACTTTTAATTTGACATGTTTTCATCAAGCTATATAAAATTTATATAAGAGACTTCGTAATGGATCCAAGAAAAAAAAACTACATAAACTATAAATCTGGAGTAGATGAAGATTAAAAAAAAAAGTCAACTAGCAGCAGGTCCAGACAAGTTCTTCAGCAAAATCAGCATATATTTGTTGATCTAATCGACCTCCTCCATCTTGCTCTCCTCGTTAGCATCTTCCTCAAGAGCAGGCATTTCAGAGTCGTCACCACCTGCTTCTCCCTCATCAATGCTCAAACCCAATTTAAGCATCCTGTGAATTCTAGCGGCGTAGGTGTTGGGATCATCCAGACTGAATCCAGAGTTTAAAAGGGAAGTTTCGAAAAGCAACAAAACCAAATCTTTGACTGACTTGTCATTCTTATCAACTTCAGCTCTCTTCCTCAACTCCTCCATAATGCCATTGTCGGGGTTAATCTCCATGGTCTTCTTGCTGGACATATAAGATCCCATGCTGCTATCCCTCAGAGCCTGAGCCTTCATGATCCTCTCCATGTTGGCCGTCCATCCATACTCTCCTGTCACCAGGCAGCAAGGAGAATCAACAATTCTGTCAGAGACAACCACCTTCTCAACCCTGTCACCAAGGATTTCCTTGATGGTCTTGCAGAGAATCTCAAAGGACTTCTGCTTTTCCTCTTTTTGCTTCTTCTCTTCTTCAGTCTCGTCATCAAGCGTCAATCCTTCCTTAGTTGCAGAGACGAGTTTCTTCCCATCATATTCTTTCAATTGCCCCACAGCATACTCATCTATGGCATCAACCATGTACAAGACTTCATAGCCCCTCTTCTTCAGACGCTCCAGGAATGGAGAGTTCTCAACGACCTTCTTGGTCTCACCAGTAATGTAATAGATGTTCTTCTGGCCCTCCTTCATCCTGGTAACATAATCCTTCAAGCTTGTCATATCATCACCACTCTTGGTCGAATGATACCTGAGCAAATCAGCTATCTTGGTCCTGTTCTGGCTGTCCTCGTGAATACCCAACTTTAAGTTCTTCGAGAATGCCTCATAAAATTTGGCATAATCCTCCTTGTTCTCGGAGATCTCAGTGAACATCTCAATGCACTTCTTCACAAGGTTCTTCCTGATAACTTTAAGAATTTTATTCTGCTGAAGCATCTCACGCGATATGTTAAGGGGTAGATCATCAGAATCTACAACACCCTTAACAAATCCAAGGTACTCAGGAATCAAGTCCTCACAGTTGTCCATGATGAACACCCTTCGGACATAGAGCTTGATGTTGTTCATCTTCTTCCTCGTGTCAAACAAGTCAAATGGAGCCCTCTTGGGTACAAAGAGAATAGCTTTGAATTCAAGCTGACCTTCTACAGAGAAGTGCTTGACCGCAAGATGTTCCTCCCAGTCATTGGTTAAACTCTTGTAGAAGGAAGCATACTCATCCTTGGTGATCTCTTCTGGCTTGCGCAGCCAGATTGGCTTCTGCTTGTTGATTTGCTGCCACTCATAGGTCACCTCCTTGACCTTCTTTTTCTTGGATGTAGTTTCCTTCTCTTCATCTACTTCCTCAACTTCACCCTCTTTTTCTTTCTTGGCCTCCTCATCTTCGTCATCACTAACCTCCTTCTCTGTGGTCTTCTCACACCACAGATAGATAGGGTAGCTGATGAATTCGGAGTGCTTCTTCACAAGATCCTTTATTCTTCTCTCTTCCAAGTATTCCAACTGCACAAAGAATCAATTCGTAAACTTTACAGATGTTACTGTAAAAGAAACATAACAGACACAGAGGAAACTTGCTCGAGGTACAAAAGGGAAAACAAGTTTCTGGGCAGTCTTAGATTACCAACCTGGTCTTCCTTCAGGTGAAGCGTAATTTTTGTTCCTCGTCCCAGCTTCTCTCCGTTGGAATCAAGGGTAACGGTGAATGAGCCACCAGCTTGGGACTCCCAAATGTACTGCTCGTCGTCATTGTGCTTGCTCGTAACAATAACTTTCTCTGCAACAAGGTAAGCAGAGTAGAAACCCACACCGAATTGCCCTATCATGCTCACATCAGCCCCAGCCTGCATGGCTTCCATGAACTCTTTGGTCCCAGACCTAGCGATTGTTCCCAAATTGTTCACCAAATCTATATAGAACAAGACAAATATGATTGTCGATCGAACAAAAGACCCATCAAAATTTAGAACAAGAAGCAAATTCAAAGGAAGAATAACGTAGACTAAACCAATGGCGTAAAGGAGAAACTTCTTACCAGCTTTGGTCATGCCAACACCACTATCAATAATTGTTAAGGTTTTGTTAACTTTGTCAGGAACAAGCCTGATGAAAAGTTCTGGTTGTCCATCAAGTTTGCTCTTGTCCGTCAAGCTTTCAAATCTGATCTTATCCAAAGCCTGTTCGTCCCAGATTACACGATTCGAATTAGTAAAACCCAACATCGGAAAAATTCAAATTAACAGAAAAGAAAAGAAAAAAATTTGGGTAGAGAACTGAAGCATACATCAGAGGAATTGCTGATAATCTCCCGGAGAAATATCTCCTTGTTGCTGTAGAAGGTGTTAATAATCAAACTGAGAAGCTGGTTAATCTCAGCCTGGAAGGCAAAAGTTTCAGTTTCTCCCATCTGAACTTCCGCCATTGTTATCCTCTACGGTCAAAACGAGAGAAAGAGATTGAAAATTGCAGAAATCTCAACCTAGAGTTTAATAGCGAGATGAACTGATGAGTAGAATTGCACGAGATATTTATATTTGCTAGGGTTTTTGATTTCTTGGAGAATAAGAAATCTAGAATGTTCTTCCAGTCTGACACCGGAAGAGGCAGTTAGTTTTCTAGAATGTTCGTGGCCTTTTCTTGTTCCTATCTGACGGTGGAAACTTTATACCATCGAATCTGATCCGTTACTTTCGTTCCCCACTCAAGTTATGCGAAGAATTAAACAGTTGTTTTCAGCTATAAAGGGGGAAAAGAGGAAGTTCCGATGGAAATAATAGGAGTGCGTAAATTACACGGTTGCCTCGCTCTAATTACGTATAAAATATAGTCTTACATGGTCTTATTAAATAAATAAAAAAATCACCTTCTGGAAGTCACAGTTAAGCGCTGGATGTAGTTTAGTTAAATATTTTAAATGGATAAAAATCACCTTGGATAAAAAACCTACAGTTGATTGGTTTTCTAGTCTCCCTCCACCATGGGCATGGGCAACTTCTACGTCTCTTTTCAATGATAAATTCTCATAACAATATCCTTACAATTTCTTTTTAAAGAATTTTAATTTATTGGATAAAAGTTTTGCATATGTTTTCAATCATTTTTTTTGGGTTATTTTTTATGCATGACTGGGCCTATAGACCTAAGGGGAAGGAAAGATGTGGAGGGAATGGATGTTGAACCGCTAGCTTTCTTCGACTTTGTACTTCTAAATAGGACTGTCACCGAATGTTTTTTTTTTGATAAAAAGATTTCATCCATCAAACCTAGCAAAGTGCAAGTAGTCTTGAGAACAATGTACTATAAGCATACGTGCTCTTTTAGTTATTGAAAACAGATGAAAAACCCTATATAAAAAAAATACAGGTGAATAAACAATATATTATACATGATAATTTTAAATACAAAACCTACATACCTTTTAATCTTTATATTTTAAAATTTATGTACTTGACCATTTATCTTCTATAATTTATATACATATAGTTTGATAGAAAATAAAGCAAATTATATATAGTTTTCTTGGGATTGCTGGCACTATTATATTTTACTCCATGAGGAATTTGTTATACTACAAATGTCTTCCGTATTGGTTGTTGTTAGTTTCAAATATAAAACGACATATTTATCCTTGTTCAAAAAAAACGTCGATCTAATTATTATAAGGACACGAATTCGGCTGCGTTTGTTTGCTGGAATAAAGGTGGGGTGGGAAAAAAGGGGTGGAAAAATTCTTGAAAAATGTGTAAATTTCTTACTTTTCTTTAAACCTAAAATGGTGAGGTTGGTTGCTGGGGGGGGGGAAACGGTCCTTGCGGCCGTCTGTTTTTCCCCCTTTGGTGGGTTTGAGTGGGAAGTAGTGGACCGTCCTCCCCCCTTCTTCCCCCCTCGGGGCCCCTGTTCTTTTCCCCCCCCCTGCAAACAAACGCAGCCGAAAGATATAGGTGAGAGGTCCTTTTGGGCCCGCTTCACCATAAACCTCTTTGTGAACTCCAGAGCAGAAAAAATTATAGAAGAATACTTAAAAGTCATTTATAATTGCTTTGTGTTTTTAGAACATAAAAAAGGTCAAAGATCCCAAAAAAAAAAATAGCACTAGAATATTCTACTTGTAAGACCGCCAGGCCCCAACTCTAATAGGGAAGATTATGAAAGATTTTTTTTGTCCTTTAAAGTCAAATGAATTTGAGATCAACAGATGATTTGAGAATTTTAAAATACAGTAAACGGTAAGTCATCTTTTAAAGAAAATAATTTTTAGTACATCAACGGCATTAGATGCCCGAGAAAAGTAAAACTAAATTAAGTGGACAACAAATCCACCAGGAGGAATGCTTGTTTTAATTTGCTCTAGAAAATAAGATTTTTTTTTTTTGATGAAAAGAAAATAAGATTAGAACAGCACTAAAACCAAAGCTTCTCACTAGCAAGCAATTAATGAATCTCGTCTCAGTGTAATTATTTCTGGAGTTGTTTTCTGCTCAGTTGCTTGTTTGAACCCAACAAAAAAAAAACGTCGTCTCAGTAAAATGTGTCACGCAGGATTGTTAAATGGCGGCCTTCGCTAACTCAAGTGAACAAGGCACTTTCATACTTTCATGCCCTATTGTATCCAAAGTGCAAACTGCGTTGCAGGACGTATACATTAACACAAAATGCTAAAATTGCATGCACCTTTAAATCCACCAAAACGTCTTCCCTATACACCCAGCAGTAAACACTATTTACACACCGCAGCCATTTAAAACCCATCATAGCTCTAAGAAGAAATTCACAAGATGGGTGACCCGTGACAGTGAGATACAAAATTGATTATGCCATCTTACTTACAAAATGAGGTAAAGCTCACTAGTTTTCTCTCAAAGCGTTCCCCTAAACTGTCCAGGAAGAGCACCCAATCTCCCAGGCCTGTTAATTGCCTCTACCATCCTTAAGTAAGCTTGTTGGGAACTCTGGGTGTTGAGACCTCCACTCTGCAGTTGGGAAGGACCGGAAAGTGTTGGACTTTGACTGTTCATTGTTCTGGAAAGTGGCGCTGATGAAGTTAACTGGCCCATGTACTGGCTAAGAGCAGCAGAATATGCAGGGCCTGTTAGACTTCCCCTCATTCTTCCTGTGGGATGCCAGTTCTGTTCTGATGGAAATTCCCCTGAAACATCTGACCTGGAAGCAGGTTGCACCATATTTCCTCCTCTCTGTTCACCCATCACCATTGATGGTGAAGATCCTGCACGAGGTAGTTGAACGGGAACCTGCTGGATTCGAAAAGCAGGAGGGGGGTGAGAGGGAGGGAAATTGACAAAAGGAGGGTGCATCTGCTGGCCACCCACTTGTGCAGAAGGCATTGATGGAAAATGAGAAGATTGTGGCACCAGGTTAGAAGGCAAATTCATGGTTTGAGCCGATCTCCAACTTGGAGGCCTCTGCTGGGTTGGCTGGGAGGAACTTCTGAAATAACCAGCATTCTCGCTAGTTGCTGCAAGGCCAACCCCCAGCGGCGGTGATTGAGTAGAAACGCGCTGTCGTTTTTGACCCCAACTCTGTCACAGAAATCATTGACACCAGATGATACCTTAGATAAGTAAAAGATCAAACTTTGATTCATTTGTTTTGCTAAGTAACAGGTAAATGTTCTGCATGGTAACCATGATAAAAATATGAAAGCACCGGAAAAGACATCAAACATATTGAGCTATCCAGTTCCCATGAACTGATTTTGGGAGCGGCCTTTTCTGATATCCCTGCTTGACTACAGGGCATAAACTAATGGAAGGTTAAGGTTTGACACCACAGACAACAAGGTGATGTACCAACCACACAGTTGGGCATATGACATCACATTCCTAGTATTTTTCTTGAAGGCAAAACACTATCTGATGATGGTCATCTGCCTTTCTCAACAGGAAATCACTGGATGCGGCTAGGTAACATCTTTCTTATATATTTGAACAATAGAAATACATAGTAGATGACCAACCAAATAACAGGTGCCCATGGGTTTTACTTCAGGAAACTTCAAGGGAAAAAGTCAAACCTGTACCATTGAAGGATGTTGCATCAGTGCAATGTCTGAAGTCGCCAGAGGATTCATTAGCAACCTCGAGGACTGTTGATGCCTTTCCATCTCACCACCGACCACATTGAAACCATCCGTGGCCGTTACACACTGAGGAAGAGGAAAACCATTTGGCAGTAATGGATTCATGTTTGATCGCACCTGTTGATTCAAATTGGGAACTTGAGCCTGTGCAGGAAGGGCCTGAATTGCTACTGGAATTCTGTTAATAGTCCGTGGTATTGCTGGCCTTCCAGTTCCACTGCTGCTAATTGAATTACCAAATTGTGACGGCTGCAACTGCATGCTGGGTGAAGAAAATTGATCCAGCTGTACAGAGAGTATGGGTTGACTGGACCCCTGGGCACCAGCAGCTTCTCGATTAAGGGAAGGAGAAATAGCATCAGTCAGCACAGGAGATGGCACAAAATTGGTTGGACTGGATACAGTAATGCCACCAGCAACACAAGCGTCCACCATACTGCTGCTGTGTGCTGCCTGTCTAAGAGTGGCACCAGAAGTGGATAAGAAAATTCTCTCCCAGAAATCATCTTCTATTCGAGGAACAGAATTTAGAAGTCTCCCACTGCAATCATCTACAGTTTGAGCCGCAGAATTTACAACCATTTCAGTAGGTGTGTTGACCTCTGGAGGCAGAGTCAGATTGGCAGGCATAGAATACCCATGATTATTATCCTGAAAGGGTTTCCTGTCTTCAGTCTCACACAGGTTTTCAGTATATCCTTCATCATCTTCCCCAGTAAGATCCATGACGTAAACTGGGTCCTTTGAGAACTCATGCTGCTCAGGGTCATCGTTTTCACAACTCAGAGTACAGCTAGGTAGCTGATATCCTTGGTCATTACCTTTACCAGCTGCCTTCCATGACCCATCCACTGAGATGAACACATCAGAGACGCTCTCTGCTACCTCTTTCAAGACCTGAACAAGAAATTTTGGGATTATTCAAATAGGAAAGACATCCCACATGTTAGATGAACGACGCTTACCTTAACCATATTCTGATCAATACGTATGTCAGTGTAGCAGACAGACTGGTCGCAATGAGCACAACGCCAGGATGGTCTTCTAAAATTTATTTCCAGGAAGTTGTCATAATCGAAACACTGTGAACACAAAGGATAAGTAAAAAACAACGGTGAGGTTCAAAATCCAGCCAACTATGACTTCTGGACCATACATACAGCATACCAGTAACAACAGTCAAAAATGCAGGCAGATTGAAAGTCTAAACCATGTTATTAAAAAAAATATATAAATATATTTAGGATAATGATGGTAGAAAGGACAAGGCACTAGAGTGGAACCAGTAATATCCATAATCCATAAGCAATATAAATACAACTTGCGGACACATAAAGAGATATTTACCAGGCGGAAGTAAAGCCATTACTTCCCATTTTGCACTCCAAGAGGCTGGACATGGTTCCTGCTGCAAGTATGGCCTGTCAGCTATCATGCTTCAGTGACCATCTTAGTCCAACAGATGGTAATATGGACTCACTTCAACTATTGACATAGTGGTTATACTGTATCCTTCCTATCCTTTCTTTTATATATATATATATATATAAATTTTTTTTTATATTATGTCAGTTTAAAAATAAAAATTATTATATTATGAAGGTAGGTGAAGGGCTTTCCCCTTCACCCTGCCAGAAATCACCTAACCCAAAAAAAAAGTTCTGAAAAAATAAAAACCCGATCTAGAGATTTCTCAGTAGTCATTAATGGGGGTGACCTATTGATTTCATTTCTTTTTGTTCTGGTTATTTGTATTTGTTTGACTCAAACAGAGAAGAAAAGGAGGTCTTCTTGATAAGGACTGTTTTGATTCAGAATCTTTAGTATCCTATTACATGGAAAAAAAATAAAAGAAACTTGCAGATAGAGCGCAGAAGGAGAGAAAAACAGAAAGAAAAGGTGGATTGGGAAGGAAATGTTGGTACGAATGTGGTTTGCCGCCGAGCTTCTTGTCTTCATATTCATAAAAGGAAGGAAAAAGAAAAGAACAAATAAACAAAAATTGACATAAACTGCTGAAGTGTCAAAAAATTAATAATAGAGTTATTTACGTTTGAGTCACTTATTATGGGCTGAAACTCATGTTGAGTCACTTAAGTGTTCAAAGATTACATTTGGTTCACAACTTAACCGTTGGAGTTAAACACCGTCTCTAGACTTCAAATTTTCAATTTAATAGGATGAAATTACCCCTTGAAACATGTAATGACCAAAAAACCCCTAAGTGTTTAATAAATGCAATTTGACTATAATACCCTTACCTATCCCAATCCTTCATGTAGGTGGAAATCACCCAACCCAAAATAAATAAATAAATAAATAAGTAAAAAATAATCTCAGTAGTCATTAATGGGGGTGACCTATTGATTTCATTTCTTTTCTTTCTGGTTATTTGTATTTGTTTGACCCGAACAAAGAAGAGAAGGAGCTCATCTTGATAAGGCTGTTGGTTGAGAATACTTAGTATCCTATTAGACGGAAATAAATAAATAAATAAACGTGCAGATAGAACATAGGAGAGAATATAAAGATTCATGTCTGCCTCATGGGTGAAATGCGGACCAGAGGTTCTTTCTTTTCTCCTGAACTTAGGTATATGTGGTTTGCCACCGAGCTCCTCTTCTTCGCCTTCGAAGAGGCAGCAGGAGAACTGTTGTGTTCTCAAATTAGCAGCGGGCAGATGCTGTGTTTTCTGTAGTTCAAGAGGGTGCTTTTCTTTTCTCATTTTTATTTATTCTATCGTACCAGGTCTTCTAAGCTCCCATGGGAGAGATCCTTGAGAAGCTAGAGTCATTTGGTTAAACCAGCTTCAGAGAATCAGAAGAAGAAGAAGAAGAATATTCTCTGCCAGCAACTCTTAGGATTTTGAGGGATGGGACTAATCAACGATTCATGGTGGCTCCTACAGAACTCCTTGAGAAAATAAAAACCTCAGGAGGAAAAACCTAAGAGTGGTCGAAGAAGAATGTCATGGAATTTGTGAATGTAAATCTGAAAAATAAGAACCTAAGAGTGGTTTTGTGGTATTTACCCAAAAAAAAAAAGAGGTTTTATGGTGGCCTTTTTCTTTGGGGGGTTGGGGGGTTGGGGGGTGTTGGGTGATTTCTGGCAGGGTGGGTGATTTTCAAGAAGGGGAATCCCTTCACCCACCTACATTAAGGGTTGGAATAGAAGGGTATTTTAATACATTTGTCTCTTTTAATTTCACAAAATGATATTTTGTCATTTAACAATGGAAGTTAACTAGGTTTAACGGTGTTAGTTTCACTTGTGACCCAAACGTAATGTTGGGCACTTAAGTGACTCAACACAAGTTTCAGGCTTTCAGCCCATAATAAGTGACTCAAACGTAAATAACTCTTAAATAATATAGATGTCTATCACAAGGCGACAAACAATGCTTAAGCATCCAAGGCCAACAGCCTTTTTCTTGCATCAAACAAGGTGTGTTGTCACCTTGAACTCAAGAAAGTGGCAACTCTAGGAAATGCCTTGACATTATGATCACACAATTCCAATAACACATTATGCAACTCACCTGATGATGTTTGCAAAGATGTCCTTTGACAGGAGTTCTAATCCGTGTGTGGCTGTTAAAATGGTGCAAACACATGGTCGATCAATTAGTAAAGCAACAACAGAATTAAAATGTCTTACATGGTGCAAACAATATCCAACACATCCACCAACCTAACCCAAAAAATGAAGGATGAGCATCAGTAGCCTAATCCTTTTAGTAACAGAACCTAAAATTGACTTAGATATAATTAAATAGTTACATCTGAAAATTGCATATTTTATTGTAGCGGGGTTTAATATGTTACTGGTGCAGTGAATTAAAATTTCCTTCCTTTTCCTTTTCATAGGAAAATATAGAACAATATTACTCAAGACTTAAAACAAATAAACTATGATCTGCCACCAGTCCCTCCCATCCACCACCCCCCCCCCCAAAAAAAAAAAAAAAAAGATATTACTACACATGGCAAACTTTTTTTCTTTTACCATGTGTTTTTTCTGTCCAAAAACTTTAGAAACATAACAGTCATCATGCAGGGCCCAAATCACCAAGTAAGTCCAGGATTCCTGAAGTAGAATTGGCCCTGTGTAGTTGAGTTAATCAAGTACTTGTTGCCAACATTGGACGACATGCTCAGCCAACTAATGAGGCAAGCACTTAGAAGATAGGTATTGGGCTGATTGAAAAAATTATCTATGAATTCAACAAATTGATCAGTGATTGCACAAACATAAATCCCTAAAAACATAATCCAATCAAAGAAAAACCAGACATATTTAAATGACAGCAGCTCAATGAGTGAAAAAAGCAACTAGAAGGTATAAGTAGTACACAGAAAGACAAGCAACAGATCAGTTCATGAAATGGGTAAAAGGGATTACCTTATGGGACAGTTGAGAGATATTCGTGATGCTCCCTCAATTATGTCAGAGTCTATTGTTAGAAATACAGTAAACACAATAAGTTAGTTGTGCATTTGGATTGCCACATCACAAAGTAACAGAATCAGAATTTCAGATCAAAACAGATAAGCGATTGATATAATTTTCATGTTAATATGTTATACTCTTATGTATTAGATTGCATTAAACCACGAGACTTTAATGTATTTTGTCAAGTTTTATAATCTGTGTGTTTTTCATTGGTTGCCCCCCCCCCGGGGCAATGTCATAATCTATGTATTAGATTGCCTTCAACCAAAGAATGGAATATTTCTCAAAGCTGACAACCACAAGCTCTATAAAAAAGTACAACTTCAACATGTCTAACATGAAAGTGCAGATTCCACACACACACACACCCCCGGGGGGAAAAAAAACCATGAATAAATGAGTGAGTAAAACAAATTTTAGTCAGCATTACCTGAATCAACTGCAGCAACAGGTTGAACGTAATCTTGTAGCACAGGTCTCCCAAGGGAAGATATCACACTCGTGAAGGCTATGACTATGACGCAATTTTCTGTAAAATTGAGTACATTCTTATATCATGCAGTCGAATTCAAAGAAAAAATAAATAGCCAGTGAAGCCTAAGTTCTTGCATACCATTAAACTGGCCAATAACTTGTAGAAGATTTGTTCCGACCTTAAGCATATGGGTCACATTTGTTGGAATTTGTGGTCCATTGTCCTGATCCAAAAGCGAGGTATCACAGAGTATCCAACAACTAAGTAAAGCTCTATTGCACTTTTTGGCCTTACAATTCATGCACATGATATTATTTATCTAGCAGGATGCAACCAACAATATCCCACCACCTCAAAATAGAGAAGAAGTTCAGGAATCACACTAACCATTGAAACATTAATCCGTCTGGCCACTCCCTTTCCATTTAACAAGAAGCTACAGAAATGAGAGGAAGAAAAAGTTCGTTAGACCAAGCCTATAAAGAACGCAGTCAATACAATCTACAATGAATTTATTTAATTAAGTAAAGAAGAAAGTGACACATACTTAACTAGTGGGGGGCTAACAATACATGAGGATGTCTCCATACAATCCGTTCGAGCTACAAACAGACTCTGGCAATTTTTTTAATTTTGTTCGTTAGGGGAAATAGAGGAAGAAAACAGCAAAGTAGAGTGAGTATTACAAGAAACTAAACAACTTCCATTATAGTAACAAGGGGTGTGTATACCTATTACTCAAAACTCAACAGTTTAGCATTTAAAACACAATAAACAACAAAATCTGCTAGCATCCGGCAAATTGCTCCAATCATAGACAAAAATTAGAATGGTGTATCTCAGCTACTGAAAAAAGTTTATGAAGAATAAACAACAGGAACCTGCTAATATCCAACCATAGACAAATTTTAAAATGACATCGTACCTTAGCTACTAAAAACAGTTAAGACATGAAAACATAAGCAAACATCTTCAATCAACATAACCAGATTAAAAACATGAGCATGAATAGGATGGTTTGAATAGTACAATCAGTGACAGTAGGCTTAAATGGAAGTAAACTACCATTTGTCTGTATAATGGTGGTAGAGCCAGAAATTTGTCTTGGGGAGAAGGGACTAGATTCACTTGGAGTGCGAGCAATATGCACTCTCACAAGGAACAAGAGCAACTTAACATCATTCCAATTTCTGTACATCTAGTAGCAGGTAAGATACTTCATAGTTGAGCCCAAAATTAACATATGAGGCAACGCTTGCAATTAGAGGCCCATCTGATCACACCTTTACATATGTCTTTACTATTTAGAACTTGACACTTTGATTTACCCTTCTCCTAAAGTTAAAGTAAGTCAAGGATACAAAAAAAGGGTTTTCTAAAAACAGTTTAAAAGTAACTTATCATTCATTCATTACCAAAAGTCACTGTCTTGCACATTTTTTGAGTATCCATGAGAAATAAGGAGATTTTTCTTTTTCCTTTTTTTTTTTTTTTTTTGGGGGGGGGGGTTGTTGGTGGGAGGAAGGATGGGGGTAATTAAAAGGGCAAAAGGTAACGTTACAATTCAAGGATGTCAATAAGAAAATCCAATATCCAACCATTCTTCACAAAGAGTTCATCTAACTTCCTAAAATTAACTCAACTCTAGAATTTGCGTTCCTAGGATACACTTAACAATTTCATAAATCCAATGTTACTGGAAACTTACAACTGTCACTTTTGCAGTAGAATCCATACTCTTTGGGACATTGAAGTCAACCACATAAGCCCCATACCCTGGCTATAAAACATAAAAACTAATGAGCATGTAACCCAATGTTTAAAAGATGAAGAAAAATACAAGTGAAAAAAACAAATGTCGAACCTTGACTTCAAGAGAAGCAAGTATATGCCCTATCTTCAGTTGGGGATAGAATCTGCAAATACACAAGATTAACCAAATGTTATTCAATGCCCAGAATAGTGAATTAATAAGCAAAGCTCCACCAACAGAGTCAACAGCACAAAAAGCAGGGAAAGACACAGGGGGTTGGGAGGTTGACAAGCTACATATTGTGTACTTGCAAAGCACACATTATCTTATTTGAGTTCAAAAACAAAGAGAGGTAAAGATGCAGCAGCTTTATTCAGAAGGATAAAGCAAGCAGAATCAATGATAAAAGGATGCAGAATAAGAATGATGCAGCTGTCTTAGCCTGGCTGGACCGTCATGACCCACTTTCAAGGCCCAAACCAATGATTGATCCTAAACCGGTTTTCTGGTCTGGCAAGAGCCGCTTTTTATTCAAAAAGATAAGAGTTATTTTTCCTGCAAAGAAGACCGATCAGACCCCTCTTCCTCAACTTTCACCAATCTGCTTCATTCCCTTATCTCATATCTGGTCATAGATATTATTACTGCATTCAGAACTTTGACTGTTCTGGACCTGGTATCAGGGCCAATGGCTTCTCTTTTCTGTTTGTTTCTTTTGAATTGGCTAGCTGTGTTTAGCTGCAGCTAGCCTTTTAATTGATGGGTGCATCAGGTTAACTATTTATAAGATCTTTTCATTAACAAACATACAATAGAAATATTTAATGAATAGAAGTCCTGCAAAATGGACTGAAGATGGAGGAAAAGTCATACTTGCATGTCATCTTTGAAATAGTAGAAAAAGCCGAGCTCGGTTCGATGTTCATATCATCTAGGCTACAGAAGCCACTTACAATCTAAATACAATGAGACCAGATTTAGTCATGTAAATAACAACCGGAAGAAGAAAAAAATTACAAGAGTTTTCAATTGAGAAATTCATGAAACCTCATTCGCCAAGGTAAGAAGTTCTTCTTTATCTTCACACAAAAACCATCCATTTTTACAAGCACCCTGAAAGCAAATACTAATCAGCATAAGTATTCCATTCAAAGAAAAGTTGAGAAAGATATGAGAAATTTAACTGAAAGTGGAGCATAATAAAAGCACTGGAGACAGAAGTTGATAGTAAAAACTAAAAATAACTCATCTCAAATGAACACAAGTGCCCAGCACTAGAGGGTCTAGAAATGATCATAATGCATGCAGCCTTACCCCTGCTTCACACAGAAACTGTTTTCGGAGATTCAAACCTGTGACCACTAGGTCATAGTGAAGCAACCTTACTATTGCTCCAAGTTATACCCTCTAATGACTAATAATATCAAAAGCTATTCATCCAAAAAACAATAATATCAAAAGCAAGTATCCATTGAAGTACTAACTTCTAAACGAACCAGAAAATATAAATAAAATAATTGAGGGAGTACTTTTTTGTATTGACAGTTGACCAACTCCATGCACACAGACAGAGGCTGCTCAGGCAGTATATATGATTAAAGACAGAATTCATAAAATGGACTCCCCTATATGATTTGTAGGTATGCCAACCAACACCGATGTTTATAAATATTAGAAATTGAAAAAGATCTTATTTTTTTACCTTTTTCCTGTCAAAAGAGATTTCTAAAAGTTTCTCTGCAGCTTGACGTAAATGACCAAATAATGAAAACCTAAGATATATTGTATAATGGATGTACTTGAAAATCATTTCTAAGATCGAGAGTAGTTGTATAATGAATGTGTTTGAAAATCATTTCTGAGATTGAGAGTAGAGATCTGTAACTGATCAGAAATCACCATATCAGGAACCAACAACATCAAGTATCATAGGCAATTTCTCCATCATCGACCATATATAATATTACAGCTGCACTATAAACTAGGGTCTCAATTAAGCATATTAAGTTTGATGTTGACCATATGTTGGCTAGTGAGTTACAGTAAATAGTTGACTTCTTAAAGACTAACTTCTCATTATGGAAATTAAAATAGTTAATAATCATACTATGGACCAGGAAAGCAAGTCTCAAGGATGTCATAATGTATACAAGACTTGCGATTTGCATTATTCAAATTTTTAGTTTTAGGTAGTGAAAGGCAGTCTCTCTGCCCTCTGAGTCAACAACCGGAAACATAGAGGTTTTAACTCCTAATTAATATGTCCTATTTATCTTAGGAGGCTTACATTGATGATTCATACTTTACAATTAAACTGAAAAGCATAGCAATTGTCTTCAGTGGTTTTGGGAACTGTGAGTATGATTAATGCAAATCCTATTGTGTCAAACACAATGAGAAGTCAGTCAATATAAAGGGCAGGGAACATCCTGTAAGTGTTTTTATTCCTTTCTTGTTGGGGTCGACAAGGGAGTGCATTCGGAAGTTTGAATAAACATTCCATAGCACCAGGCTTTCCATTAGAAATACAGGAGTGGATGGCAATTAAAGTATTTTGTCCATTACCTCCTCGATCTATACAGCTACACAACCAAGTGGGGCTGGTGTTCATGAATAAGCACAGAAGATTCCCACGAGGTTATCTTAGGCTACAAATCGACAATTCAGGGCTCCTAACCTTCAGATTGGGTTGGATTTAGCTCCCAACCCATCCCAGAAGCACACCCAAGAACAGAACTCATAAAATGGGCTGTCCAAGCCCTGTTCTTAAAAGACAACAACAATTATTCTAACTGTTGCTATGAGCTGCAACTTTAAGGTAACCATAAATAGTAGAAGTAAAAATTATTGTAATTAAAATTACAATAATTTTTTAGCTAAAGGATAATTTTAGTAGAAGAAAGGGGGGGGGGGGGGGGGGAGAACACAAGACTATGCAGTGAAATAAAACGCCTTTTATGATACACCAACAGTGGTATATGCGCTTAATCTGCCATGCAAAATCATCAATAAAAACAAAGAACATTACCTACTGATCATAAAACAGGCGGGGTACAGAGATTCAGTGATGAATGGTCAGTTGCTAATGCTTTAATGGCATGAGTATGTTTAAAACAAATACCTTGACAGAAGCCATTAGCACCGCAATAACGGGCTGGATGTTGAAGATGCTTTTACGATGGCATACCTACATTGCATAGTGACGATGCAATAAGATTGATGACCAGTAGAAAACAATATATGTGCAAATTTATTAACATAAAATAGCATTGTGGAAATGAAGGGTCTACTTTTTTTCCTTTTTCTTTTTTTTCTTGGGGAGGGGGGGGTGCAGGGGGAGGGGAATAGATTGTGTCATAGAGTCTTACAAACTATAACAATTGAAACATTGGTTAGTATCAAAACTCAGTCATTATATGTTCAATGAAGGCCCTGGCACACCCCCATTGGGGAGGATCATATGATCCCAATGAAAGGTCTAAATGAGAAAGGGAAAGGCCTAAAATGACAATAGAAGAAGTTCTGAGGAAGGACATGCATCGTTTAGGTCTTATACCAAATATGACCTCAGATAGAGCCTATTGGAGGGCAGTGGTCCACATTGCTGAGTCCATTTACCTGAGATTCTCCTGACTTGCTGGCCTGTGCCTCTTTCCTCATACTTTCATCTTTCATCCTTCTTATTTCCTATATTTTCCATCTTTCGTTTATCATTTTCACGTCTTTCATTACTCATCTTCCATTATTTTAGACCTCGCCTTCCCCTACTTTGCTTTGTTTGGATCCATGTAGCCAGACCCATTAAGTTGGGACAAGGCTGAGATCGTTCTTGATGTATAGAAGCTAAGATTTTAAACGAAATAGCACAAGTAGATACTTTTATCAAGATAATGGAAGGCATCAAATGCAGTAACAAGAATGTATTAATTGATTCTCCAAGTTAGACGGTAAGACTGTAAACATAACCTCCTCAACTAGTTCCACTAGAAAACACATTAGCAAATTCATTAAAGGAGATTTTTACTGATACAGATAAATTAAGGGTACCAAAGTTAAGGATATTATCATACCAAAAAAAGAATATAAGGATATTACAGATCAAACGAGGAAGGATAAAATAAGGAATGACCGTATTAGACCGGACACGGGAGTAGCTTCAATATATGACAAGCTACAGAAAGGTATTTGAAGGCGTATAGTCACAACCAACAGACTTGTATAAGCAGCAGTATAAAGGAGTGATTTGATTCAGATTGAAGGAGCTAATAGAGCTAGAGGCAGACTAAAATAACTTAGAAGTGATGAGCAAAAACAGCATAACTTAGGCTTCATGTCAAGTATGACCTCAAAGAGAGCTAATTGAAAGGTAAAATATCTTGAAGCAGACCTCATCTAGTTTGTTGTTGTTTTGCTAGCAATTTTCCATTCAATGACATTAACAAAATGTAATATATGAGCCCAAAATTTATGAGCATTTACGTATATTTAATACCTTAAGGCATTCAAAAAATGAAGTGCACTCGATTACCAGAGTATTGTACAGTCAATAACCCCCCCCCCCCCAACCAAAAAAAAGGGGGGATAGAACACAAAAAGTCTCTACAATGTGTGACCAAAGTTACCTGTTTTAACACCATAGGCAATTCTTGAACTCGAGGTGGAACCTCATTGTTTGCAACTGCATGATCAATACCTCTGTATTTGTCAAATGAGATCTTGTCAAGTATGGAAAGCAAATACAAGATAACATGCATAACTAGTTGAATTATTCACTCAGTAAGGTCAAGAGATGCCAAATCAAATCCACCTTTGCAATAGATACAATTAATGACTGCAGAACAAAGTCAAAAATAAAATAAAATACTAACAAATTATGCAGGACAGTGTAAAAGAGCAATAATGGCATCGTTATTCAAATTACACAATGACTTAATACCAAATTCCTTAATACCTTTGTTTTCGGGGTAAAATATAATAAACCACAGCGACATGCAACACATCCAATGTTTTTTAAACTTCAGTTGTTTTATGTATTATATATTTTAGCGTCTGAATTAATTCCAGGCGACTCATACATGATAAGAAAGCAGAAGAAATTTTGACACAACAACTTTCTGATAAAATTATTCCCTGAAACCCTTACCAACATATTAACTAACTCTATTTACAACATATTCTCAAATACCATAGCAACCAACCGATGAAAGCCCCAACCTCCCACTCAAAACATAAAAATTAAGAACCTCAAATCCGTACGCGAATCCGAAATTCAAATTATAAGATTCAAGTGCAGTTCAGAACTGTAGGCCAGATCTCATTCGCCATGATGATCAGATAAATAAATAAAAAAGAGAGTAAACTGAAGTATGCCTGTTCAGTTCGCAAATAGAGGGATAATAATGAGAGAGAAACCTGGCTAACGCAAGGCAGAGTTGGGAAAACTCAAGTGGATCCGTGAGTTTTCCACTGATATGCAAGGATAAAAGAGTAGCCACGTAAGAGACATGAATCGAGTTCTTCAAATAACTCCGCGGATTTGTATGAACAAGACGATCACCGGTAGCAGCAGCAGCAGTAACAGCTCCAGCTCCACCGGTGTTGAAGCCTAGTAGTCTCCGGTGACTAATAGCTTCTTCCGCCATTCAAAAACCAACCACTCTCTTCGTCTTCCTCTTCCTTCCTTCCTTCCTTCCTCTGTGTCTCTCTTAAGTCACATTCCAAGTTTCCAACGACAAATGAGATTTTGGATATTTCGACTCCTGATGATGCGCTCGATTTCCCGCTCTCCTGCAATTTGTGAATTTGGATTCTTGTTGAGAGTATTAACCTCAAACCAAGAAGTTG